>NC_087581.1:49484445-50116231 GCF_036250125.1 Pseudopipra pipra | reverse complement strand
GGGAAATATGAGAATTAAGATGAGGACTACATCTTTAAATTATGTCCTTCCCTCCTTCATTGCATGTATTATGTCATGCTCTTCAAATACCTTATCATAAACTTCTATGTCGATCAGATTCCAGCCTCATTCAGTATAGAGAGTAGACCATTTTGTGGGCTTGAATTGGGCTTTCTTATTGAAGAAAGCTTTTGTCCGAGGCAGTTATTTTTGAAATTGGCTGGAGAACAGCAAACGTGTCACTGGGTTACAAGAAGAGAAAAGACAGTTTTGTAAGTAAACACAAATACTACAATATCAAATGCTGCCCTTCAGTATTGCAATCCATCCCTGTACAAGCCTGTAAATAAAAAAAAATGTAGATAACTTCAGTTCACAGATTTTCCCAAATCACCTCACAGGCATAGACTCATCTACAATATTCCATGATGTCCAGAGCATCACACGGAGTACCTGGGGAAACATGGAGCTGGTCACACTGAGACAATCTGAAATCCACATCTTCCTCTCCCTCAGGGTTTTGTCAGAAACCCAGGTTTTTCAAAAGAGTTTTTGGTAGATACAGAGTGGAAATCTGAGTATGTTTAGACTAATAAAAAGTCTCCACTAATTTATATGAGAAAATCCCCATGGGTTTGTTTTGAGATTTCGTTGTTGAAATTGGCTTCTTCCCACTATTTCCACACCCAGACATGGCAACAAATTGCTGAGTCCCATGGCTTTGACATCTTACATAAAGAATTCAAGGTCAATAGGATGGAAGATATGACTGTGTTAACTCAGGCCCATTTTCCTTGACAAAGTTTTGCCTAAAGACCTGAGTTTTTCACTCTTTGCATCTAACTGATAGTGAGAAAAAAAATACGGAAAAGGTGACCGATGTTCTAGGTAGAGCACATGCATCGATTTTCATATATAAATATGAAATATTCGCAGAAGAGAATACAATATAGATTATTTGTCCAAATTAAATTCAACAGAATGTGGACATAAATTGCAGTGGCAAGTGACACTAGAGGAATAGTGATAATTCACTACTGTAATGCTTTACAGAAGTATATCATGCTTTAGACTGCTGTCTAGACAAATTTTTTCTTACAAAGATACTTCAGTAAACCCCTTGTAAGTGCATCATCTAACCAAGTTATGTGAATTTGAGTCACAAATACGAGCTGTTCTTATCTAGAACTTAAGGTCAGTAGCAGATGTTGCACATTCCCATAGACGCATGCCCAAAGACAAGGACTTTATTTTTTTTAATGGCAGAAATCTGCTAGCTATTCTTGCCTTATCTGCAACAGCTGAGCAATCTTTCAGTGCCATGAGGAGATTGAAAACTTGGCTCATATCTAGCATGGACAAGCTTGCCTTAATCACATTGCTCTTTTACATGTACACAAGGACATCAACATTGACAGTACTACAGTAAAGCAGCCATTTGCTGAAAACAACTGTCAACATTGTCAAGTTTTTTGGAACCTTTTATAATGTGATTTCTGTGACAAAGCTTGTATAATTCTGTTTATCAGCTGCAGTAACAAATTTCCATAAAGGGGATACATGGAGAAACACCCTGGAGATGGATTTTCCATTACTAACTCCTACCTGATACTCTAAAGCAAATGGATTAGAAGACATTAGAAGATAAATGAACTGCAATAGCCAGGGCTTCCAGTCCCATTTAGACCAATGTTGAGATTTTTTGCAAAAAGTTGCAAAAACTAAAGTAAAAAGATTTTGTCTTTGGTTTAAAAGTCAGGCTTTTTCTAAGTTCTTCATGCGTTTTTATTTCCATACTAATCTTCCCATTGAACTTGCAAAAGTATGCTTGAAAAAATAATTGAATTATTTATGGTGCTAATTGATACCTGGGTTTTTAAAAATCCCCACATGTAAGACTCAAAATAGGCACAAATGGGTAAATACTACAATGTGCATAGTAAAATGTTGCAGAGGGTGGGAAAGAAATGTTATTTGGGTTTAGATTAATTTAGTCTTGGGACTGGTGCCTAACCTGGGCCTATACCAGTTATTGGCAGTTCTTGGCTCTTCCAGCACCTCTCAAGGCCAGTCTCTCAGCACCTGCCACTGTTTCAGTTACTGGATTATTGACAAATCTGCAAATGGGTCTTGTTATCCCTGGCACCACAATGCTTTCAGCTTACTATATTCTGCTTCCACACTTTTCTATGAGTAAGTATTATTTAAATAAATCATACAATTAATAGTATTAAACAGAAAGAGTTTTATTAATTACAACATGAAAGCATATGAAGTTATCTCCAACCAAATTTCATCCCACAGGCTTAGTGTTATATCTGATTATGCAAAATCCTAATTTCTAATTCTGCAGTTTGCCTTGCAGAAGTAGTTTTTTTCTCCCCTTCAATGGACCATTCTTCCTAATGATCCATAAAATAGCATGTAAAGAAGATCAGAGTATGTTTGCTGAAGGTCCTGTCTCACATCTCAGATAGGTTATGAGGACAGCTCTGAGTTTGTTCCTTTAGTTCTCTTCAGATTGAGCATTAATGCTGTGTAAGGCACTGGGCCCTGAACTGTCCCTGTTGAATGCCAATGAGGGCTCTAAACGATGCCATTAACAACAAACTTTCTCTATATCATCTTAATCACAATTTCTAAAGATGTCTTCCACATATGTAATAGGTGCCAATGATTTGAGCTGTCCTATTTCATTTTTCTAACAGATATTTGCAATGTCTGGGAGATAACTCAGTACAAACTGTGCAATTACTGTTATTTATCTTGAATTAAAGTGGAGGGGGGGAGGAGAGGAGGGATTCTGGCACAGTATGCATTAGACCCAGAGAATTTCATAACTCCCAAGAGAATCTAGTGCACACTGTCAAAGTAATAGTGACTCACAGTTAATTTGGTTGGTGGCCAGAGGCTACAAATAATTTTCTAGCCCACAGCCCAGGTTATTCAGTTGTATAAAAAGTATGAAAGCCTTATTATAGCTTCTGCAAAGATTCAAAATCATGGTTATGGTTCTGCCATGCAAGGGAATCATTAAGTGATACAGAATTGTATATGTGTAGCTCTGAGCTTATGATGTAATGTGTTTCTAACTGTTCCTAAAGTTTAGAAAAAATAAAATAGTTAATCTTCATGATGACAAAGGAAGCAGAAAAATAAAGTGACACACTTGAATGAACTGTGAGGAACTAAAATGCACAACATGTGATAATGCCATGACTCTGTGTACTGTGCATTTCTGGGCTGAAAAGATATGGCTTGATGGGTAATTTGTCATGCTGTGCAACAGAACACAACAGTAAAGAGACTTCAGACAGAAGAAAATTACACAAATAGTAGGGTGGAAAGGTATAATTGAAGAGGTAAAAATCTGAAAGAAAGACATTTAAAATTACTCTACTGACCTACTAAATGCACTTGGGCGTGGAATCCTGGCCTCACAAGAAGAGGCATTAAACGATTGCAGGCTGTGACACTACTACAGGACACTGTCAATCCTATGGAGCTATTATAAGATTTAAAAAAAAAAAAAAGCAAAACAAAAAAAAAACAGTTTTAGATTAAGTAAAACAGACCTTTGTTTTACACTTCCATGCACAGTCTGAACAATTAGTGAACTTACAACTAGGGAAAAGTTACCTGTGGCTAAGCTTGCAGGTGGTAACCAGACCCACAGAAAAAATAGCTCATGGTCTTCTCATGAACTGCTCAAGGATTCATTCTCCACCATCAGGATGTATGTCTGTAGACAGCTCTAGTGACCTAAGTGATTATTTGCTGCTACTTCTGATGATTTGTCCACTTGCCTCTGAAGAGAGAAACCATACCCAGAGATACCAGTGCTCACTCCACAGAAGCCAGTAGAGGCAAGAGACACCAGAATTGTGTCTTTTTCCATTCAACATGTCCATTGTTATTCAACTCTTGGTTCTTTAGCAAAAGCTGTTGAGAATCAGACAATCATAGTAGGCCACCCTCTGGGTGAAAATCCTTTCCCTGTTATCCAATTAAACCACCTCTGACTCATCTTCATGCAATTTGCTCAAGTCCCATCACTGATCTCAAGAGTGATCAGTGATCCTCCACTTACCCTCTTGAGGATGTTGCAGGCTGCAGCAAGGTCTCTCCTCAGTCACCTCTTCTTCAGGCTGAACAAACCAAGTGACCTCAGTCACTCCTTGTAAAGTTTCCCCCTCCAGACTCTTCAGCATCCTTGTAACCCTCTTTTGGACACTGTCTAATAATGTACTGTGCCCAAAACTGGACACAGGACTGGAGTTGAGGCTGCATCAGCGCAGAGCAGAGTGGGACCATCACCTCCCTTGATCAGCTGGCAATGCTGTGCCTAATGAACCCCATTAAGAAGTGTTTGTGTCTCTCCCTAGGACATAGAATCATTTGCTATAGAGACAAAATGAGATGCCTTCCCATAGGGTATCTACAAGTAACCTTCTTTCATCCTTCTTTTCTTATTCCCATACTCTCCCACCACATCAGTGAAAGTACACTAAAGGAAACAGAAGGAGACCTTGCTTTTCCTTTTGATTTATTACATACTACTTACTCATCTTGGAAAGATGTTGTGATCTGAGCCCTTCAGAACCATTAAGGTGAAGAAGATTACCAAATATTGAGATAACATCTATCACTGACTGCCCCATATCTCCATGAATTTGAAATGTTTGTATTACTAGCCAACTTCTTAGATTCACTGAATCAGTTCTGTATTACACAAATACCGCCAGTATGCTAATAGCTTTGTTTTCACTTCAGGAGACTTTTGAATTCTACTTCATAACTTCACGCTCTTTTATTCAAGACAAATCACAGAGCGATTCTTTCTTCCCTCAGGGCTACTTGAAATACCAAAAAATCATCCTGAAATGAGCTTCCCAAGGTTCCCTCCTTGTGGGTACAGCACACTGGACAACATGGAAAATTTTGCTAAATTAACAGTTTCACAGGTTCCTGAAGAACCCACTCCACGTGAAGCCTCAACCACAAAAAGCAACAGCAGATGCAGAATGAGGCACTATCCCGTTGCAGAGATACACTAAAACATTTTGCTACTGTACAAGCATTTGGACCATAAAAATAAATTATCTAAGTTATGAACCTGCAGGTAGCCTGCTCTCAAGTTAAATAAACAATTGAGCAATCCAGAGACTCCAATAGAAATTGTTGTTCCACAACCTACACTATTCAAAAGGCTACTTGCAGTACATTTAAGTATTAATGAAGAGAATACTTCAGTAAAATTAGCTTCTGTGTTTGTTTTTGAGGCACCATTTGGTAATAGTCAGGGTCTTGTGTGATTCTGTGGCAATTAAATTTGCCAGAGAATCCACCCACTGCTGCAGACGTGCATTGCAGGATGCAGACTGTCATTTTTAAAACTAAAATAGGACCTTTTTTCCTCTTAGTAGCAAAGAAAATCTTCCAGATGTTAACTGGAAAAAAAATTCATGTGGAGATACATGCCCAAGTTTGCAGGCATCGTAACACAATGGCTCTAATAGGCATGAATTGCCCTTTGGTTTGAATTGTTAATTAAACCAGAATACTTCACAGCCATTATTTAAATGGTCAGTGATGCTAAGTATTTCACAGCTGCTTGTTATCCTAATCTGTACTTCCCAGACCATCTTCATATTCTTGCCAAATTTTATAAATTTTGCCATATCTGCTCCTCAAACCTTCTGTTTATTGTGTTGACAGCTCTTGGTAAAAATACTGCAGTCTGAAGCTTGCTTAAAAATGAAAAATTAAGTCTGGTATAAAATTAATAGAATGGAATATAAGATTAAATTACATACAAGGCTGAATTCATGGTATCATTTTTTGGTAAAGACTTTAATTTTTTTTTTAACTTACTTGCAGCAGTGCCTGAAATCTCAATCTTTTGCAACAGAAAGCTGTAACAGAATTTAGGTCAAGTGAGCTGCAGCATAAGATAGGGTCGTAAAAAAAAATATCATAGCATGCCAGCCAAAAGTAACAGTTCCGATCCAAGTCCTCATGTAAAATAGTTACGTTATGTTCATATATCTTATCCATTTCAAAGCCTGTGCACTTTATTGACATTTCCCAGGCTCTGGTGTATGAATATAAAAGTAACATAAGATCCAGGACCTCAGCTGGTGTAAATTAGTGTCTGTTCAGTGGGAGTGATGCCCATTGCATTGGCTTCGGGTTGGTGCATAGAAAATGACTGGAAAAATATATATCTGGAATTGTGTAAAATGCTTCCTATTAGCAATGTTATGTTCAAGCATTCCTGAAGAGATAAGAAGCCTTATCTTTGTCCTCACAAAACCAAAAAAACTAAAAAACACCTTTCCTCTGAGGATACCCTATCCTTGGAAGTGTACAAGGTCAGGCTGGGCAGGGCTTGGAGCAACATGGTGTTGGAATGAGATGATCTTTAAGATCCCATCCAAACCAAACCATTCTATGGTTCTCTGATTGATTGATTCCTCAAGCTTACTTCTTAGTAAGATATAAAACCCACAGGTCATCAATGAGGGGCATTTCCCCATGTTCTGTTATTAGGACAGAAATTATTACTCATCAAACTTGAAAAAGAAGTTATGAATGAGAGAGAGAGTTGATTCTTGACAGGGTACAATCCCTCCCTTGGCAAGGTGAAGTTCCCATCCCATTCCCCTAGCACAACTATGTAAAAAGGTATGCTTCTGGCCTGATTTATGTAGCCACAGCTATAGGAAGAAGTCATAACATGAAACCTTGGACAACTCTCACAAGGAAATCTTCAGCTTAGAATTGTTCTTAGCATTTAAGGCTGAATACTTCATTCACTGTAAAGTAGGCCTTCATGCTGGATTTAATACTGGAAAACAAATTCTTATAATTGACATAAGTGGTAAGAACACATCAGGAGTCATAGAACAGCTCTGGCTTTGCTCTTCTTTCAAGTAGGGTCAGAAGCAAGATAACTTTTACCTAAATAAATCCGTAATGTTACTTAAAAGAAAACAACAACAACAAAACCAAACAAAAACCCCCAAACAAAACAAAACAAACGAACAAACAAAAAAACCCAAGGCAAAACAGAACCGAAACCAACCAATCAACCAAAAAAACACCTGTTTGCAATTATGAACTGCTTTTATACAGAGTTGGTAAAAACTCATTCAAGGCAACATAGAGAAAATATGGGATTTGAGCTCATTTCACACTGTTTTGACTATACTTATGGGCTGGACAATGGTGTCTTACCCTTACCAGAATGATGGCATTTTCAAGACTATTAATTTTCATTTGAAAAGGGAAAAGAGCTATTGCTAACTAGAGAGTCACAAGTTGATCTCATGGATTTATACTGTAAGTAAGTCTTAAGTTGTCAGAATCATCCAGTAAAATAATTGCATCAAACCTGCAAATTCTGCCCCAAAAAACACCATTTGTAAAGTGTATTCTATAAGCCTGAGGTTTTAGTCTCAGCTTTATTTTCCCAGCAGCATTCCAACTCCCTTTCTAAAGCAGCTACATCCATAGCCATTGCCTGGAATGATTACAGGAGGAAACTAAGTTGAAGTTATTTCTTTCCTCAAAAGGATGCCCTATGACACTTCGTAACCTGTGATTTCTGTTATAGAGAATGGAGCCCTGAAGCTTTCATAATGATGTTTATATGTCTCCAGGTTTGCATTTGCAGAACAGGTGGGTCAAATCCATCACTCTGTCGTCCCTAACTCATTTGTGAGAAAAGCAAGTGTGCCCAAGCCATAGTCAGCAGATCTAATTTTTACTAGGGAGTTTTCCTCTCCCCTTCCTGCTGTCATTACTCTGTACTAGGAGTCATATCAAGTGATTGGCCTGTCTGAGATACAGAAATTGTGACTTTTGTGCTGAGGGGTAAGGTGATCAGGAGCAGAAGGTCCATTTCAGGCATATCTAATGTCTACTAATGTCTCTGTAGGTCAGAAGGCTCCCCAGCCAAGCAGCATTTTACACACGTCATGAAAAATGGGTTTTTCTGACAATGGAATTACATCACTCTCCACATATGGGAAGATCAGCTGCAGGTATAGAAGTTTCCCACGTGAAGAGTCACTTTTTTATGCCCTGTTCTGGGAGGTGGCACCCTCCTTCTACCATTGATGACATCTGAAATACAGCCCTCTGCAGTTTTTCTTCTTTTTTGTAATTCATTTGTTGTTTTATCTATGCTAGGACAAAACCAGTTTCCCTCAAAATTAACACTTTCACCTGGACTCATGTACTGGGAGATGGTGCAGGCTGTCCTCTACACATGCCCCAGTTCTTCACTCTGCTGACATCATCTTGTTGAAGAAAACTCCCCTGTAGCCCAATGGAGCTGTGCAGTTATATCATCAGCACACATCATATTTTCTCCTAGTTTGTTGATAAGGGTTACAGCCAAGCTTGAAAGAAGATGAACTGAGAACACTTCATCAAATATGTGTCCTTCCTCTCTCAAAAAAAAACTCAGCAAAATTCCCTGGAGTCTGCATGTATGGCCTATACTGCATTTCTATGAGCATACATGCAAGATGAGGACTTTTTCCACTTCCATTTGTAGTCTCAACCTGAACTCATCCAAAGCACATCATTCTATAGAACCACCATGAGGAAAGGTGAGTTAGGCAGATGCATTTAGTGAATCCTATGTCTGCAAGCATTAATATGGGAAAGGAAGAAGATGTGAAGGCTCTGATTGCCCTGACAGGCTGTTATACCCTGATAAGCCTCCCCTTCACCCATGCCCCCAGACCCAGGAACTCCCTTTAAGTTCAGTACAGGCCTTAATTAGTTGTTTCAAGAGCAGTAGTCTCTGGATAGACACCAGACTCCACGGTGGGTAGCTGTGTCCTGTTCAAACTGCCCCCTGCTTTGTCACCAGTCCCATCTTTGCCCTGCTGCCTGGATGGGCTAATAAGCCATGCTGTAACCTCATTTCAAGCCTTGTCCCTGGTCCACCTCCTGCCGGTCCTGACTGTGCTCTCAGGGTGGTCCCCGGACCTGTCTGATTACTTCACCTTGTGCAGACTGACTGGACTAATTACAGTCTTCATCTGGACCACATGAAATTTCCTTAAAATCTAGTTAGAGCAGCTCATCAAAAAGCTGGAAGAGTTAATGGCCAAGCAATATTCACCCAAAGTGAAGTCATCAACTTACTAAGTTGATCACAGTAAGCACTGTAAATTTCCGATTAATGCATCTTATCTGATGTATTTCCACTGTTGTAAATTTATACACTATTATAATCACTCCAGTTTCATGGCAGCTGATGTGCTATACATGTTTGAGAGTGGTATCAATTAACTACGTTATCTATAATGCCATGTCTGCAATTACTACTACTTCACAACTTATCATTAATGCATTTGACAGGGTTTTTCCAAAGTAACATTTATTTAACACTTATTTAGAGGTTAATCAAAATTCCTAAGACTGCCATTTATTATAATCTGATTTTGGATAATTGTTCAAATCAGTGGCTCTTAGAGGCAGCAGTTTTGTTTCATTTTCAATGAATATGGTACATCAATGCCAAAAACAACAGAGGATTAGAATTGCATTTTTTGTACTACAAGTGGCTACGGCAAAACTCAATTCTTCAGAATATTTGAATCTACTAGAAATTTTTCTGCCTACTACTTTGGAACACTGGATAATGCTTGCTGTCAAACTAAGAGTGGGAGGGTGGGACAAAGAGAGGAAGTCAAGGTGAGGTTAGCTCCCTGTATCATTTCAAGGAACAGGAAAAAGGAGTAAAGGGAGAAAAAACATCCTGTGTATTCATTGCTTTATACTAGAAATTGTGACCAAGCAGACAGGGAGCAGCCAGCAGCCAGCACATGTGTCCATACACAATGCAAAACTTACACAGTTTAGTGTGCACTCTAGTAATGCTCGGATTGTGTGATAATATTAAGTCCAGTGCTTAAAATACCACAAATATCAGAATTAGTTGCCATGCAGCTCTAAGCAAGTTGGCTCTATGTATACAGGCATGACAACAGCTTTTAATCACTTCCCCTCCTTGGTGCCAGATTTCCGACTGAAGTCTCATACAAGCATACACAACCTAGTATTCTCCTGGCAAACTTCTCCTTGGCACACACACTATTTGAGCAGGCAGCAGGTATGTTCCCAAGACTATCCCTGAATTTCTTCCATTATTCTAAAATCTGTAGGTGTTACCGATTACCAGTGAAACAACTTCACATGGTTTTTTAACATACATTATCTAGAATATCACTCTCCTGTTCATTTCAATTTACTGCTGATTCATTATAGAAAATCCAGCATAAGGCACATACCTCAAAAGGGGGTAAAATTAATTAAATATTAAATTGTAATGGTTGAAATTTGACAACACACAATGAAAAATCTTAATGAGAAATGTTAGGCAACCGTGTCTATGTCTGTGGTACGAAAACTATCTAGAATAACAGACTTCAAATTAACTACTCATATAGTATGAACACCCTAAACAAGAAGGACACCCATTTACTGGTTTATTAGTAAGCATCTAGTAGTCACAAGGTCAAATGCAAAATAAATCATATATTTATTGAACAGAACATATTTTTAAAACTGAAGCTTGCATGAATTTGGGAGACAACAGCAAAATATGAAAAATGGTTTGCAGGAAGACTAATTGAATCATTTTTACATGAAACCAGGAATGCTTAATGAAACCCCTTATTCCACTGATCCTTTCCAATGTTTATTATAAACACTCCTTTTCAAATAATTAATTTGACAATACACCATATTGCTGATTTGCACTAAAATGTTTTACCTCTAAAAGCTTGTAACATTTTGAGGTTTTCGGTTTGCTTTTACTGTCTATGAATCACTATCATATTTATATCTCAATTCTTGGGCAACTATACTGGCAATGACTATGTGAAACAGTTATACAAAACAGCATATCAATCTGTAACATCATACTTCAGCACAGAAGGTCACTATTAATTCATTACTTTAAAGTAACTTATAATCAGTGTAACTGTTCTGCAGTAAACATTCGTGGGGAAGCTCTCTTCTCTTTCCTCTGTTGACAGAATCCTGCAGTACATTAAATTAATGGCATATATGTACCTGAGTTCCCCCAGACTGCAGCTGCTCACACTGCTTTCACTCCAGTGATATAAATGCAGTCACATCTATCTCAGAACTGTTGTTTGGGTTTTTTTTCTTTTAACTATGAAAGAGTCTAATAAGGAAGGTTTGATGTGAGTTAGGCATTTGTAGTTCCTGGAACAAGCCTTCTTATGTCGTCAGCCTGTCACCTAACACCTGCACATGAACATAGGGTGGCTGAGGCAGCACTGTAACCTGCACAGAGGCTGCTCTGCATGAGACGGCAAGTTTGGGCCCTATAATGCTATCTCATCTCTTATTGCCTCTGTATGCTTTGCATATTAAATCACACTAGCACACTGGCTACCCAGTGTTCCTGCACGTGTCAGAAAGCACTTCCTCTGCCTACAGTAGTAACTTCTCCCCATAGTTTCTTTTTAAGTCTTTTAAAGAAAATATACAAGTAGGGGCATTCAAGGTCCTTGTGTAGGTACACATACAGTTCTCTCAGGTACAGCAGAACCAGTAACTCACTTCAAGGTCACATTCTTCTCTCTCATTCACCCATCCACACTTCCCCATCAGTGCTTTTAATTTTCCTTTCTGAAAAGTTGCTTTCATTTTAGGACATAAAAAGCAGAAAAAGTGGAGAAGCATGTTTCAAAGTTTTCTTTTTCCCCCACCTCATAGACATGATTTTTTTCAAGAAAGGTTGGGCCAGATGATCCTTGATATCCCCTCCAACTTGGAATTCTATGATTCTGTGATTATCCTTTCCCCTGCCTTTAGCTGCATTTATGTCAAATATGACTGTTTCTGCTACACAGCATGCATCTGCCTCTGCCCACAAACAGCCTCTGCCACAAACAGAATTATTAAACACCATCTCTTCCCTCTGTCTTTCACTACCTCCTCTCTCACTCTGTATTTACTCCATTCTTCTTCTAAGGTTAAGGACCTCCGTACTTCTGAAATTTTATTGTGCAACTTTTTTCCTAAAATTCTTCCACTTTGAATTTTTGCTCTCCACCACTGCTAACAGCCATTTAAATGGACAGACACCTCACCTTATCTACCTTAACCCTGCCTGACATCCTTTTCACAAAATGGTTCAGAGTGCTGTAGCTAAACTCACTCTTCCCTACAACACCTCTACTGTCTGTATGCCTTTCAATTTACTTTTTCTTGAGGAAAAAAATCTCAGGTCCTCTTCTCTCCTAGGAAAACTTACATAACATTGCCCTCCCTCTCATTTGCCAAATTTATATGTACATCCTTTTTGGTTTTGGACTCCGCATAGTGATACAGGGGGGCCACATGCAACTTCACACATGTATATTTAGTGCTGTATTGCACCTATTTGATTAAATTTATGAAAGCGGAGTTTCACACTCCATCACTTCACTGTTGTGACTGTGTTCTTCCCTCCTGGTAAATCTCTGCTCCTACCACTGGAAGTAGATTCTGTGTTTTCAGCATTTTCAGCATTTCATGTTTTCCACCCATTTTCAAGCCCATATTTTAGCCACTTTTGTTGTGTATGAGTTCTTCAAATGTAGCTGCTTTTTAGTCAGTCAGATTTCTTTATCCGTCCTTTTCAACTGGTATGTTTCAAGAATGGAAGTGTCAGCATTTAAGGCCTGTTTTTGCTCTGATGACTCCAAAATAATAGGAGGTGCTCCTTGGAGAATACCGTGCCTATATTTTAGTTTGCAGATGATCCTTAAAAGCCTTCACACAACTTAGCTCACGCTTGTTTTCACAGCAATGCTACCTACTCCTTTGCCATATTCTTAATTTTTTCCTTTTTTTTTTTTTACCACTTATTTGTATTCGATGCATAAATTCAAAAAAGCATTCAGTGAGCCTTCATTTTTCCAAAATACATCTAAGCTGATGATGCTAGAAAACTGATCTGTGGAATACTAAAATAGTAATAATAAGTTAGACATATGATGATCTAGAGTTGTATAATATGTCCATTATCATACGATCTGTGCAGTTTTGTCATAGCTATTTAGCACCTGAAAAACTGAATATAGGCCAAATGTTGTATCTCTATTTTACGTGATGGAGAAAGGAGACAGATTTTATCTGCAATATGCTCAGGCTGACTTTCTAGCATTTTGGAAGTGATTCTTTAACAAATGCTAGGAAAAAAAAGACATCTTGGATTAAAAAGCTAAAAATCATAAAGCTGAGAACATATTACTTAGATTTATGTGCCCAAGTGATACCACTTCCAATTTTCCTCATCCCTTTCTTTCCCCAAGGTCTGTGGCTAGGAAGAATTGGATTTTTGCCAGTTACACAGAGGCAACAGGGCGTGCTTCCCCCCATTTCAGCATAGCAGGGTCAAACCCAGCCTTCACTGTATTTTGCAGTGCACCTGAGCAATCCTGCCATTCAAGTATGTAACTGAAATTTTATTTGTTCAGGATGATGAACAAGGTCAGAGCTTCCTTGTCTACATCGGGCTGAGAGGGCTGAGCTGCAACCAGGCTCTCTTTCTACTACCCCATTTAGTATCCCAGCAACCTTGTAGCAAGGTCAGGCACATGATGAAAGGAAATGAAAAAATTGTCATGTGTGCTGCATCCTTCTCTAAAGGCTGAAAGTTTCACCTCTCTGATATGCTTAGTTGGCTCAGAGTAAAAGTTCTTGAGAGCAAACGTGGCAATCTGCAGAGCAAAATGGGCCAGCTCACAGGCACATTACTCACTGAGGATTTCACAGGAGGTCAGGCAGCTTCAACTGGTCCACACCACAAACATACTTCCTAAATGAAACCTTTACACATTTGTAAACACATATACATAAATAAAAGTATAAACCTGGTACAGAGAATCTGGCATGTGAAAAGGTAACAACTTTTATCATACAGCAAAGTTGTACAGAGTTTCTATACAAAGACTGTTCCAGCCAAATCAGTGGAGAGATCACTTCTGCCATCTGCACTCAGCAGGGACTGCGCTGTGGAGAGCATGTGGCAAATAAAAACAGTAACAGAGGTAAATGAAAATAATATGAAGACATATCAACTTAGCCAATCAAGACTCTAAACCAGTTGGATTTCAGTGAGAACTACTGGATCTTTCCAGACAGAAATATGTTTTTCTGATAGCAGTTGTAATTAGGAAGGTATTTTAGTGTTCCAGTCTGGCTCAGGTGAAGAAAACGTTTTCTTTAAACAAAGTTAAGAGAGGATTTTTAGAAAACACATACAGGATATTAAATAATGGATAGCAATAACTCATTTTCATACTTTTTAAATCAAGATACATTGAAAGCGTGCATCAGTTGTATCAATTAATAGGTGGAATTTCAAGAGAGTTTTGAATTTGAGCCAAGGTAATGTTGAAATAACTATATTTGTTCTGCAAAGGACCTTGTTCAGAATGACAGTTTTTAAAACAAAGGTAGATCTTTTTCTAAGTTTCTTTCTCTGCATGGGAATATGGAGACATAAAATCTCCTGTTTCTCTTAGCTTTATGCTTTGATATTTTACCTAAGTCTTGGGGCACACGTCTTAATAGGAAAATTATTATTTTGCTTTCCACTTATTTCTATGTGAAAGCACCTCCTTTATTTTCAGTCTTTTGGTTCAGTTTCAAGAACATTGTTAAGCTCTTAACTTCTGTGACCCACTAAACAGTGACATAGGTGGGTGTGGCTGTTGCCAAGAAAAAATACTCTATTTTCTTATTAATTTTTTCTATTTCTTTTTCAGAAATACAGAAAACCAGACTAGTTTGATGCAATTAGAACAGCAACTAAGTCTAATGGTAATGTGAACTACGATCATTGTTTTTCAAACAGTAATGGATAATGAAAAGCTTCAGAATTTTCATTCATTAGGACTTTCAGAACATTAATTTTAATATCAGAATCAGAGCTCATAGGGGCTTAAAATGAAACACTTGGTTTTATCAAATATGATGAAAGTGCAAGATCTCTATTTTGACAGATATGAACCCCAAGAACCAAGCTTCCACAAAGGAAATAATAAAAACACTTACTTATTCGGTACTCAGCTCTTAAATCCTGAATAAGAGAAGTACATATTGAGAGAGAGGTACTTAAAACGTTTCCATGGATACAGGATGATGCCAATAAGGTCCATGTTTCTATCTGAAAAGGTGCCCCTGCAGAGACATACAGCTTGGTGAGTGGTTGTTTATACAAGTAAGTAAATAGGAACCTTATTTATCTTACAAAGAGCTCCTGACCCACAGTTTTTCTCATCATTTTTTCAGAAGGAACATTTTGATCCTTTTAAACAGCATATTCTAGCAAAGTACACACTTTTGAAATTTTTTCCCTTAAAGTCGTTTGAGTTTATGGCATAGTTTTCAATTAGAAAATGGAGTATCTAGGTATGCTGCTACCAATCCCAGCAAACTTATGTTGGTGACTCTTTTTTTAACTCTGTGAGATGACACACTAATGCAAACTACATCTTTCTATTTCAATTATCAGAAGCCACTTCCAGGAAGGGAAAAAAAAAAAAAAAAGGCAAGGGGCACATATAAATTTTAAATACCCTCACCTTAATCCAGTAAGGACAAGAACACCAAGTTTTGATTGCTTCTCTCAGAAGAGTCTCCATTTACTTTAGCTTCCATTTTAAAAGTAGATGGTTCCTAGATTACCACCGCATAAGTGCTACGAACATCTAATTTTGACATCCAGCCTCTCAACACTGCATGCTTTCTAATTTTAGGAATACCTCCTATTTGAGATGTTTCAGTCTTCTAATATTTCTTTGGATAAAAAAGCACAATGAGTGAGTGAAAAGAAAGGCAATAAAATTCAATGCTTAACACAATTTAATAACATGAATTGAAATCTGTGTGTGCTGTGTTCCCATTTAAAAAAAGTTTCCTTCCAGCCACAATTAATAGAACAAAACCTCATCTTCTTCAGAGACTATTCCTGGAATACTGTAATTTTAACATCTATGTAAAGGAGGAAAGTTTTTTGCCATGTACAAGCCATTTGGCCTTCCTTCTTCTTGAAGTGATTTCTGGATAAAATAACCAAGTTGATATTTTCCATTTGAACTCGCAGTGTACTTCTGAAGAGGGATGGCAATGCTGTGTTCATTTGCCAGCACTGACAAAGGTCTGCTTGTCAGTGATACCTTTTACAGCTAAATTTACTCGGGAGTGACAGAAGCAGGTGCACCTTGGCCTGCCAGACACTTGTGCACCCGCATCACGCAGCCTACAGGTCAACTTCCAAAGGAGAAAAAGCCTTGGTCTGCAGAGCAGAGGGTGAGTGAGGCAAACACAACCCAAACTGGGGGGCTTCTCTTCAAAGCCAGCTGGTCTGGCTTTATTCTACAGGAATTTTTTTACCTGCCAGTTTCATCAACAAAGCCCTCAGCAGGTGCTGACGGGTACAACTTCCTGGAGAAGCAGAAGAAGGGCACTGGTGAGTTTTAATCAAAAAAACAATTAAAAAATAATTATTATGTCATTGGAGTGTTCTGCTTGTCACAGCCCTGGGTGATTCAGCTCTGGGCTTGTGGTTACACTCACACAGCGTTCTTCATGAGAAAGTAGATAAATTTTGTAGCCTGCTTTGTATTTTATTTGATACGGTGTTTGATTTTAGCTTCTGTTGCCAAGAAAAGTTTCTTGAAACTGACTGGATATTTATATCCAGTCAGTTTCTTTCAAACTGTTTCTATGATTCTGAACGGAAAGAACATAGAGGATTACATGCAGGAACAGCAGAACCCAGACAGTGTTGGCTAGGGGTGCACTCTGTGCCCCCCCCATCTGCCTCCTTTAAAATAAATGAGTTATCCTGGTAACTTCCAAATAAATCAAAAGGATGTGTTGTCTGTAGACTGCTCATGGTCTTTGGAGTTTCAGCAGACAATTCTGATCCTTAGAAACTCCTTTTGAACATCAACTAAATTAACAATGTTTAGAGCTTTTTACAAGACTCGATAATCAAAAGATTATCACACAAAACTGTTGCCTTACATTAAAGTGAAAATGTAAATTATGAAACAGAGGCTACATAAGAGCACTGCTTGACATGGTCCTCTTTAAAGATATGAATTTACACATTTCCTTATTTTAAAAGCCCAAATTATGCCTTAAAATATACAAATTATGTGTGTATTCTTTAATTTGCATAAGAACTTAGAAACTAGACAATGGAAAAAAATATTTATTTTTTTTCTAGAACAAAAAGATTTCAATTAATGTGGAAATGCGGGAAAGTGTGACCACATGTTAAAGTAAATATTTGGAGGATAGAAAAGCATTTTTATTATGAGTTCTATTTCAGGAACTCATTCTTTTAACTTTGTTTCACAGTATTCATTACGAATTGTTGTGTTAAATTGAAAACATTTATTTAAGAGAGTAAACAGACAGAAAACTCGACCATACGAATCTTTTTCAGTAAACAGATTCCATATTCACAATTCACTGCGCACCATAGAAGACACTAATGGGGGAGAAAAAGGAATCATATGTCAATATACAGTTAGATTGTTTCTGAAGTTGCTATACTCTCCATGTGAAAATAAATTATTTATCAGCAATAGATAGATTGAATAGTAATACCTAAATAATAATGTCCTTTTAAAGTTCTCTGATCTTTGATTTTGTTTCTGCTAGGCTGCTTGATGTGGGGAACTCCTACCTCAGTAGAGGTAGATCAGACATAATCCAAAAATAATCAATTTTCTTCATTTGGAGAGACAGAAAACTGCATAAGATATTATTTTTGTTTCTGAAATGTGCAACATGAAAATAATCACAATTTTGTTTGCTGCAAAGATATCCTACCATAGGTGAGAATAAAAGGCCAGTAGAATAAAACATTACTAGTCAAAACACAAAGTAAACCTCTAAATATGAAATATACTTTTTCGGATGGAGTATGAAATGTAGAACCCTCAAAACTAGAACTGCCTTTAAACTGAGCAATGCCTGTAAAACTCTGCTGTTACACACATAACGTTTGTAAGGTATGGAAACGAAATCCCCTAAACAGTCGTTAAAACCAAGCACTGTTAAATCCAAAGTCAGTAAATAGGAATGGCAGTTCCTGGAGTTAACTAGACATTGCACATGCCACCCTATCCATGAAAAACATTGTTTTAGAGCCTTTAGTTCTGTACAGTGTAAGTTCATCAGCATTTTACTGTATTGATTGTAAAGGCCCAGAATCAGTAATTAATGTAACAACCTCCTGGATAATTGCTTAAAATTCCAGTTAAGTTAGTCTGTATTTCACTGCATTTAGGGAAAAGAGTATTTTGTAAAATGAAATTCAGTATAAGACGTTTTGCTTTTCTAGTAAAAGATTGTTTAATGTTTCAAAATCTGGAGATTACTCACTAGATAATTTATACCATTAAATTTAAGTGCGTGACCTTTATAGGTCTTTCTGTTTTTTATTTTTGTCATCAACAGACTTCAGCACATTAAGTGAAATTCTACAATATTTCTATTAATGAAATAGTGACATATTAAAAAATAGGAAAACATTATTTAATTCACTGAAACTTTATAATTATTTCAGCTAGAAATAGAATTAGCCCTAAAATGGCTGGTACACTCCTTTATTTTTGTACCAACTATTCCCCATTAACCATAATCTCTGTTTTCTGTTTTGTAAACTATGGCAATTTATTCTACAACTATCTTTTTATCTTTTTTTATTTTGAAGAGCTACAGTGTAGCTCAGCTTTCAACCACATGTTTGTCTTTTCCAATTAATCCAAGCTTTAGTGTCAGGAAGACATCTATATTAGTTATTCCATACTGCATGTAAATAAAAAATGGGATTTAACCACAGAGTTTTGGCAAAAAACACATTTTAGTGGCTCTGGGTTGTGTTCTTCAAAAGTTAATTCATGGCTTTTCATACAGTGTTATATGGTATTTTGAAAGCATCTCATGCCTTCTCCTTTCACTTATGCTGGTGAAAACTAGACGCTTTCCACCAAAGGCAAGTTGCATATAAAAGTTAGATAAGAAGATGAGATGCATGATAAAAATCTAGGGTGGAAAGTAAGATGAATTGCCTTAATTATTGCTTCATACAAGAGCACTTAAAACATACAAATTTTCCATTTTATATTTCTATTATAAAGTGTATGAGCAAATATATATATTATATATCTACACATATTAAGTGTGTGTATGTCCATATATATATATATACACACACGTACACACACACACACACACACACACACACACACACACACATATATTAAAGAATACATATATACACTTTAAATTTGTAATTATTTTCCCCTTGGTACAGTAAGCAATATTCTTATTATACAAAATATATAGCTTTCTTCATGGACTTTCATTAAGTAATGTTTTTGTTCGGACATTCACTGGTTATTAGTCTGAGATGATCTCCCTGGAAATCAAAGGATGAGGCCACGTCAGGAAGCAATGGAGAATTCTCCGCCTTGCCAGTGTGCAGCCACGTACGGAACCATTGCCTTTCTTGGGGGCTTCAATACCCCTGAGCTCTTCTGGTGGCTGCAAAGAATGGCTCTGAAGCCACGCCCCACACCTGCACCCCACTGTGGCCCATTCCCAAGTGAAGACACCCCCAGCATTCACACACCACTCCCCATGACTGCTCGCAGCTCCTCCTTCCTATCCCATTTTAAAAATGCTGTTGCACTGTACATTCACCACAAACAAGGAAGGTCTCAAAATATACCCCTTGTCACAGTGTATAGGTACACAAACTGTTAAAAAAATTATCTTCTCCAATTAAAGTACGGACAATTTATTGCATTGTCAGATATGGAGTTTGTTCCTTTGAAAGAAAACTAGCATTATAAAGCAAGTTCTGAAAGCACCATTTAAGAAATTTTCAATAAAGACAAAAGCAATGGTGCATTCTATGCACAGCTCTAAATGCACTGGATTCTAAATCAAGTTCAAAAAATACAGCTTACAAAGAATAAACAACTAGATTTAAGCTCAGGTATATGAGTTTGCTGGAAACATGTGAAATAACTGCACAGATAATAATAATAAAAATAAATAAAATAATACACAGAGTGAATGAAAAAAGCAATTACAGCTTTATATATATACACAGCATTGCAAATATATATATATATAGCCTTATAAATACATATATATAGCATTACTAGTTCTACTTATATACTTGAAAGTTGTGCTTATAGCATATAAAGCACATGAAGTTCAATCTAATATTAATGTAGCTAATGCACTGTACCCTGAAACATGCAATCATCTGTCAGAGCAAAAAACTGAAAGCTGAATAGAATGATATGCAGCTGCTAAGGACAAATCCTCCAAAACAAACCTTTCTGTATCTGTGTTGATGGGTTTTGTCTTCTGTTTTGTTTGGGGTTTGTTAAACAAAAAAGCTCTCCCCCAGTAATTTCCATCTCTCTCTCTACTTTCTTTTTGTTGCTATAAGAATGACAATACAGAAGTATATATAATGGATGCTTTCTATAGTTTTTGCTATAGATATCTGGAGCACTTGTTTGTTTTCTTTGCTTTCTAAAGTGGAAGCAGGATACTCTCTATATAATATAACTACACTGCAAATAGCCCTTTCCATAGTATCCATCCATCTCCTGAACCTGAAATTATTGTAGAAAGAATGCTTGGTAATGATAAATTATTATTGTATTTAATAATTTTAAAGGAAGAGTATACTGATGTTGAGAAAAATAGAAGGGATTGTCAAATAATAAACTTGTATATCAGGAAATAGTTCCTACCCTTGGAAAGATATGGTTGTCCATTTCATTATGAGTCCTTGCATTAAACCAGTTCATTAGCCATTTAATACTCCACCACAATCTCACCATAGTGAGATTTTGGTTTGTATTCTTCCTCAGAAATACAAGGGAACTAGCTCCCAATTAGGGCAAAGAAGCACTTGGTTCCTTTGATCCTGGGAGAAAACATTCTTTAAATCGCTTTAAAACTGCTGGGTTTAATCTGCAAAAAGGATGTGGGAACTCCTCACTGAATCTCACTTTAATCCAAAAATTCTTAACCTGTCTACCCCCACTAGCAACAGCCCTCTTAAATTATTTCTTCCCATGTGCCTTTTGCCTCATCTTCCCCGACATGAATATCTACACCCCAAAAAGACACTTCTGTCTCACTTAAGAGCAAGACAATTTCATAATCCCCTTCCAAATATGTACCCATTCCCCATATCCTGCTCCTATAGCTAAGCTACAATCAAGAGAACAATTAAGTCACATCCAGAGATAATGAGGTTTTACAGCACAGACCTTCCAACTACTATAAATCTAGAAGGTAAAGACAAATGCTAGTTCCACCATATTTATTTGTCAGTCAAAATTTAAAAATAAAGAAGGTAACAATATATTAGGTCAATTAAAGAAGTTTCAATACATACTCAAATGGACTTAATTGAGTTGTTTAACAAAAAAAAATCCTGATGTTGCCTTTGCATGGTTTTCAGTTGCCTGACAAAAATAATAATCCCCCAATTGCAGGAACTTCAATTTAGCAGTCAGGTTTCTTCTCCTTTAACCATGTCAGCGTAGCTATCTGTAAAGTCATTGCTGAAACAGGATCTTGCCAGTCTTATTGGTGGAGGCTTGCAGAACATAACAGACCCAAAATGGGAACTTAAACCTGTTTGCATCATACAGAAGCTGTAGATAGATGCTCAAACTGGATCATATGACAGTAACAGCAACTTCTGACAAAATACATCCAAAACAAAGTACATATCCTTAATGATCTGAGGCTTTAACCTCAGTAACGTCAACTTTCTAAAGTGTTTCCATGGGAAGAGTTATAACCACTGACATCACAGCTGGAGGCTCATGGAAGTTTTAAATAGATAAACATAGGTGGCACAATTACATCTAAAAGCTGACCCAACCATTCTGCAATTACATTTTATGGTCGCAGAGGTTACGAGGTCTTCTTCACTAATCAAGAAAAGCTGCCAACCTTCAAAAGGCCTCCCTAAAATATCTAATAAAATTTTTATATTAATTATTGTTTTTATAAGAGAAATATTAGTATTACAGCAGCACTTAGAAGACATATGGGTCAACACTTGTGTTTGAAGCTGTTCAAATGCAAAACAGAAACATGAATTTAGTACTGAAGAGTTTGCAAACTCCTAAAACCAGTGCATTTTCCTAAAATGTCCAGAGAATAACCTATTAATTCTTGATATCTGCATGCAAGCATATCTGTACAAAACAGTTTGCCAGCAATACCTTCATCCTCTCATTCTACATACTAACCTATTGCTATTGTCTTCTATATTCAAATATCATAAAACATATGCAAATATCATAAAACATACTCTGTTACACCTGGTCAGATCATTGACCATTAAAATTTATACATCATTTGTTCCAACTTGGGCTCCAGAAAGTGGTATGAAATCTGAAATAGAGGCAAATTATCAGAGAAACAGCAAAAAACTGTGCAGTCATCCAAAATATAGGTCAAATTCTAGTCTGGAAAAGAGAACTTGTTTTTAGGGGAAAAAACAATTGGGAATACTGTAACAGCTGACTTTCATGTTCTACACTGGAATATGTATCTATAGCCAGAATAGGAAACCATAGTGGCTTTTAGCAAGAGGACACGAAGTTGACCAACCTTTTTTTCCCCCTTAGAACATGTTTGGTTTTGAATTTTGTTTGAATTGTGGCTAAGGGTCGATCCAAAACAAACCTCTACTTTGCTTGGCCCTCAGAATTACCATGAATTTCATTGTCTACACAGATGCAGATGCTGATCTAATTTGTAGCAGCTGTAGAATACTTAATTAAGCCTTTTCTGGCCATCTACGGCTCTGTGCTTCTGTATTGCATCATCATGCAGAGCAAGACAGACAAAAGCTTGAGTGTCACACAATTAGCAAGGGAGTGCAATCATATTTTTTGGTTTGGGTTGTGGATTTTTTAGCAAAATATCTGAAAATATCACAATACCTTAGTTAGGCAATTCCATTTCTGGAAAATAGAAGGAATGCACAACCGAAAAAAATCCATTCCCTGCTCCCAACCAAAATGAAAGGGAATCACAGGGAGATCCTCTATATTCAATGGAGGGCAATCATATGGACAAATAAATGTGGTAGCAGGAATAAGAAGGGTGGACCTTACTTAAACACTCATTCTGAAACAATTTCTGGGAGCCTTTCCTCTTGGACATAAGAGGAACTGCCCTAGGAGAAACTTCTTTAGAAATACCCAGCTGATGGTGAAAAGGTTTAAAACGTCTAAAACTGCATAAATTACCAATTAAATACAAACTTTTCTTGGTTTGTATCAACTCTAAAGGCTGTGAGAGATAGCTCTTCTGTATTGGCAATCAAGTTGAATAATAAAGATATTGTATTTCTTGGGTGAAGGCTGTTTAAAAATCGAGGTAGACTTCAATCACAGTTGTATTAAACCATACGGTAAATTACACTTCCACAAAATGCCTTGCTTTAAAAATAAAAAATATTCTGATGCTTCTGAAGCATACAAAGATGCAGAATTATCAGAGTGATGAATAACAGTTCAAGAAAATGACAACATTTCCAAAATTATTCTTCAAATACATTCCTGTATTTAAACCCTTTTAAGATGGGGAATTGATTCCAAATTTCCACTCTAAACTTACATTTGATCTATTTTTATATTTTTGCATAGGAAAAAAAAAATTAGCTTGGAATTTCACCTCATTAACTTTATGTCAGAAGAGATAGGGAAAGGGGTGTAGAATAGAAACTAATTACTGAGTTTGTCTGAGACTGAAGGTTTGCTTGCCAATTTCTGACTAGCACTGAAAAACTTCAAACCCCCCAATGCATTTCTTTCATGCAAGTCTAGACTCACATTTTTGGAGTCCCTAAATCTCAACAGGGGAAGGGTTAGTAGGTTAAATTCTTCCTTTAGTTACACTCAAGTAAGATCATTGACTACAAGTGTTACACCCCTAAAATACGTACATGTATATATAAACTATACACATTTGGTGGAATGTTGTCATAGGATGATAAGGACATTTGAATGACTTATAGAGAGTAGTGGCTAGTACAGGAACTGGAGTTACAGCATACTCAGATTAATTCTGAGGCAGAAATAGGATCTGGGTGGCCATTGACACAGGGCTGAGCTTCCATTTTAGTGTCTCATCTCAACCTGTCAGAGTATACTGGATTTCAACAGACTGCAGGGAACTTTGGATATGCCACATGGGTTTCACAGCATCCATGTTCCCCGCCAAGCACAAGATTCAACATTTCTATAGCTGTTAATTTCCTTCAGATGCAATTTCAGTCATATTTAAAAAAAAAAAAATTACATACCATAAGTATTACCTATTTCTAAAATGCATATGTGGCAAACAAATAGAGTATCACTAGGCCCAAATCTGATTCTAGTAGTAGTCTGTGTTGTCATTCACAAAGTAATAAATACTATTTTTACACTCTTTAGGACAATTTTAGTAATATGTAATCTTTAAAAGAAAACAGTTGACTATGTTCTTTAAAAGAAGGAATTTGACTATGAAGAAGTTACCTCCTATCTCTAGTTCGAAAACAGTTTAAAAAGAAATAATAAAAAAAGGCATTACACTTAAAAGAATTCCTGCATAAAAATAATCCTTGGGCAGCTGTTTATGAGATATTTAAAGGACAATATCAACTTGCAAACTACAGTTTCAGAAACTGCCTTTGGTAACAACGAAGCACTCCAGATTACTAGAACTGGATCAATTTAGCAAAACAAATAAACCCCCTTTTCATTGTTGATTTAGTGCATTTGGCAGTCTTTTTCCCTCTATAATCAGTCTCTTCCCTGCAAAGGCCCTTGAAAATATCAGCAAGGGAGCATTAAAAATCTTAGTTTTCTTTTCTTTTTTTTCTTTTTTTTTTTTTTTTCTTTTTTTTTTTTTTTTTTTTTAAAGGTGGTGGAGGGGAAATTGAAAAAACAACTTTCAAAAAGCCTGGAAAGTAACAGATAATGCCCCAGATTAGTTGACCTCCAAGCCCTCCATCAAGGCCTAAAATAAAATTATGATGCCTTTCCAGATGTTGCTACACCCCTCACCCCACGGCTGCGACGCTGGCCTGCCCATCAGTCCGTGTCCGAGCACTTCCACGTGCTACTGCAGCCTCACCAGCCTGGCCCTGTATGTGGTCGCACTCCAGCCCTCCCTGCAGCCTCTGCGCCCCGGCTCCCACCCGCCCTGCTCCAGGGGAGCCTCTGTTCCCGGGGAGCCTCTGTTCCCGGTCTGAGCTGACACGAGTGGCACCCCGAGCCTCGCTGTCACTGCAGAGTGGTGCTCCTGCCTCCCAAACCAGTGACACCCATTCGCTCCAAAGGTCGGAGCGGGGGGCAAAGGCTGTGAACAGGCTCGACTCTGAACAGGCTCCGGAGGGGGCCGATGGGGGCAGCTCTGCGGGCGGACGCCGGGCAGGTTTCTGCTTCCAGCCTCCCCTAGAGCCAGCCTTTTTATCAGGACTTTGCTATTCCCGTCCAGTCCCAAACAGCCACGGCCCTTCTGGCTGCCCCTCTCCAGCCGCAGTGGGACAGCCCCCGCTCTCCCCCCCTCCCCGGGACCACCCGCCTTGGCGTCAGCCCGGCCGGACTCCCACCGCCCCCCGCGCCGCCTCAACGCCTTCCTAACGGAGCGGGGAGGAGGAGGAGAAAGAAGAGGAGGGGGCGGTTGCTGCCGCAGCAGCCGGCACCCCAAGGGAGCTCGGGGACGCCCCGGCAGCTCCGGAGCGGTCCCAGGGCCTCCCGGGAGCTCCCTGCCCCTCACGGCTGCCCGGGGCCGCCAGACGCCCGGGCTGCGGTGCCTGAGGACATGGGGCCGGACACCGGAGTCATACCTGCTCCTGCGGTGCCTCCCGTGCCACCCCAGCCCCTAGAAATAATGAGTCAATAAATAAATTAGGAGAAGCCCCGGGGAAACAATGTGTCTGCAGGTGCGAGGGGTCGGGGCAGAGGCAGAGGCTCCTCCAGACTGAGTCGTTCCAGTGGGGACCCCCTCTCCACAGCCATAGGTGCAGACAAAAACGAGCATCTTGGGGTAAAAAAGGTTCTCCCAATGATACCCAGTGTCGCCTTCCTTGAGGCAGACCCGAGGAGATACATGCCTGAGTGTTGGCACCATATACACCTGCAGTTAAAAGGAAGAAATTAATATACCAAGCTTTAACTTTACATTTTGGCCTGGACTTTCAAACAGGCATTTATTAAACAACAAGATGGCTGTGTTTTCCAAAATGCATGTAAAATCATAAATGCCAACTGGAGGGTGGAGGCTGCAATCAATAGTTTTGTAATTTTATTGATAGTGTAGCATCCCTAAGGTAGGATGGAGTTTATAACAGCTTCTGAAAACATCAAGTTGGAGTTTATAACAGCCAAGTTACTTACAAGTAACTTAGGCCTAAGTGCACATCAGTAAAGACTCGTATTTTTTTATAGAAATTGCTTCATAAATCTCCTTAAGTATATTTAAGTATTATAGGTTTGCATTTTAATAATATACTACTTTTTGCTTTTAAACATCCAAGGTGCCGAACAAGAAGTGTAAACTCTGAAGTAACTACTATGGGAAAGATTAAGTAAAGCATTGGAGGCGGATGATTTTGACAATAAAGAGGGTGTATGTGGTGAGTGTTTAATATTTATTGCATTTATATTACAAAGTACTATTTATTATTTTGAGATTTATGTTAAAAGCAAAACCTGGAGAGCAAAACTCTACTGTGTTATGTACTTACAGGTACTCCTGTGACAAAGGCTTTCTGTAATCATTGGTTGATGTGTATAACACCATTTTAGTAATCACATGCCAATTCATTTAAAGTTAATATGTCAGCTGTGCCTACATTGCAGATATTTTTTTGCAACTAAATGATTTTGCAAAGAATCATGTGCATGTTGTTTCTTTGCAGTGGTTTTCAAAGCATTTAAATTGTGCTCCTGGAATATATATCCTATTATCTATGAAATTATCTGAGTTTATATCTTTCTGTTCATTATGAAAGCATATGGATGAGGGAATATTCTGAATGAATGAAGAATAAATACAGTACTGCTGAATAATCATGTGGGGTAGATTAATCTATAGCTTCTATTTCTCTCAAGGTGGGTTGCTGTGGCAACCACCCCAGCTCACTTTAAAATAATTTTGTAAAGCTCACTTCAAGCGCTGCACCCAGCATGGGCCAAGTTTAAAAGCAGCCAGACATGGGAAGAAGAGTTATACTGTGTTGCTCTAACAAATAGGGAGGTGGTGGAAGAGAGCAAGGCATGGAATGGAGTGGGGTTGAGCAGAACTTTAAACAGAAAATAGAAACCAAGCCACCCCAGGGTTAAGATGCAAAGGAGGTGGATCATTTCATAGTAACCTCAATGCTTTTTGGTTTAAACGCCATTAAAGGATGTAAGCTGGCAATTTCATGTCTCCTTAGGGAAGGATATGTTCTGCATCCTCAAAAGAACAAAAACGGACTTTGATAATCACCTTCAAAGGAAATGTTACCTTGAGATAATCACACTTGTAAGGGAAAGAGATGCTTGGATACCCTCTTTGATAAAGCTTTGGAGATCTTATTCTATAACTATTACACTTTGATTGATGTCTCATCATTTAAAACACTGTGTGCCTCAGGTGGTGGATTGAGAAAAAAATAATTTTGTCAGCAGTCCTACACATGAACTGTGGACATCAGAAAAGGGCAGATTTAAGTCTCATGCCAGAAATTTGAAAATGGTGCATTTGTGGAGCATCAGTAGAAGTGCATACACCAGAACAAAGGTTTTTCACTGCTTGAAATTATCCCAGATTTTTAAATGAAATGCAACAAATGAGAGGAAAAAAAATCCTAAACACTTCAAATGATACTGCATAAATTCATGCCTTACCTAACCCTGAGATGAGTGAGAAAGCCTGATCCCTCCCGTTTGTTTGTCCATCTAGCGTCTGAACCCTGTTTTAAAAATCGAGGAGTCTTTTACATGAGCTTGATAAATTGTACTCGTGACAAAAACTTGGCATGGCTTTAAGGTGCTCCAGTATGTGAAGGTCACAGCTATATAAAGATTAGGCCACAAGTGCCCACATGGAGGTGTAGTTGATGTTCCAAGCTGCTCTATACTTTGATTTTCTGAAATACTTGCTTACTCTAATAATTACTTTCAGAATATGACAGTGCTTGTCTTCTGTGCTGCCAATCGAAGGGCTGTGTTACCAACTAACCAGAAACCAGAAAACTTACACATCCTGCACAAAATAAAACAGATGACAGTCATTTTCAATTAGAGCAAAAAGTGTGAAGTCTTAAAAGAGTTTTCTATTTTTACCACTAAGAATATACAAATATTACTGGATAGTTGGAAGCCGCGCTGGGAGACCAAAATTGTCTGCAGAAGAGGCATAGCAAAGGTACAACCCATGTTAACTGTTCTGCGTTTCTTTCCTGCTGTGCTTCCCTCCAGACCAGAGGCTGAGAAAGTATTTCTTCCCCAGTGTTTTTTGGGCTCTGCTCCTGCCACTGCAGAGCGTATGTGCCTCTCACGACCATGTACAATGTGCTTGGCTCGTGTCTGGCTGCCTGTAGGTTCTGGGCACATCAGTATCACTATCTTTGTTGGTGTGGGTGCATCTGTAGCGTGTCACTGCCTGCCCATGGAGAGTTGTGCACTCTCACCCAGACGAAGCAGGGCATGATGAGATCCGCAGTATTCTCTAGGGATCTGCGTTTAGAGCAATTGCAGGGTGCTTGTTAGAGCTGCCTGAGCTTTGTTTTGCTCTGACCATGCTTTGAGCATCCATGTTTTAGTAAGTATAGTCGTACTGAAAAGGTATTTATTCACTGTCAAATATTTTGGAAGTAGGTCAGTGGCCCAATGAGATGTTTATAGGGGAAAAGACTGCAAGACCTGTGTTAAAATAAACCAAACATATATTTATCACTGTGTTTGAATTCAGTCATTTGGTTTTATCATGTGTGCTGTTCCTATTTGCAGTACCTTAATCTATCATAAAAATAATGGTCTGTGCCTTTACAAACTCCCCTGCTGCTCTCAAAGGATTGTAAAAGTTGGCTATCTGCATGGAAATTAAAACAAGTATCTGCAAGGTCCAGTTTTACTCACAAATTACCCCATGTGCTTAATCTGGATTCAAGCTCCTATACAGTGCAGTCCTTTCAGTCCGGTTTTAGAAGTAAATGAACGTATTAAAAAAAAAAAAAAAAAGAAAAAAAAGAAAGACAAAAAAAAAAAAAAAAGCCCTGTCCTCTCACACAGCGTGCTGCCAGTGCTGCATTTCTGCGGGTAAGTCTGACACGAGATCGTCTCCAGCAGCCGGCCGTGGCCAGGACCCGCGCAAGAAGGCGAGCGGGCCGGGATCCGGTCGGTGCTCCCCGTCGAGAAAGGGCCGCTGCGCCGGCACTGCCCCAGGACCGCTCCCCACGCGTCGGGACGCCGAGCGGCATGAGTTGGGGAAGTTGGGCTGCTCAGCGAGCGAAGGGCTCAGGAGGGGGAGCCCGGCCAAGGTGCGAGGGGCTGGGCGGCAGGTCTGTGAAAAAGGAGGGGAGGGCCGAGGGGCCGCAGCCCCGCTGCGCTCCGGGGGCGGCGCAAAGGCCGGCGACCTCCAGGCCGCCAGGCGGCCGCGCGCCGGCTGTGCCCCCTCCTGGCGCCCGGCCCGCCCGCCGGGGGCGAAGCCGCTCCAGAGGTGCCGTCGCCGGCACATTGGGGTGGCGACTCGCAGGGACGGCTCGAAGCCCCTCTGCCCCACAGGCTCGGCGGGCGGGCGGGCGGGCTCGGCCCCCGGGCGGCCCCGCCGCGGATGTGCTGCTCCGGGCGGTGCGCGGTCTGGCCCCGCGGCTGCCCTGCCCTGCCCCCTGCCCTGCCCTGCCCGCCCTCCGCTTTCTGCGCTACCGTCCCCAGGAGGGGGAAACGCGCACTGGGTCGCCGCCTTTTCTTCGCTCCGTATAATAAAGGATTGTCATTAGGTTTGCGTGTGGCATATGCCATTACCCCCACCGTAGAACTAAAATTAGCAAAATGTCAGGAATGGAAAGATTGATTCACCCAAGATGCAATTATCATTTAAAAAGTGCTTGATTGAGGTGCTGATGCTCGGTGATTTATTCTGCATTCCATATACATAATTAAAGTAGTGTAGTGGAGCAATTTATCAATCTAGTTTAGACTAGAGGGGCAAGGAGCTGCTGCCGCTGCTGCTGCTCTATGTTTGTTTTATTAAAACGCTTTAGGGATCTGATCCCGCCCCCTTTTTGCAAGAGTGAAACTGATTATTTCTCCAGCTCGGGAGGAGAGTGTCATTCGTTTGGGATTGTGGGAGAGGGAGAGAAATAGAGACACAGAGAAGGAGAAGAAAAGGGAGGAAGAGAGAGCGAAGCAGAAAAGGACACTTCATCAGGCGTGTAGTTTGAATCCCTTTCTCGCCTCCCCCTTCCCGTCCGCGATGTTACAAAGGCTGTGAGCTGTTCGCCTTTTCCCATTCGCCTGCTGTCACTTCCTTCCTGGACGATCTCAGGACGAGTCCGGTTACTTTTAATCCGACCAGCAGCTCAGCCACTTTCTCCTCCTCCACGCTGCACACACGCGCACACGCGCACACACACACACAGATACACCAGGCATCTTTCTGGCTGCTTATTGGATTGACTTTGAAGGTTGTGTGTGTGATTCAAGGCGGCTGCATGTTGAACCAGGTGGTGAATATTTAAGGCTGGAAGAAGTAAAGGGATTTTTTCTTTTTCCTATAAAAGGAAAATATCTGAAGGACTAGTCTGATCATCCAAACAGCTAAATTTTTATAATGTAAGTACGTATGAAATTCAGCATTGGAATAAAATATAGTGGGCATGGTACAAAAGTCCTAGGTACATTTCCTATTGCGTTTGAAAAATGTATCAGTCATTTTATGTGGACTGGGATTGAGGTTGCTTGCAGACGTTTTAAATGTATAATTGTGCAGTTGCTTAACAGTAACTTGTTAGACAAATTACATAGTTAAATCACTATCTAGTAAATTATTGCTGACTTGTCTGTATCAGTGTCATAAGTGTTTAAACTTTGATGAAGTTAGTTTTCATTATTTGTGTGCTTGATATTGAAGTGTTGGAATCTTATTTGATTAAAATAGTTCACTAAAAGCCTATTTGATTTAAATAGTTCACTAAAAGCTATGACCTTGTAGTGCATGCACTCTGATTTATCAAACTAAGGATCCAGTTTGAGTTAAATGCTCTTAAACTTCGTTTTATCACAGGCTCTTCTGTTCTTAAGTTTAGGTAGTGCGTGCTTGCAAGTCTTTAACTTTATGCATCTTTCATTTGAATACTTACATTTGTGATGGAAAGACCCCTTGCACTGATGTGGGAATTTAAGTCATGGACTGCAAACCTCTTTTGGAATAGTATGCTTTGGTCTTTATGCAGTACTTTGAGTAATCTTTACATTTGTTGACACAAAGGAGTAGAGCTAATCAGCCTTACAGAACTGGCTGGTGTAGTTGCAGTACAGTTGCATACAGGCTAAGATAAAGTTTAATGTAAATGATAGACTTATAAGACTATTGGTGCATTATGTAACTGTAATACTTCGTGTTTACCATAAAACTTAGCGTGACCTTCTGTCAGCCTGAAAAACAAAACAAATATAAAGACAAACTAATAACTCCCTTTCTCAAAAAAAAAAAAAAAAAAGAGCAAAGCAGCACATTGCAAAACAAAACTTAATGAATCATTGTGGATACCTAGACATTGTGTTTTACAGAAAAGTTCTATTTTCTTTATTGTATATAATGGTTATTTTTACCAAATACCTGCATTCTCATATTAAATAAATACCGTAATACACAATTTAAGACTAAAGATATGAGAATTAAGCAGAAAAAGGCACTTCACCAGTATTTTACTGGTGATCAGAAAAGAATTGCTTTGACACAAAATTTTCCTAGCACATATATGACGATCAGCTTAATAGCAAATGTCCTAGCTTCATATCTGTACTTTAAAATAACTACAAGATGAATGATAAATTATATTAGATGCAACTGTGACTAGATTTCATTCATTCGCACTTTCCTGGCTATTGTGGTTGAAGAATAAAGATGTTTATATGGAGTATAATGACTAAACCCTAGAGGCTTGGCAGGGCATGAAAATATTACCACCTGTGAACAAGTACTAGCCTCTGTATTTGAGGCTGTGTACATACATACTGATTTCCAGTTTAAATGATCTGACAAATGGGTACTTTGGGGAATTGTTATTTTGTAAACGACTTTTGTTACCTGATTTCAGGTACCTTACATGAATTCAAAGAACCTGCAAAACTTTCTTACTTTATCAGTTTTCTTAAAATACCTCTTATATTATTCTTTCTATACCAATGAGTACATAATTCATACTGTGTCTAACACTGAAGTCTCTGCTCATGCTTGAGTTCCTTTGGAAGTGCTAGAAAAATTCCCTGAAGAAGAACTTAAGACAGTGGCCCTTAATTCAGGGTGTTTATGTTCCTTGTCACACACGTACGACGCACAAGTTTTTTATTTTAAAAACTTGTTCATATATATTTTTACCAGTATGCCCTACATAGCTAGTATGAAAAGATAGTTCTGGGACTTGAACATGGAAACCTTCTTTCATGCAATCAGTTCCTACAAAACTAGTCCCACTGTCAACACTTTTCTTGTGTGAAAATGAGCAAGTCACAGGGATAATGATTTACAGGATCAGGCCCAAGGAGACCTAAACCTCTTGCCTGTCCCAAAGCTCTCACAGGACAGAGATGTAAAGAATGTCACTTTCAACGTCCTTTAAAAGAATGCAAGGATCAGATACTGTCTGTATCGTCTCAAGATTAATTGACCAAGAAAAAGGAAACTTAAGTTTAAGAGCCTTATAGAAATTGGTACTAAATGATGAATAGTCTTTGAGAGAAGTCTTTTAGAGTAGTATATTTCTGAGCTGCTAGTTTTGGAGCATCAGAAGAAAATTCCGACAAATACTTTCTTACTATGATTTTTTTTTCTAATATGGGATCAGCAAATTTTTCTTACTTTTTTTAAACAATTCATCTACCTGCCACATGTATATTCAAAACCAGAGCTACCTACCACTCTTACATGGTTCTGTTTTTAAAACACCTAAAATATATTGAGAGGAATGAAGCTTTCTGAAGCTTTTCCCAAATGTTTGCCTAAGAGAGGTTTTGATAACTCACTATTCAGTAGATAAATGTAATTACATAGAAAGTTAGGAACTGAGCAGGAGTTTTTAATAGAATACTTTTGCGACCTTATTTTCTTTTAATTTTACTTCTCTGTAACAGGTTAATTTATTGTTCACCGGAATAGTTTAGTTCATCTTCAGAGGCAGCTAAAGATATTTCTACATCTCATTGAGCAAGAAGTCATTAATTGCTATTAGTTACTTGAAAGAAAAAGCATTTGATACGTAGGCTTCATTTTTACCTGTTTGACATCACTGCTCTACATTGCATGATAATTTATCAAAAAATCAAGTGCTGATACTCTTTTGAAAACACTAATGATGAAGATGAACCTACATAAGGTGCTATATATTTTCAAGGATTTTATGATCCTTGCTCCAGCATTTTGAATAATAACCAGAACATTTATATTTGTGATGTATTTTAAGTTTTAAAATTTTGCTTTATGATATCAGCAGAGAGATTTTGCTATGTTCTCATTTAGGCTCTATAGTAACTTGGATATAAAATACATAAAAATTATATATGTAAATCTCAACAGCTAGAAAACTTCAAGTTTAAGAGTAGGGTTATAATTCTGGTATTTGAAAAGGTTGAAAATACAATTTTGCAACCTATTGCAGAAACAAAATGGGCTTAGAAGATCAGAGTCAGCAAAACAACTGATGCTGCAAGTAAAAAATTGAAAAATTGAATTTCTTAATTTTCTATTTTTAAAAGTAATTGTTCGGGTCCTCTGACCAACTTTAAAGTCATTTTGTCAGAACTGATGGTCAATGCTGCATGTGGACAGGTGATTAAAAGCAAGTGTCTTCAGTCCTCCACTTTAATGTCACTGTCTCATTGACTGCAGTGCAGGAGAGCTTGTCTATTCACTGGAATCTGTCATCTTTAGGAAATCAGACCAGCTTATAGAGGCGATTCACAAAACCAACAGTGACAACAAAGTCTTATGTGCCTTACAAAAGAAGGATTAGGCAGTTCACATGTCATTGTGATTGGGCAGAGATAAAAGCTGATTGCTGCAACATGGCAAGGCACACTTCAATTTTAATTGATTATTTTATGACTATAACTATAACTCTGTTGCTTAGTAATTGTTAAATGCAACTCAAAGCAACGAAAACTGAGTTTTGACATTACTGATTTTGCATGACTATTTTGTGAAAGGTAGAGCCACTTGTGGCATTGTTACGCAAATTTTATAAATGCTGTTTAATACACCGCTTTTGGGAAATATAATTAAAATGTAGTAGATTAGTACTCTGGGATTTTTTTAAAAAATATTTTTGTCTAGATGATATCCTGTAAACAGCAATTAAAAGTTCTTAAAAGTGCTTAGGACTTAAAAATGCCTAGGGGCTAAAAAGTGCCTAGAACTATACTAAATTCACTGCACTTACCCTATTAAGAGCTTACAAGAAGATTTATCAAAAATTATAATATTGAAGAACAAATAAGTCATTTTATTCTGTTATTTTTAAAAATGTAACGTGTTGTAAAACTATTCTTTGTGTTGCATATGTGAACATAGTAGTCTGGTTTAAAAATAGTTAAGAAATTAAGTGTTGTCCTTATATTATTATGTCATTTATCAGTGAGAATAGAGTTTTGCCTATTTGCCTAATTTAGTTATAATGTACAGCCTTTAACATTTGGAAGTATGAAACTCGCAAGCTGATAACTCCTATGATAATTTCTTACCATTTTTCAAAGGAACTCCTTTTTTTACCCAACTGATGCCTCCTAGTGTTTCACATAATAAAACACTAATGAGTCAACCATAAATGTAAACATTGTTTTTGTCATTGTCTTCATCTTCTGTGATACATAAAATTAATATTTATGTATTTAATTTTGTATGTGTTATTGTAATCAGGAAACTCACATAAATTCAGATGTTTCATCTTAGTGGATACTGAAGGTGCATTTTTATTTTCTTTCATTCTCGCTTTGCCTAGCTGTATATTGAAAAGTTTAAGTTATATTTTAAGTAAATTTTCTTTTTGTAGTTTTGTTTCCTATGTGCATTAAACCAGCTTCTCAACAATGTATTATTAGGCTCAAATGTGAATTTTAAAAATTTTTGCAGGCTTTAAAAGTAAGCCTTCAAAATAGGCAATAAATGCAGTTATAGAACTGTTTGAAATATCCTGAAGTACCTCATGGCCAAATAAAATGAAAAAGACTGATCTGAGGCGCACTCACTCACTACAGTACTCAAAGAATAGTTTCAAATAGTTTCAAATAACCAATTCCTGGTTATTTTACTGCTTTATAACAAGAAAACTGTATTAAGACAGTCTTCAAATTCACAAAATGTGCACCTTACTCTTTTAATGGTCTATTTGCATGATCAGTACTTCTGAAAAGGCGATCATGTGCATAAAATATTGAAACGGAACTTGAAGTGGTAAAGACTGAAATACAGTGTCCTTTTCTTACAAGTGCATTCTGGACATATAACTCACTAATATCTCAAAAACCACTCAGCTGTATCATAAAACAGTAGAATTATATATATATTATTTTTTAATTGAAGTATATAATTTTCAAAAAGTTTTCTAGCATCAGTGTGACAAAATAAAACATATGGTCCCCAGTTGTATATTGAATCTGTCAGGTTCAGTCTTACAATATAAAGAAGCTGCCAAAACTGAGCACACTCTTGCACAATTTAATGTCACACAGTTTTATGTAAAGTATGAGATCAATTTGATGATTACACTGATAATAAAGTCTATTATTCTAAGGCTTTCAAGAAAAGCAGTGGAATTCCTAGGTACTTGTTCAACTCGGGAAGTTTTAAAGAGAAATAGAGTGCATTTGCAATTAAAATATCAAAGTTTAACAGCTAATACAGGTAATAAAAATTTGTATCTTCTTCTCAATGAATGTGTGGTAAATTTAGGGACCTGCTTACAGATAAAATTCTCACTGAATACAGAGAGTTAAATCTATGTATGCAGATCTTGGTCATAGGAATTAGTATTTGGTTTTAGAATACTTCAAAAATGCTGATTTTAGAACTGTGTTTTGCCACCAGCCCTGTTAATATCACATTTTTCTCCCAGTAGCTTTAAAGTGCAAAGAGACTTTTTCGATATCTGTCATTTATTTAATCCACTAAACATCACATAGAAGTGTAGTCTTTACACTTCCTCACATATTGAAAGTATTTCAAAGTATGCAAATGGCACCTGTTATTCAGCCAGGAAAGCTAACGTACTAGTAATAGAATTTTCTCATGTAGTTACGTGGCTTCTTCCCTTGCAAAGAGAAAACAAGTCTGGAAAAAAAATAGAGGGAAGTGTAGAGAAAAAGAATCTTTAAGGAATTTCAAGTTGTTACTCTGAAATACAGCCAATCAGAACTCCATCTGGCATTTTCACCCCTTCTTTCTTTTTTTTTTCTTTGAACAACTAAATGCATTTAGGTTGCAGAAATATGTCCTAGTAAATTCTACAGGTGCCTTATCCCACTTACTTAGAACCAATTCTGGATAAATTATCTGAGAATTATTTTAATACTGTATGGAATATACACTGGTGCAATATGGATTCAGTAATCATACCAGTGAGGTCTGTAGCCTAGGCCCCATTTGTAATCCCCTGAACAGGTGATTTAGCAATCTCCTGCTCCAGCGGGGTGGATGCACTTATCTCTGCCTTCTACCACCTTCCATGGCATTGGAAGGCTACAAGAGTTCGAGTGAAAAGAGCTCCAGAGATTCTGACCAGTATAACCAATCCACAAAAGTCAATCAGTATCTGCTGCCTTCATTTAAGTTAACCATAAGGCAGCCCACAGATTAGGACGGAATTGAACAGATGGCATAAAACTCCTCTGCCTTCTTTTCCCAGGTTATAAAGCCGATATGAAACTTAGAATTAAATCTAACAGGTCTTCTCTGATTCCTATTTCTTCATCTATATAATTGATCAAGCGAAGTTTATAATGAAAATTATTAGCCAAATACCAACTTAGGAATTCCCCCCTAATGTTTCCATCTTTTACCTCTCTTACTGTAATCACAAAATGTACAGCTAAGTAAACTGAATTAGAAACATTATTTATGTTTGCTTTTATAGATACAGGATGCATGCCACTTCTGGAACCCATGGTCAGTTAAATTTCACTATTTACTTTTAAGTGGTCAATCAATAGCTGTTAGCAAAGTATGTACAAAGGACAAGGAGGAAGGATTGTGAAATTGTTTATAAAACACATCTGCACAAGTAAACATAGTGCAGAACATTGTCCATGTGTAACATTACTTCTAGTAATATAAAAAATATGTAACATAGTAGCATGTGGTATTTATGTGATTTCTAACAAATTCTTCCCCTTACTGATAAATATATTTTGTTACGACATTATATTCAGAACAATGGTGCATTATTTTAGTCCGTATAACTTAGTTATTGTTGGATCATTAAAGAAATTATAATGTTCCAGAACATATTCACCTGTGTAAGAAGCTAGACTGCAGCACTTTTCATTTAAAAATTCAATATGGACTTCTCAGTGAAGATTATTTTAAATCTTTTCATTGCAGCTGGGTGGAAAAGCTGTCCCTAAAGATGGGGGGGAGGGCATTGTAAAGAAGCAACAGGACCGTGAGATTCTGTGACCATCCTGTAATGCTGGCACATGCATCCCCTTCAGCCTGGCATTTTAGCCTCAGACTTGTGCTGCCAAGAACTCCCCTCTGATTGCCATATCCCACAAGAATGCCTCAGCAACTACTAGAAAAAATTTAGTACAGTCTGAGGATATTCTGTGAAACCAGCAGGAGACAGTATGTTCTCTAGACTTATCCTTAGGCCTGCTTTATCTCTGTCCATCTGTGTCCTGAGTGTGTTTCTGAGTATGAGAAGTGGAAGAAACAGCAAAGCAGGGAGGCTTTGAGGAAGGTTAGGAAGAATGTTGCTATGATATATTTGGTAAGATAGTATACAAATGGAGGAGAGTGGACAATACATAGTAGTTGAATTTAAAACCTTAATCTTGCAGAGCTTTTTCAGCAGAAATTCCTGTTGAAGTGTATAGAATTTGTCTTGTTGTGAATAATCTTTAATCGTTGCAGATGTAAGGCAGTGTTCTTAATAACAATGATTGTTGAAATATGTTCGATAGCTATAAGGAACAGATCTTTGAAGCAGTATTTGAAGAGAACCTGTTTTGCCCACAGAATCCCTGAGAAATGGTTAGTTCTTCTTTTAGCTTGCTTATGTGTATAAGGTGAAGACAAGGAATTGATATAGCAGAAGTATAAGAAAAAAATCCAGGTTATTACCCTGGTGCAATATATGAAATAAGTGTGAATCTGTATACTTACTAAAATTCTACATGGCAAATTTTTTATTTCAGAATACTGAGCTGGAGGATTGCATCCATACAGTGGCATACAAAATGTACAGCTTTTGTACACATAGACAAATTTTAGAGACGAGAAATATGACCATAAATGTTGGTAAGAGCCTCTGGACTGGGATGGTCATTTAAAACTAAAGCAAAATTTCATTGATGTTTTTGGGTACACACATTTAAAAATGTGGAAATAATTTAAAGTTACATTTAAAATGTATATTAATTGGAAAGTACTTTTCCAGTTTGTTCTTAAAAGGAAACTTGATTAAATGGTTGACAAGCTACCTAGTTAAAGCAGAACTGCCCGTAATAATACCTATATGCTTGGTGGGTATAAATCTGCATGTCTTCACTGGGATGACCATAGGATCTGGTGTTTCTGTTTTATTGTTGATGTTGCACTAAAAAAGATGATGCATGGGATAGAAACAGAAGAATGCTCTTTTATATATCCTATAATATTGGCATACAAGTTGAAAATTGGACAAATATTTTTGTAGATTTTCAAAAACTTGTCATTGACAAAGGAAAATGAGAATCTATCTTCAGTACAGTGCTTAAATCCTCATCCAGAATGTTGCATTTAGTTCACTTATGATTCCAGTATATAGTGTCACAGGCTCAGTATTACATTCTGTGGTGATCTGCAGAATAGCCATCGGGAAAGTGTCCTTACTGGGTGCTATCTTTTCTGGAATTTTGTGTTCTTAAAAAATGTTATCCGAGGTATGATACAGTGGTCATAGGCATAGTGCAAATCTTTATGACAACTACAAGGCAAGCAGTAGATGAAGTGCTATTTTTGTGTGGCATTTTTAATGCTATTAGGATTTTTTCCGCCTACTTCTAATCATGTAGTATAATACGTAATTTAGGGCACAAGGATTTTTCAATGGGTGCTGAGTGTGTTTTTTTATTTAACTTTTGTTTTGTCACTAAATAACAATATGAAGTAATATCTGATGTAGGAAGTAGAGACATGACAAAAAAGAAAGATATTGTGGTCTGATCTGAAGTGCAGAACTTGTCATGCGTGTGGACAAGTGGTGATTTTCTGTTACAAGTTGCTAAAAGTCACTACTGTAAAACAGTAGCACTCTATTCTACCACATTTTTATGTACACAATTACAGGCAAACCCGTAATGAGACCATCACCACTTGGACTACTCCAACAGGGCATGGAATGTAACTCCTACGGATTTCTGATACAAAGTAATTTTGAGAATAGTCAGGAAGAAAGTGTTTGTTTGCTCCTTTTACTCTACTGTTTTCCAGATGTGATCGGAGGGAGGAAGCTGTTCCACTAATGGATCAAAAGATTGCTCTGTGAATTAAACATCATCCTAAAAATCCTAACAGCTTCCATGCTTGATAGACATAAGTTCGAAATACAATGTAGATATATCAAAAAGGCCTCTTTAAAATCACAAGGAGTCTAAAGATGTATCGTTTTGTGAGATTCTGCTGCTGATACTTGTGAAAGAAAGAATCATCAGCATTCTATTTTCATACATTGGTCGAAATCCTATTCTTAAATGCAGAATAGTTAATAAATACCCACTGCTGTCTGTTCACCGAGCACATTTTAAATATATCATGATCTAAACTAGATATCTAAAATACAGGTTTTCTGCTGAAAAAGTCAACATACAGCACGATCAGTTCCAAAATGTGTTTCAAATTTTGAGCAAGTTTCTTGAGTGTAAAAATCTCCAGCACCTCATGCATCCCATAGGTAACAATTTCTAAGAGGACCAGGAAACAGAATCCTTCAGTATGAATTCCAAAACTTAAAAGTAATGGAGAGATTTAAAAAAATATATTGTTCATCCTTAATTTTTCAATTCACTAATCATCATCCCCAAAAAGATACTTGAACCTCATTTGAGGCAACAGATGCAAGGTGAAAAAATCTGCAAATGAAGCACAGAAGCTGCACAACAGTCCAGTGCATACAAAGGGACTCAGAACCCCTAAATATAAATTTTAAATGGAACTGCAAACTTTTTTTTTTTTAATGAGAATCTGTTACTTAACACCTCAGTTCTTCAAGGGCAAAACATGGATGAAAATTTTCAACTCTACTAAGGTACTCTAAAACCTAAAATTTGTGCCAGTATGTATTCACATAATTAGAAAGGACTTAGGGCAACATAAATAAGGAAAAATCAGGTTTTACTTTGCTATGTCCTGTTGTCTCCTGGAATCCACATCCCCAGATTAAGTCTATAAATTCTTTATAAAAGCTGATTTAATTTGTATAGTAGAAATTCAAAAATTGAGAAACCTGATTGGAAATACTTCCTACCGTTAATTTAGAGCAGTTAATGGAAAATTCTGTCTTTCTTGAAAGGTCCTTTATCAATTTGCTATAGAATATTCTGGGAGAAAGCTACTCAGTTTCCAAATGTGATGCCATCACATTTTTGTATAGGTAATGAAATATTCATCAAATGAAGGACTGTAATTGAGTCATGTTTCACTGGAATGCCATAGTTTCTTAGCTATTAAGTTAGTCTCATTCTCTTTTATCTCTCTTACTAAAAAAATGCAGGTCTTTGTGTGTTTCTCATCTGTAAGGTGACTTAAAACTAGTTTAAATAACTGCAATTCCATGCCATCTTTCCTATTGCATTGTCAGAAAATTTTGATTTTACTTTATAAAATAAAATGTATATGAAGAATATTCTTTTTGTTTTAACTATACATTTGCAAGTGTTTTCATCTAAATATGTGAAACTGAATTGTAAATACCTGTGTGACAGTCTTTCCCAATTTTTAGTGACCTCATTCTTTCGAGTTTGTTTCTTGAACTAAGATATACTATGCCTAGCAAAGCTCTGAAATCTAGGATAGGAGGTAGGAAGATGAAGAGGTGTTTAAATATGAGGACAATGACCATGCTGTAAATGAGTAACTGATTGATTATAGCTTGATTGAGACAGCAAATACAGCTTCAGGGTGCAATAAATCAGCCTACTGAAGAGTGTTGAATAAATCTAGATAAGAGCAAATAGTTAAAAAATAGCCATTATGTGCATGTTTCACTCATCTTCAGGAGAGCTTGGGTGGTCCTTTAGGAAAGACTTTATGGCCTAGCCTGCATGCCTCTTCAGCCAGTTTCTTGTATAGCTAATGTACCTGCTGAATATATGGGTGTGAATCCTAACCTATTTCCTGACCACATTATTATGCTTGAATAAATGAAGAAGAATAACAACTGGTTTAAAAGTTGTGCCGATATTCAGTCTTGACTAGTATTTATCCAAGAGCTCGAAGCAGCTTATAAGTTATAAAAATGTGCTGCTGCCTTTTCCTTTTCTTTCACTATAATTTGGAAATTCTGATTTCAGAAATACGAAGAGAACTTTTATCCACATATATTAATATATTTATTTTTAATATAGCAGTAACAGTATTCCAGATGTAAGTGAACATATGACACTATGTCCTTTGCTTGTGCATTCTAGCATAACTCCACTGACTTGATGACCTACTAAAAACTGCTTTATATACAGAATTCATGCTGTTAATTAACATCCACCTCTTTTTCTCAGTTCCACTTTGACTCTTTCTCCAGACTCATTAGAAACAAAGGTACCATTTGAATAGAATATTTCAAAAGAAGATCTCCTTTTCTTTCTTCTGGACCACCCTGGGAAGATCATGTAAAGATCTACCACTTCTTTGATCAGGAATATTATAAGCAGACTTAAGCAGTTTTTTGAGTCCGTGTTGGGGGTTAAAATCTGTACGTGTGTGGTTGCCATTCGCACATCCTGAAATGAGATGGTACATGAAGGTTTGTAATGTGCTGTTCTAGAGCTTTTCTTTAGCAAGAAGAGTATACCTCATCTTCTCTCTTCTGGATGTTAATTGTATTATGTAATGATCTGTATGGGTTCTATAAAGTCAAAAGAATTCCATTTTGCTAATGTGATTCTGAAGTACTGTCAGAGTATTGAATAGTCACTCTAACAGAATACATACAGGCTGAGACTGCTGGCTTCATGAGACTTCTAGGTGCTCCAGATTAGCTGAGATGTTCAGGCTATTAGGTGCTATATTAATCTTCACTCAGCTGGCAATCACATCTTACTGCTGATGTCTAAAGCGAAACAGTGTATGGAACATCAGAGCAAAATTCAGAAGTGCTTATATGTCCTTGTAACTGGAATAGTGTTTTCTTAAAAAAAAAAAAGTTCTTTCATGTTTATTAGGTCTGTCTTCCAGTGATTAACCGAAAGGGAAGCAATGTAAGTTACTTTACAGCTGAAATAAAAGATTTTACAGACTCAGCAGAATTTCTGAATTCTTTCCTGTGCATAAGCATGTAGTTCTGCTGGCATGATGAGTCAATAGCTGAGGAGTGCTTTTTAACACTTAGTGAAGATCAGGTTCTCCTTTTATATGCAAACACACAGCTACCACTATTTGTGGTGGCAATTCTGTTCTGTACTGACAACTGTAACTCACTGATTCTTTTTAGAGCCTTCTTGGACTCTCAATCCACATAATCAAGAGTGAAACTTGAGACGACAAAAGCAGCAATAGCAAAACTGACTCAACCACCATTTGTGCTAGTTTAACTTGTCAGTCACCCTAGTCCTGTAATGCTAGAGTACTAGCAGGTTATTTGCTTAATGTCTGAGAGCATAGCTAAGCACAGGAAGGGTATTCTAGCATCTAGGATGGCAGCCTGGATTTGGGCAGTGTGGATTTAACTTTTTCTTCCAGAACCTATTTTAGATGACAGTGAGGATTTCACTTTGCTGGTGCATCAATTCCCTGTCTGTTGAATGAGATGGTATTTCCCTGAGGCAAATTCTGTGGGACCCAGACACTGTGGTAGTGGTGTCCATTTGAGTACCATAGGGAGTAAACAAGATAATGTAGACTATAAATATGTAGTGGCTTTTGGAGAGTTACAGTCTAAAGCAAAGCTACAGACTTTTAGATAACTTCACTTTTGTTAGAGAGCCATTTTAATTAAAGTTGAGAAGTTTCTGCTTCTTTCTGTCCATTTTTCTTCTACTTCTTTAGTACTTGTGCCAAGGTATCCATGTGTGTTTCCTCCACTGTCATCTGGCTCATTCCCAGCAGATGCACACAATCTGTTTTGCTGTCACTGACAGGGCTCAGTTTATGGAAAGAATGGCAGAACGTGCTGCTGTAGTCACTTATACAGGATTCTCTTTTTTAAAAAGTAACTGAGAATAAATTCATTCATTTGTTTGCAGGTTTTTTTACATATTGTTCAGTGATAGGATTTTTTCCAGGCTACTTGGGTTAAACAGAGTATTTGTTTAATATCTTAGCTTTCTTTTTAATTTCTAGTTTATAAAATATAAATTTGCCAATAATGTGTATTTAGGAAATCATCACAGAACATTGACAGACCTCAGTTTTAAGTGGTAGCAGTAATCCCTGCCATTCTGGAATATGTGTAATAGTCCCAGCTATTTTATAAAATATTAAAGGATTTACTTTAAATTTTATAATACAAATATTCCAAATTATAAATAATCCTGATCATCCAAAGATGTGGACTTTTAAGTATCCCGAATATATCTGAATAATACAAAAGAATTTTTTGTGAGGTCATTATGTGTTCCTTCTCATGCAAAGTACTGGTCAGTAAGAGGCTGAATAGATACAAATAGAAAAATGAAATTTGACTATTTTGGACTTGGAAAGCTTTAAACTTTATATGTTATCACGTGTTGTGGTAGCTTGGTAACAGCTACAGGTCCTAGCAGAGATTAGGGCCTATAGTGCATGATGCTGTGAAAGTACACATTAATGGACAGCTCTACCTGAGGCATTAACAGTATGAACAAACAGGATAAAGAAAGGAAGGTAGATGGAAAAGAAGTGCCGGTCCTTTTACTATTAAGAGTGTCTTGCACTTCAGTGTTCAGTAGGAAGACTCAGTGTGTTAAACTTTATGGAAGGTATCTAACCAGCAGAATACTGTTTATGAGGTGATGAAGTGTTCCCATTGTCTTTGACAGAGAAAAATTAATCAACAGCTCAAATTTTGAGTTCTTCGCTGCTTTCTACTTCTATGCCAATGAAGACAGGGATGACAATAGCAAATTACACACTGGGCTACTAAGGTTACAGCCTAACCTGTTAAAAAACTCTTAACATTAAATACGTATGGGCATGATACATGTTTATTAAAGAACAGAATTTGTTTTACAAGCTGATGTTGCCTATAATCCTGTTATTTTTCATCCATAATGATCTAACTTTTGTCTTTGAATTGTACTTTATTCAGACGGGTTGACAGATCTGACTTTTTTTAATTATTATTATTATTATTATTATTCTACAGCTAAAAAAAGTCTTCAACAGTGAAAATCTCCATTGATTCCCCAAATCAAAATTAGTTTAGTGAGCTTAGTGACTTAGGTGCCTTTGAAATAGCTGCATATATATGTTAACATAAATTAAATATATTTAAAGAAATTTGATCTGTGTTTTTAGGACATATCTTTGAACACTATGTCATTTTGGGAAGTGCCTTTGTATACTTACAACTCTGAATTCATATTATTGTATCTTACATAATATCCAGATTTTATGTTACTGATAGGGAATTATGTTAAAAAGGCTATGTGGAAATGTGCTGCAGTTGTAGAACTGACATGTTAGCTAGGCTTGTGGTTTTTCCGTAAAATCATTTCCTATGATCATCTACATATATTTATACATATGTACAAATATATATGTGTGTGTGCTTTACGTACAAATATATATGGTTTCCAAATTATGATTGCGTGCCACTGGGTATGCCTTACACTGTAAATAAAACTGTCAAAATGTCTCTTCACAATTAGACCTCATAAAAATAATCAGTTCATAAACATGTGGTGTTCTTTATTCACATGTATACTGATACTATATAAAGTGAAAGCCTTTCTCCTGTTGTTCTAGACTTAAAATCCTTCTATATTATGGGTTAGAAACGTAATATTTTTAGTGGGTTTTTTATATGCATTTTTATATATATTCGTGTATGCTGGGATCAGAACAATGTATGTAAGAATACCAATACTTAAGTTCTCTTGGTTTTATAGACAGGTTGGATTAGAAGACGTCTGTAACCCCTTGTTTCCATTAGTATTTTTTTTTCTTTTACTACAACTTAGATCTCTCCAGGGTTTCTGAAAATAATGTCAACTTTTTAATTAGTCCTAAAATTACTTTAGGATGGGAATCATTAATATGTGTATCTCTAGGAGACAAATACTATCAGTAAAACAGCTATCGCACATGCTGTAAAAAGAAGACAAAGAGAAAATGGGGTCCTAAGATGATTTCTTTTACTTCTTCTCTGCCTTGATTGCTAGGCTCAGTTCAACTCCAGAAATATTGTTAGCACTTAGCTAGTACACTTTTAAGACCAACATCACAGCACACCTTTTAGTTGTTTGGGCAGTCAGATATGAAAGGGATAATACATTGTTACATATTAGAATTTATGTCCTAATATTTGTCAAAAGAATTGATACTTCTCCAAAGTGTCAAGAAAGATGGCAAAGACCAAATGAAATACTGGAATGCAACACTTTCTCATTATGTCACCTGTCAGCCTTGATTTTTTTTATGCACTTTCTGTTAAAATTAAGCATATTAATTATTCTTCCTTTGTAAAAAACACAAACAAACAAAAAAAAACCAAAACAAATCCAAACAAACCGAAAAAAGAAATTAAACCCCTATAAACTGAACTGCATCTCAGCATAGCACTATATTGCTTTTAGATCCAAATGCTAAACACAAGAATCTCAAAATTTTTTGATAAATTCTAAAGCTGAAGACTTACTATTTAAAACTCTATTCCATAAGTTAAGCAGTTGCAGAGTCTGTTTCAGACATCAGTGCTATCTTAGCTGTATATACATTACAATTAAGATATGAAGTCAAGAGGGTGTTTTGCTTTGGTTTTTTTTCATTTTACAAAGCTGATAAATTCCATGTTACGAAAAAATAAAAGTAAGGAAAGCTGGTCAAATGATTAGCAGAAGAACAATAGACTGGGAGCTGCTTTTTCGTAGGCGTTGCAGGTTTTAGTTTACGTGGAGTAGAGCACATACCTTGGTATTCCCCTTATTTTCATCACTGTTGAATAAGGACTAGTATTCTCAGTCTCCCAATAATGTTTGGAGAATGAATATTTTTACTTAAGTGATAGTTTGCAGGTATCTGTGTATCTTCAGATAAACCACTATAATAGAACATGTCAGTACATCCTGTATATGTTTGCATTTTATGCTAACACTTTGACAGTAGTGTAAAGAACTGGAAAGTATCCTTAAGGGTATTATTTTGATGTATGATTATGCACTGGAAAACTAAGATAAAGTCAATACTATAAGATTATGTTTTCTTGGTATTCACAAGGTGGAACAGTCGGGGCCTTTTCCCTTGAAAATACTTTCTGGTGCCTTGCCAATAGTCTGTTTCCAACAGGAGAACCACCCTCTGTTGAGAGGTTCTTCTGGGATGAAGCAGATTTTTTTCCCCTATCAGCCTACATGTGGACTTTTCACGAGCAGAGACAATCTATTTTTGTGACGTGAGCTGGCCCCAAAAATGTATAATTCGTAGAGCAGGGTTCTTCATCAGTAATGACAGCTTGCATTTGTTGGGCTAGTACTGCCCCTAGTGAAAGCACTAGTTTGTATCCGGAATTTTTTTCTTTTTAAAAATAACACTTTTAAAAAATCTGTTTGCCTCTGGACAAACACATTAGTTAAGCACAAATTATACTTATCCACAGTCTAAGAGAGAAAGGGACTGTCTATATAGGGGCAGAGTTGACCGCTGACTCTTAAACAGCAGACAGATTTGACTGTAATATACTGTCATGCTCCACCTGCACAAGACTCAGAAGTTGTGTGTATTTGTGCAGTGCAGGAGATACCTTGCAAATGATTAATTTTGAATCTTATCATGATATTCAAGAAATAAAAATCTCAGTAATTGATTCTTTGGTCAATTCTATAATGTCTTTCTATTTCTGTTATGATTTGTCCTTGGCAAAAATACGGACAGTGCTTTAATTTTAAATTTATTATTTTGAAGAAAAATACTGTATTTTTGAGTGTACTGTTTGTATTATTAAGAAAATTTAAGGATGTTAACTGTGTTAATATGTCTGAGGTCAAAGCAGCCCTTAGGTGGTAACACATCTAAAATATCTTAAAGCGAGATCAATCCACAAAGCTATCTAATACCTTTTTTTTTAAAATTGGCATTTCTGTTTTTCTAAAAAAAATGTTTGTTATCTAAAAAATGTGAAAATAAAAACAGGCAGATAGCTTTGTCATTTCCAAAGTCTTATAATTCCACTTTAGTATGTTTGAAAACTTATATATGAAAATATGAAATTGAAGCAACTGAAAACATAATATACATTATAGCTTTCTAATTGTGTCAGTTCTTACTGTGTAGAAAATATGCATTTGGTGGAACAAAATGAAACCTTTGTGTTAGAAATTTAGCATTTAGCTAAACATCATCTTTAGTTAACATTTTATGTTGCAATATAAATTACAATTCATTGTATAACTCTACTTTCTTTATATTTCTGTAACAAGGTAGTAGTAGGACATAGAATTCCAATTCTGAAAAAAAAAATCAAAGAAAGCTTTTATTCAAACAGTCAGTTAAATAATTTGCATCCCAATTAAAGTCAGACCTATACCAGACCCACTGGGCAACTAAAGCACTGAAAGATACTGACGTTTTTTGAACAAGAAGAGGCAGGGCAGTTCTGGACCTGAGAAGAGAAACAGTTTACTATGAGAAGGTAAAGCAGATATTTTAGAAACCTTTCATCTTTTGGCAACATGCTCATTTCCACATCTTCAATATTTTCATAATTTTTATGGTGTATATCCATATAGGGCATGCGAGGCAAGGAGCTTTTCTTCTCTTGTGTATAGAGCACACTTCCTATTAGCAGAAGTCATGTTCAAAAATATTGCATATTTATATTTTAAAAACAACAAAAACAAACAAACACAAAAACAACAAAGCAGCAAGCCGATTTCCAGTTTGTATCATCAAAAAGATTTGTCAGCTTTCAGTCAGAAGCGCTACACACAGTAGCTTCTCATTAAATCAGGAAACAGTTATGTGTGTAGCTATTTCAGCATTATATTAAGCTAATATTTTCCTTCCCTAAATACCCACTGTTACTTAATAAGACTGAAAAATCTTTTCTCAAGACTGAAAAATAGTCACCTTGTTTAAACAAAATTATCTGAGACATCTCTTCCTCTCCCACTGGTGACAGTGGGAGATCTTTTTCTGAGTGATTAGAGTTTGCCTGGTTTTGGTTTCTTTGCCTACCTTGCTTGCTAAAAAAATATGTAAGCCGATTTGTACAGTTTCTATTCTGAATTGTTGGAGTATGAGAAGACACTCTGTGAAAGCCATTTCTCCTCCTAAATTGGACCAGTGGTATGGGCAGTTAGTTGCACAATCAAGAAAATTGTGCTAGATCTCCTTAAGCTGCTTCTCCCCTCTTGCTGGAGTCTTACTGAGTTAAGAGAAACTATTCCACGTCAGAATATTCATCAAACATGTTCTACCAATTTCCTGGCATCCTGAAGTGCAAAATTTTCACTATGAAGTAGAGCACATTACAGAAAACATTTGATACTAAAACCTCGGACCAGAAAGTGTCTTTATCATGCATGAAGCCATGATAAAGATACATCTTATGAAGGTGGAATTTTGTAGCCATCATGTACAAAGGTGCTCTGACATTTTGGGGACACAGTAATCTGGGTGAATTTTCTTGTTGTATTAAGGTAAAGGATCAAGTCTTTAATAGAAGACCAGAATTCTTTTCTCGTCTGCTTCTGTAGACCTGCTGCATAACTCCAAAAATTCAATTTGAAAATTCCTCCCTTTGCTGTAAAACTTCACTAATGGCTGTAAGTCAGAAGTGAAAAGTGGGGAAAGAAAATTTTATTATATACATTATTTTATAATCACTGTACTATTTTCAGAAGCCTCTGAAAAAAATAACACTTGTCATTTGAGAGCTGCAGCTGTTAGTCTGTTGAGACGTAGAGGGGATGGGGCATATAATGAATTATTCATGAAGGCTACTGCTGTAGTTGACAGAAGTTCATCAGCTAATTCCCCCACTCCATTCTGAACTTTCTTTCAAACTCAGTCAGGCTGCAGGGGTACAAGCTGTTACTTTTAATAATCATACTACTAGAAGTTTTTAATCTGTACATATCACATAAGCTTTCTCTTTTAAAGAAGTTACTTACTGTTCATTTTAATTCATGGATAACGCAAATAGTTTAATATGCTTTCAAGATGTAACTGTTACATAAATGTATTACAAAATATATGTGATAATGCTTTTTTAGCTTAAATCGGTTTGATCAACTAACCGCTCCCTGACATTTTAATTATATACATATTGGATTTTTTCGTTATCTAAGAACAAAAGGAGGTTTTGTGTGCTGTTACTTAGAGTACATTTTTCACTTTATAGGCCAAATCAACATGTGTAAATGCAAGAAAGTCTTAGTTTGCACAATCATGGGGAAATCAGTCATATTCCAAATGCGGATTTGCTTGCCTGCATGAGGAAGTTGGACTAGGAGATCTCCAGCGGTCCCTTCCAACTTAAGTATTCTGGGATTAGCCAACTATTTTGTGGTGCAGACTATCAGATTAATGATGAAATATTTTATGCTTCTTCAAAGCAGTGCTGATGTTCAGGGTTAGTTTGGCAGACGCTAGAATCATGTCATAAAGTGAGTGCTTGGGGTGGGTGTTGTAGGAATGTTAAATATCAAAGACGTTGTCCCAGTTGGAGCAATAAGGAGTTATGTGCCTGTCACTCAAGGGATTCGACAAGTGTAGCTCTACTTTTCACACAAGCAGGATTGCCAGCTACCTCTGCCTTGGCCACAGCAGAAGCACAAATCTTCCCAGTATCTTTAGGGTATTGTTCTCTCTTTTTACGCATCACTACAGTCTGATTTGGGGGATTTGAGTGTGGTAGGAAATCGTAGTAAAAATTCTGATGTCCAGTTCATCCCCCCCTCCTCTGTGGAGATTTCTGCAGTGAATGAGATTGAAAAATGTCTATTTAGTGGTGTGCTTGGTGAAGACAGTGCCCTTATTTATCCTGTGATGACCTCATAGCAGCAGCACATGCCCTCTTGATGGAGAGGATTATTGTAATTCCCTCCTAGAAAGGCTTCCAGCAGCTCAGCTCTGTCACTTGCAGCCTGTTCAGAATGCAGTGACACACTCCCATCCCGTCTTGAGCAAACATGATCATCTGCCTTGTACCTTAACTCATTTACTTTGTCTGCTGTGAAGTAGCTGTTTGATTTTAAAGTTTTCTCTCTTAGTTTTGAAATCCTTAATGGTTTAGATCCTGGCTATTTTCAAAAACTCCTCCACAAATATCATCTTGACAGATATCACCACCCCCACAGCACATTTTAGGAATCTCAGCATCACATCTTAGGTTGGCAAGTTATGTCCTTTGCCGTGATAGGCCTTCAGTTAAGGAACTCCCCCAGGAAATCTGTCTTGAACCATATATCCTTATCTGAAAACATTAAAATTAAATATACGTTCTTGGCTACTTATTTTTTCTCCATTATTATTGTTTAGTGTAATTTCTATTAAGACCGTTTTGTTCTGATTGCTGTCAATAATTCATGTTGGAGATGTTTTAAATTTTCTTGTTCCTTAATTTGTAAAGTAACTTAAGCATGCTAGTGGTGAGTTACTGATAGGGACTTCTTAATGGTGAAGTTTCATGGTTTGTGACAAGGGCATGAGCTTTTCCATATTAACATACAGTTATATATGTCAATATAACTATTTACTAAATAAGACACAAGATATTATTACCTTTATTGTATTTTCTAAAATTGCATTTAAATCTTTATTTTTCTTCCTTACAAGGAATTATCCCTTTCTTCTTCCCATTCTGCATTGTAAGTCACTACGCTTCAGCTGTACAAAGCTTTAGATGGAAAGGAATCCTCTTGTCTGCTTGTCTTTCTGTCTATCTTGCTACCTCTATTATCATCCCTGTAATTATGATGAGATGTTTATAGCTATGTTTATATGGTGCAAAATTGTCTTCATTGATGATAAAGTAATAAGTCTGTGTTTGAAGAAGCTTAGACTAGACGCCAAATGTTGATGGCTTCAGTGAGATCAGATGGATTCTGCCCTTGAGAGCATTCATAAATTATTTTGTGCAATAGACAAGACTGTTTTCTTCACTTCCATGTCTGAATTTTCAGTCTAATAGTTAATTCCATTTTTCATACCTGAATTAAGTTGTGGAATTGGTTGGAACATTTTTTATCAAATTGCTCTAAATACTGTTCTGTGCACTGATGGTACCCCCTTTCACCTGAATACAGTGCCATATTTAGATGCACCAAACTTGTATCCATCAAAGATTTATGAACAGCATGATGGATTTGCTTCTTTATCTCTCATGTACTCACTGATTTCGGATTCTCATTGACTTGCCTTACTTATTGGGATGCAGTAACACCATCTGTGATTTTATTCATATTAACCATTACTTATGTAATTAATTTTAGGTACAAGAAGAGTTTTGCAGCCTTCAGTGAACTATCAAATGTTTCAAATTATGCATATAAACTCATGCTTGTGGGTTTGGGGCTACAAACCATAGTACTGCAAAGACTTACGCATTTGTTCAAGTTTACTATTTTTGGATGTTATACCTATGTCAAAATTATTTTTATACAGTAAAATGCTGTTCCATGAAGACTTTACTTGACTGTGTGGTGTGATGGTGTCCTCTTATTTTAAGTCTTTTGAATTTTAAGCTATTTCATGGATGCAAGTTACTTAAATAATACGATTAAAATTATCAGTATTCAGAATGTTTTCTAGACTGTATGTATTATTACAAAATGAAAACTAGTCTTAAGGGAAAAGAAGGTTGATGGTAGGTTGTTTTCTTACATCAAATTTTACAAATTAGTTATTTAAAAAAAAAAAAAGGAAGTGGAGGAAGTTGACATGCATACCTGAAGTTAGCTTCATTATATTTAGATCTTTCTAAATTTAACTTCAGTGCAAAGTCCTTGTTCTGCAAGGTCAGCAAATTGATGACTTTTTTAACATGCTTTTTTGTCCTGTTATTTTTAGTAGTCTTCTGATGGATTACAGTCAGTGACAATACCAAGGAACATTTTAGCCAAAATAATTCTTGAAACAATCCAAAAGTCTTACATATTATTAAGCTGGGAATTTATAAATCCTCATTACTGAATAGTCTTCAGAGTAACTTACTCTTAAACATTACGCCTTGAATCACAATCCTAGTAGAATGTGATGTTTTTAGTAGCACTGGTTCCTATGAGCAAATTTTATTTTGGCATCATGGAATACCATGCATTCTTTTGCTATATGATTTATTCTCCCTAGATACAAAATGATAAAAGAGATGTGTTAATCTATTTTTATTCAAAGTACAGAAATAGCTCTGTTACAGTTCAGCGATTGAATAACCAGTACAAACATACTACTCATTCTTAGTCATGCTGTACCTGATGCTCATAGTAAGAATATTGATCAATAACTGGGCCAGATTTACAGCACATTTTACAGATCATTGCTAAATATTACATTCTTCTGTTTCAGTCTGTTTTCCCAAAACACTGCTGTAAATCAAAAGCATAAAAATGCTAAGTTAAATAATAGATAATGTGCTTCAGTGCCGGTTGCAACTCTATACTAGAAAAATACTCACAGGGAATTGACTCAAAATTAGCCTTCAAGAATGACAATATTATTTTCCGCCTTGTTTGGATACTTGGGTCACTGTTCTTCAGGGATTTATGCCCTAAATATGTCTGAATTTATACAACTGAAAAAGAAGTGTGTCAGAATGCAACATTTATCTCAAACTTGAGGGAAACTCTGTTACCTGTTCCTCCGCATGCAATTAGAAACTGGCTGTTAGGCAGTGCAGAAAGGAGAATAAGGCAGCTTATCTTGCTTGTCTGGCACTTACCAGTTCAGGCTGATAACCCAGGCTGACCCTGACCTTGGCAGCATTGCACAAGTAATCTTTGGGGGAGAATGAACTGTCCTTTAACAATTTCTCTACTATATTAGACACAAAAAAGCTTTCCCTTTAACAAAGAAATGCATGTTTTCTTTTTCCTTCTTATCTTGAACAAATGTATTTAAACAAGCTGCTTCAAATTCTGTGTTTCTCCTTTGATCTTAGTCTTTTTCACAGTACCCTTGATGGAGTGCATAAGTGAAGGTTACTTCTGCAGTATTTTCCTATCATTTATTTTGACATATTCAGATTGTGGTTTTTAGTGGCCTGAAGCTGGAATGTTGCATTAGAATTAACAAGGTGGCAGCAGGGAAATATTTTTAGTGTACTGGTATAAGAAGAACTAAAATGATGAACTTTTCTCCTTTGTCAAAGGAAATGCATGACTGCTAACAGAGAAGGTAGGGTAAAAGGAGTGATGCCATGGGCATTACTATGAGTTCAAATACTAAGATGGAAGACACCAGATAAATCAGATGACTGAACAAATCAGAGCTCTTCTGTTGCTTAAATTTCTGTGTGTTCTAATGGAAGATTCATCTCTTCTGAATGCTGCATATAATGCTCATTTAAACTCCAGTTTTCCTTAAAATATATGCAAAAGTTGGAAAGTTATTGCACATTTTTGAAGTGTTTTCCTTTTCTCGTTCATTTTATGTAGCCATTGCATTTATCTTTTTTGGATGGCAAAAGGGAGATAAGATACACGTGCATGGATGCAAAAAGACCAGAGACTTTAGACTGTAATAAGATCAAAGTAACCTGCTTCATAATATCAGATCAAATCACTGATAAGCAGCGAGAGATTAAAAATTCAGTTGTAGAATGTATTTTCTGAAGGGCTGTGCTACAGCAAATCTTTAACAATTTTTTTAAATTTACTGAAGACAGCAAGGAGAAAATGTTATACTACAGTATTATCAGATTTTCAGTTACAGAGAATAAGCAGTTACTCCTAAAATGCAAACTAGGAGTGTTTTCTTTATTGTCTAGATGGTAGAAGAGAAGAATGATGTAGAACTAAATTACTTATCTTTACTTATCATTATTTCATGAATAGGGAAGAATTAAAAGAAGTCACTCCACAGTGCACCAGGTGCACAGCACTGTTGAGATGAGCCACTATTTCAATACAATGCTCATATTTACCCTTCACACTTCTTGGTTTCATAATGTGCATGACATGTAATCCTACTACAGCAGATAGAACACCACAGCCACAATGCTGGGCCTGTTTTCTGCAGTAAAATGCAAAAAGTCAAAATGGTAGTCAAAACCAATGTGGCAGTTTATGTTAGTCTTCATTATATAGTTCACAAAGGATTCAAGTTTGTGATGCATATAAAAAATCAATCTCACAATAGATATTGACTAAAATATATGTAATTACGTGTTAATGGTCCTAATGTACTGAGTATGTTTCATCATATTTTCACAAAGTGATTTTCTTTCAGTGACACTAGGCTCAAAATATACCCTCTTTACACATAATTTTAGGTCTTACTGTATTCCAAAATGATTTTAACCCTGTCAAGTGGAAAGCTCCATGAATTCCAGCTGAAATATGGCCAAAATTCATGGAGAAAACCCCATAAGTATATTAGCAAATAAATCACTACATTCTCATCACTACATTCTCATACAGGTTTGACAGCAACCTGGAATCTAAAATGTCCTTCCAAAAGTAATGATGACTTATTTTAAACAAATGAATCCAGTGACCTGTATCCTGGAAAATGGAAGACTAATTTGGTTAATTATAGGCTATGATTTCAAGCTTAAGAACTATTGCCAGTAACAAATATTAAACAATATTTGTTAATCAGTGTTATTTGGCAAAAGTGGACAGAGACTCAGCCATGGAAAGACAATTTTAGGTTTATTCAGACAAGACTCAAGAATGAAGTGTTATCATTCCTTTAGGTTTAGTCCATTGTTTTCAATGCAATTTATTGTTAACACACTCCTTTCTGTTAGCACAGAGCCTTCAAAACACTCTCTAATTCATGTATTTCCTGCACAGGTTTGGAGTCTTATAACTAAAGGCCCATTATTTTTTCTGTTATTTTTTGGAATGTAGGAGCTTGTAGGAAGATATTGCCCCTGTCCTAAAGAATTTACAGTACATAAATCTGACCCAGCTTGATCCTAATTAGCTTGTGAAAATCAAGAGGATCACAGCACATACTGGTTTGACTGCAATGATTCAGGGAAGTGTCCTTCTCATTAACCAGGATGACCATACAGGTTAAGAGTATTTGACACCTCTTTAATTGAGGATGACAAGTCTTTAAAAAGACAATCATCTAATCTCACCCTCTTACATGGCAGCAGAGCATGGCACTGACTTAGGGTTGGGCAAACAGGCAAATATTCTTGCTCTCCTTTCTGCATATCTGACTTGATGTGGAATATGCTTTGTCTGTGACAGGTGCAGAGCCTGCTTCATTTTGAAGGAACCCTTAGAGTCTGTTCAAGGTAGTGCCAGACTCTCTTCTTGCTGCTCTTCTGCTTTTTGTCAAACAAACCAGGTTGAGCAGAGTGACCTGTGGTCCTAAACCCCTATACTTCAAAGCCTTCTAACACCAGCCTGTCATGGGCATGACACTGTATGTCATGATCAGCATATTTTTGACCAGTGAAGGGAAATGAGTGATGCACTGGCTTAACCAAAATAGCAAAAGAATGTCTGATGTCTTATTTCTATGTTTTTTTATCAGACAAGGTATTGTACTGTAAGACTGACAACTACCAGTCTGCACGCACCTGAATCCATACCACAATGTCTTGCATATGTCTTGTCAGTGGTTATTTCCACGGAGTCATGCATCAGTGGAGTTTCGAGAAACAACCTGATGTAGATTTGCTGCAGTCTATTTATCCCTGCAGAAGGTTTCAGCAGGAGCTACAGACGTTCTAATGTGTGGCTCTCGTCTGAAGAAACTGCTCTGGGAACTGGAACACATTATGGGGAAATCTGACATCAAAGGATAATAGACAACAACAACAAAAAGTATAAAAATAAAAAATTTGGCCTAAAAAACAGCCCCAAAGACACACTAAACTTATAACCCAGCAAGAGAGTTGCTTCCATCAATTAAAGGCAAGAAAAAAATGACAACTGAGCAGCAAGATCTTCTAAGATGGAAAATAAATCTGTTAGTTCTTGTCTCAGGCTGCCGGTGTTGAAAAGTAAATCCGTGAGCAGGTATGGGAAAATACTGGATGATTAAAATTACTGGAAAGTATCCCTTTAAGTTTTCAGTAATTTAGGAATTTTAACAAGGAAAGCTGTAGTTGTTGACATTCCTAATTTATACTTGAACATATTCAACGTGTTCTATAGTTTTTTCATAAAAAATCATATAATGAAGCCTTTGACTCCACGGTGTTCAACTCTAGGTAACAGTAGTAACACCTTTGTATTAAATATGGCTCATACAGAGTCTTTATTATTTTGTGATGCTTTGTTCTTGGATAACATTCCTGTAATCTATGAGGATTTAGAGCCTTCTGCATCATGGTAACTAATTTCACCCCTCCAGAATCAACAAATGGACTTATCAGAGAGTCTTCAGCATATCTATCTTTTATTTAAATGGGATAATGCCATAGAGATGTGTGGGTTAAAACCATTTAGAGTCTGCAGCCTTGATACTAAAGTGATCTTGGGCATTTAATAAAGTATTCTCAATTTTTTCTCAAAGTCTCGGTATTTTAGAGTACATAGAAAAATTCCAACTGACTTCCATAGGCACAGAAACAATCAGGAAGTGGGATATTGTTTTAATAAACTCTGTTTCCGAAGCCTAGATTCATATTTTTAAAATAATTGTAACAAAACCTATAAAATTTTGAAGTAGGTTATGACATACTATCAACATTTTCATTTAGTAGAAGCCATTACTGACGCAGATGGTTTTCATTTTTGCAGCACAACATAGACAGATAGCAGGATGAACATATTTAAAGTATTTCATCATGCATAATTTGTTATATCTAAGTAAAAAAAAAACATATGCTGGAGATTTCTTACCTAGAGAAATTGTGATGAGTAAATAGCAGAACAATTTGATGAATTTGTTTGAAAACTATGTTGCTTTACAGCAGTGTGCTGATACTTACTGGTCATTTGAGCATGTTCTAATTGTAAAATTATCTGATTTACCTATGAAGAGGGGAAATTTAGTTTTACAGACTAGGAAATCACCCTGACACAATATTTCCATACAATTAAGAACTAGCTTTTAATTATTCTACTGTTACTGTTAGAAGTAGTTTTTTAAAGCAGGTTTATTTTCAGAAAAAAATAATAAACTCAAATCTGTCTTGTTCAAAACATGTGCATTTATTCTAAAAAAAGTATGAGAAAAAATATACAGTTCTCATCTGACTCTTGGTTATTGTATTATTTGTTAAGTACTGCTCGTTTTGCACATCAAATATTATTATTCCCTTCTCAAACTGTCTCTAGGGCCAAAAGTGTATTTTATGTTATAGACATGACAATGTAGTAGATGTGGAATGTATTTTGTCCAGTCTTTTTATCTATTCATTGCAAAATTGAAATTAATCTCTTTAGCTTGAGGCTGCATAGTTTATTTTCATTAGTTGGGGACAGCCAAAGACATGTGAAGTTTCAATAGTAGAGAAGCTGTGGGATTTTCAGCTATTTCTGAGATCTTAATCAAAAATATTACTGATTGCTTGGGAATCAATGAACACAGTCCTGAGGGAGAAAAAAAAAAAAAAGCAGCAGCATAACCTTAACGTTATTCACAGTGTTTTGTTAAAAGGGACAGTGATTTGTAATGATTTTTTTTTATCATAATGAGACATAGTGAGGAATATTAAAAAGCATTATCTAGTTTTGCTCCATGTAAATGGGTCAGAAATATCAGTGGTTTTGATCTTTTTGAGGCAGTCTTACACACATGAGTAGCTTTAAACACTTAGGTTTTCCTTTTGACCTCTTGGCATATTAAGTTTTAGCATATTCAAAAGTCTCTGCCTATTCAGGGCTTGTGAAACCATAGCTTTGAAGTTGCCAGATACTTCAGTAACAGTATAATAAATACTGTTTTAAGAGAATTAACTTGTGCTGATGACACTAACTAGAGCCTGTAACATTAATGGAAACGGCATTTCTGAATCATTGAAGGATTTAAAGGTGAGAAAAGATGCTTAAAAATCATCACATTTCACTTCTGGAGAATACCATCTCCATGATGTTGTTCTTTGTTAGCACTGACTAAAATTTGTCCCTGCTTTTATCCATCAGCATATGATTATGTATGACTGAATAGGAGTTAACGCATTTTTTAAAATACATTGATTAATGTCCAGTCAGACTACTGAGTTTCAAAACTTTGTTTTTCTTGGGTCTCTTTCAAACAGAAAAGAGGAAGCACTTCCTTTTACAACACCATGTCAAGACAAGGACACGCACGCTCACATAGACACACACATACAAACAGAGTACGATTCAAGTCACTTAAGAGTTTACTGACTGCCACATAGGATCCCAAATGATATGAGGAAAAATGCATAATGGTTTGTAAAAAATAGCAGCTTATTTATGCAGTGTTTCAGTAATTAGAATATTGTTATGCAAAATACAGGCAGTAGAGACAGTTGTTCAGAATAGGCATCACAGTGTTCTGTCTTAATAAAGCAACAGGCTTCACTTTCCATGCATATATATGTGTAAACTATTTTAAATCAACTTCTTTATCTAAATTAAGGTTGCAGGGAGCATTCAGATTTCATTTTCTCCAGTGTAAATGTGAAATAAAAGGACTGGCTGGGATGCAGTTTCACTCAGGGCCATGCATTTGAATAGCCAGGATCACAGCGCTGGCCCTGGGGCTACAATGCACAGCTTTACAGTGCATTTTTGGTAGCAAAAAGGACATGCTGTTTTTCCAGAGGATTGTGTTGACAGCAAAGTACATCAGTGAAGGCCACCACACTCGCAGTGAAGGTCTGTCTTTTAAAACAGCGCTACAACAAAATAGTGGTTGTGTTTTGACAAGGGTCTTAACTATTTACAGGAAAACAGCCAGTGCTGTAAGTAGTGCTATCTTACCTGGATCTCCCTAAGCTCTAACTCCAAACCTGGAGCAAATACTATAACTAGGGTCTTTTTTCCATTGTAGCTTTTTAAAATACAGTATCCATTGTCCATGTAAACATTCAGACACCCAGGCTGATACTTCTTTTTAAAATGCAGAATTTTGATTTGTGACAGCTGCATTGGATCGTTAATCATATATTATCTTTATGGAAGCCTTTTTCTAACATATGTTAATTGGCTGTTTTCTGTGACAAATTATGAGCTCTTTGATGAGGTTCAATTGCAATCATGTTGGAGTTGAGTATGTAGAGTTTCCAGCCCCCGCCGGCTCCTTAAACCACTACAAACATCTGCACGTCACTGCAGTGCTGAGTAATGGCAGGATTTGGGTTGATCTGATCTCTGTACAGAGTTTTTTCCACAGGATATTTTCAGCTCTTTGCACTAAATCTGTTACAGCATTTGCTGTTTTTAGCAAAAGAGCTAAAATTAACATCTTTTATGGGATCATTAGAATACAATGAGAAATAATTAGTAGTGTGGTATACCGAAATCTTTTTTAATATTCAGGCATTTCAATGTCTAATTAGAAATTCTCGTTAAACTGTTATTGCATGTTAACATTCAAATTTACTGGTGTCATATAGCATTTCCAGAAGTAAAAATGCTGCCTCGTTTTTGAAATCAATATTTTTCTTTAATTCTTAAATGTAAAATGTACAAGTTCTTTAAAAACAAAAAATTGATTTTACTTCCAAAGCAATTGGCATCACTTTAGTTTTTTAAATTTTTACTGAAAAAAGTATCTTTCCCAGCTCAACAGGAAATGTGTCTAGTTATGTTTTACATAAACTTGGACATTAGTAAAGAAAATTGTGTACTGAAAGTTACTATAGAAAGACACTGAAAGTGTCTTTCTATCTTTTTTGTATTGAAGGAAAATCATGCTTACATTTGATCAGTATGTAAATTAGGGAAATGGAGGAAAAAAATCACCACAATGGAAGCAATGTTCCTGCATTTTTACTTGGTACTTAATCTTTTGATAATACTTGTGCATGTAATCTTATTTTATATAATGATTCATTAGAAATACTGAGACAGAAATTGTGTGGTGTATTTTACTATATTTTTACTCAAAGCTGTATTTAGAGCGAATGTGCAGAAATACAAAATCTTATATATTTTAAAACTGAGAGAGCAGTCTGGTCATAAAACTGTGTCAAACAGTATCAATTACATTGCAATTAATTTAGCAGAACACCACACAGCTCAGCTTTGACCTAAACCGAATGGCAGCAGATAAATCTGTCCCATTTGTTCTTCAGAGAAAAGATGGGGGTTAAGTTTCCAGACAGGTGTTAGAGTTTAGAATAAGAAGAGCCAGATGTGTATGGAAGCTACTTCAGTCTCGTGAGGATGGTTTTAATTCAGCTATTTCCCTGGAGTACCACACAATCAATGCGTTCCAAATCCTGGGGCTACCTGCCTTTGTGTGAAATCATGGGAACGTTTCTTCACAGAACACCACTGAACATGTGTGGAAAAATTAAAGCACAAATTAAAAGCAATAAAGGTTAACCTCAGAAGTTACACGAACATCACATTTCTTTGAATTTCTGAAATGGAGAGATGATAACCAAGTGGAAATGCTTACAGAAGAAATGTATTACTATAAAGAGGACTGTAAGCAGTGCAAAACTGGGACCATGGATATTTAATATGTTTCTCTAGTCACCACTCATTGGAGGCAGTATTTTACAAGTAAGCATTTGTAGGTCATATGCAACACAGTGAAGAGCATTAAAGTGAGGTGAATGGAGTCAGAGAAGGGTTTCAAAATTATGATTTTGAGTGTGTTGTCCCCATTTCAGAATGTCACTGAAAGTAAATTGATGCATTGTATCTTGAATTAGTCTACACAATGGCATTCAGATCCACTTGCTAAGATGAGCTTAATTGACTTTAAGAAAATAAAGCAAGGTAAAGAGAGATATACACGTAATAGAGAGGGCTTGGCACTTTATTGGATTTTGAGGCCTGTGAGCCTTGTGTCTTAATTGGGGCCAGTTGGGATCATTTAATAATTGCTGTCAGAAGATCAAATTTAATTCTCTTTATAAAAAGATCACAGTGGGATAGAGTTAAACAAATTGTCATCTGAGGTTTCAAATGAACTAAGCTTTAATTAGGTTGATTAGGATGCTGTAAGAGAGAGAGGGAAGCAGGAAACTGATGAATCTGCTGTGTAGCATGGTGGACCTTATATGACAGTACTGTCAAATATCTTTATTTCAAGAAGATGTAAATTAGCATAAAGGATGATAGAGCTAGAACAGCATGCATATATAAATGCATTAGTATACCAGATAATTATAACTTTCTGAAATTAGTGATTTTAAATATAGATATTAATATATTTATTATCATAACCTTGCCCTTAACATTGATTTTGTACATTTTTAAGTCTCCTACATTATCTGCTTTATTTGTTTACATACTCACTAATTATGCCAGATGAAAAGTATAGGATTTGACTGAAAGCCCTTGGAATTTCTCTATTGTGTAATAAATATTCACTGTTCTTAGCACATTTGCACGAGCAAATCCACAGGTTTCTTATCCCCATGTTTCCAACAGCAAAACTGAGTAGAAAATGAAGGTGACATTAAATATTTTTGGCAGAAGAGGGAGCAGATCTCAGCCATGTTTGCATCCCAACCTTGAATCCAATTCTTTACACTATGCTGCCTGCTACTTTTCCCACGACTGCCTGTTTCTAAGAATATATTTCATCAGAAACCACCTTACATATCAATAGAGCTCAAAAAGTGCCATTTCTGAGAAAACGTAATGTACATTCAAGGCCACAAAAAGATTTAGCTAATGTATCTTTTTATTGATTATGTTTTTATTTTTTCAGTATGCTTTTATGTTAATAATAAAATGAACAATGCTGGCAATGATCTGTTTAGAAAAACAAAAGCTCATTCAAGATAGAATGGAGACTATCAAGATAATTCCACTGTATTTTCCCTCTGCAAATTAAGAACATTTTATATATCTGTTTTCTTCTGATATTTGTCAAGGATGTTGACTTTTTACATTGGCTACTGACAAATGCATTGTGTCTTATATGTGTAAGAAATAAATAAATCCAGATGCATGTGCTAATGGAGTGGTTACAGCTGAGGTTCAGTAAGCAGGATGTGATGCTCATTTGTGGCTTTTGTAGTTATAGACAGTGGTAGGTGTACCTGTGTGGTAAACACCATCCCTTTCAGTAGAAATTTTGCTTTTACAGATCTTGAGGTTAAAGCTGTTAGACTTCAATTCTGTGAAAAATTAGAAGATCAAATCCTCATGTGGAGAGTATGAATTAGTTACCTAGCACAGTTTTCAAAAACTGAATGTGAACTATGATGTGTTTGAACAGTACACTAAATTAGATGAGGCTATTTATGTCTTTGTAACTAATGCAGATACGAAGCTGCAGTTCTTTTAGCTCTTTGTCATATCACAGCATAGCTCCTCAGTGTGTTGTATATTTTAGGTTTCTCCATTTTCTCTCTTTTTCTCTCTTCATGAGAGTATTGTTAACAGAAATATATCTATTGCTTGCCTGTCTGTCCCCCACCAAGGACAACAAAAAAATTTGTAGAATATGCCACTAATCCAGAACAACAGAAAACTTCTTTCTGAACAGACAGCATAAAGCCAGTTGTTTCAGGCAATGTTTTTTCTCCCATATTTTTTTACTTTTTTTTTTACATAGCAAATTCTTTACTTATAAGCAGCCTTATCTGTTTATGCATTTTTTCTGGTTCCAAACCAGTGAGAGTTCAGTTCAGATCTTACAGCATAGAGAGATCCTCCTCATCAAGATGCAGCCAGGAGGTAGAAAGTAAATAGCTTTAGCAAATGATTTATGATGTGCTAGCACTAAGAGATATGACCACATACTTTATTTCTTGCTAGTCAGAACCTTCCATTTTTCCAACAGATGCTTCCTCCTGAACATGCAGAATTCCAGACATGAGGCACAAGACAATATATGTGCAAGGTTTATTTCCTATCATGTGGCTTGTAAAAGGTATCAAGTCTTTGTAATCATGCTACTTTGCTATACTGCCACTGTACTTTTCTTTTTTTTCCTTTTTTTAGAGCAGATCTGTTCTGAATTAATGTGTTTCTATTTAAATTGTGTGTATTTTATATGTTTAAAAGCAGCGACCTGTCCTAATTTATGAACTTTGCCGTTAGAAAGGACACATTGCACAGAGGTGGTTCCTCACCCCTCTGCAGTGAAATGCAGGTACTATCTTTTTTTTTTTTTTTAGCCTTATTATGTACCTGACACACATTTCATCTCCTTTTGTCCTTGGGAGAAAAAATTATCTGAGTGGGATTGGAAGCATTAATGATGTAGATTTTCAGCTGTCATGGTCATTGGGAAGATTGATACATTTCCCTTGCCTTTTTTTTTTTCTTTTCCCCTTCTTCTTCTTTCTCCTCATTTTAAGCCTGCATCTGTCTCTGGGCAAGCAGTTGAGTTCAGGGAGTGTCAATAGTTTTTATATCATATTTATCATATTAGCATTCGCACAAAATGAATGAACTGCTAGCAGCTCAACAGCTCTCCACAATGTTGTGCAGTCTACATTTGAGAACAACTGTATTTAATTCTTGACATTTCTGGGAAGAAATTAAAGCAAAAAGAGTGTGTTTCTAGAACTGAGTATACAAAAAAAAAAAAAAAAAAAAAAAAAAAAAAAAAAAAAAAAGAGAAGAAAGAACATCTCTGTGTCTAAGAATTCCCCTTTAAGAAAAAAATTACCAGATGAAGGATGTACAGATGTGAGGTTGCATTAGAAAACTAATAAAGGTATTTACACGTGAAAATTATGTGTTTAGGTCTATGCTGTAGGAAAACCAACATTCTGTTTCTGTGGTAGTATAGTTGTAGCTGAAATGATCTAACACCACAGATAAGAGATGATTTCTGGGCAGAGGTAATATATTTAATTTCCAGCTTCCATAGCTGAAATAAAAGGATGAGATTTGGGTACATTGAGCCAAAGAATTGTACACCATAAAGGTGATTTATTTTTTCCAAATTGGTTAGTCTACATGAGGTACTAACTCTGCTTATAAAGCTTGTCTGACTTCTTTTTCAGTACTAGCGGTGGATCTATTCTCATGTTTGTATTAGTAAAAAGGAGTAGCTACATAGAAAGTAGCTACATAGAAATCAGTAACATTCTCTACATTTTAAGTGATGTCTGCCTGAGATTCATTCCATCTTTGGAATGAGTCAGTGATGGGCTTAGGTGACTGGTTGCATCATACAGTATCTAATAGTGGAAAATAAATAAATAAATAAATAACTGAGTCATTATAATCAAATTTTTCAAGCCTGAATAGGTTTTATCCTATTATTTGAGGAATTTCCATGGCTCAGGGACACCTGCATGAATCCTCTCATTTTTAATTACTTCATTTTTCTGATAGGAAGCTGAACAACATTAAAGTACAGGCTTAAGAGACTGTCCTGTTTTGGCTTGAGTAGCTAGCCAAATTCAGGATTATTGCCATTAGGGCAGGGAAAGTGATAACTGAGTCAAATATTTCCTTAATACTTTTTGTTTATGTAAATGTAGCAAGACTTAAGAATTGATTCATTATACATTATCAAGTATTAATGTTTGAGTTCCCTATCCCATTAGCCATTATTCCAAAGCCTGTGTTAGTTTTATTTCCAAGCTCTACTCTTTGTATTTTCTATAACTGAGCTCTCTCCCAATATCTCAACATTTTCAGCTTCTCCTTGTCCTCACAAATCACAAACTCCTAAAAAATAATTCTTTCCTATATTTTTTTCAATGTTCAGGACTATAGGAGCACAGAAGGTACACTTACCAGCAATAATCCTATTCCTTCTATCTCTTTCATCTTCCATTCACTACTCAAATTAATCTTAAAATGGCAACACCGTGAGCCACACTTCCCATCCAGTAAAAATGTTTTACCACCTTAACATATTTATACAGTTTTCCTGTCAGGATATTTCCCATCACTAACCCGAAACAGTTTCACTTTCAATCAAGCTTTACCTTGACAATTTTTGTCACTCACTTTGGTTATGTTGGAAAGTATTCCTTTTATTAACCCCTTCACAATATTTCTATGGAATCTGTTCTGTGGTAGAGGTATATATTTTCTTTTAATGAGGAACTTATTCACATCTGAATTTTTGTTAATTTCTGCACCTATGTTCTCAGTTGTAATGTATTTTCATCCTCAGTTGTTTCCCTATTCTACCTCCTTGGATGATCCCTCCTAATTTTCAGCTTAGTCTTTGAACCAAATACAGTGCTCACTCATTTATTTGCTCGGTAATTTAAAGACACTTTGAGTTCTTATCATGGTTTGTCCTGTTTATTCATGCCACAAAAATCGTGTTTCTAAAAGCTTTCTCTTTTCTCAAAAAGCTTCCTGAAATGATTCATTTGCAAATTTATAAGACATCCATTTTCAAAATTATGTTTATGAAGTTTCTACAATCCAAGTCTTTTTCCCTCCACACAGGGGTGAAGTGGTGGTGCAGCACAAACCTGCAATAGGAGAACTCAGCTGCATTGCTAAACATAGATAGGCATGTTACAGTGCCCTTTGAGTGATAAAAGGGAGGATCCTGGGTCAGAGTCTGTAAAATTTCTCTGGAGCTTGTTGGATGAAGATGAAGAACACCAGGTCTATGTAGATATCAACAAGTCCACCTGTTCACCCAAAATTTAATTCTCTTCTCCATCCACTCCATCTGTTGCTTCCAGACTCATCACTGACCATAGTTCAGACACTGTCTCCATCTCCTTTGTCTAAGTGCCTGTACCGAGCTTCCTTGCTTTCTACCATTCAGCAAATTATAAGCAGAAAGTAATCAAAAGTCTAATTGAAAAGGATCCTTTTGAGAATCAATCCGTACTTTTTTCAATAGAGGACAATCTAAAATTGTCTGTCACTGATACCGCCATTGCCAAGTGCTTGTGCCCAAGTTCAGACTATGATTTGATATTTGCAGTACATAGCTTCTTCCAATAATACCTGGAATTATCTCCTGATTCTTTATAGCCATTTTGGGGAGTCAAGTTCCTCACCACAGACTTCCTCACATACATGCACTAGGAACAAATCTGTACATCTAGATCTAACCAGTCAGAGACTGCTTTCAGGTGATGCAATGACTCAATTCTGTAGATCTTAGACTTTTTCTGTAATAAGCCAACACTCTCCAAAGTCCTTTGTATTTGTGTGTAAGACTGCTCCCAAACTGTAACGGTAACATCTTACCTGGTGTGCAAGATGTCTTTAAATACAGATAGACCCAGATCAGAGTAGCTCTAAGACACCTTTTCAACTCACAAGGTGCTAAATCTTACCCTGTTGACTACTGAATTGCTTACTCATCTCCTCCAGCTCAGTAAATGACAGACTGGATTTGTAAAACCTTTCCTGATATTCATTACACATCTATTAACTATAATGCAATCCAATCAAATTATTATCTCAAAACTGTCAAGTCTCCTAGCTGGATTTGCAGTGGTCCAATTTCCCTACTCCATTTTCAGACAGGTTCCCATTCCTAGGTACTGTCTCCATTTCAGATCAATTAGGGGATTCAGTTTTCAGTTCTTTATTTTTTTCCCTTTTATTATCAGCTTGTCTAATTGGATAAACTGCTGTACTTGAGACAGTCTCTGAAGAACTTCATGGATCTTATTCCGTACATATTGGTCAGACTCCCATTATGTCTGTCTAGCTGCTAAGGGTACAGCATGAACCAAATCATAAACCTGCAAACTTTTTCTTCAAACTATTTACTTTCCAATTCTTTCTTCTGGGTGATGGGTAGGCATGGAAATACCACCTGCTGATTATTGTAGTTTAAAAACAACCGACTCTTCACAGATACATATTTTTATATTAACATTTCACTTAAAGGTTTTCCTTAAAATATGCTTTAGTGTATGCATTCTTTGCTTTACAAATCAAATATTCTTCTTCATCATGGCCATCTTCAAAAATGTTTTAACTTAACCAAGTTGTCGTTTCTTCATCAAGTGTAGCAGGCACGTATCTTACTGGGGTGGAGGCAATCAGTTTTCATCTAGATTGCTGTTGGTTTCTTCTTTTGGTGCACTGCTGCAAGGAGTGACTCACTATCTGTGGCAAATTCCTCAATCACTTGGAAGGCCTTTGGCCTCCTGTCGTGGTTTTTTATCATGGTTTTTTTATCAGCATGACCAGGTTTGGTATAACATGCATGTAATATTCAGAAAATCCTCCTGTCACTGTGCTGGGTGGATGCCTCTCAACTGGAAGGTAAGATAAAGTTACTCCTTTCTTTTTCATATAGGCATGGATCTGCTTAAATTGAGAGGTGGCTACAGACTGGGTATTCAATGTCTCACTAATTCAGTCCATTAAAAAGCAGGGTGTTGTGTGACATAGTGAAGCAGGATTCCTGTTAGGAAGTGCCATCTTTTCCACTATTTTGGCAATGATGCTTAGTTTGCCCAAAAAACTTTTCAGGGGAACTTTGCAAAATAAGAGCAAGTGAAACTCTTCCACCCTCGTTGCACAAGTTCTTGCTCTGTGAGATAACTTGTTTTGAGTTACAAGTTGCAATGACCACAGTTATCTGAATCATTCTTACAGCTAGTCTTCAGAAGTCCAAACTGAAAAAAAAGAATCATAATGCTAGAATTCTCATGACACTTCCAAGGCATGCAAATAATGGTATTGATTGAGAGTCAGTAACTTGTCTGCAAGAGGAACTTTCTGCAATTCATGGCTACATTGTCATTGTATTGGGAATATGGTAAAATATAAACATGAAAAGCAAATGAGGTATAACTCCGGAAGTTCAGACTTAAAAATAAATACATTCTTCTATCCTTTACACATGAACACATTAACTAATAAATGGAGTATCAGTTGAAGTAATCTTACAAATCCAGCAGATACTGTCAAAATCAGTAGTAAAATTAGTGAAATATGACTTCAGATCAAATGAGTCAAGTTTTCTCTAAAACCTTTAACTAACAACTTATAAGGAATGATTTCACAGTTAGCAAGTTTATGAACATTTTACTCCTGCCTTGGTGCAGAACATCATTGCCCTTGAATTATTCTCCATTATAAATTAAACTCATGCCATAAGTCAGGAATGAGGGTAGATAACTGAAAAGATGAATAAGTTTTGGTAGTTAAAGTTTACAAATATTTTCTTCATGTACAGACTTTTTTTGGTTTGACTTACTGTCTCTCTAGTAATCTGTAGTACTTCATCTGTTGCAGTGTATCCATTATGGCTTAAATATTTGGTTTATATTTCCTGTAGCAAAATGCATGATCTCTTGAGTTAAATTTAGTAGATTAAAATGAACTCCCTTCCAATCTTTTCATATGGCAGCCTGCCCATAAGATCAAAACACAAGTGTAGGTTATGTTTAATTTCTAAATCAGAGTGTTGTAGACAGATGTTTGAAAGCTTAAGATGACTCAGATTCATTTCTTGCATGGCTTTCTGCCTGGATAACCATACTGTAGATCGTGCCACTGCTGCTTTACTGATATATTGCCATGATGATGACATATATAATTTTATCATAACCTTTCTGTTAATGGTCCAAACTGTGTTTTTTGTAATGACTATGCAGCCAAACCACCATGTGAATGTGAAGAACCACTTCTATCTTTAATATCAGCTGATCTCAGTCAGATAACATGATAGATGATCATTATTTTCACCCTTCATGCTCTTCCTTCAACTATATCAAGCTCAAGGTGATAGACCCCAAATGAGTGATGTCTTGAATTGCTACAGTATCTCTGTCTTTTCTTCACTATATAGTTGTCTTCATCTGTGTATGGAACATAGTCAACCAGGGTTTTTACAGAGAATATTTGAGTGACCATTTTATTCGAATATGGGTTCCCCACTGTCAATTTTCATGTTTACATTGCAGTTTTTGCAGCTAATTTTTCATCAGAAAAGTAACTGATGTGTTCTTACTTAATTCATTCACATTTTTTATTTAGACGATGATTGAAAACTTGTTTGAGAAAACAGGGTTGCATAAAAAGATTTCATAGACCTTAAAAGCTACTTTTATAACACCAAGAAAAGAATGGTAAGAGAAAGGGGACAGCATTTTTTTATTTGTTTCCTTATATCAGGATAATAAAAAAAATGGTTTTTTCTCAGTTTTAACCTAATTAATCCATTCAGAATGCAAGCCGCTTAATGGAACAGGGACATCTTTATGGCAAGTTTGTTTCTTTCGTAAAGCAACCATGAAAATGTTAAACTCTAGCACATTTTGACTTTGTTTTTCTCTGACTGCCCTCTTGTTTATAAATTAAATATTTTTCCTGTCTTGTTTTGATACTTCTTATTGCCCCTGGTGTAACTGCTCAAAGGACTCTCTGTCTGGGGTTTGCAGCAGAGCAGATTCAGACAGTTCTGCTTGGAGAAGGAAGTGGAGAGTTTTGGTTCCCATTTTGCACTTCTGGAACAGTTTAGGGAAGGAAGCACCTTTACACCTTTTATTGTTCGTGGTTGCTGACATCATATCCTTCCCTGACCGCTCTGTGCGTGTTTCCTGCCATTCTGTCAAGATTCTTCTGTGTTGCAGAGCAGGAATAGTGGGTGTGCATATGTGTGTGTGTGTGTTGTGCCTATATGTCTGTGTGTGAGTGTTCAAAAGAGAGATGGGAGCAGTCAACTGATCTGCTGCATTTATCCAATAGCTCTTTGCCCTTCTCAAGGCTCAGATCAATCTTCTGTCAGCTACCACTGCCTCTGCCAAATCACAAAGTGAACAGAAGCCCGCCAAAAATGAAGTTCCTCTTTTTGTAAGCAGTCTGTTTTATTTATTTTTTTTTTTAATGTTTGGCTTTGCAAAAAGAAAAAATGCAGATGACTATAACACAATAGCATCTAACACTGTGTTTCTTTAAATGCAATTTGTTTGCATGTGACCTTATCATTAAGTTGGAAGGTTTCTTTTATGCGGAGGTACTTCAACAAAATTCTTTTTAAATTCTCTTGGATAATGGAAGCCTGCAGTGCTATTTCAGTTTTGTAGTACATTCAACTTTTCTAGTCAATGTGCTTTATTAATGTTAGGGAAATAATTTATGAGTTAAGAGGAACTTTAAATACTTGATAGTGCAATTTTTAACCCTGCAAGAACTTTCAAAAAGTGTTGAGAACACTGGTGAAGACCTAAAGCAGCCATGGCAATTTTTTAGTCTCCAGAGGTCTTGACATTCTGTTTGACTTAGAAATTACCAACCTGTGAACATTATAGCCCTTGAATGAGATGTCTTGATTTACTTGTCTGTGTCTCATTGATTAGGAATTAATCCAACTGTTTGTTTAATATATGTACTAATGAAATAAATAGAACTACACACAAAAGCATAGTAAGAATAGCACTTGAAGCATTATGTGTTGATAGGTATATTTATCTGTGTGTGTGTGTGTGTATGTAAAAGAATAAGACAGATATAGAGAACACCACAACATTCCCAATTTGTCTCTAGTAGTGGTAAGAATAGCAGAAATTATTTTTTTTAAAAGGAAATAAATTTGCTACAACAATTGAAAGCTTATATTTGACATTAGAGAAGTAAGAAAAAAGCAAATGGAAGAAAGATTTTTTTCAAGAAAACCCGTGGTGTGTTGAAACAAATTTATGTTTCTTTGCAAATTGTGTGGTTTATACCTATGACCTAACACAATTTGTCTTCTCCTTCAAGTTCTCTCAAGTTGCATGATAATTAACAATGAAGTCATCCTTGCTCCCTTTCAACTTTATTTTCCTACACATCTCTTTTTCCACCTAAAATAAAACTAGTGTAGTAAAGCAATGAAAAACAAAATTCTGCTCATCAAGTGTTGCGTGAATTACTTTAAGATAATTTTGTGTAGATCACAAAAATTTTAAGTGTTCTGACTTTCAACTGCCTATAAATTTTTTGTTGTTTAAAGACTGGTCTTAAATGTGGAACTGATAAGTGTGTGAGAGAGATTCAACATATTGCTCCTCCACTATGATTTCTCTCCTTCCTGATAAGATTTTTCTCAGCATTAAGAGATTTTTTTTTCTGAACTCACTAAGCATGAGCGTCTTGGTCTGCAGAACAGCTCATCCTCACTAACCAGTCACCACTGCTCTAATCTGTCCACCCTGACCTTCCACCTTGCAGTGAATAGGAGCTTAGGCAGACATAGTGCTGTAAACTGATAGGGCCACTGATTTCAGTTGAATGAAAGGAGAGGAAGTTGTTCCATATGCATTTGCTGTGGATTAGCGTATGGGTTTACTGTCACAGAGAAAGCCTGTTAGACTCCTTCGAGTCCTGCATGTGCATGGGAAACACTATTCTAACTTGGTCTTTTTGTTGGAGGTAAGACTATAGAAAAAAACAGGAAATAAGCCTAGTCCAAGGAAATTTAAAACTGTTTCTAAAAATGGACTGGGTTTGTTTGTCAACACTGAATATCAGATAAGACTGTCTCCTAGTGTTTGGGAAAAAAGGTTTTAAAAATACATTTGATCAATTTATTTCATATTTTTGGAATTTTTTATCTTTTTATGTTGCAAATATGGTCAAGTACCTTTGTGTCTTTTTAAGTAGTCAGAAGTTACTGTTTTCAGCTACAAAAAGTAGCAGCAAAAAAAAATATTTTTAGCCCACACTTTATTATATTATCAATATGAATTGGCCCATGTTCCATACTTTGCATTATGTTAATGATATATAAATATGGCTAGAAAATAATATAAAAAAGCATTTTTGTGCAGAAAAGTAATAACTACTATACTTGAAAATTTGTTTTACCCAACAGATTAATTACATCATAGTGGCTAGTTAAAAAACTCAGACTATTTATTTGTTAACTTTTTTTTTTTAGTCATAAAACATGAGCAGCTTAATGTATGTGAAGAAAATCAAGTGACAATTGAAGATCAGGAGTGAGGTCTAGCTTTTCTACCTCAGTAGCTTTGAATCAGAGATAAATAATGGAATAAATGGCCACGACATCAGCTTAGTGCTATGTAACATATTGTGATAATTTATCAGGTTGGCTGACAGACTACAATCTTAGAATAAATATGGAAACACTAGCTCCTGTTTTAAAATTACCAAATTTTTGTTTCCAAGGCAATATTTTTAACACTCTATGAAGCTATCATGAAAATGTTAAAAACCATTTAAATTAGTGTTGTTCAGATTTTTTTTCCTCTTCTGTATTTCAAAGAACTCTGTACTGTTCTGTTCAAAATACGTAAATCTAAAAATATTGTAAACTAAGATTACAGAGGGGGAAAAATTATGTCTTTTACCGCATACTAGACTAACTCATTTCTGTATTTTCTTCTATTTTCATCTAGTCTTTTATTGCTAAAAGCACTTTGGATATGATAGAAATTAATTATGTGATTTATGACATTTTGTGAAATATAGAATGTGTCCTGCATTGTTTATTTTTTGTATATTGCTTGTAACTGTCCTTAGCTCAGCAAGAGAGCCAGTATTGTAAAGATCAGTGCATTAGTAAAAAAGTAAAAATATTTTTCAGAACATTCATAAATTATCATCTGTCTCTATTATTCCATTTTTATAAGGAAAGATATTTTTGCTGATTATAACTCCTCCATCAAAACATTTTAGAACTTACACAGAGATGAAACGAGGGGAAAATGCGCTAGTGTTTTCTTCAAGTGTCTTGAGTGATACTTTCATTAATCCATATTCTTAAAGAATAAGGTTACAAATTTTGGATTTAAAGTAGCTGACATCTCTTATATATCAAGTAACACTTTAATAAAGGTCCATCATATTTGCATAATGAGGGACATTATCACCTCTGCTGTCAAAACACAAGATTGTTTTCCCTTCAGAAATGAATTAGCTGGCCTACTTTGCATACATAGGTACAGAAAGGTTCATTAACTCTCTGATTTAGGTAATTTTTCATATTAGGTCTGTGAGTGATATTTGAAATTAGAGGCACCTAATTCTGTTAAAATTTTCACAATGTGTATTTCAGCCCTTTTCTTCACTTGATATATTGGTGGTTTGTTTTTTTTTTTTTAAAGAAGCCTTTGAATTAAATTATTATTTCTCCATACATTACTTATTTTATAGATGCAGTAAATTTTTATTATAATTTACATGTGCACTAAATTATATTGTAGATGCTTGGGCAGCTCCATAGTAACTTTCATCTGGTTATCAATTTCATAATAACATTTGATTTCCTTTCTGTGTTTAGCAGGAACGGATGCAGAGGACTGTGAACTGAGTAGAGCAAGTGCTGAAGAAAGAGGTTTGTTTTGAGGAAACAGGAAAGAGGAAGAAAAGAGAAGGGAAAAATACGTAATTTTAAGGAAGAAGGAGAGAAAAAAAAACGGGGACTATGGGGAGAAAAAAGATTCAGATTACAAGGATTATGGATGAACGTAACAGACAGGTGAGTTGCAAACATACCACATTTGATCATCATATATTTATAAGGTGACATTATCAAAAGCGATAAAAAGTTGATAATTTTGTGTGCCTGTGCATATACCTACATATATGTATATATATACACAATGTTTGTAAGGCCATCAAAGAAAAAGCCATCAACAAATATTTGTTGATAGGTCATTTTATAAATGACCAGAAACCTCACACACAGCGTTTTCAAGTTAGTAACATGCATAGTTAGTAATTTATTACTTCAGGCCTTGGTTCTACAAAGTCTGATATTTATGCTCTACTTTGGGCCCCCTCCACACTTGCTTTGACTTTCAGTCTGGAATATACATTGTTAAGCACATCTGTGAGTTGTTACAGAATGCAGACTTTTTGTACTGTTTTTTGTGAACTGTTATGAGTTATTATAATATGAGGACTTGCATTTAAATACAGAGCTCCCAACTATTTATGTTTCTACACCTTTGCAGTGTTTTTATTTTTACCTCCTTCAGATAAAAATGACACTGCATCATAAAAAAATCTCATCTTTTCCTGTCTGAATTTTAAAAATAATTTAGGTAGCCTCACATATTCTAAAACCCATATAGAATTATATTAACATGTTGTAGTTATTAAGCCAAGTGACCATCTCTGATGCTAGGTCCAGCAGGACCAGCTAACTAATTATTACCTCTCCTTTAGATAAAATGGCTGAGTCACTCTCGCGTATTATCAACACTATCTCTGCTAGTTAGATCATGGCCATAAATTAGAGAATCTGCTTTCCTGTTTTCACAAAAATAAAATTCAGCAATTGACATCTTTAAATAAAATCAGTGAAAATGCTCCTGTTTACATTTGAAGTAAATGGATAGATGTTTTGTTGAAACTGGAGATTCACAATTGTGAGAAACTCTCCATATAATTATTTGACACTATGATTAATGTTCTTCATACACCTGGCTGCAATTTAGGAATAATCTTCAGTAGCTGATTTTAAGAGCTTGATACCCAGTTGCTGTTAATATGGTAGTTCTATTAATTTGATGTATAAAATTCTTTATATATTCAGGTTGTTTTTTAAGAAGCTTAGAGGATTTTGTAAAGCTGTAAAAAACTCATCCTAGGCATAACAACAAATTGTAGTCTTTAAACATGCTTCCCAAGAATTTTTAAATTTTGTAGTTAGTAGTCACTTGTGTTCTTCATGGGGGGAAATCATATGTAAAAGCAAAATGATACATTTTGCGTTTTCCCTAAAGGTTGCCAGTTCCTGTGGGACAAGCCAAAAAGCAGTAATTCTAGCAATATAAAACTATCATCATGTTTATTTTAATTGGCTGATAGCTTGAAGTTTAAATTGGATTTGAAATATTGAATTGAATTTATCATTAAATGTTAAGTCACTAGCTGTTTGAAACTTGCCCATGCTACCCTGGTTTCTTTTTGAAGGGAACCTGAATTGTTTTGTAAATGATACTACAAAATTTTGCCATTAGTAACATTAGTTCATACAATAGCTTCAATGTCAACTTGCTTACTTAAATAAAGCATTTACAGAGACCTTAGCCCCAGTTTTGCCAAAGAGATATCTTACTAAAGATAATTTACTTTTAAAAAGTCTAGTCTTTCAAGTCAAGCAAAGTAGAGTTTCAAGAATTCCAGCACCAGCTTTCAGAATTAATGATTATGAATAAAACTGTAACGCTAGAGAAATAACAACTGTAGTGATAGTGCAGAAAGTGTTTATCTTGCTAGCATTTCACAGACACATAGAATTATAGAATGATTTGGGTTGGAAGGGACCTTAAAGATCTTCTAGTTACAACCCTTCTGTCATGGACAGGGACAACTTCCACTGGACCAGGTTGCTCAAAGCCCCATCCAGTCTGGCCTTGAACACCTCAGGGATGGGACATCCACAGTTTCTCTGGGCAAGCTGTTCCAGTGCCTCGCCATCCTCACAATAAACATTTTCTTCCTAATATTTGATCTAAACCTACTTTCTTTTAATTTGACTACATTCCCACTTGTCCTGTCACTCCATGCTCTTGCAAACAGTCCCTCTCCATCTTTCTTGTAGGTTGCCTTCAGGTACTGAAAGGCTGCACTTACGTCACCCCAAGCCTTCTATTTTCCAGGTTGAATCAAATTCAATTTAATTAGCAAATTTAATTTGCTAATATCTATGATGTTGATCAGCCACTGTGAGGCTAGAGGTATAGATTTGCATTATGCTCCACATAGTAAGACTGGCTTGATTCCATTTCTTATTTCTACTAATATATTGTATGACAATTTTAAAAGTGTTTTACTGGTTTTATCCTCTTTGCATTTAGTGTCCTGATTTAGATCTCAATGAACCCAATGAAAAGATTTCCATTGATTCATTTGGACTGTAGGATCAGGCTTTTTAATAGTGACCATATATATATGATTAAATACAACTGGATTTTCAATAATAGCTGATTGATCTTTTAACTATTCGTATGAGATGTACTCTTTCACAAGCCTCACTGGTTCTTAAAATATAATGTATCCCATGAGGTATTGCTGCTTCAGCATAGCAGCATCAGTTTATTTGTTTTCTAACTTGTACACTTCCAGTAATCTTAGAAGATTACCTTGTTTATATTGCTATATTGTCTTTTTATTTGATTGTATTAATATATACTGAAAAAGATTAAAAGGTTGCACTGGAAAGAAAAAAAAAGATTAAAAGTTTTCAATTAATACAACTAAGATACCAGCTCAAGCACAGTTCCTCAAAGCCTATTTGTAGCGCCATTTACAGGTGGAAAATTTTTCTTTCTACTTCATGAAAACGTGTTTGCAAGAACAGCAGCAAATCAGTTGACTTGAAACTGCCTTATTGTTGCTTATATTCAAATGCAGTCTGGTTTCATGACACAAGGTTTGTTAGATGGAAATATGATATACCTGGATGGTGCCTCCTCAGCTGTTCTGAAGCACGTAAATTCTCTGCAGGACAGCACATGCAGGGAAAAATACATGGAACACATATCAAATGAAGAGATATAGCAATAGTTTAATTATTCTCTCCTCTCCCAGTGCAAAGGTGAATCTATTTGGAAAACAGAATTTCTGAAAAAAGGTTTAAGTTGTTACAAGACCTGAGGAAGGTGGTTTCTGTCCTTGCTTTCCCACTCACTTGCCCAGTGTCCTGACTAGCTCTCTACGTCAACCATTGAATGGTGTACTTATTCTGTCAGTATATCAGCTGTTTTCCTCCACACTACTGTCTGATATAGTAGGAGACTCCCCTGCTGTTCAAAGTGCTGTATGACTGGATTGGGAAGGACAAAAATAGTGCTGACCTCCCTTCAAGAGGATTTTTTCTGAGCATGTCTAATTGGTTGGATTTGTGTACTTCAGTGACCATACTGGTAATAAATGTAAGTTGAAACTGTCCGGAGTAAGATATCTGGCTGCAAATCTCACAGAAATGTACGATATGGTGATACAATCTGCAATTTTCCAAAAACTATTTGAAACTTTGACATTTTGGGATAAGTTAAAGGGAAACTACTGCAACCTAGTCATTAGAGGCCCAGTCCTTTTACCCTGGCCTGCATAAAAGCTCTGTCATTTACTTCAGTGATTGCAGAATTCAGGCTTTTAATTAGGAGAAGCCATTAATTAAATGTTGTTTCATGTGGGCTGCAAGTTGGCTGTATTTTTCTAGCCCTCATAATTACTGTGTGGTGACAAAGGTGGCAAGAATGTTTGAGTCTTCTATGAGTGATCACAAATTTTCTTTGGTTGTGAAAGTTTAAAAAAGCCAATCTGAAACATTGCCTTTCACGCTACTTTTTGCCACAGGTAAAAGGAGTATGAATAATTGACAGAGCTAGAGGAATAATACCAGCTCATGTGGTATTAGTTGCACCACCAATAGGATCAATAGCCAAAAATATTAGCATTGATATCTCATGCTAGAACCTCCTGACTGCTACAAGTTCTTTCTGCAGAAATTTCAATCAAGCAGATTGGAGAATGCTTCTATGAAGACTTCTAGGTTGGTTAAAAAAAAAAAAGAAGAAAAACAAGGAAAAATGTGTGAACTTTATTTTCCTTTGGTTTCTTATTTGAAAGAAATAATATAACTACCTTTATTATGGTCAAGACATGAAGGAACAATTGCATTCATCTGCCTCAGAAAATTCCTTGAATTTTTTCTGGGTTTAATCAGTTTGTAACATTTTGTTGTTTTAATGAGAGCCTTTCATGGTCTGCTTTAGACTGGGATCATCTGAAACTCTCTTTGCAGCCATCCAGGCAGGGCTGTCCAGGCCTAAAATAAATAGCTGTAATGACATAAATGATATGGTATTACTGTTAAACAAGGTCACTAACAAAATATCTCATTAAATCCATGGACTGTGGGCTAAATCCAGAGGTACATTGACCCAGGAGTGAGGGTATATTGACTTGATAATATTCTGGTATCAATTCTGGTAAACTCTCTTGCTTTTAATCCCCCTTTTTTTGCAGTTAGTATTAAGAAATATGAGGTCTCACCATTTTTTGTCCCTCTGATCATCTTACTCATTAGTTCCGCAGTTTTTTCCTTTTTGTGAAGCTTCACAGTTAAAACTGAATTGACCTGACTAATGATTCTGCACACCATTCAAAACACTTCTTTCAATTTTGTAATGAGCAGCTGGGACCTTGTTATTAAATACCATAGGAACTGTGCACTTTAATATGAAGCTGCCTAAACAGTGGTCCACCCTTTTTAAAGTATTTGTGTGTGTGTGGAATTCAGTGGGGTATAACAGTAACAAACACTTGCTGTGCAACTTTTTCATGTACAAACTTTTTACCAGTCTTTGATTTCAGCAAATCTCTAAAGCTATAAACCAAGACTTACTGAAGTTATCAGCTCAATAGAGAACAAATCAAAGCAGATAAGTAAAGTGAGGTTATGGGGCAGTGGAATAATATCCTAGAGGGAAATGACCATTTGCAGGAAGACCTAGATTTGTTCTACTGACTTAGATACCTAATGCTGCTAGTTTCAAAATTAATTTCAGCCCCATGTATCTATTTATATCTGTGTTTCGGTTCTATTTAAAAGGAAAGGGTAAGAGACTATCGTCTAAATCAGAAGCTCCCCTGTAGAAATAGTACAGAACCTTGAGTATTACTGCTAACATGAGCACAAGTTGGATAGAAAAGTTTTTTCCACCAATATCCTTATATTTTCAGTATTCCCTCATGGGGTGTCTTAATTTTATCCAGTATATGAGATTTTATTTTTTTTCCCCCAGGCAAATGTTATCATATGAAAGCATAACTGCTTGACTATGCAACTAAGCATAATTTTGTTCAATGAACCTTTGTCTTAAACATCACATGCTTTTTATCTTTCACGTATTTTAATTCCTTCCCTTGCTTATATTAAATTGCACTGAGACATATGCTTGGAATGTAACATTAAGGTTAGGCCTTGGCCCTGGTTTTTCAGAGGTAAAGTTATGTTTCTGTAAGCAAAGAATTACACCCCAAGTTTTCGTGACTCCTAATTTCTTGTGATCTGCTGCAATTCTGGCAGCACTTTTCATGTTAAGCCAGACTACCTGAGAAGTAAAGTTTTAAAAATGCTGCTGAACTGAATTGTGAATTTCTAGAATGCATTATATTTAAGGTTTAAATGTGCTTGTATTACAGATGTATGTTCTGAGCATAATTTAGAGTGAATTAGCATAAGGTAAATATTTAGGTCAAATTACTTTTAATTTGAAATGTGAGCAAGAAGGCTAAGTAAAGAGAGTGCAGTGGTGAATGAAAGATCTGCCAACATAGTAGAGCTGAAAAATAGTGTTGACACAGGCAACAGCCTTGCTGTCTTGCAAGGAATGGTTTGGAAAGCCCTGGGGAAGAAAGAGCTGGAGGTGGGAAGCAGAACTGAAGCCATTGTGGAGAGGAAGAAGTTACACTCTTCCTGTTATGACAGGAAATGCAGACAAATGTGCTTCCTGACCATTTGCTCAGCAGGGAATGAAATATTCTTTGACCTTTACCTTATGAACATTTTAGCAGCACAGATCTAGTAAACATGTTTTTTACAATAAACATCTATTTGTACCTGCCAGAACTGGTGATAGCATACCAAAAAAAAAAAAAAAAAAAAAAAAGTCAACTTTTTTGTGTATTGTGTTAGCTACTGTGTTTCTAAGATGATTTTTTTGACTAAAATATGTACATATCTGTAGATCTGTCTATAATGAACTTAATCTTATCTTTCTGATTCAGCAAAAGGAAATGAAGCATCAGAAGTTTGACCCTGTTTGGTTTTAGATCTTAATTTGTAAGTTAAAATGGGAAGCATATTGATACTGGCTAACCTACTAATTTCTGACTTGCTGTATCATCTATTAATTAAGAAATCTTTCAATTATCTCTGCTCTCTTTTCTTACAAGGGAAAAACTCATAAGAGAGATCCACCATCATGTACTGGATTTGGGCAGACTGAATAGTATTACTATTTTAAGTATTTCATCCGCTATTTATGCACAAAGATTCTAAAAATGTGGTGTAACAAACAAAACCTTCTTTTTTATATGAGTTAATCATGAACATTTTATTTGTTATGGTTGCAATTTTAGGGCATCCTCTTAGAACTCCTCTTTGTCTGGACTATTCAGCAAGTCATAGCTCAATATGCTTGAGGCTTTCCGGGACAATTGTTCTTTTACCAGCATAAATCACTGCTATCTCATCCTGTAAGTTATGCTGGAGGGTTATAAGGACATGGAAGCAGTCTGATCAAAGTCCTTCACTGCTCTTTAAAGGGTCTTCCATTTAATATGGCATGGCCAGCTTTTGCATAAAGGAAGGTTTGTCCAGAATGAATCCTGCAGTGGAACTGTTTCCCAGTCCCATTGAGGATTATTGTAAAGGTTGTTGCAGTCAGACTTCTTCATGTAACAAACAGCTAAGCAAAAATCAAATAAGAGGAAAGGGAAGAAAGAACATGACAAGAGCAATTGCCTCTCCAGTAGTTACTTGGGGCTTCAACAGGATAGGTTTAGGTGCCCTTCCCCAGCCTTGTTGCTCTTCTCTGGACCTGTTCCAGCACCTCAATATCCTTCCTGAACTGAGGGGCCCAGAACTGGACACAGTACTTGAGGTGCTCATATAGTATCTGGTATTTGTCACATACATTGTATCTACCATGCCTGCTCTAGTCCCTACATCAGAAATTTAGACATTCCAGATGAAATAAGGACAAACAGAATAAAATTTTTTTTGATGGGATAGTGCCACTATCGGATATTTCTGTGCATCAGTGGTCCCTGTTTTTCACATGTTTAATGGCAGGAAATGTATATGGAAAGGACTGTGTGCAAATTCCCTGTTTCTCTCATTTTTCTGTGTCAGCAGCTATATATCTTCATAATCAGAATAGGAAGAAGTAAGGAGAGCACTGATATTTTGACACTGTCTGGACTGAATTACTTGAAAGATCATAGGACTGCTATTTGAAAACATGAAATGTTAGCACACATGCTGTGACTATTAGTGACAAATATGGAGTGATGTTATGGTTCAGCCTCTCATATTATGTGAGATTTCAGAAAAATTACTAGAAGGACCTGAATTAAACCTAAACCTAAACTAAACTAAACTAATCCGAAACCAACTCCTATCAAAAAAAAAAAAAAAAAAAAGAAACAAAGACCACATGGTGACTGTTTCTTCACTGATCCCTTAACATCTATCAGAAGTATCGTTGTTACAAATCTAGTTAAATAAAGATTATGACCAGTGGCCAGTATAACCCATAAAGATAAATTTAAATTTCAACAGATGAAAGATTTGTACTTGCAACCAGGCAACATTACCTTCTAATTTATATAGTTTAAGTAAGTTGAACTTACTAGCAATTAAACAAGAAAGTCTGCTCTGCTCCCTTTAAATGGCACATAGCACAGTGTGTGATACACACACTTGATTTCAGGCTGTTTACAGCTCCACTTGCAGATATTGCAATGACTATGCCATGTGAGAGGCGTTTCCATAAAATTTAAGAGCTAGAGTTGAAGTGGAAAAGCATCCTTTTAAAAATCCTCCTTTGTCAGTGCCTTTCCTTTAGCACATGTGTTTCACCTTTAGTTAGAATTTCATCCAAAATGCATAAAAAGCTCGATTTATATCAAGGAAGTTAAAAGTTGGCTATTTCACTGTGGATATTTTGCTCACAGCATACCAAGTCATCAGAATTAATGCTTCTTCATATACAAAAATGCTGCAGGCTTTAGAAACTTCTTGGTACTGCTATTCCTGTTAAGAGGGCAATTAAATTGAAAATAAATAGTAAATAAATAAATCAATAAATAAATATTAAATAACTATCATAACCGTACAGCTAAGACAAGTGCAGTAGACTAGTGGGTTTTCAGCTAATATGAAGGGATGACTTTAAGGTATTTTTGTAGGTTTCAGAAATAATTGTGGTACTTTCTGCACACTACTCCTTTTGCAATACATATGAAACTATGCATAAAAAAGCACCTCATACCAGTATTTAGAAATTGTGTCGTTGTTTAAAACCCAGTGCTTTATATACATGGGCTTAAAAAGGTTTTAAAGATCATTGATAAATGATCTTTCAGTGTCACTAGTGTTCTTTATGTCAAATGACAAAGTAATATTGTCAGCTGTTATATGACGCTATCAAGACAGAACTTTGAACACAATGTATAATAACAAGACTATGTAAACACCTAATTTTTTTGGTACTGTAGCTACAGCTTGTATTCATGCCAATGTGTGTGTCTTGTTCATTCTTAGCACTAAGTTGGTTCAAGTGTAATCAGAGCTTCTTAAGTGTAGGCTGCACACTGCCTTCCAACTATACAAAACAGAACAGATGTTTTAAATAATTTATGCTAATTTTTACCACTCAGGATAACTTGTGCAATACTAGAATATTGTTAACGATATTTATTAGATACTTTTAGTGTGGGTGAGTATGGTTAACATAACAAATAATGAACAAAGTCATAGCCAAAAAATTTAAGTAATAAACATGCTTTTTACTTATATTGCTCACAAAAATATTTTAGCATATGGTGTATTCATCTTTGTTATGTAGCCACATAGAAGAATGTATCAAAAAAGATAATTTCTTTTTTTAAAATGGCTTGAAGAATATTCTTAATCTCTTCCGAAGTTACTGACCTGACCTTTCACTATACGTTCAAAAATACAAGTTCACCTCTACCATAAACTGGTGTAAAAGCATAATAAATTTATATATATACATATATATATATGTATTATATATATGTAAAGATAAACCACTATGAATGGCACATTTGAAAACTAGTATTCCACATCACCACAGAAACAGTAATAGATACAATTGTTTTAAATTCATTTATCAGCAGTTAGAGAAAGCATTAGCTGATACGTTTAGAAAATATTAGAAAAAAATCAAGGAGTTAAAACCAAATCAAATTCAGAGCAGTTAAGATTATATAATAGAGAAAGAGAAAAGAAAGATATAGCTGATTTATTTTTCTCTTTTTTTTTTTCCACTTTCCAAAAAAAGGAACTCTACCCAGCATCATTCTGGTGATAAGTATTATGAAATAAGTATCTGCTGTGCAGCACAGCTGTGTGGTTTTTCTAAATGTTTAGGAGTACCTAACAGTAAACACAAACAGTGGCTTTAAGGATATTTCTGTACTAGGGTGTACTTTGATGGTGAAAAGCTATAACATGCTAAATGCAGAGGTTTCTGCACAACAGAAACCATATTGTACAGAGACACTCCACCTAACACACTGTGGTCAAAAAGTTGATTGAAAGGCATGTTAGAGGCAGAAAATATGTTGAATTAGTACATTTTATTTTCTGCAAGTTTAGTTATTTCTAAAACAAGCTTATATATATATGATTCAACAATTGCATTGCAATTTTCTCTAATCAGAGAAAAGTTTAAAGGAGTATTTTAAAGACAGGATTTTTTTTTTTTTTTTTTTTTTTAGAATTTGAGTGAAGTTTTATTACCTATCTCATTATTCATTCCAAATATCAAAAACCATGATAGAAAAATTTAGAAAGAACTAACTATTAATTATGCATACTTGAGACCAGTGCTGTGGAAAATGTGTTTTTACAATGCTTGACTAATTGTATTTAATGCTAATCCACCTTTTTTTACAGTACATTGACAGAGGCTAAAATGAAATTTACAGTAAGAGGAATAACATTCAGTATACATTTGGGAGAATAAGTGTTCATAGTATTGGCACAGAGCCTCGTCTTTCTAAGATGGTCTAGCAAATAGGGATTGGCAATACTTAAAAGTCACGTTTTCCATGGCCTGACATGCTGGGATTTTAAGGTAGTCTGGGATTGCAGTTAGCATTAACTTGCGTTAGGAGTGTGACAAGATAAAACAGCAGCCATATGACTGGTGTGCAAATGAATCTTCTTGCCTCAGTATTAAAGTGCAGCGATGCCACTGCTTATGGGTGTACAGGTAACGGTAGCAACAAGTGCAGAATTAGGCAGACCTATAAACTTGGTTGTGTGCCTGTCCTTGACCTATTAAGTACCTTGACTGCATGCTAAATTTGATTAATTATTGGCTTAGCAAACCCATATTTTTATCTTAAAAATCCTTGTCACTGAAAATTATTAGAGAATAAAATATGTGTAAAGAATCACATATATTTAATGGAAATTGCACATATGAAGAAACAGAAGGAGATAAATTCAACCATATAATTAAGTTAAACAGCTTTTCGTAGTTTCCTATTTCGAGTCACATATCTTACTGGAACTTGTAAGCTAATGGAGAAAAAAAGAGGAAAAAAATTGTTTAATGTGCAGGTCTTTCATTGTCAAAGCAGTCCCCATGGAAAATTAGGGTTTTGTACTGAATAATTATATTTTTCATGCTGCCTGGATTTTGCATGATGTCTGGGCATTCACTGGCATTCTGAGAATTTATAAGCCTATCCCTATTTTTTTCCTGTGTAATATGACCCCTTGTACTAAAAAATGCCAGTTCATATTTCTAAGGATATAGCTTGAAATGAAATAAAATCTGCTATGTGGTTAGAAAAGACCTTTTTTCAAAAGTCTGACTGGCTGACCAGCTTTTGTTTGTTCTTTGTTCATGCTTTAAAACTCTCATTTCTCACATGAATGTTTGAATTTTTAACACTTTATATTTCTTCAAAACTATTGTGAACATGTTTACATGAACAATGTATCTCTTTTACACTACTTAAATGCTGTATAAAATGATTTCTTTGCTTCAAATCTAGCAGGAGCTGAGGGGTTTGCAATCAAAGTCAATCACTATCAAAAATAAGAATTGACTGCACATGTTCAAACTATTTACAGGTGCTAATCTGAGATGCAGTTTTTAAATATTGGTGGGAAAGATGTATGCATTCTAAAGGGTATCTGAATTTAGAAGTTAGAGAGCACTTCATAGCACCACTAAATGAAAATGTCTCATTCTCCTTACCTGTACCTCAAGTTTTGTGCAGTGATAATTACATATATTTACTCCCTTATGTGACACACATACACACACATATATATTCTATTTGTAACTGTAATTGTATTTATGCATTTGTCTTCTGAACATATTCTATTCAAAGACTACTGCAGTTGCAGTAAAAAGGGAGAAGGACTACAGACTGTAACTTGTGGGGTTTTGATGGACTTTTTTTGCTTTTTTTCCAGGTGACCTTTACAAAGAGGAAATTTGGGTTAATGAAGAAGGCTTATGAGCTGAGTGTTCTGTGTGACTGTGAGATTGCTCTGATCATCTTCAACAGCACCAACAAACTGTTCCAGTATGCCAGCACTGATATGGACAAAGTGTTGCTGAAATATACCGAGTACAACGAGCCACATGAGAGTCGAACGAATTCAGATATTGTTGAGGTAAGACTTCATGTATTGCTCTGAGATAGAGGTGCTCCAAGTGAGTAGATCATACCCTCAGGTGACATAGCAGCAGGAGAGCAGAATAGGACAATGTATTGGTTTGGGGGTTGGAGGTGGTGAAGCCAAGACTAAAAGAAAGCTGTGTCTTGTGAGCTGTAAGTTTTATCCTGCTGAGTCTCACAGAAACTCCTGCAATGGGATCTCTGGCTCCCTATTGTCCAGCTTTCTGTGCTGCTTTGTTCCTGTGTCCCATTAGTCCTCTCCATGCCTTAACCATTACCTACCAGCTGAATCTCCCCTTTGTCTCCTAGTCTCCCCCAGTCACATGCTCTCCAGAAAACATTGTATACCTTGTCTCCACACTCCAAAAGTTATAGTATTGTCTGTCCAGGAGGAACTAAAAATACATTGTAAAAGATGTGAAAGAAGATTAAGAGCCACTGCTTTAAGGCATTTAACTGCCCTTTTAAGCTTTTTGATTATTTACAAAGGAAGGATATTTAATAAAATGCAAGAAAAATTTACTTACAATCTACACAATAAAAATGTTTCAGCTACAACATACAGAATGCTATTAATATAATGTAATAGTAACAATATCAAAGCAGTAGTGTCAGAATGCTAGAAACACTTTTTAAATATTGGTTTTGTAAATATATATGGCAATTTTTAATTACAATTACTGAAAATTATTAAATAAAAATTAAAATTTTAAAATTTAAGCTTCTAATATTTGCAGAAAAGTCAGTTTACTTTAAAATCACGTTGGGATTCAAACTATGCAAAATACATGAAGCCTTCAATGATTTTGTTGCTATAGCAAAGCTCTCACAGTGATATCTAAGAAATGGATTATATGACCTATACAACTTCAGTTTTCAAAGCACCTGAGTGATTAGCCATCCAATATTATAATATTATAATTTTAAAAAGTATTGGAAGGTTAAAAGTCAGTGAAAATTTATTCCTGAATACCTTGGCACTTAGTTTTAAAAGGTTTTAGTTTCAGATTTTTAAAGAATTTATATGTTGTCTCAAATGAGATTTTGATGCTTTTGGATTCTTCACCTTGGTTAGTCATGTGTTTGAGACTAGCAATGTAAGGAAGTTAGTTATTTACTTATAATGTTTTTTATGGATAAAAAATGAACATTGCTACACGTTACAAAGAGTCAGAGACACACCACCATAGATGGGCAAAAACTGCACCCAGGAATATATATCACTTTTCTGTCTATCCATATGTCACCATCTAGGAAGATACTCTTTTACTTCCTTCATGATTTCCCCCCAGATTTTCTCCTATATTAGAAGAGGGTGAGGTTCTGACAGCAGAACAAAAATTTATGTGATGTAAGACTAGGAGGAAAGTGCATAATGTCTTCCTCCTCTCCATCATCTCTTTTCCTCTCTTACTTTGAATCTTCTGTATAGACATGAAGCCTTTCCTGTCACTTAGATTTTTTAAGCCTATGTCCAACAGAATTCAAATTCTGTGTCCAAAATAATGTCCTGTCCTCTTCTAGTGGCAAAAAGCCAGAGTATTCTTAGCAGAAAAGTTTCCTGTGATATCTTTACTTCTTCCTGCAGGCTTTCTTGTGGAAATAGGTGATTAATCCAGTTAGGGATTTATTGCTTGCTTTACGATGAATGAATACTTTTGATCTTGAGGACTGTGGTTTTTAAAGATATCTGAGTTAAAATTTAAAATTCCAAATAATGTCTATTTTGTTATAACTTTTAGATTTTTCAGAAAGAGCACTCACTACACCAGCAAAATTCCTTTCTGCATTAAGAGTGGGCCAGTTTGGATAGGCTGATAGGCAGTTTTGAATGCAGATGTGTAATTTTCTGGCTATACCCAAGGTTTGATGGGCATTCCTTTTTACAGGGATGAAAGTAACAGTACGTAATTTAAATTGAGCAACCTAACAATAGGCAGAAAAGGCCAAATTAGGTGAATGTTTATAGTTTTTCCATATGCTCTGTCAGCTTTGAATTTGTTTTTCTGTTATATTTTTCAATGTTTTGCCTGAAACATAAAATACTTAAGCTTCATCCATACTGATATGGTTTCAGGATCCAAGGAGTACTTCTGCAGGGTGTAGGTTTTGAACAAGACTATCATGCCTTTACTTGGTATTTAACATCGCAGTTACAAGTATAGAAGAGGAATCTGGTAAATGGTTTGACTCTTCATGTAGTTTGGGTATATTTTTAGGTACAGGATAGAAATCTGCCACACATTTAAATATTTTAATTTATTAGTTAAACTGACTACATTACACATATTTTCCTTGTAAGGAGTCCATCTTCTTTTCACTTTCAGACGGTTAGATTACATACTTGCAAGTTCTTAATCTTGTTCTTCCAGAGCAATCAACAGCAGCTGAGAATCAGACAGTATTACTAAATCTGATCATTTACAATTGTTCAATAACTATATTTCAGCAGAAGAAAAGGGCATAGCTGTACTCACAGATTTCTGGACAGAGAAAGAAAACTTTTTTATCTAGATTTATGAAAATTTGAAATATATCTGTCAACTGTATAAAGGTCTTCAATTTAAAATCCAGTTTCTGTTCTCAATCAGCATAATATTAACTATTTAGTTACTATTCAGCTGTGGTAGAACCATGTTATCAGTCATCAGAAGGTGTTATAGTTTCTTGGAAGAATGTATATTCAAAGAAAATTAAAAGCTCTCTAATATGTAGCTAATTACTTTTAAGTTAAACCACTGCTATTCAAATAGAAAAATTGCATAACTTTTCATGTAGATCTGGCTAAAGCTGTTAATTTTATTAAGCAAATGTTTTCAGTTTAATTACTGGGATTAATTACATTTAGCATTTCTGAAGGAGTGAGTTTTCAGGCCATATCTTGTTATTTAAAATATCAGAAGACAGCAAATGTCATACATCTAACCAACATTACACATTTTTCATTACGCTATTTTTCAGGGGAAAATTGGTCCTACCCAACTTATAGATATATGATCTCAATAAATCTGTCTTGATGAAAAATGGAGTGGCTAATATCAAGAGAATTGTAAAGGCCAGTTCCTGTTATTCTTTGAGCTCTTTTCTTTTAATGTTTTAAATAAATATCTCATACTTTTTTTACATGTGGAACAATTTTATTTGCGTGTAATAAATATAAGTGAGATGATGTTTTCCAATTTCTTCATTCAAAATGGTGTTGATTAACAGGCAGTTTGGTATATCTGAGTTTTTCACATCACAAAAATTATCTACCAGCCTAATGTGTTTCAGTTAATACCCACTAAATATACTTACAACATACACAGGTAACTAAAAGTCATTGTGTACTCATGAAGAGGAAAATATTTTCATTCAACACTCAAGTTTATCCATTTCAAGCAAGAGTGACAATTATTTTGAGTCTTACCAAAATCTGTATGAAGATATGTATTAGTCGGGGGGGGGGGGGGGGGAAGGGGAAGGTATATTCTGAGACTTCTATATTCTGAGACTTCTGTTTAGAGATAACTAGATTCTTCACACTGAAGCCTTTATGTCCTCCACCACCAAACCACTCACACCACAGTCATTCATTCATTCAATTTTCCTTCAATTAAAAAGTGATTATTAGTTGCTGGGTACAGTAATTTCTTTTAAAGAATAGCAGAAACTGTGCAGAGTTCCTTCAACACTGGGGAAAAAATATTAATTTATTATTTATGCTACCTTCCAAGTGTGTATGTAAATACCAACAATAATATATTCAGCACAGTTGCATAGAACTAGGCAATAACTTTCTTATGGCAATAAGGAGATGGGGAAGAGAAAATGTCAGAGTTTTACAGCAGCTGAGTATGTGCATTATGCATTCTTTGTATTTATTAAAAATGAGGCCAGATCCTCTCCTTGTTTCTGTAAAACATAAGTGGTTGTAACACAGCTTATGTCAGTGATATTTCACTGCCACACTCCTCTGATTAACAAGAATCCAGTACTGTAAGCCCACTGCTTAGGAGCTCATAAAGGACATCACCCTTAGATTGAAGGGGGCAGATTTCATAGCAGGAATACTGGGAAATGTTTGCATCTTGACTTCCAATGGAATTAGAACCCTAACGATGTTACAGAAATATGCTGTAATTCTTCAGCTAAACCATCAAGCCTTTGCTGATTTAAGGTGAAACTTCCTGCCTGTTTTCTCTCTCACTGTCCCTTTTTCCTTGACATTTCTTTCATGTCAAAGCATCAGCTACTGTTTCAGCTTTAGCAGACCTCTAGTGAGTTTTCACTAAGTCCCGATTTTGATTCAGTTTCTCAGATACTGAGTTTAATGCCCTGGTCCTTGCTCTGCGTGCACATAAATCGTTTCTCCACAAATCACTCACCACTTTATCTTTCAGCTCTTTTTAAGGCCCCAATCCATTAATTTCTTTGACCCTGCTGCTATTATTGTCCCTCTTTCTCCAACTGGTTTCTGTTCCTCTGCTGATTCAGTGGTCACTGCCTTTAGTTCAAGTTCTCCTACTAGGTCAGCCCTTTCAAATTCATCCCATTAAACCTATCTTCCGTTTTCAGACAAACATCCATCCACCTTCTCAGTTCCCCTCTGCTATACCACTAGTCACTAGTAGAGAAAAAAGAGGAACATAGACTTCTTTCATCTTTCTCTTTACTAACTGAGGTTCTATGTCATGAGTGTTGATCACCTGCCAAATCTCTTAATTTTGCAAAATTCACTGTGTAAAACTCCTACTTTGTGCACATGCACACACATCTGTCTGATCTTTTCAGCTGTCTTTTACCTTACAAAAAGCTCTCCCATGAGCTCAGTGTCTTTTCCTTTTCTGAAATATCTCTCTTGTTATCTGCTTTTGGCTGTATCTTTTTCTGGCGTCTGGTTTCAACTACTTCTTTATTTCTCATTTTTCTTTTTTTTTCTTCCACCCTCCCCCCCAATTCTTAGAAGGGTTGCAGGGTCCTCAGCATAGACTTTTACATATAGGAAGATGTCACCTTCTGCAATACAGTGTGATATCTTTCTACTTCAATAATACCTTATCCTCATTTGGTTTCTTATCTGTACATTGTCTTACTCTGCATGGTTTTTTTCACCTGAATATATATCAAGTGTATTATCCCCTTTCACCCACCTCTCTGCCCACTCTTACAATTTTGCTGTATTCTAGTGTACACTGACAGGTCAGCTCAAAGTATTTACAGTCCTACTTCAGATATGGCACAGTAGAACATTGCAAAATAGGTGATAATACAGTAACATGATTCTCCATGTAATATATATCAATACTGTTTCTGTCAAATAATGTTTATATCTCTCTTGCCAAGGACTGACTTTAGACAGTTTTTGAGAGTCTTTTGATCTTCAACTCATCCTCAGTTTCATCCTTCTTAATCTTCTCCCAATTGCATGCCAGGACATACTTGAGAGTGTCATCAAGTTGTGTTCTCCTTTGTCTCTTGTCTCTTGCTCTTTCAGTCTGACTGTTAGGGATTGATTTTCCATTGCACCTGATGCTCCTCTATCTTCTGTTCCCTCTCCTTTCTCATGGAAATTAGGTAAATATGGAAAAGTTGAATTGGGTGAACTCTTGCTTTTTATTGCATAGTGATAGTGAAGATTTCATCAAGAATTAATCTAAACTACTTTAGGAGATTAATTATCTTAGGGCCATTGTGATGCAGCTGCAGGTTTGCCATGGCAAAAAAAAAAAAAGGGGGATAGTTCTAATTTGCAATAATATGTCACATTGTTAAATAATTTACACATTACTCTTTTTTATGGATAATGAACATCTAGCATTGTTTTTTTAACCTGATTTGCATAGGATCATACATCTTCATTGCTCTAGTAACTGCTGGTGAATTGACCTTTTACCTTTTACAGAGTATTTTCCCTTTTCCAATGGACTCCTTATTTGGAAGAACAGTCTGAACATAGCAAAAGAATTTTCCCCTAAGAGGAAGAAGAGAGTTTCTGAACATGTGAAATTCTCCCTGCAGATTGCTCATCCTTTGTGTTTTACAGCACACAGGGAAATCTTCACAGACCTATATGTTAAAATGGCAGGGAACAAAGTAATACCAAGCCCTATAGGGGAGTGGAATTTAGAATTTTTTTTCTTGTGTGTGTTTTGCTTGTTGAAAAAAACATTTTTGCTCTGAAAAAAAAAATGCGTCAAATGAAAGTGTACAACCAGTGATAGATAGCAATAAATTCTTCCACAGGCTTGTAGAAAAACTAGCTTGAAATGAAAATCCAGTCACTTTTAGTATGACTAGCCACAACATGTTAGTAAGCATGAAATACTGCTAAATTTCCTTGAGGGACTTGAGAGTTAAAACTTAATATGGCTTTAGCACATTAAAAGGTTGGAGTTGATGAGAATGGTGCTTCAGAGTCCATGGGCAGTACTTGTGCCTGAGAGGAATATCATGGTCCTGTTTTGCTCATGGACTTACTGCACATTATCCCGTCAATCCTTACAGATGTGCTGTGCGTCCTAGAGCACATGTAGGATTAGTCACCTGGTGTGGAAATTCTGAATGAGATGAAAAGAAAAGAAAATTTCTTCTGTCAATTATTTCTAAAGGTCACAGAGCTAATGACTAGCTAGGAGGTTAATTAGATTCTGAAAGCCTCTTCATATCAATTAAGACTCTTATATGTATATTTGTAGTAAATAAGCTCATATAACTCTCTGAATGTTCTCTTTTTAGGAAAATTAAGGCAACTGTTGTAGCTTATTTAATTTAATAAGTGTATTTTCTTCTCTTGTCATCATAACTTAATACTACATATAAACAAGCTGTGAAATACACAACAAGTCAGGTCTTGAGCTGTTGAAATCAGGGGAATTCTTTCAACTACCATGGGCTGAAGATCTGGGACAGTATAGAAAGTAAGCCTGTATGTAAGAAAGGTTATTCAGGGTGATCTAAAGACAGTACAGTGTATTGGATACTGCCCTGGACTAGAACTCATGAGACTTGGATTTTATTAATAGCTTTGCCATGTACTGTTGTGTGACCTTGGATAAGTCACATTTCCTCCTAATGCTTCAGTTTCCCTGTCTGTAAAATGGGGATAGCACTATTGATTTCCTTTGTAAATTGGTTGAAGATCAGTTGTTCAAAAAACAGGTACTGTTACCAGTACTACAGGCCAGGAGATGTTTGGAAAGGGTCAGCTGGCCAAAGAATTTCCCTTGGATGATTATTTAGGCTTTTTAAATGCCTTCACCTTTTTTAATTTGTAGTAAATATGAGCCAAACCACCATTATCAACATCATGTATGACAAAATCATGGGACTGACTTCAAGATCTTCAGCATTTTTTGAATGTTCCTTTGGTCTTTCTTTGTTTACCATCCTAGTATTGAGCCTTTGGAAAATATGTTCATAACCTAATATCCTTATGTGAGTTTTTTCTATGTTTTTCCTAACCATGATTACTACAGAAAAAAAATCTCAGAGGGAAAAATATCTCATTTTCAAAAGTACTAAAAATCTGTCCATTTTATCAATCTTAATTTAATTTTTTAAAGCATTTACTTTAGAAATATGTCTCTTTTAAACAGAAACTGATATTCTCACCTAATCTTATTATTCTGTCAATTTGGGCTTCATGTAAATAGTAGCTATAACAAGACCATAAGAGAAACTTCAAAGCTGGAAAACTGTGGAAGGCAATTCTATTCTGTCCAAAGTAGTCCCTCAGTGGGACTACTGTTCCAGTCAGTGGTAGTGACCAAATTAGTCCCTGTACTGCACCCAATAGGTAGCAATTTATTCCCTTCCTTCCACTTATCCTCATGAGATTTTTGACTCTTTATCTTTCCAGGCTATTGTTAAGGCTCTCCTTGATAACTCTGCAGCTTCCTGTTACTGTGCATTTAATGAGTGACAGACTTTTGTTACTTTTCAGGCTAGATGAAGAAAGTCGGAGGGACAGATGTGGGCACAGTTCTTTTATTTTTCTCTAATATATTTCAAATTAATTCAGTATGTGACAAATGCAACTAAGGGAAAGTTGTCATACAGCTGTGGTTTTTCTCAAAAACACAAACAAAAAAAGTGATTTCCATTATGATTTATTTCAACAAAGATTTGGTTAACATAAAACGTAGTTTGTAATCCTAATGTATCCCAAATGAAAGTGAAGCCGCTCACCTGAGAGCTTGTTTTCCTGTGTTATGGAAGAAGAGAGTAGGAACAGAAAAAATTAAAATGGATGCAAAGTTAGTTACTCTAACTCCATGGTACAGCAAAAGCAAATTTTTTTGATGGATTGTTGTAAAAATGCTGTGGTGACAAAGGTGAAAAATATGTGCAGAATATAAATGTGTTTCAAACTCTGTTCATACTGTCTTTGTCAGATTGGGATCTTAAAGCTGTATTTATTAAAACAAAATCTATTTCACAGATCACTGTTTCTTTCTCCAAAACATGATATATAAGAAGCTGGAAAAATCTTACCTGTCTGTGTAACATTCTTATAACTTAATAGTTCCAAAGTTTTATCCCAATCTAGACATTGGAAAACGTTCTTTGTTTTTATAGTCACTGTTTCACATAGTAACAGCTTGTTGTATTTTGGTGTGTTTGCCAGAGGGTAGGTTTATTTTTAAATCCCTGAACTCTGAATTTTCTTTATTTTTCCAAGATTGGAAACAGCTGAAATGCCTGGAGTTACAGGTTGAAGGGCTTGCTTCACAATATGAGATGGGAAGCCTCATCCCCACCCCCATGTGTTTTTCTTCTTTTAAATTTTTCCTAACAATGTCCCTTAACTGATATTTGTCTAAAAATAGAAAACATTCTAGCTAAAAATAGCTTGGCGTTCAGTCTTGCCAAGGAAAATGGAGAGGAATAGGCGTGGAATAGAAGGCTGAGTAATCCAGCTCTATTCATTCACAGATCCCTTTGAGAATGCAGGCAATGATAAAGTGCCCTCAAAAAACCACAGGCCTGACTTGCTCTCTTCAGACTCCTAGGTGCCAATAAATATTTTAGCCCAAGGATATATTTTTTTTTCACTCATAGATCGTAAACACTTTCTGAAAGACAAGGCTTTGTTTCACAGAAGCTTACTTACTGTCAAAAATAGCTGACTTTCCTAAGGTCTTTTTTCTTTTTTTTGACTTTCCACGTTTTTTAATTTATTTTCAGATAAGCAATGACTTCAGTGTTCTGTCAAAAATTACCATGAAATGTCACATATCTAGCATGAATGAATAAAAAAAATAGATGCTTTTCATTGATTTCATGTGCCCTTAAAACTTCACATATCAGTAATAAATAAAAATTTATTACTCTGATTCTGAACAGTAAAAGTGAATGAATAGACATTGTGTATTTCACTGAAAAATCAAAATTTAGCTGCAAAGCACTTCCGCCTATATATAAGTGAAATTTTTCATTTATAATTGTTCTGAAACTCAAATTTCACCAAGAGGGAAAGGGAGATTGGAATGGAAGGAGACAGAATCTAATTTACTACAAAGCAGGAAATTTTCATCTTAGAAGCTGTCATATTTGAGAAAGTCAGTCTTGTTTTGTGCTGCAGTTTTTCATTTCACATCATTACAGTATTGCAATGTGAGGTATCAGTAATATTACATGGCAGAAAAGACACCAGGAAGGGCTGAGCATGTTATTTAAAACAAGAACCTGTGTTGTTGTTCTGTATGGTGTTTTTTACATTTTGGATTTTGAGTTTTTGTCTTTTGCTTTTTGTTTAAATCTTACTAGTGGTCAAACACAGCAACAGGGTGTGGAAATGTCAGCACAGTTCACAGGATTATTTGAGCCTGAGTATTGTTTTGTTCGGTTCCTGTAATGCTGCTTGTGATAAGACTCTGGAGACAAAGGACGATAATTGATGGAAAGTGACTTAAATCACTCCAAAAAGAATCAAGGTCCTTGTATTTGGGTACATCGACTCTTCTGGTCTCCTTCCTCCTTGTAAAGCATTTTGTCTTCTTGCATGTTGGCCCCCCGCTGCTCATTGTAACAGGGGCAGACCACAAGTGATTCCTTTATGCAGCACACAGGGTGTAATTGTGTCTGTGTGGTGTATTAGTAACTACCAAGGCTGAATTCAAGTATTGTATCTTCACTGCAAGCACGGAAAAATAGGACACACTACCGTGCATTGCCATTTTCAACCTAGATAGTGAGCTACTTATAGCTGTGTTCCAGACACAAAGGCTTTTCTGAGCAAACCCATTTTTCATTTTCATCATTGAAATATCTCTGCTTTGTAAGGTAAATACAAATGTGGTTATTTACCTGGATTCCTACACAGTAGTAATAATCACAAGTGTAGAAATACCACATCTTCTCTTACCTTACAACTATCTTTAATGCAAAGTCCTGACCTCGCCCCCTTTTTCCCCAAGACTTTTTGTTTTATTGGGCTCCCATAAGCTGTTGACTGTGCTTTGTCAAACCAATATTTGTCAAAGATTATGCAACACTGAGTTTCTAGCAAACTCAATAAGTGATGCACAGTTTTTCATGTGCTTACACATGAGCAAGGGTTTTATTTAGTGTATAAGTATTTCCAGATGTGGGCCCTTAGCCGCCACTCATAGTTGCATTAGGTTAAAAGAGCCCTATGGTATCAGAAGCCAAAAAATTCTGCTATGCAAAGTCCATCGTTCAGGTTTTATTAGATCACTGATTAAAGCCTATAGTGGCCAATGGAAGCCTTCTGACTTACTTCACATCTGTCTGGTTACAGTTCCTGGCACAGACAACAAACAGTTTCTACGGATTCTGTCACCTTTTGCACTAAGCAGCACTAAAATAGGTCTCAATTCTAAAAGGATTTGTCAGAGTCCTGTTTCAGACAGTAAAACTATTCATAAGAAGAAAATTGAATGCTCCTCCAAATCTCTGCAGAATCGTGGCTCTTTCTTTGAAACAGTCCCAGTGTCAGGAAGGGTGGCAGAGTTAGGACCTAAATAGTTCATACTATGAGTAGCATTTATGTCTCTATACTGAGAAGTAAAACGCCCTGCTACAGAGCTGAGAACAAGTGAACCCCTTCCCTGAGTGACAAAGGCACTCTGCAACGGTAACTTCATCACCAGAGAGGATCGGCATACAAAAGTCAGTGTAATCCTGGCTTTTTGCCAACTTCACTCACCTGCTAGGGACCTGGTGTGTAAAATGTTCTTCTCAGGCCAGAACACTTTACCCTTTTCTTTCATATGAAGCAAAACACCTACATATCTCTCCTTCCCTGGACTGCACACAGTTAACACTGTATGTTCTTGAGATGCGTTTCCACAGTTTTCATAGCTGTGGCAAAAGTTCTGGTAAACTTCAAAATATGCTGACTTTTCTACCTTGTTACAGTAAGAAGGTATAAATTAATTATTTACTTGTGTACTATAAAATTTGCATCCATCCTTTATGTATTATGTTCTTCATATTGATTAGACTCCATTTGCCCTCAATTCAGGGAGGCATCTACGTGTGTGTTTATATAAAAGACAATTGAATTGAATGTGAGTTACCAAATTTGTACAGCTATAAAACCTCAAACACATATGATTTGTTTTCTACATTTTTAATAATTACAGGTCTAGTGGTCAGCTGTGAATTAATGTCCATAGTCCAGAACTGTTAAGCATGTTAAATCTTAAATAACCATTGTTTTTTGCATTAGAATACAGCCTTATAACAGAGCTTCAATCCAAATTTTCTTTATGAAGAAATTTATAAATCCAAAACTTTATGTTTTGGGTTTATGTTTTCCTTACTTAATTTTGCTGTGAGTGTTTCTTTATATGGTTACCAGTTAATGGAGGAGTAAAATTATTAAAAGTTGCATAATCTGCCTTCTAAACATTTCATTGATTTTTCTGTATGATAGACAATAGCGTTAAAGGCCAAAATATGTGATACATTGGATATGCTTGCATTTCAAAAATCTCAAACTCATTTATTTATATCATTCTGTATAATCTATGGACAGCTATATTTACATTTTATAATACAGAGTTGTAAAAATGATCATTCACTTTACTTTGGGTTGTTCAAGTAAAGGTTTATTTCTTTGATCAAATGTTCCAGCACAGAGGCTGTTCAAAGAAAGCAAATTATAGAAGAATTGATAAGAATACTTTAAGCAACACACAGCTGATATAGATTGATTCAAAAGAGATCAAAATCTTGACAAAGAAGCAGTTCCTATTGGACTGCATGGTGTGTATTTAAATTACTACAATATAATCATGGCTATAGCATGAAAAACATAAAATGTGTAAATTTTCCTTTCATTTTTACACTGCAAGGCTTGGTTATTACATACTTCTAGCATGTTCAAACATATATCAGTAAGCTGAAAGCTTTACACTTTCTCTCTTGTGCCTTAGCAACTAAGCTGTACTTTTTTAACCTATGTGAGAAGCTTGCCTCCTTAGATGTAAATTTTCACACTACCCACATAAATTGTTTAACTCATGAATAAAAATTCATAATTATGCTCATTACTTTTCATCCTATGTCTGAAAAGACAGATATGACTAAACAAAAACTTTAAGAAGTGACTAAACACAAAATGTTTAAAAAATTATCCAAAAGCCTCATCTGGATGCACATGAACTTTGTGAAGGATCTGTTTTTAACCTTGAAGATTACAATGGACCAGTTTTATTAATCCAATCTGATCCAAAATTGAGTCTTTTCCAGTCCCACTTCAAGATCCAAAGGATTTCAACAGACTTTCCTCAAGCAAAAATGCCGACAAGCCGTAGAACTCTGTCCTCTGTCTAGTTCTGTTTCTCTGACCCAATGAACATTGCATTTGATAATGAACAAAAACAAAATATTAAAGCAGAGTTAACCTCTTTCAAGAGCATGGGAAGCTGGGTAAATCCTATCCCTTCTAGGGATATGGAAGAAAATAACTTTGAGTCCATTCAGATCAAAGAAACAGAACCTGTGTTTCCAGTTTCCAGTTAGCATGTTTCTAACCACTATCTGTTATACAGAAAATCTGCAACAGCAACCTTTTATTAAAAGGGAAGAGTGAGTCTTCCCAGGGTCTTTGAAAGGTTACCTGTAGGAGGGGGCAGTATGCTTGAGTCAATGCCTGAACACCCAGTAGGGCTTTATGGACGAAGGCATCTCTGCAGCCCTGGGTGAACAGTGTAACTTCTGATGAGGGATAGGATTTCCGAAAACCCACTTACTTGGTCTGGGTCACTCACAACTTCATCACATGCTGCAGGTTTGGATCCTGTTCTGTAGCATCAAACTCTTCCTGTGCCTCAGATCCTAACACAGTGTGAATTCCACTCTGAAGATCAGGTGCCTAAATAGTAAGTATTGCCAAATTGAGCTTTCTATGTCCCTAAGTCCTTTACTGGATCTATTCCATAGCCCTTCTTTGTCACAAGACCCTTCCTTACAGCAAAGGAATTGCAGCAGGGTGTGGACTGCTCTTCATGGTTTCAATGTAAGCTCAAAGCAATGTGGCTAAGAAGGAACATTCCTCATTGACCATTTGCCTACCCTGTCACTTAAAAAAGTAGTTTTTTTCCAAAGAATGCTTGCTATCATTTCACTGTCCTGGAGACATCTTCATTTCTGGCTTTCAAGCTGGGACAAGGTGGAGGGGTGGTAGTTCTTCCTAACTGGCTTCATCAGCAGAACCCTTGAACAGCTAGGACCCCTAGCTGTATATACCTATATATGTGTAAATATAATTTGACAATTGTAAATTGACCTGTATCAATAGTAAACAGATTTAGTAGGACTAAACTCATCTGATAGTAATGCCCATGAGAGATTCACAACTGTAGCCTGAACAGAAGGGAGATGATTCTGAGCTTGGACTTGAGGTGAAACACTGGGTCCCAAGGGTTGTAGAAACTTCTTTTGTCTCTCCCACAGATTAAATTTTTCATTGCTTTCTGTTAAGGAGTCTGAGAAATCCTCTACTCCTGTACTCATGGGAGAAACGTTCTTAATTCCACCTCCTTTTTCATGAAGGGTGGTTGAGTAACAGAGCTGACTAAACCTAAACATTGTACAATTAAGTTGATCTCCACAATCAACTCAGTGGCAGGAATAAAAGAAGTACTCGTTCAATTCTTGCTATCGCTATGTTATTCTGTTGTCTTGTGATATAGCATACCTCAGCGAGAAACAGGAATCTTGCCAACTTTGCAATCAATGTCAGTAAGCTTTGCTGCAGCTTATTTGAAATTTTCACGTTGTGGAGAAACCCTAGGCAAACCTCAAGACTGTGAACCTCTCTATAAACACTAGGACCAAAATTTTGCACTTCTGAGCTGGAAAAATTCTTGTACTCTGATTGCTTATATGCCCATTGGTCTCTTCACGAAAAGGATCTTCTAGCATTACTGACTTTCATTGAAATTTTACTTATTTAAGACACTGCTGGTCCCTTTCACTACAGTAAGTGCTGTTTGAAAGGCTGGGCCCACTGAAATCAGTCAGGATCTTTTTGCCAGATCTTTGATTTTAATATATCAATAGTAAGAGGCAAAGTGATGTGTATTTTGAGGTAATCTCATCTTCAATCTTATCACAGTCTCTGCTTTCTTTGGCACAGTTAGCTTCTAACTGATTTTAAAATAGAATTTTTGTATTTAGACACAGAATAAATGTTAGAAACCCTGAAATTTTCCTTTATCACCCCAGGTAATACTCTTTACCTTTCCTCTAGGTTGTTTTCTTGCACTGTAAAAGCTCTACAGAGCTTACAAAAGAGCTCTCACCTCTGCGGCAGCAGGCTGCTGACTGCACACAGCTCAGAAGATAGCCAAGATAATAGCATAAGTAAAAGAGCTTGCCAAAATAATTTCAGTAGGAAATGCTGTTGTTCCATATCTCGTCATGATGGTTTCAACTTTGGTCTGTAGCTGGTCCAAGCCTCCAGCATGGCAAGAACGGGAGTAGTACTTTACTACCTGTGGATTTCAGCTCCTTGTTAGGTAAGGATCCTGTATTCCTTGTACACAGCCTGAGCATGTTAGAAAAAAAGTCAAAATGTCACTGACTTCTGATTGTTTTTCTCAAGATAGCCAGAAGTCAATCAGGATTACCTTTTTTTCAGGAACACAGTCCTCAAAACACTGTGTCTATGTTGCAAAACACCGTGAAGTGACATCACATAGGAGGTCAGTTCTTTAAAACAAATGCAGTCCTTCAGGCTGCTCTGGATTTGGGATTTTCAGTCAGAAAAGTTCCCCTTCTTATATGTGACATGACTCTGTGAGACTCTGAGAAACAGCTGTGGTATCTGGAGATGTGAGTGCCCCCACGCTATTTATTGCCTTTCCTGCGTTGGAGGTCGCCACCTTCACAGCGGAGTCAGAGGAAGGGAATGCATGCCCACCTCTTGGCTGCTCCACCTCTGCAACTCTAGCATGGGGTGAGCAGTGGCAGGTGGCAGGGCAGAGCAGGCAGCCCTGCACAGTGATTTTTGCTGCAGCAGCAAGAGATGCCAAAGCTGGTCAGAGCCCACAGCTAAGCTTTCACCAAGTGAAACAGAACCTGCTATGCCCGTGTTCACAGTGTCCTTCATGCTTATCTCTACCAAGTCTTAGAAAAGTTAAATAGGCTGAAATCTTATTTATTTGTCCAGATCTCAAGCAGAATTAGGGGACTCAAGTGGAGACATCTTTTGTAGCCCACAGAATTTTCTGCGTGTAAAGACCATATGATTAAAGATTTTAAGATCTCAGACAGTAAGACTTTGGCAGGCCAATATACCAATTCATCTTACAAACCTGTAATTGTATCCAAAAAAAGAAATCCAGTTTTACGATGAAAAACCATAACATTTAGAATGTTTTAGCTGCTTCCAGAAGCAGCTGAAATTTTCAACCAAGACATTTAATTTCTGAATTGAGAATTTTCCCTTCCCTTCCCAAACCTTCCCTTCCCAAACCTTCCCAAACCTTCCCTTCCCAAACCTTCCCAAACCTTCCCAAACCTTCCCACCTCTTTTTCTTTTTTTCTCCTTCTCGGCCATGATTTTTCTAGTATCTCTGTGTTGAGTGTCTTGAGTCTGCTTCTGACACTTCTGTTTTCTCAATAAGAACTAGAAGCTACTCTTTTTCTAAGGTTTTCTTCTTTCCCAAGCACAACACCAAAACTGACCATTATGTTGTTAATTTAACTTATCTTCTGTTCAACAACTCTGCAGAGGTCAACATGTAAAGCTAGTTTTCCAGTTGTATGTGAGGGTCTCTCTGTCTATATCAAATTTAGACTCCTGGCTGAGTACATTGCCACTTGCTCGGGTTTTTCCTTCTTATAGCATGCCAGTCATACTGGTGGATACTGTCATTCGGCTTTTTATAGAGGAAGAACTACAGTAAAGTGAATTAACAAAGCCCATGCGGGAAGTTGGTAAGAGAAGTGGAGCTAAACTGCATCTTCTGGAGGTGCAGTAGCAGCTTAACCCTTGAATGATCTTATGTAAAGGGGCTTTTGCCTCCATGATAGCACAGTTTGCAATAATGGAGATTTAGAATTCCCTTGCCTGGAAATCTCCCTAAATTATCAAAAACATTTTCAAAATCTGACAAGTTTTTGCTAAGTTGGTCATTTTTGATTCTTTCCTTTTGTGAGAAGTGCTTACTTCTCTCAAGAAAAGAGCAGAGTGCTAGGAGCAGTATAACATATAAAATTATTATTCAGGAAAATACTTGTTTGAGGGATCAGCTTTTGGGGATAATCATCCAGTTCTGGAGTTTCATCCAACTACTCCATGCAACTCCTTACTGTACTTTCTCACGCCTTTTTTTTCTAGTGTTTAGTTAATTTATCTGGAAATTTCAGGTTGCAAAGTTTCTGTCTGCATTTTACCACACCTGTAGGATTTTCCATAGGAAAACAAAACCCGGTTCTTTCTTTCTAGCAGATGACACTTTGGTAGGCGTATCCTAGTATAGAGATTTTAGCAGCTCTTTAAGGATAGACACAATTTGCACAAATGTTTCAGGTAAATGGCAGAACTTATACATACAGGGGAAAAAAGCCATCTTAAATCAAATACGAAACTCTGCATTGTTTGAGTTATCTGTTTTCATAGTTTATTCATGGACCAGTTTGGATTCTCAAATACTGCTTGCTTACTCTAAACTTCATTAAGAGACTTTCTTCTCTTTATGCTTGGTGACAACTTGACTCTATTAGCAGAACAGTCAGCTGATGGGTACTGGTTTGTGCTATTTAAGGCCTTCATACTGCAATGAAAGAGGAGGCTAGAGTTTCAGAGATATAACCTCTATTGGAATTTACTATTTTTGAAAAATATATTGATTTGGCCATTTTTACTAATAGATAAACAATTATGACACTATAAAAATAAAAGTAAATGTTCTTCCTTTAAAAGGAACTGCTATTCAGCAACATTTACTCATTGTCATACTGGTACCTTTTTTTTTTTTTGGTGATACCCTGTCATTTGATCCACTATAAAATAAGTGTTCAAATTGTGGAGGAAAAACAAAGCTGTTCAGAACATTGATACATTCAAGATTTTTATGGGAGACCTCCAAAGAAAACTCAGGTGCTGAAGGAAGTGGTATTCTTGTCTTAGTGGGTGGTATTTTCACTGCTGAGTCAGCACTGCAGAGTTCAGTGCTGCTGGAGGTGCCTTGTTTCAGATGAAATAGAAAAGCAAAATGTTGTGGTTATCAGAGATTCATTCCCTGGCCCCATGGTTGAGAGTGAAGATGTTTGCCTCATGGTCTAGGAGAAATTCCCTCCCAAGTAACTTATATCATGTGTTACAATTTTATTTGTCTGAGGTACCTATCATTTCTGCTTCTGAAAACTTCACTGGCTATTGTAGCTACAGATGTTGGTGCTATATTCTCCCCGGGATGGTTACTTTTTAATGATCTGTAAAGCAGATCCTAAATGTATAATTTCACAATCTCTGTGGAATCTTTTAGAGCATAAATAATGCTCAAAATATATGCAAAGAATAATTTGTATCAGCTGTCATTCTTTCTGGTAGTACATTTTTGTGGCAGAAGATTCTGTAAATATGTGTTACTCTGTATGTCAAATTCCTCAAGTTCCGTATTTCACATTTTTTACGTATTTTGAATATGGCATTTAGTATTAAAGGTTCCCATTTATATCATGGAAAGGCACCAGCTGCTTTGAAATAGTTATTTTTTTCTGCAGACATTTATATTAAGCCCTGCATATTTCAAATACTGTATATATCAAGAGATAGTAACACTGATGTAACAAACTTGGTAACACCACTGTACATCTAGAATAACTTGACTGGTATCTATCCAGCTGTTCCAAATCCAGCTACAGATTTACACTACTGTAAATGAGATCTGACTTCAGCCTTGTATTTGTGTATATGTCTGACTAAATTAGACACAAATGAAAATGTTGAGGGTGGTGCTCCATCTGGAAGTGCTGGAGCCAGAGGAGGATTATGATAAACGAACATAAAAAGAAAGAGAGAAATAACCCGTTGATGATTATAGTGTTTATTTTTAAGGGGCCTCATATTCCCTAAAGAAGTTGAAATGAACTACTGTAAAGTTTATTTTTCCATTCATACATTTTTGTGTCTGACAGCAAAACCTAGTACAAATCAAATATACGATGGCTCATCAATAACTTCTTCTCTTTTAAAGATGCTCAATAAAGCTTAGAGAAAACCTGGCCACTTAAATACTTCATACACTTCAACGGTTTTGAAAAATCAGTCAGAGATGTTATGGACTGATATTATGCTGTGGCCAAGGGGCAAAGGCGAGTCAGGGATGTAATTACTCTGGCATTAGGTCATCTTTGCAGCATTTGGCAATCCAGGTCTGATTGCAGACTGGTTGTGCGCCTGACAGTGAACTAGTGGAAGGAGCCAGAATATAGAAGCTTCATCTTCATGGAGTTGTTCCACAAATACTGAGCCTTGAGAAATAGTGGGGTGCTATTTTCTGTAAATCTGCCTTCCAAGATAGGTGATGGAAAATCAGATATTTGCCACTAGGCTGTAGTGCTAACCTTCATTCTGCAGAAGGCACAGATTCATGGGAGGGCAGCATGCAGAAAGAATGGTGGGAAAAGCAGAGCAGTAACCTGAAGGTTTTTGTCTTTACCTACATCTTCTGTGTTTCTGTAACTCAAAGGCAATGCCTGTGACAGGCCTTTGAACTCTCAGTAAGGGGTTAGAACCACTGAGATACTCAAAAGGCACTAAAACATGAATATCCTGAGAACATCTCTGATCTAAGTAAATAATCTGCTAATTTTGTGCATAAAGTACTGACAGTCAGTCTCTGGAACCTTGTCAGATCTTTTTAACACAAGAGAGCAGAATTTGACTGTCTTTTCAAATACACGTTTGAAAAACGGCTGCACAGAAGTTTCGTTTTAATACAGTCTTTGGGTGTAAAGGATGCATTCGACAGTAAATTTTTAATAACAGTTGAGAGAAATTGTGTTTGTCCAAGGCTGATTTTTTTTCTTTTTAAATTTCACATATCTGTAGAGTGGATTTTATCAGAAGCTGTAATCACAACTAGGTCAGCATTGCGTTTATGTCACTAATCTTAACACCTCTAATTAATCTCATTCACGTGAATTCATTATTTAGGAAATGTCAATCTTGTCTGGAAAAGCCCATCCCTTTTTTTAACTCTGCTAATCCAACACACTAGCAATATTAAGCTGGTATTAAACTGCACCATAACAAATGGAGTCTGATCATGAGTGTTGTGAAGATTTCTGAAAAATCCGTCTAGATCTGAACAAAAAGATGCTGGGAAGTGATCTAGTAGAGGGTGTGTATGCGTATATATAGATATATGTATAGATATATATACACATATTTAAGTGTATATATCTGGAAAGCACAATTGCTGCGCTCCTGTAGGCTGTGACCGCACAAGAGCCAGGAAGTGTGACAGCAGCATGGGTGAAGAGAAACACACACCAAAAAAAAAGCCCCAAAGGGAGAGGAGCAGAGCGTCCCAATCAGCACTGCGGCCCTGGGGACAGCCATCTATGGCCATGGGGCAGCAGGTGTCAGCGGGAACAGGTGCGGATGGCAGGGATGTGTGGCATTGCTGGGGACCCTCTCCCTACTGACTGCAGCCACGCCGTGCCAGCCAACACGGCCGGCCACTTGATGCTCCGCTCCTGTTGTGGATTCCCAGGCAGCCCGACTCAGCGGGTGCTGCTGCCTGTCTACTCTGTCAAGGCCAAGGAAACACAATCCCCTCCATTGAGAGTTGGCATAAGAATCCTGTGTCAGCTGCCCCGGGGGATTTTTGGGGTTTTCAGACATTTTGTGCCATGACAATGGATGGGAATAAGCCTGAAGGATGAGGAAATGTCCTTAATTAGAACCTCAAAAGTTATTCTGACCTAAATTCTCCTCTTAAAAGCAGTTTAAAAAGTGAAGTGATGGACAGAAGTCTTTTGCGTGTCCCATGAAATAATTGTGAACATAGGAAGTTGAAAGTTTAGTTGCATACACTAACAGAAATTTAATATAAAGCTTTAATGCTGGAATCCTCATGTGATTTGCTTTTGTTTCATTCAGAGAAAACCCTGAAGGATATATGGTTTAGTTTAGCTACTGTGAGATCTCTGAATCTGACATATACTTCTCTTTATATTTAAAAGGCCAAAATTGCCCCCTGTAATTTAAGTCAATGCAAAACAGAAAAGCACTGGCAAGTTGTAAGACTGAACATTAAACAAAGGGATTGTGCTTGATCGCTTTTAGAAAGTAAACAAACCTCTTCCATCTTCCCATCTCCAGCCTCACCATCTCTCCATAGGGGTGACCTGGGCACAGCAGCCAGACAGCAGGGTGTGCTCTCTCACACGGATGCAGGAGATGCACTGTGGAGAGGCAGAAGGAGATGTGGTGATTCTGACCAGTCTGCTACAGGCTGCAAGGTCAGCACAAACAGACAGCACCTCCTGAGGACTTCGGGGCTGCACCACGTGCACTGCCTTCCAAAGCTCCCCCATCCCCAAGTTATGTAGTACAGCTATAGGGAACAAAGAAGCAAAAATCCCACTATCCCAGTCCCCTTTTGCAAAAGCATGGATTTTGTTTGGTTATATACTGACACTACAAAATAATATAGAGGTCTCTTGGCACACGTCAAGAGCGTGAGTGGAAGAGGATAGGTAGGAACCTGGTGCGCTGATGATCTTGCAGCACACATATACAAACCTTGCCAACGCACCGGTTGATCCTTCGTAAGCAGAGAGAAGCAGGTGTTACTGGCAAAGGGTGTCGGCACTGTTTGGTTTCACAAGAGGTGTGATTAGAGAAGGTACTTGAAGGAGGAGAGAATAATCACTTGGCATGCAAAAATGAGAGGAAAATCCAAGCAGAGGGTTTGGTGTATTGTTGTGAAGAGCCCACTTATGTGTATTCATCTGAAGAAGGCAGGTGTACAGGACCAGACAATGGAATTTTTTTTTTCTTTGAAACTTCAGTGAAAATAAAGTAGTTACAAAAAGATTAGCATGTGGTTATAGAAGTTCAGCTTTATATAAGCCCTCTAGCTTGTTTCAAAAGGATTACAAACCACAAAAGCATTTTATGATTTATACAAAAGAGGTAAGAAATGTTCCATTTTTCTGTGTTACTAGCATGCAATTTTTTTTGTGTGGAGCTTGTTAGATAACATAAATGTAATAATGTTTTATCTGATTCTCCTAAACATACAATTAAAGTATATTAGAACCCCCATACTAGTTTATGTTCATTATTAAATGTAAAAATTTAAGAATTCTGCATTAATGGAACATAAAATTTGAGATTTTAGTTACACATAAGTCAGAGAATTCAGATAGGTGGTTCCCATAGCAACCTACTCTTCCTCTGTGTTTTTCATTTCAGTAGAACCTTTCATTACTTGATTGCACCATACATTGTATTGTGCAATTTCATCGTAAAATTTCATCATTATATAACTGAGAGGAGAGTGGAGGTTGTCATCATGCAACATTTTCTAACTTTAATGTTTCTGATGCACAGAGAGCAAACAGATGCTTAAATAAATCAGACCCATGATCTAAATGTTTTCTGCTCTTTTGGGGGGCCTCCATAAATTTGACTGGGTTCTTTGGAATCACAGAATGACTATAACTAATAAAGCAGTTGAATACAATAGCACATCATTCTTTTGTGATTGGCTGTTGTCTGCCTTGCCACATCAATATGTGGCTCCAGTGAGAAAAAAAAAGAGACAAAACCATTTTTCATTTGTGGCTAAAAGACTTATTCCATCCAGATATAGGAAAGAAAGCGATAGTGAAAATGGAGGGCACTTGAGGTTTTTGTCTTCTGACATTGGAATATAATTTACCAGATTTCAACTCTGTGGATTGTCATGGATACTAGTGGGTCTGTCAGTAAAAGACATTGTGGTGGCTTCTAGGCAACATAACAGATATGGGAATTTGTAGAAGTAGACCTGTAATTCTGAATTTTTCCATACTGTAAAGTTTGATTACAGTTGAAGACCCAGTGAGATCACACTTTTCATTACACAAATGAAGATAGTGATTAACCTTACAATAGTTAGGTCTTTGTTGCAGAGAATATCAAAATGGAACAGGGTGGGTGGGTCTGAACCTTTTGGGAACCTCATCAACCAACCAGGTCTTTTTAATTTGGCAGCTATACTATGAGCATTTCCAAGCCCTGGAGTGCTGAGAAGAGCAGTTCCACAGCAGGTGAACCTATTAAGAAGAAAGATAAGCAAACTAAATGTTAAGATGAAAAAAAAAAGAAAATAATTTCTAACCTTCTACACTCATTCTGCTAAAGAAATGTTAAAAAAAAAAAGGAGGATATACAACTGCAGAAACAGAGACAAGATTAGGAAAATGAAAGAGTTTTCCTTCTCAAAAGACTTAAAATTGCTATGATATCCATTGCCTTGATAAAATCAGACCTGTCTGTTAGTGCCATATTTTCTTTTGTGCTTCTGTAGTGATGATACATTTTGCATGAAATGAATGTAAATAGTTGTTTATACTTCATTTTACTGCAAGCCAGTATGTCACTAAGTCAGCACTTCTCCTCTGAGATTTACAGAATAGGTTTTAGGCTAAATTGCTGGCACATGAGATTTCAGCCAAAGGTTGTTTTCCTTTAGCCATTTTCCTTTTCAAATGCCTTGGCTGATTTTAGGTTATTGGAGTCCAATATAATTACTTGTTTAATTGCTTGGAAGAAGTAGAGCTTCTGTAGTTGAAAAAATGGCTCATTTTCTTTAAAAATAGCTTAAATCTGGCTTGGGGTTCTCTAGAATGCAATGCACTATACAATTGTGTAATTTTATCCTCTTAAAAATTCCCTGAATAGTCATTAAATCTTTGGAAACTAGCTAATCTTCAGAAGGATGTGATAGATCTGGCTATTTTCCAGGGTTTGCAAGAGGCTATGACAGCTTAACATCAAAAGAAGAATGGTTTCTAAATCACTGAAGGACTGGGTCAAAGACTCCAGAACCAGCCTCTCCTTTCAAGAGGTGACACGGAATAGAGGAGCAGATGAAAAATTGACACAAAGTTTAGAGAGCTTGTGAATAAGGATGGATCAGTTTGATATTGGTCAGTGCAACTTTTAGTTGTGATGTACCAGCTTCTGTTATGTTGAAGCACAACAGTGAAGGAAAAAAAAAATGAAAGGAAAAAAGAGAGAGATTTAATGTGGTAGTTAGTGATATGGAGGAGAGTAAAATAACAAACAAGGCAATAAAATAGGGAAAATTGTAGCCTGTGTGTTGAGAAGCCAGAGAAAATGCTAATATATTCAGGATCATTATTTCTGTCCTAAATACCACTCAGTACCTTAGTGCAGAGGGTATGTATGTCAATTCCAGCCTGCTCTCCTCTCCAAAGGAGGACTGTGATGTGAGCGTGTCTTCCTGTCCCTATGTAGTCTATCAATCTGTTCTTCTGTCTTTTCCCTTACTACTTAATTGTTTTATTCAATACCAAGCAAATCTAATGCAAAGTGAGTGATCTCAAAGACTATGCAATTCTAACAAGTTTCATGAAAATTATATGTTCTTGAGCAAAAAAAAGAGAACAAGAAATTAATTCCAGAAAGGCTCCCAGCTGAAGGTATGCTCCCAGCAGCATGAGTCTTTACAGACAGAAGCAGCAAAGGATCAGCAGAAGGATGGGTAGGGGACAAGAGAAGTCTCTGGAGACACTGACACAGGAGATCTCTGTGTATTGCACTTTACCCCAAAATGCAATTCATGGGGAACCAGGCATTAGTTCCAGCACTCACAAAGCAAGGAGCTATGCCTCTGACTCCAGCACACATGTGGAAATTTGTGTTGTCTAACCTTACCCCAGCTCAATGAAACATGTTTTTGTTGGGGGTTTGTTTGTTTGTGGTTGTGTGGTGTTTTGTTGTTGGTTGTTTGTGGGCTAGGGTTTTTGGGTCTGATTTTTTGTTGTTTTGTTTAGATTTTGGTTTGGTTTGGTTTTGAAGTGGGGTACACAGGGAACAAGTGCACTGCATTTGTGAGCTTGATTTGCCATATCAGGCAAGATACCAGCCAAACACACTAAACTGAGGGGGTTTGCAGGGGAAAAGGTTGCCTCTACTCTTTAGGGCTAAAGTTAATTTTGGCTAGAATACCAAACTGATTTTACTAAATTTAGTCTTTGGCTTTTCTCATGAAAATGGAGACTGCCTTTTCTCTGCCTGATGTGGCAGCAACCTTTATGAAAATAATATAAAAATAAATATGTATGAAAATAAAACATTTCTATGCTGGGAGGGAATCTGGTTTCTTTGGAGATTGTTGCAAGACATATGTTTGCATATGTCTTGCAAACATAATGTAATGCATACATTACATTTCCTCTTCTGTACATCTGAAATATACAATAAATCCCTGAACCTCTACAAACCACTGTTTCACATGACTGCTAAGTAGACATTTGAGAGCTTTAGGCCATTGTGAGTATGCTGAGGACAAGATGCATCTGCTTTCACCCAAATTGCAGCAAACAAGGAGTTGGGAATGATGGGAGGGGAAAAGATTCAAAGAGGCTGCGAAACATTCACCATCTTGTCTTTTCGTACTGCTTTTTATCTGGGTTGTCTAGTAGGATGATGATTGTGCAGCTTCCTTCCCTCACATATGCCCATTCATTTGCAGCTTTGTTGACCTCTGGGGAAAAAAGAGAAAGAGGTCGTTGCTATTGTAAATAGAGGAGCTGAACTGTCATCTCAAAGCCTCAAAAGGAGGCTCAAAGGAGTTGAGGATGCCATCCAGTCCAGCTCACATCCACATCAGTCCTCAGAGACTCCATGGGAATCAGCAGGACTCCATCAGTGAATCAGATGAGCTCAGGGAAAGAGTGCTGATCTTGGTTTCATGTCCGGACAGCTTGATCTAATCTTGAAACAGAATATTTTATGTATTCAGAGGACAACTGTTTTGTACTTCTATGAAGAGAAGAATGTTAGTTGACATTATTCAGATGTAAAGGAGACATTTTACTTTTAATATATCATATTGTGTCTGTTAAATCTATCAAACAACTGATTGCAAAACCCTCTTTCTAATTGGCTTGTTTCAAGCTAGCAGCAGTAGAAATTTTACATGATTATGTCTGTTCTGCTAACAGAGCATTTAAAAGACAAAAGAGACAGAGAGCAGAAAAGAGATGTAGAGAATCATTCAGGTTGTTTTAGCATCTTAAGGTTTTATTCCAGTGGATTTATAATTTTGTTGGTGTGGCAAAAGTAGCTCATAGGATTAAACTTCAAGTCTCTATAGATATGAAGTTTGAAAAGAAAGTTCTACATTGAGCCAGCCTTGCACAAATAACTAACTCTGTTTCGGAGTTCTACAATATGGTAATTGGAAGGCTTAGATCTCTTAGTGATCACCATCACTTCACTTGGTTGATGAAAATGTGAGATTCAGGGGGTTTTAGTACATAACTATTAAATATATAGTATGAAAACAAGGTATGACATTATAATAATTGAGGACATTAACAGTGTAAACTGGACATTGCCATAAAGAAAATATTTAGGAAATGTACAATTCCCAAAGAACAAAAAGCTCAGATGAGAAGCAGTGTTTCTGAGAAAGCAAAAAGAAACCAGACAGAGTATCCCACACTAATAGGCAGCACAGGCATAGCCACTTATTAACACACATTATGTGTTATGTGATCTTTTTGTTGAAACTGAGCTTGCTTAGCCAGGTTTCAACTCAGAATGGACGACAAGCTGACTAATAAAGTTTGTAGACAGCCAAATGGACTTGGAAAAGTTTTTGAGTAAGACATTCTTGAAGCTAAAGTTGAGAAATCTGGAGAATACTGGCTTTATGTACTACTGCTTGTATATGGGAAGTCCACACTTTCTTCTCATATTCTTTTACCTTAATATAGGCTGTGACTGTTCATTGGTGATCTGTCAAGGTAGATCAGTTAAAACCTATTTGAAGGCAGGCAACCATTCTGAACTCTAAACTACTGATTTCATTCTGGGTTTAAGCTTTTTCATCTCTGTTATTTGTCTTTGTGATGATAATCATGGTTGTGAGGGTTGATTTGAGCTGCTAAACATGAAATTCTTCTGGTTTGACTTTTCACTGAACATCTGTTTTAGCAGTGCTTTTTCCCGTACATTAAGCTTCAGCTCTGTGCATTTGTAGCACTGTAAATCAGTCAATGAAAAGTAACTACTGTGTCTAGATGCTCTTAATTGGTATTTCACAGCCATATTATCAACTCCGTTCTCCCTCTTGTTCTGTCAAAAGTGTACACTGAGGAACAGCATTGCTAATGTCATCTCTTGAATTCAATTTAGGTAATCCTTCTTCTTCTGTGATGAAATTACTAAATTTATTTCCTGTTGGTTTTTTGTTGTTTCTTTTTCCATTTCTTCCTCCTGTATCTTTCTTTAAAGACACCAGTGTATTCCACTGTAAGCAGTATGCGTCCTTTGCTTTTAATGTTCATTGACCTCAAGTTAATAAATATGTTAAGTTTGTTTTCTCTTAAAATAAATTGCATTCTGGGTCTGCATGATCCTCACTTGCTACTCATAATTGGAGACCTAGAGCACCAGTGTGGTGGATTACTAGTCACTTTCTTTCCTTAAAGCATAATCTAAAACCTTCCTCTGATGAGCAGTTTGGTTTTTTTTAACGCTGCTGACTCTTTCTTGCAACCTGTGTCAAGGATTGAACTTTCCAAATTATGTATTTCAGACATTGAGAAAGAAAGGACTTAATGGCTGTGACAGTCCAGACCCCGATGCAGACGATTCAGTAGGTCACAGTCCTGAGTCTGAGGACAAGTACAGAAAAATTAATGAAGATATTGATCTAATGATCAGCAGGCAAAGATTATGTGTAAGTACTCTGAGCTTCCTTTCATTTTTTTTACTTTCTGATATTTCTCTGAACCTGGCAGGCATTGAACAAGAAAGAAAACAAAGGTTGTGAAAGCCCTGATCCTGACTCCTCTTACGCTCTCACCCCACGCACTGAAGAAAAATACAAAAAAATTAATGAAGAATTTGATAATATGATCAAGAGCCATAAAATACCTGTAAGTACCAAAGGTTAGATGGCTGTCTGCTGATAACTGCTGCAGTAACAAACCATAACCCTTTCAGTTCTGGCTTAAGGAAAACATTTGGCTTTAATAGCCAAATATATAACTAAACACTGTGGTCAGAAAATTTCACACAACATATTTTTCTTCCAAGTCTCTACCTCTGACACACAGACAAAGCCTACTATGGATGAAACCTACAGAAGGAAGTGAAATATACATATATACATTATATTCACTTGATTTACAGAACCATTTTACCACACCACTTGCCCAAATTATACCTAAAAAATAACAATGGAAATCTTTCTTTGTGCACAGGCTAACAAACCCACAGAACACTTTCTGAGGTGATATAGAAAAAGTTATGTAGAACTGAAATTCCTTTATATATAGTAATGAGTGTGTTTTGTGCATGTCACTTCAGTTCTCAAATGTCTCTGCTAAACTCAGTTGCAGCACTGAAGGGTTACAGCTACTTGCTCGCTGCAGAGAAACAGACTGCATGAGAGCCTAATGGCAGGATTCAGACATGTTTGTGTGTTGGGGTGATTTTACAGCTTTATCAGAGAATTTGCTTTGACCTCATCAGCATTTCTTTAATGCTTTAACATGAGCTAAATTTTGTTTTAACCAAGTCAAAATTTCTAACAATATGCCTTTCCAGATATCTAAGAGAAATAACTCTGCATGTGCTATTTCGTTTGCACAAGGTATACAAAGGATGAATACTTTGTGATAATGTTTGATACTACATTTATAAAGTCAAGAAAAAAAAATATGGATGTTTGGAGGTTATATTTGGTCTATTTTCCAAATGTGTGTGGAAGACAAAGTCAAAAACCAAAGATTTGCCCGGGTCCAAAAAATCATTTGAATGTTTATAGGTAGCTGCTTGTTTCTGAAAGAGAAGAGATGATTTGTATGTGTTCATTCATTGTTCCCACATAAAAGCTGCATGATTTGCTACCAAAAAGGTTATCTGTATACCAGAATGAGCAAAATGTCTTCTGTAGTGCTAGTCAATTGCACACACAAAACCTGACACCTAAGATGAGGATACCTCTTAAGGATGCTCAGATTCTGTCTCATGCAGTGTACGTGTTCTTTCCATTAATTCTCACCAGATAGATTTTCGCTCAAGGTAATTAAAATTTGAAGTTCTCACATCATGCCCAGTATATTTTGGAAAAAAAAGTAAAAATATAAAGTAATACTTTCCCAGAGACTAGAATGGCACCAAATTAATATTTAGAAGGGCTGGTTAAGGATGTCCAATGTGTATATAAAATATCAGGGAGAAAGACATATATATTCCATCTTTTTTTACCTCTATTTTTTTTGCTTCTTTTGCAAAGCTGGTTTTCTCAGAATAAAGAGCTCTAAAGCTGTCGCCGTGAATTTGGTTTCTCAGAATGGAACTCAGTTTGACAAACAATGACTGCAGCATTTAGGAAGACTGTTATAAGCTGGAATGCTTAACCCTTTTTCACATCAAAATCTCACCAATTGCCATTCTTCCATTCCTTTCCTCTTTCAAGGATGACTTTTGCCTTTTTCAAATCAAACTGACAGAATGTTCACCAAACTACTTTTCTGCCTTAAAAAAGTGTTTGAGATGATCCTTCAGAACCTCTGTTTATCTCATGCTACCCCTGTTTTTGTTCCAGAAAAGCAGCACGTGTTATAATTTTCTGAAATCTTAAGACATGAAAAAGAGCCAAAACTTGGAAAAGACCCTCATTCCTGTGGTAGTGAGATCTATCACTTTCTTTACCTCCATAAGCATTTGGGAAAATTGTCTTTTCTATAAAACCAGGAAACTTATAGGAATTAGGAACAACACGTTAATCTGAATGGAGTACATCAGTTTTGTCCTCCCAAAATTAATGGAATTTCCCTATGGCTGCTTTAATTAAATTAAACCTTTTGATGTCAAATATAGTCCTACTTCAGCAATTACCACGGTGATTTAGGGGATAATGTAACTTCCTACTTTCAGGTATGTTACAAGGTATGGTGTATTAAGTGTTTTGTGAAATTACTTCAGAGATGTTTCAGAGATACAGAACTGCACAGTTAGCATTTTTTTTCATGTAAGACAGAATATCCCTCCTCTGAATACTTCCCATGCAGAAGTCAAGGTCTGTGTCCTCCATCAATCTGCTTACCTCAAAAGGAAGAATCAGTAGATACTCTCCCCTAATGCAATAGGGACTCCTTCTTGTGGCATAAGCCAAGATGTAATGGGCAAGATGGTGCTCACAACTAGTACGTAATAGAAATTTGTAAGTCTCTGGTTTTATATATAAATATCATATATTACATGGTATGCAATAATGCTCTTAACTGTACAGATCAGTATAACCTAGTCAGGGAAGTTATATTCATTCACTTTTGATCCTCAAAGGTAGCCAAGAAAGTTGAGGGGAAAAAAGCAAAATTAAACAAAAAGTCAGCAAGTCAAGTCTCTAAATCACTACTTACAAAATATATAAAACAATGCATTGCCTGTGCCTGGTCTTGTAACATAGTAAAGCTGCTGCCAAATGAAAATAACATTGGCTTTTGCTCCTAAGAGCTAAGGCCAATAATGTTTCCTCAGATAATTTTCCGGGGATAAGTATTTGTATTGTTCTAAACCATCTGATAATAATTAGACATTTATTTGTAGTTTTCATAAGAGTGATGAAAGCAGAGGAGACAGAAATAATCCACTAGAAGGGAGCTATAAGTATCTCTGTCTCTAAGTAAATGAAGGCCTGGTTGAACATGGGAGGGATAAAACTAATATTTAACACAGTTTAGTCCATTAATTTCCAAGGGGTTTGAGTGTCCAACATTTTCCTTTGCACCACAGATTTGGAATGCACATCTTAACACAATGTGGTATCATCTCCAGTGAGCCATCTGCCCTCTTTGGCAGTTGTGTCCCAGGGAGAAAAGACAGAGGGAGGGAGAAAAAAAAAAAAAGACAAAGTGTGGCAAACTGCACACACGTTACAGTAAGACTTTGTCTATGTCAGAAAATTAGCAAATGGCAAAGAACATAGTGAGGCAATGGGAGGTACTTATCTCTATGCTGAATGCTTTAGCACCAGCCAAATAACATTCTCTCAGACAATTTCTTAGCTCTGTTTGGTTGTTGGCCCAGGCCAGGAACAATTCCCAATTGTCAGTTTATATGTAGTCATGACTTTTTTGAGGTTGAGAAAGCTTAATGGTATGGACACCGAGTGCTCTGTGACCTCAGATGGCTTCAGTTCCTCTCTAGTTCCTACTAATATAGATATTACGCAAGTGCACCAGAAGCTTTAATGTCCATCAGGCCCAGCTGGAATCGATATGCCTCGTGACTTACTACCAGGAATGACTAGGGAATCTGCAGGAGGTTGCAGTTCTTGGTGAAGGATTTATAAAACTGTAATAAATTTGGACAAACAGAGCAAACTGGAGCTAGAGACTTACTGTTTTGTACTGGTGTTTATCCAGTCAAACTTCTCTCTCTAACTTTTGACTACGGAGGAGAAGAAATAAAAACTACTATATTCCAGATATAGTGTGTATTGTGCTGCAAATCAACAAGCAAAATTACTTTTCCCTGATAAAATTGCCTATGAAGTGCTCTGTAAATAGATGTAAGTAGACCCAGACAGTAGGTAAAAATGAAATCATTACTACAGAAGTTAAGAAACTAATTCAACTTGTTTAAAAAAATATTTTTTAAATGACAAAATAAAAGCTAAGCAACTGTTCACATAACTAGAGAGATTGGCAGCCCCAAGAGCACCCAAGGCTGGAGCTCTTTTGTTCTGCACCGATGTAGAAAAAGAAGAATCTAGCTCTTCATGGGTTTGGTCTGTACATGGAAGGAAGAACATAATGGCGAAAGCAGATAAGCTTGTTGAGGTCTAGCAAGACCTTCAGTTTTGCATTTGTACCAGTGTTTTAGCTTAGGTAACTCAACAGAAGTTTGGATAAGGAAAAGATATTAGAGACAATAATAGTCTCTACCCAGGCTCAGAGGATAGATTTCACAGATCTTGTATGATAGGTGACGAAGATGTTCTGCAAAGTGTTCTCCAGTGGGTGACGATCTGACGTAGACTGACACTCAAGCAGGCGGGATCATGGGCTCAAAGCCACCAGGCAGGGAAAACTCCATCACAACCCTGAATGTTGCAAGAATCAGAAATTCCATGTTGGCTTATTTATGTCTCACGTCAGGCTGGAGGGGGAGCTAAGACCTGAGGAGCTATTCACATCCTCGTGTGAATTCGCTGGCTAAAACCTTTTGAAAAGGCAGTAACCAGTAGCAGCAGCTAACTTTGAACACCAGGAGCAGTCTCATGCTTCTGACTTACATAGGATTTAGGAACATCTTGTGTCCTTCTGTGGCCAGTGAAAAGAATGTCTTGCTTCAAAACATACCTTCATCTGATAAAGTGCTTCAGATTATGCTATATGAACCTATTTCCAAGGAGTCTTGACCTCAGTCATGAGGATGTAAATTACGTGTAGGTTCTTACATCTGTAGATTAGATGTAGAACATGGGGATTCCCAAAACACCTTACCTTCCTGTCCCATCTCTAGTTCAACCAATCAGGTCTGTGGAAAATACAGCCCTTGGAGTGCATTTCAGCTTCTCAGCAGAGGGAATCAAGTTCCTACATGAAGCCCCCAGGCTGGGGATCAGTAGATCCATCTATTCAACCACTGTTGCTATGGCCAGCTCTCACAAAAACCAGGCCATAGGCTACACAGAGGGTATCAGAGCTAAATTAACACCTTTAAATAATTCCCAAGGCATTTGTGTAATGTATCCTTCACATCATACCCTGAACTAAAATCTTGCTCTGTGTTTCAGTGGTTAAGCCAAATGATTCCTCTATATTTAGAGCAAAATTTTTTCTGCTTCTAGAAATGGGAGAGGTTAAAAAAAAAAACAAACCACCGCCAACCTTAATAGATAACTGTAATTTGATGGCTAGTGCTGTAATACACAGGGCACAGCCAATAGTTCCAGCCAGAGAAGAGACATGTGGGTGGTACAAGGTCAGGGTGCCGCTGTTGCCTGGCAAGCAAATGATGTGCCCAGCTCTCCACATACTCCCTCTAGGTCCTTGAAGACTTACAAGTCCTATCACCTACCAATAACAAAATTAAAACCTCTGATTTTCTCCCTCAGAATATGTTACAAGCCTCCTTCAAAGAATTTTTGGATGTGTTTAAGCTCTTCAAGCTTATAAGATTTATAAATGGCAAATTGAGCGGTGCTTAGTTTGCATTCAGGTATTGAATATTTAAAATGCTGTCAGGTAATTCTGAAAAAGATTTTTTGATCGAAAAGACAAGAAATTAATTATTTTAAAAACAAGTAAATTAAATACAGATTTCTAATATGGTTATAATTTTTATAGAAATTCAAGCAAGCACTACCTGAGAAAACTCCAGCCAACAAACTGACAACCAACCAAGGAAACCTGAACTGGGCTTTCTCAGAGCCTAATGAGAATTAGATTCTGCATCTCCTCACACTCTCTGTCAGAGTGGTACATTATTTGGTTCATTTTTGAAAGGGATTCTTTCAAAGGGAAGTGCATAAGGAGACACTCCTGCCTTTAAGTATGAAAACAGTGTATTGAAAAGTTGTCACTAAACACTACCGCCCCACACAAAAAAACTCAAAAAAACCCCAAAAATAAAATAAAATAATAATAATAAAAAAAAGGAACACAAACACTGGTGTATATCTAAGGTTCTTGTATTTGTTGGCTGTCCCTGAGTAGAACTTTGTTTCTTTTAAGCCCTTCCAAGATAAGATAGAAACTTTAAAAAATGTAATTTGCTGTGTTGGTGTATTTAACATGATTCGGGATCATTCTGGTTGCTAAAGCAACATAGCTGAAATTAAAGCCTTCCCTTTTGGATTCCACCCCTTCTAATTTTTCTCCATGCAATGAAGTCATCATAATCATGTACCTTTGATCTTGCAGTCATCTATGACACTAGATTAAGGTATCATAAGTGAACAATTATGATGTCACAGAATGAAAGAAAAAGAAAATTAAGCTGCATAAAGTAGAGGGTTGTTTTAAACAAGAAAAAGAGAAAAAACTAAAGGGTTGTTTTAAACAAGAAAAAGAGAAAAAACTAAAAAAAAAAAAAAAAAAAAAAAAAAAATCTTTCCAGTTCTTACAAAGTAAATGCGCAAGCTGCATTAAAGGAAGATGGGATCATGATTCAAAAAAATCATATTTAAAAGCTCTTTTGAAACTCTTCTCTTGAGTCTTGTGGAAGGAGGCAAGCATAAATATTTTAACCACCATCTACAGAATATTTTAACCACCAACTACAGAATATTTGAACTAAATATAGAGTAACTGTACTTGAAGGCTGTTGTGCTTCTGTACTATTCTCGTCTCTGTTTTTCTTTTTTTTGCTTGTACAGGCTGTTCCACCACCAAACTTTGAGATGCCAGTTTCTATCCCAGTGTCCAACCACAACAGTTTGGTGTACAGTAACCCAGTCAGCTCACTGGGAAACCCCAACCTTTTACCGCTGGCTCATCCTTCTTTGCAAAGAAATAGCATGTCTCCTGGTGTGACACATCGGCCTCCGAGTGCAGGTAACACAGGTAGGATCTGTTCCATCCCATCCCTTCAAGTGCTCTATTATCACCTCCTTGCATGCCTTCGATCACTTTAAACTGTACTCTGAGAAACAAGAAACTCTGCTTTTACCAGTCATAACAGTTTGTCCAAAATTACTGTGTTGAAAAAAATCAAAAGAAGAGCCAAAGGGGTTTCTATTCTCAATTTAGAAAATATAAAATAAATTAAAAAAATTTTAAAAAAATAAAAAAGGTTCTAGAAAAAGCTGAATATTTACTGAAATTAAAGAAAGTCGATAAAGGATAAAAGGGCAGACAACTTGCTGTTTCATAAAAAGGCAGCTTATCTACTTTATTTGTACAAGAACTCACTATACCATAAAGCTTAAGAGGGCAGGGAAGAAAATGTAGCCAATGCAAACAAGTTGAAGCAAGTAAATTAGGACATTCTTTATTTAAATAATCAGTCTCCAGGCTAAAAGCAGAATTTATTTTTATTTATTCATTCACAAGTTACTTGATGGGTTAATGTTAGTTGAGCTCTGTACTTGAGTGCCTTGTGTAGCAAGGGATTATGCTTTGTTCTGGTGATGATGAGGGCTCACCTCTGAATAGGATAAATGGGGATTAGGTTGTTTCAATCTGTCTGGCTGCAGCAATATCAAGATCCTTAAGAATACCACATTCAAAGAACTGTTTGAGATCTCCAAGTGCAAAGAGAACTCTTAAAAATACTTAGTGTGAATGTCTGTAAAGGGCCAAGGAAATTAAAAACTATGTAAATATATATATCTTCTGAGTTACATTCTTGTCTAGTAACCTTCAGCCTCTTCCTCCCAATCCTGTGTGAAAGCCTTTACTTTCCTGACTAACATTCAACTAAAGATAGATTTCAAGTGAATGACTACTATACATAACTTTCACACATAATTTTTCATATGCTGTGGAAGTATGAAAATTTAAAAAAAAAAATAAAGAATGAAATGTTATGTACTACATATTTTTGTTTATCCCTGAAAGGCAAGTGTCTCAGACAGGTAACATTAAACATTATGATTTTATGACTATGGGTCTGATTCAATGCCAGTTGAAGTCAGAGGAAAGAAGTGGTGGATACTGGAGCAGACTGAAGGTAGAGAAAATGTTTTGAATGTTTGTGTGTTATAATTTATTGTGCTCATTTATTGTATTTCATTTCTACCCCCTAGGTAGCCTGATGGGTGGGGACCTCACAACCGGTGCAGGCACCAGTGCAGGTAAAGAGAAAAAAATGTATTTCTTTAAGTGAATAAAGGACTTACTTCAAAGACTGAGTCCTAAAATAGCTCCATATTGGAGCTGATGTATTAGAAATTGATTGGCATCAATTTAATTCTCCCAACTGGGGATGGGGGGAGTTGATACTTGTGGTTCTCTTACTGGTAGAAAGAGGCTTGTTTTCCAGCAGTGTCAAATATCTTGCACCTCAACAAATTCCACAGACACAAATGTCTGGTTTCCTTCACATCAGCCTTTGCATACAAACTTTTGGGTACATTGCGTACCCCTGTTCAAGCAAAACTCCCAGTGGAGTCAGTGTCAGAAACCATGATCCTTTTTGAGTCACAGGGAGTTTTTCCTTTGACTTTAGTGGAATTGGGGTTTCAATTTATGAATTTAAGCTTGAGTAAAGATTTCAATATTGCGTCTCTCATTAGACTTTAATGTACTGAGTGCAGATGTGATTTCAAGCCGCTGCTCTAAGACCATTGCTAGTCAGCAAAATCTGTTAGCATTTACTTAAATAATCAGTAATTAACTTAAGTTTAGTTTTATGTATTTGCTTAAGTGCTTTGATACACAACAGGGAAAGGATTTTCAAAATACCCAGGCAGAGAAAAAGATTAGCCCATTTAGTTCTGCTCCCATAGAACTAATGAGAACTGAACTTGCTAAGTTCTGTGTTATCAAATCGATGTTGTCAGAGTAGTCCCCTTTGCTCAGCAAACTCAGTGGTTTGTTAGCAACGTCAGCAATGTTGCATTATGACAAATAAGGATTACAAAAGACAATGGCAAGATTACTTTTGCAGTTTTAGGAGTAGACACATATGTTCAAAGAAAACAACCTGAGTGGTAAAACATTCAATTTTACTGTGTTAACTGCTCTCAAAGAGAACTGTATGGAAAAACAGTTGGAAGATTCATTTTGTGCACTATAAACCAAGGCTGATATATGTGGCAATTCCAACATTGTCTCTTAAAATTATTTATAAAGAAATTTTGGATCTAGTGATTTTTTTTTCTCTCCTTTGGCTCTCGTCAAGCCCCACCCCCCCTTTTATCTTCACACATGGATGAATCACAGATGTTTGTATGATGCATCCATAGTAAAATTGTAACTGCACAAAACTGTATCAGAAAGGCACTTTAAACACATACTAAAGCTTTGAGGGGTCATTTTGTATTAACTTCGGAGTAGGGAAGGCAGACCACAGGAACTTTGCTATTAGTCTCCTTTGTTTTCTAAAAAGAGAGCATGATAGAAAATTATATATTTGTTCATTATCTCCTGTTAGCCTGCGAAACACAGCCAAAGGCAGATTCAATCTGGTTATGGTCGCATTTCATCTTTCTTTTTAAGCTCGAGTAGAAACTTAGGAACAGCGGCAGACGGATAGCAATTGATCGCACTATTAAGGGGCTCCCTCTTCTGGCTCATTTAGAAATATCATTGCCTGGTTACTGGTCTCCCGTTCCTTTAAATAGACGCTGGAAAGCAATTAGTAAAGAAGGCAACGTTTTCTTTTAAAAGAGGAGCATACAAAAATTAAGTGTCACCTACATGTGCATTTGTCTTAATAATCCTTGTGCTTAATAAAATCTGTACATCAGTATACCGGTTTAAAATTTATATTCTTTCTAAATATATTTTTTTTTCCTTGGAAATATATTAAAAACATATATAAGCATAGAGAGCCAGATAGCTTGATTATTTACTCACAAATTAAAAATTTGCAGTTCTGGCACACTGTGTTATGCATTAAGCTCTCAAGCAATGTAACTTTGGAGTAGGCAATTGATTTCAGAGGCATATATACGAGGAACATTGCTAGGAATGCATCATAAATATTTAATTGCATGAATAGTCTTTGTTCTTTATCTGGCAATAAGTGCCTTAAACACCATTAAAGAAGTGTTTTCTAAATCTCTTCAATGCAGAACAGTAGGAAGAATTTGATACAGGGCTGAAGAAAAATGGAAAGGTCTTAGTTGCATTGTTCCACAACAGCACTGTTTTGGACAGTCCTCTTTCTTTAGGATGCAGAAGAATAAACATCAAAGTTCTCTTTGTTCATCATTTTTCACAAGAATAGAGACCTCTGTATTTTCTTCTAATTGGCATGTTAGAAGCTGCTAACATGATCATGTGCCTTAATCTCTTTGGGTTCATATTTCTGGACAAATTAGAACATTATGAATTTGCATTTTTCCGCAATGCTTAAAAATAGCATATATTCAAAATAATATACTTCAAGAAGAGTCTAAATAGTTTCATTTCTGCTGTTATAAAATGAAACTTTTTATTACTAATGCCTGGCCTCGGTTTCTTCACTCCTTCAACAAATTACATTATAACAAATTGCATTATGATTGCAATATCAGAAATGGGAAGAGATTATTTAAGCCCATGTTTTGAGAAGTATGTTGTTTCACTGGTTTGGATTATTTCAAGTATTAACCCTGGAATCATGCACAATTTACCTTGGGAGTGAACCCAAGGCATAAATAGAACTTAAAAAGCTGACTACTTCTTTATTATCTTACACAACTAAATACCATCAGTGGTATTTTTAAGTTGAACCAAGGTTATCTCAGGTTTGTTAGAGTAAATTTGTTCTTAACGCTGATTAAATAGTTTCTGTCATGTGATAGTAGCAACTTCCAATAAAATCAGAGTGAACTTCACATTTAGTAGCATTGCTAAATTATAAACACAACAATGTCTTTGGCACTATTCTCTCAGTGGCTTTTGATTGAAAGAGAGAACAAGAACTTTTTGGATGCAAATTGACGTGCTCTAAACCCGTTCTATCTTATCCCATAACTAGTATGAAGACTGATTTATTTACTTGTTGGCATCATAGACTATATGAAGTTCTTTTAATTTCTAGAGAGTGTATTCTTTAACAAACCCACTTAACAGTACCTTTACCATAAATAAATAATGTTGATGAAGTTTTAGTACTGTAAATTATCTGAACTCAATTTTTATTCAGTGGCTCATTATTTATGTTGAAAGTTTGATAAAAGATTAAAACTAATAAAATATTTCAAAAGTTTTAAAATAGAACAGTATTGGGGGATGTCTTTCTTTTCATCTGTACTTCTAACTTTTGATTTGCAGATTAAATTCTGTTTTTAAATTGAATTCTGGTTTTCATATTTATATTTTTTCAGATTAAGACATTTTATAATTAAGTTTTCTTTTGAAATAGGCAGGATTACTATATGCTTAAAACTACTATAAATAATAAAATCAAAAGAAAAATTCCATCTTAAGTTTTAAATACAGGATGGGTATAAAATAAAATATATACTTGCTATAACTGTTTATTTATGTAATTTTTTGTTTCCCTATTTGATTTCTCTACTGCCTCCATCTTGACATTAATATTAAACTAAAGAAGCAAGTTAGTCAAAAGTACTTAGGACTCTATAAATGCTGCCAGAGGAACTAAGTGCTTGGTCTCTTTTGATCTGGCATCCTCAAACTACCTTTAATCCTGTTCTTAAAAAAACATTAGAAAGATCATCAATGCATTTTGAAAAATTCATCCGATGTCTCTTTAAGAACTGCATCCTGTATTTACCTATAGATCAGTGGCTAGTCATTTCCTTCTAGAAATTAACCACAAGCTAACAATTGCCTTCTCATCTTCTGAGGGCTGAGGTCCTGAAATGCCAGCCAGTATCATAATTTTGTAGTACTTTCCTTCTCTTTGTTCTTTTCTTGGACATGTATTGACTGTGGGTGAAGGTATTATACATTCTACTAGTATTTCAAGACACATGGGAATATATGTAATAGTAGCAGTTTTTAACTTATAAGCCTTCAGGGCAGAGGCAATCTGGATGGTGTCTTCTCAAAAAAGAGTGGTTTACTAAAAAGAAGCAATCTGCCCAAATAAGCCAAACAGCAGTACCAAAAAAATAAGCAAGACTTTCAAAGGCATCTAGCTTCATTAATGTCTTTTGAAACTATAAATATAAATGAGAAAATTAATATTAAAAATTTTTTTAAAAATTAAAAAGCTGTGTAAATATTCTCCACTGTGCCCTGAAATCATGCTTGGCATAGTCAAAAGAAGGTTGGGCTATAATGTGTTAAATAAACAAGTGAGCTTGGAATAGTGATTCTCAAACCACAGTTTATGGGCAGCCTGTTCAGATTGGATTTGCCAGGGAGAGCATGCTGGGTTGTTCCCTGTCCGTTATTACTTGATGAGTGCACTAGCCCACAGACTTCTGATCCAAAGATTGGGCAAAATGTGGTACAGAAGCATAGTAAACAATAGTTCTTGTCCAAGGAAGCTTATAGTCCCAAAGAACACTCATTCATAACAGAGTTGTGATGCAATAGTGCCAAATCCAAATAACAAGAATTCATAAATTGGCAGCTTGACTTAAAACCATGGAGGGGGATACTAAATGAAAAACATAGCAGCTCTCTTCTTCTCTTTTCCACTTGTATTATGCCATTAAATGTTCCTTTTCCAAGCTTTCCTCCATATTGGGAGTATATATATACTTTTTCTTCCGTGTTTTAAGGGAAGTACCTACAGGTAGGAGATTTTGATAAAGCAGGAAGAACACTAGAACTTGTTTGACAGGTCTAATACATAGTAGAAAGACAATAGTCTATCCAACAGTAACTGAATTTCATACCTATGTAGGGAGACAACACAGGCCTTTCCAAATTTAACTTCTATTTCTGCCCTGAGCAACTGTTTTATATGACTTATTGAGGCTCTTTCATACATGTGAAAATCACAAAATATGTGAAAGGATAGCTGCTGCTATCCTTGTAAAAATTAAAAAAAAATCTTGCAGTGGGTGTCATATGCAAAGATAAACATGTATCTTCATCTTACTCATGTGACCTCTTACCAGAGATCCACGCAAGCTCATTCTCAGAAGACATCATTGAAAATCTGTGAAAATTTGGCCTTAATTAGGTTTCCACCTGTTGTGAGTGTTGACTTAGTAATTTATTTAGTTGTTCCCTGTCTCTTCATTGCTTTAATCAACAATGTCTCAATATTTGTATTTATAAAAAGACAGCTTGAAAAAATTGAAAGGGAGAAAGCCCTAAGTTCACATGTAATGAACAATTAAGTGAGTCATACAAACTGGTTCTTTCTAAGTGGGATTTTAAAGACAGGCATGATTGACTTCTTTTATGATAAAAAGTTTCAAATGTTCCTCAAGACTAATTTAGATTCTTTAGAAAAAATCCTTTTCCTAGTGAAGTCTGGGGGAATTTTATGCTTTCCTTAAGTGAGACAGGAATTTCACTGTTTTTTCTGTCTGTGCATTCTTGTTCACTAAGACATCACACAGTCTTCTGTTGCAATCCATACTCTTGTTCAAAATCAGAAAGCACTGCTTAAATTTCAAACCAAATTAAGTAGTATTATGTATGTGCAAAATACTTTACTTTTGCCTGCATATCTGTTCTAAAAAAAAAAAAATTAACAATTATTTCTAAAGTTTCTTTCAGGAAGCAAGAAAATACATTTTCAAATAAGGCCTTCTCTTTATAATTAAAATTATTGAAATATTTTTCATTGAAAAAGCAGTTTCCTCAAAATGGTAATTGATTTCAAATAGCCAAAAAAGGAAATTATTTGTAATCAGCAAATAATTTGTTAAAAGCAGATGATTGACAAAAGGGTTATGGCTTTAAACTGAAGGAGGGTAGATTTAGTTTAGATATTAGGAAGAAATTCTTAACCGTGAGGGTGGTGATGCACTGGAACAGGTTGCCCAGAAAAGCTGTGGGTGCTCCACCCCTGGAAGTGTTCAAGGCCGGGTTGGATGGAGCTTTGAGCAACTTCTAGTGAAAGGTGTCCCTGCCCATGGCAGGGCATTTGGAACTAGATGATCTTTAAGGTCCCTTCCAGCCCAAACCATTCTGTGATTCTGTGATATGATTCGTCAAAGTCTCTCACAGGCAGTAAGAAGAGAAAAGTCCTCTACTCTTCTCAGGCTTGTATTTTTCTCGTCAGCAAATATATTTTTCAGCAATATAGTTTCTTCTCTGACATGTCACATTCTGGTTTGTTTTTAATTATTGAAACTCTGGATCAATCCATATGCAAAAAGAAAGAAAAAATACTGTTTATTTTTTGCATAAGCTGAACTAGAATGAAACATCTTTTCAGCTAGCATACTTATAAGAGGGCAGCTAAGTCCTGCAAACATATTTTGGAGAGGCGTTTATCTCAGACCAGTGAGGGCCAGATAGGAATTGTGCACATTTTAAGAGATCGGGTCTATGCCAGTAACTGCAAGATCGTTGGAAAAGCTGTGATGCAGGCTGAGTTTCAGCTGACTATGGAAAACCACCCTCAATATCTGGTGTTGGCCTCTCCTATTAGACTAAACTTTAGTGTGGAAGACCAGTGTATTCCTAGTGCAGAGCATGGACTAACATTTGCAGATGTGAACAGTGAATGAGGAGAGACCATTACACGAGGTCTGGGACATTGCATCATGCCAGCTCCTCATGGTAGCAGATACAACACCAGTAACAGGGGCAAGATAGCTGTTTCACCATGGTAAGACACTTCTGAATGACTCCGATCCCTGATATTTTGTTTGGACCTTATAAAACTGTAACACAAGAGTATACTCCTGTTGCTCATTGTGCAGTGCCCACATGTCTAAACTACAGACACATAATATTTATAAAGCACAAAACTGAAGACCACTGTGTAATTGCCTTAAGTGATTTTTCTCAGGAATTACAACTTAGTTACTGTGCTGATTAGGTGAAGCTTCAAGCCAAGCAAGATAATGTGAAATATACGGATGCTGAGATGAGCACAGCTATTGATAAATAATGGTGTTAGAACAAAATAGTGCTGTGGAAGTTGAGATAAGTTAATCAATACAATCAGAAGTAAAGGAAAGATAATGTTTCTACATGAAAGCTGTATGATCTGAGATTCCTGAAATTAGGTGTCATTAAAGAATTATGAAAGCAAATAGTACTATGATGTCCGACGCTATGATTGGACATTATATTATAAACACAATGGCAATAGTAACTGTACTACAAGATTAAAAAAACACAAACAGGACCTGGACTTGAATCATCTATTGCCCTGTTTCCTTGCTGAGGGGGAAAAAAAAAAAAAAAAGAGAGGAATGATAATCATTGAAGAAGAAGAAAGAGCATTCCTCCATCTCTCATTGTATAATTTGCCACAGACCCTCACTGCCTATGACATACATCCCTATTCCAAAGGTTGCAAGGAGGGAGTCCATGGATGTGCTGAAATATCTTCTTGCCACTTGGGAAAACTAATTGCAATGAGAAATGTTGCGAAGCGTTTCTCACAGTTCCTTGTGTGGGTAGCTGCAGGCTAATTCGAGACAGTCAGGTGCCACCTTTGCATTTATTTTATTAAGGTGTGAACTTCTAAAGTGGGAGAATAGTTAGTGCAAGAACTAATTTAGAAACATTTAAATATGTCTTTTTTTATAGCAATAAAACCTAACTGCAGTGTTGGTGATCAGGCTAGCTTCCCCTGCACTCGACTCAGCAGTAAAGTATTTGCATGCAGGTATAGCGGTCTGTGATGCACAAGTCAGGTTTATGTTCTCATGTTCTTTCGTCCTCCTTCTAAATAAACTCATTTATTTCTTCATTCAGCTGAAAAATCATCTCCAATTTCTAGGCTCCTAGATTTTCGACATGTCCTTAGATTTTCAGAAAAGTATTTTGTATATGTTTTGCATTGTCAAGTGCCCAAAGAGCCACTTCTTTACTTTCAGCCTCTGCCTGAGAAGCATCATCACTGTCCAGAATGAAATCTGAGCCCAGTTGCTGCAGTATTGGAGAAAAGTGCCCTTTTGCAGCAATAGTTATGTGCACCAGCAAATACTCCACATACAGTAGATTGTCAGGATGTTCCAATTTTTACATGCACTCACCCACAGATCAGAAATAATTTTGGCTAGATTATCCATGTATACAGTTCACTAAGGTAGCTGGCAGTACTCAATATTTTGTAAGGAGAGTTAATTGTTACATGTGGAACATGTAACCCCAGGACACGCTGGGGTCAGGAAGCAGCTGGAGACCTGGAACAGCAGAGGTTCCTGGGGGTGCAGAGCTGGGCTTCACAGCCTAGACCCATCCCACAGTCCCAGCAAGGGAGTAGGGACAGGGAGAGGCAGCCCAGGGCAGACCCAGACCCAGGCATCAGGCACCTCCATGGAGATGGGGATGGAGCAGAATGTCAGCCTATGGATGGGCATCTGGTGAGGCAAACCATTAGACTGGTTAGAGGACTATTCATGGCACTAAACACAACATTTAGCAGTAAGGCACATGCTATCTCAATATGTTGCATAAGTACTTGAACCAGCAAAGGGACAAACCAAAACTGAATAGTTTGAGCCACAGAACAGAGAAGTCACTTTCTTCATAATATGCTACAAATATAAGGAAATCATACACAGAGTTTTCCTTGGAAAATTTGAAGAGACCCTTTACCTCCCGTGCAGTGGAAGCACTGGAGATTTGCTTGATTTCCAAAATGGGAATTCACCCAGAATAATTAAATGGGATGCACAGTCTGACTTTTAGCTTTGTGCAGTCCCAGTACAGGTTACATGTACACCTAAATTGCCTACAGTATTGGGAGTATTTTAGTGGTTCCCAAATACTATCTTTTTTCCCACATAGGACAACGATAATGCCATTAGTGCCCTTTACATCTCTTTAAAGGGCAAGAAGTTCCCATTGACAGTTATGCAACCTGCTTGGCAAGAATGGGTGACTAGGGAGGGACAGCTTAGTCTTACATTGCTGTAGAAATCTCTACCTTCTTATTTACACTATTTCTAAATGATTAGTTCTAAAACTAGCAAAAAAAAGAGATAGTTTTGTCCTGGTTCTCCTCCCATTCTTCCAAATGCCTGTGTGTTCTCCAAACTGCCATCCTGTTTCAACTCAAAATGCAGCTGATACTTCCCAGGATGCCTGAGAATTCTTCCACACAAAGTCAGTAGGTTTTGTATGACTCCCTGTAATTCAGTAAAGAATTAGTTCAATGTTGTGGGAATGGGCAGTTACTTTAACATAAAGATTTCCTTTTTTCTAGACTAAGATAAGTGCAGATTGGTTTTCTTTTCCCACTTGCAGTTAGTAAAGATGGTGTACTGTGAATGACTAGCATTTAACGTGTGAGTAAGAACATTCAATTACCTTTTTTTAAAATTATTTTTAGATGAACACCAATACAGCTTCCTAGCGCCAATGCTTTGTTGCTAGCATGTGTTTATTTTGGGTGGTAAACTACAGCCTATTCCAACAGTGTGCACACATTAAAAAAAATAGAAAAATAAAAAAGATACATGATGTAAGAGAGAAAAGAGAGAAATTTGCCTCTTAATTACTGGTAGGAACAATTAGCAATCCTTCAGAAAGTGGAAAAATTAACTGAGTGAAGAGTGCAAAACTGTGTATAAATTTAGCAAAATTTCTCCTACTGCATAGATTTTTTTGTATACACATGTATTTTGAGGTGGAGTTGATTTGTGGCATAGTTTGCTCTGATGTATATATAGATTAATTCAACATTTAATATTCTTTATAAGAGGCTTGGTGGTCAGTCAAAATGTCATGTATATGGAATATGCATTTAACATAACCCCAAAACTTTTCACAAGTAAGAAAATACACTTGTTGGAAACTTGAAAGGAGCATTGAAACCCCTTCAAGAATTTGAATGTTCTTTTCCTATTCAAAATAATGTAGGTAGACATCCCAGATTCCTAAAGATCTCGTAAGTTCTCAATACATATGGTCAGTGAAAAACATTAGAGTAAAGAAAAGAGAAGAAAGGACGTATAAATTGTATGTCTTATTCTTCGTGCTTGTAGGACTACCATAGAGGATTTTTCATTCAGTATATTTTTATATCTTTGAAATCACTAATTTAAAAAAAAAAAAAGAAAGAGTAGGAACATGACAGCTTCAAAAGTCCAAGAAATCAAAATATAAAAATTTTCTAATTTTTCAAGACTTAAGGGCTTTGAATTATGACAATACTGTTCAAGAATGTTGAGAGATATGGAAAAAAAGTATTCTTTCCTCATTTGTGTTACCTTAACACATGGAAAGTTTCCTGCTTAAATGCTCAGTACAAAATTATTACCTTAACTCTGAGAATATCAAGAATTGCAGCCACTTGGCAATGCCTGTAAGCCAATGACCATAACTCTTTATAAGGTACAGGTGTTCCTAATGAGGGATGAAAGGAGAGAAGTAAACTTTGCTCTCTGTCCGGTCCTGTTCTGAGTAAACTTGTGCTCTTCTGGTATCCTTAAGTTCTTAAAATATGGAAGGGACCGCTTAAGATAGTATTTCATGAATTTGTAATGCAGTTAAATTTGCAGCTTTCCATGAGTAAATGGATGTTTTCTTTTTAATAATTCTTCTTGATTGAATAACTCTTGGTGCACAAAAGTACATTTTCTGAATGTTTTTAAAAAGTGCTATTGCAGGGATTAATCATGCATTTTGTACTTGGATGGAATTCTTTCTAAAGTCAATGGCATCCTTGCCTAAATGCACAATGTGGGAGCATGCCCAAGAAGAGCGTTCAGTGCTCATAAGGCACTTGTCCTTATATTCTGCTGTTAGTCCAAATGCAAAGTCTGGCACTACATCTCTTGACATGTGCTGCTCCCCTAACTCTGTCTAGAAACAAGCTCTTTTCTGTGTAAAATATTTTTACTCTCTCAAGTCAGTATAACAAATAATACAAGGAAATATAATTTTCTCTGAAAACTTATTGATTTGAAGATGCTGTAAATTTGCAAATTCTTACATATGCCCTTTAAAACTTGTGCATCCACTGTTTTTATTTTCATTATGCACTACAGAATATATTCATACTGTTTAAAAATGTTCTATTCCAGCAGAAATATGGCTTTTAACCAAATAAAAATGTAAAGCCAACTTGCTCTAAAATCCATCTGGTTTTCATTTTCTTATAATCTATAATCAGGAAATCCATTCATCCACGACATATAATTTTTGCGCTTTCAAGTGGATAGTGAAATGCAATGTTCTGCATAGAGTCACATCTAAATTGATAATCGTCCAGGCAAAGTGTAATTTTAAAGTATAGGATGAATGAAGATTTAATTTGTACATTAGAAGTCTTATACTTTTTTTATTGCCTCTGAATGTAAATGAGGCTATTCTGTTCAGTCAATTTTTCTGAAGGTGGGACAACTGCCTCAGAGCAGGCCACAGCCCTCTTGAGTTAAAAGGATACAGTTTAAGGAGCTGGTTTAAATGCAGACTCTTCTTAACTGTAAACCACATGCATGCATTCATCATTGATTTCCAAATGATGGGTTTCTGTATCACTGGTTTAAGGTCCACAGTCTTACATTCCTGAATCCTCATTATACCAGAAGAATAACAATTTGGTGACTGGAAAGAGGAATGGTTATTACATGGCTCCAAAATGCTAGATGGCATAATGTGCCATGAACAGCAGAAATCTCCTGGTAAAGAGAAGGCTGCAATAGTTCTTTAAAAGAATTTGATGCTTTTAGATATAAATGTAAGAAATCTGATCACTGTTCAAACTATTTGACATCAGTAGGTAAATAAAATAAAGGTCATATGAAAGTTTCTGAAGAGTTAAGGTTTGTGCAGAAGCATTCTGTCTTTTAGTGTTTAACAGTGAATTAAATTAAGTAAATCTTATGTAGAAAACAGGAGTTCTTCTTGTAAGAGGTTTTATTCTCCAAAAATCACAATTACAAACAAACATATAGAGTACAATGCATTCTGTTTTGCTATATATCTACTTCAAAGACTTCTATTGTCACTCTGTGAACAAATCCTCGTCATACAACAGATTTAACAGGGAGTTTTACGTCCTGCTGGTAAATATGTCCTGTATGAAACCAACACCAGAGAAAATCTACTTTTGCTTCAGTTCCCCCTGTTGATCACTTCTCAACACATTACTTTTTTAGTATTCAGTTTGTAAAAGATGAATTTTTAAAAGGCTCTGTGGTTTCTAGCAGAAAATATTGTCATACATTCAAAACGCCCCTTCTAATCTCACTGCCTCTAGTAACACATGGCATTAATTAGAGTATAATAGGTAACCAATCCATGTTGAGACCATTGTTCGTTTTTTAAAAAAAAGCCTACTGAAACAAAATGGAAAATTCTCCACAGCGTTCTGCTGGTATAGCTTGATAAGTGTAAAATACACTTATTTTCATTAACATTTTATCTTACTAACTGTAAGATATTAGAGAAATAAACAACAGGATTAACTATGAAAAATATTTTAATACAAAATCTCTGAAGTGATCTTTGTCCTTTTAAGTTTTCATTTTTTTGTAAAGGCATGTGAGATCATGGTAATAAAGAAGCATGCAAATAAACAAGCCAGGCCAGAGCAGTTGCTAAAGGTACATCACAAATACAGAAGTCAAGCACTGTTTGATAATTTTCCTGTGTCCTAAGTCTAGTGTTCACAGTTCAGGGTCTTCCACAGCCTGAAGTGGTGTTTTTGTATTTAAAAGCCTTTGACAGATTTTATTTCTGTGGATTTGCTGATCTGATAAATACAATTAACTGATGTGCTTGAGTCTTAATCATGCTTGGACCACTTCATTATCCTTAACCAGAAAAGCGAATCACTCTCATGTACTGTCATTTTTATGCCCACCTCATAGACATTATCGAATTTAATTCCATAATCCATTTATGTCCTTTAGGGCTGTAAACTCCATTACATTGGCAGGGCGGGGGGAAGTGAGATGCTTCTTCTTCACTGACTTTGGGATTACGGAGGAAATTTGAAGGTCCAGGTCTTCTGACCCACTCTCACTAGCTCATCATCTCACACGAATTCTAGGTTGTGTGTCACAGCTCCCGAACTATGAACAAAAGCTGAGCACAGAACAGCAAGTCTTCCCTAGCATGTTTTTGCTAGGTACTTGTCTGTGAAAGTTTTCTCTTTCTGTACTGGTTTTTGTTCTATTCCCGCTCTATGATTGGGCCGTTTCTGTATCTCTCTTGAGACTATGCAGACAGAATTTCAAGGTTAGGCTAAAAATCATCTTTTCCTCCAGACTTAGAAAGGTCTCATTTTAGTGGAACAGTAGGTAAGTAACCTTATGGAAATACAGTTGTCAGTCCTATGTGGTGACAGAAGGAAACCCTTTTTTGAAAAACGCAAATGAAGCATTTGCTTGTCAGAACTGTTCCTGGGGCCTGCAGCAGAGAAATGAAGATGAAAGATATGGTGGCATTTTCCAAATAAAGTTCTGATCTTGCTCCCATTGACTTTAGTGTTGACAGAATCAGATCCAAAAAGTGTTGTAAAAGAGAACCAAAAGCATTTACAAATCTTCTTAGTCCTCCCACTGCCTTTTCTGGAAATTATAGCCTTGCTGTACTCATCCTTTGTTTAAAAGCAAAACAAAATCATGACCTACAAAGGGCTGAGTCAGGAAAGGCATGATGCTCTGTAGTTGTCGAGAAAACATGGAATAACTTTGACTTTTTTTAAGCCCTTAAATTATCTGACTTTCCTGATTCTCTTGTAAGGCAAATGTCAGATGCTGGCTGCTACAAGGGCACAGTATAATGTGTTATATACCACAGTGCTGTAAACAGAGTCATATAATAACATTAATTTCAGCACATCTCTAAGTTGTCAGCAGCCATGAGAGAAAGCATTTGAAGACCAATTGTTCCAATATAACATGTGTTGTATTTTTCTATAAAGATATATGACATAGGTATTTACCATGAGTTTTTTTATTTCACATTTTTAGTGTTGAGGTTTAAGAAATACAGTGGGGTGGGGTTTCTCTCTCCTTTTTTTTCTTTATTTTTTTTTCTCTTTTATTACCTAAACAGGAAATGGATATGGCAACCCCCGCAACTCACCAGGTCTGCTGGTCTCACCTGGCAACTTGAACAAGAATATGCAAGCAAAATCTCCACCTCCGATGAATTTGGGAATGAACAACCGTAAACCAGATCTCCGTGTGCTTATTCCACCTGGCAGCAAGAATACCATGCCATCAGTGGTAATGCATTTTCAAAGCTTTTCTTTTTTTCTTCAGATAAGAGTTACTTGGGAATTTCAAGACTGGATCAAGCAATTAAATTATTGCTTGTTTGGTCTTTCTGTCTAACCCTTAAGGTTTGACATCAAGCTGAGAATGTAGGCTGAGCCTCTTAGATTGCTTTTTTGAAGTCATATTTACTTCCTCCCTTTTTTCTGTTAGTTGCAAAATAGGAACTGTGTCCTACACAGTCTAAACTTCTGCAGTCTCTTTCCTACTAGCTGAAAGAGCCTTTCCTGGATTTGTTATAAAGGCTGAATTTAACCCTGAGTATTCCTGACCTATATTTTTCCTAAATATTTAGGCACACAGACTCTCAGTAAATGGTATATTAGTTGTAAAAAAATTAATTTGAACTCTATCGCTCTGAGCTCCAAATTTTGTAATGATAAGAGGTAGTACATAGACAGAGCAAGAGAAAAAGAAGCATGAAATTTTGATATCTCCTGCCAGGATGAGTGAAATTTATGCAAGATATTGTGCTAGAAGGTTGAATTTGGATGGTTTCATGTGCATGTCTTGTAGTTCCCTTCCAAAAGTCAGTTAGTGTTTGCAAGTAAATCTTTTGTGAGTGATTTAATATTTAAAGTGAGCTTAATCTAAAAAGTATCTTGATGGTAAATTTAAGCAACAGTATAAATGCAGTTTTCCATTATGTAACAGACATTATTAAAACAACTTCCAAATTGGTTACTTTATCTTGATGGAAAATAAATTAACCATCAAACTAGAACCCCCCATAAATGTGATGCTGCCTTCTAAGCAAATAAGTACGAAATAGTCCTACAGGGCAATACTCAAAGTCAAGCAAGGTGGTAATAAGCTGTCTGCATCAAATTATTTATTTCAAGGCCCTTAAAACAGATATTTTCCCTGGGGATTTTGTGAGTGGTCAGGTATAGTATGACAGTCTGCAACCAGTGGGACTGTGGAAGAAACAATGAATTCTTAGAGAAAGTCTTCTGCTGAAAAATGGATAAATTGCCCCTACAGCTGAGACAAACATTCCATTAGAAGGACAAATAAGAGATCTATGAGGTGTTATTTTTCCAAACTATGCTCTGAAAGTGTTTAATTTGCTACCCCTATCAGATGAAACTAAGCCTTAAGCTAGAAACTTGCATCCTGGTAAATATTTATATTCACTAATTTTTAACACTCCTTTCCTATGCAATCAGTCTGAGGATGTTGATCTGCTTCTGGTAAGTGGTAATGATGTTCATCTTAACAACAAGGAAAAGAAAAACAGTTATTTTTCATTATGTAGTGAAATGTTGGTCGAAATAAAATGGAAAACACTACCATAATAAGTATGTTGTGAACAGAAAGATCATTGTAATTTTTTAATACAACAGTATAGAAGACCAGATGTAGTTGTTGCACATATTCAAGTTATGCCTCCTAGAATTAATCTTTCTTGTTACTGGTGCTTTGAAAGCATGTAAACTTGTATTGTTAAAGGTGGTGCAGCCTTATGGTGGCTCTCTGGTCATTTTATCCTGCCGCTCACAGAATTAGAATTCTCTAGTGTAATTTTTACAGTGCAACATCTAATGCCCTTGAGTTAAAGATAAGTGTGCAACTGCTGTGCTACCTAGGAGTCTTGAAGGTTTTCTTAATGACAAAAACTACTCTGAAATAGTCAGAGCACCATCTACTGGTAAGACTTCAGTGTTCAGCAGTCTGGACTTTCAAAATCCAGTGGAGCTGGGTTTGGGGGCTTTTGTTTCACCTTTTTTTTTTTTGTTTTGCTTTGTGGGTTTTGTTGATGTTGTTTGTGGTTGGTTTTTTTCTGTTTGAGTGAAAAGAAAAACACTGGGAATTGAGCTTATATATTTCATAAGTTTTTCACGATCTGTTCTTCTACCCACAATAAAAGCAATCTTACAAGTTCAGTTACCTAGGAGATACTGATGTAATGTGTTACTATGGTGACAACTGGTCTCTTGAAGGCTTGTAAATGGTAGGGTTGGCAGAGTTCATCAAAGCCACATGTTAAAGGATTAATTTCTAGAAATTTGTATCAGCCTGTATTTCTCATGCACAGAACATACACAGAAAGCAAATACACTCAACTGACTTAAAACTAGTCAATAATATGTTTATTTTACTTACTTTAAAAGAATCAAAGGATAAATAACTCCCAGTCTGCTCAGTCATTGGCTACTCCAGTGGTTTCCGTAGCAACTCCTACTCTACCAGGGCAAGGGATGGGAGGATACCCATCAGCAATCTCAACAACATATGGTACTGGTAAGTATGCATGCAGGATGCAAAGGATGGGGGAGGGAGCAAGGTGCTGACAAGTGTCTATCTTAGTACTAATGAATTAGCTAATCTTCCTTGGGAGAAACTGAAAAATTCATAGCTGATATGCTTTTGCACTACATTTGCTTATTCTGTACCTGTCACTAACTTCAGACACATCTATTTTGAAGTCAACTGTCTTGTTTGAATGGAAGACTGATTTGGTAGCTTTCTTTCCTTGGCTTTAATAAAATTAAAAAAAAAAAGTAACTTAAAAGACAGTTCTTAGTCTTCTTTAGAAGTAATTTCATGTGGTTGAGTGCACCATCCTAACACCATGAGGGAAGTGGGAAGGAGCAGCTTCAGTGTCTCCACACCAGAGTTCAGTAACTTTGTGGGCTATCACAGAGTTACCTGGGAGGGCATAGAAGTGAAGCCTCCAGAGATCCATTCCAATTCCTGTTGTGTATTGCTACTGTTCAGAAACAGGCTTCCTGCTGGGTTCTGCAAGGAAGACTGTAACCAAAATATTATGTTCTTCAATTCTTTCTGACAGTGCATCTGTAGTTATGGTGGATATACAGTCTAAGAATGCTTTGGATCTTTCAAACCCAGTAAAGCCCTGCTAAATTACAGAATAATTATTAGTGCATTATTTGCTCCCAAGTTAATGAGTTGAGGGAAGAGGAAGGTTTGCTTTTTCTGCTGCAACTTAATGTGATTGGTGTAATTAAAATTAAAAGGCTTATAAAATGACGTGAACATTACTATGCTAGTTGTTGTTTAATTGCTTCCTCTTTAATTCTCTCTTAATTATTGTCTTTCTGTTTTCAAATCCAGAATATTCTCTGAGTAGTGCAGATATATCATCTCTCTCTGGGTTTAACACAGCCAGTGCTCTTCATCTTGGTTCTGTGACTGGCTGGCAACAGCAACACCTACACAACATGCCACCATCTGCCCTCAGTCAATTGGGGTAAGCAGTGTTTTCTTTCTTTTACTGTCCTAGAATGACTTCAGTCTCCCCAGTAATTCCAAATGTAAAATATGTCAAGATAACGTATCAGCACATATTTACTCTGTGTAAAAATTCCATTTTGCAAAACTGGAACTATGTATTCAATGTAAAGTTTGCTAAGTAGCTACTCTGTGTCCATGACATTTCCTCAATAGTGTACTCTCTATGTTTTAGTTTTTATTTCTTTAAATAGCATTTTTTTCAATACTAAAACCAAGCTGAACACCTATTGTACTATTGCTATATTTCGCTGTTTATGCTTTTTATTTCCAGTTACTGTAGCACAAACATTTACGGTAAACTTGAAATTTTTCTAAATATTTTTAATCAAGTAAGAATTACACAATTATTTGACCTGAGATTAAGCCTTAACCTAATCTAATAATCACATACTCCCTTCTGCTCAACTCTGACATTCAAGTTTAATTTCTTTGGAAATTATTTCTATGAGAAAATAGCATAATTAGGCCTCAGAACTGTGAGCCCACAAAAGTCATTGTGATGTGCTGGTGTTGAGGAGGACAGGTGTTCCTGTCCTCTAGTGGCTAATTTTGAGGCATTTATTCAAGTTTTGGAGAAGCACTCTGCTCAATCATTTCACGATCTTTTGAAGTATGAAAATTCACAGAGAGATCACCTAATGCATTCTTGAACATGCAATGTCTTGGCTCACTGAAGTGAACAGGTGTATGATTTTCAAAAATTCTGATACCTTCAATTTCTATTGAGTAAGAACGTAGGCAGGCACCAGTGTGGCACACATAGGCCTGTATGAGTAGACATGTTTGAATTTTAAAAATTTCAGTTGCAAAAATAGAAGCTGAAAACAGCAGAAGTGTATTTATGAGGGGTAATTTAATTCAGATGCATTTGAATTTTTTTTTCAGAAAGAGGTGTTTGCACATATGCTATTTTTTCTTCAAGATGGTTGCCATAATGTAGAACTGTTTAATACTATAAATGTGGCTTAAACTTCAAAATTCTCCTTCTAGTTTATCCAAATGTTTTTTGTAACTTATTCTGATATCTTTACCATGTACAGACAATCTGGGCTTTTAAGGACAGCTGTACAAAGGAAAAAAAAATTAAAACTCATTTCTATATAAACAAGTATATATAGATACTAATGATATAAAAATATACAATTGAAGTAGTTGCTGAGATAGGAAGAAATAGTCTTAATATCTTTCTCTTACACTTCTATTTTCTTTTTGAGTTTGCACCGTTTCTGAGGCAGCATTCAGACTAAAGGTTCAACTAAAGACATAAATAAAGTCTTGGATTGAAAGCTCACATTCGATATCGATGTATACATTTACAGTAAGCTGATTGTTTTCAGTGGCATACCTAAGAATGTAATAAGGCTATTTGGTTAACCAAAAAAAATGTATAAATTAAATCCTAAACTAACTACATGCCTTTTCAGATATGTCACACATCATGATTTGTTTCTAATCCATATCACAGAACGTCAAAGTGTAATGACTGTGGCTGTGGAATATATTCTGAGTTGCTATTTTTATTAATATTCTTTCAGTGATTTGTAAATGAATTCAGCTATGAAAGCTGCTTCACTGACAGTTCTGGAGAAGTCTTCTATCTCTGCAGAAAACCATAAACCTTTATTTTAGTCACTGAGTTCTGCATGCAAAAATACCTGTGCTAACTTCTGGATTATTTGAAAAACTTGAAATTATATAGAACATATTCAGTCCATGTCAAGCTGAGCTAGAATTTGCAGGAAGATTTAAAAATCAAACAAAATTACAGTCATCCTCATATATTTGAGTAATTACATCTAGAAAGCTTTTGACAACTTTGCTGTCTCAGGTCCTATACTGAACAGATTTGGCAACTGTGAGATGTTTGTTGTTAACAGTAGGCTGTAAAGATCTGTGGGAAAACAGGTGAGTTAGTGGAAGAGACATTCTAGTTCTCCTTCAGGTTTTGTTTTTCACCAAAGTCTAAAGGTGAAAACCAACTCTACTTCTGCAGTGCTTGACAGAAGAATTTGGTTAGTAATAGAATAGGACACAGTTAGATGTATTAGCATGCTCCAGATAAGTCCCCAACAATTTCAGCAGCATTGTCAGAACCATCTTTAAGGTAATTGGAAAAGATCTCTGCAACCTGGCTCTTAATTCAGGTTGACTCTGCAATTAACAGCCATACTAGTGCTGGTTTACTTGAGGGCAAATACCTGAGGACAGGGTTCATTTTCCCTGTCTGTGCAGCTTTTGGCGTTTTGCAGAGCCTGGTGAACAGCATAACGATGTAGAGCCTGGATATAACTGGAACATTAAAACAAGATAGACTTTTCAACTTTTTAGGTTAAAAAGCAAAATGGTATTTTCATGGTCTTTTAAATGAGTCTGCATCTGGAAAAAGATACACAAATTCTATTGAAAATCATTCCCTCCCAGACTTTGGGATTTGATCTGAATATTGCTTCAATGTCTCTTACAGAGAGGGTTACTGCTTGTTTCACATGTACCGGAGTCTAACAGAAATTAGTTGCTGATAACCAGAAGAGAAATTCATTCCAAACTTTGTAATAGAGGATTCAAATTTTTTAGTCACAAATCCATTACATGGAAATTCCAAATTTCCAAACATGGAAATTTTCCAAAGTCATATGTACTGTTGACTTATTCTGTGACCCTTAGATAGCAAGATTATTACTTAGCAATGATTATTTTTGTTTATATAATAACTGCAGCTAAATATAGGCAAATATCCTCCACTGAAGCTTTTTTACTGAAAAATTTATGTACAGTGACATCATGTTTAATGAATTTGTATCAGTTCTGCCAATCTGCTTGTGTTGAATAAAAAGCTCATATATTTCAGGTTGAGCATTTTATTCTTATGCCTGTATTGGAAATAAGATGTTCCAGTGATTCAGTTTCATGTTACTATTTGTTTAGAAAGGTCTTCTTAAAAAGTGTAAATCCTAATGTGTGAGAGCTAATCAAAATACCTTGACACAGAAATTCTTATTCTGCTGTTACTTTGACCAAAAAAATATATATTAAAAAAACCCAAACAACAACAACAAAAAAATCTACCTAAAGAAAAAACAAAGGGGAGGAAGATTGCATTGTTAGCAAGTCAAAAATATCCTCTATTCTCCTACCTACAAATTAACACGTAACTAAAGTTGCATAACTAAATTTTGCAGTGAATTTTCAATGGTTCATTACTTGTATTTATGGGGAAAAATTACATGAAACGAGAAAGTAAACTAATTTAGAGATGCAAGTGTGTAGGTATGTCAGGCTCCATCTTCCTTCAATAGACTACTTTCTCCTCCTGGAAAAGCCTACCTGGTACATGTTCATGTCCTCACTCGTCACCTACTCAGACCTGCACTTCTACCTGTGCATGCTGAGCTTCAATACCAGTTGGAGATTCAAACAGGTGGAGACACACACAGAACTGATCTCACTGGCATCAGTGAGGACCAAACTCCCTTCCAAGCTCATGACACCCTGTCATGCTCCCCACCTCTCACACAGCAGAGCTGTGTAGTTCTTCCATGTGGAACCCAGATAGGAACCAGCATTTCTCCACGTGCCCATCATAATCTAAATAAACATCACATTTTCACTACACTGGTCTCAACAGGAACTGCTGTGCCAAATTAAAACATTCATTTTCTTCATTGTCCCCATGAAATGAAGTATTTTCATACAATATATGGAAAAAGGTGATGATGTCAACATGAGTGGACTGCCAGGCACCTATTGAGTGCACATAATTATACGCAAACATTTGAAGTCATTTCCTTTATTTTCTCAGTGGGTTTCCTGTATTCAAATCTTATTTGTTTTCCAGAGAATTTAGTGTAGGTTTGAAATGATAAAAACAGGTCATGCTTGAACAAAAATCATGTAATTACATGAAGCAACAGTGTAAAATATGCATTGATACATATCAGTGCAAACAGCTGTTTGTACACTCACACACGTATACAGGAAATTAAATCATTTTGTAACAGGCACAATTCTCTTTTTTTATAATAGGCCTTCTATTCTAAATAGAGATCAATCCTCTGTTTAGAATATGGGTCTAAAGGCTGCACCTAAATATGTATTATTTCACCATTCACATATATGTGTAACAGTAGGTTTCCCTTGTAAGAGACCATTTTAGCTTAGATGAGATTCTCAGAAAAATATTTCAGAAAATGTTAATGAAATAATGTAAATTACAGTCCAATAAATAGATATTAAAACTCAGAAATAGTTTCAGTAGGAAAAGACTATATTTTAAAAGAAAAAAAAATATTGTTAATAAAAATAATTGCTGCAATTTATTTATATTGTTTTAAACCTCAAAAATTCAGTCCTGACCTGCCAAAATGACTTCTTAAGCTTTTTAAAATTTATTTAAAAAAAAAAAGTTCAAAATGCAAATCAACCTGAAACATTTATAAAACTGCCTCCAATTTGTATGCCGGGTATTTATGTAACCCTGCTAGTGAATCACAAGGAATCTGTAGAAAAGTCTATAGAAATGCATTCTCATATTCACTTCTGAAGCACTGTTAAAAGGGCAATATTGCAGTACAGCAATACTAGCTATCTTTCATTGAAAATTCAGCTTATCCCTCTAGATTTATTCCGTTGGGGGCTGTCACACGATAGAATGCAAGTATGTTCCATGTGAACACATTTGACTGAATATGGTTATTTTTATCTAGCATGGGTTTTTTAGTTATCCCCAGCATGCAAAGTGACATGTCATTTGCTCAAATCAAACACTTCTAAATCAAATCCGCAGGCTCCACCATCCTTTATAATGGGACTTTCAGGTTTAGCTATAAGCTTAGCATCTAAAATCATATGTAATCTTATCATACATGCTAAACTGACAGCTTGTTTACTCAGGTAAAGTCCTAGGATCTCCTAAGCAACTGAAAAATTAAGTCACTGGAAATTAAAAGCAAAAGAAAAAAGGGGCATAAATGTATATTTGATTCTTGTTGGTTTCTTTTTAACAAGTTTTCAGGAAGCGTGGAATATTCCACTAAGTTGGAATGGCAAAGTCTTATATTTACAGTGTTCTCTATGTGTTAATTTAATATCTACAAAAGCAAAAGCAAAGAAAATGTACTCTTTACAAAAAAAAACAAAAAAACAAAAAAACAATAAATGCTACATTTGCTACTGTGAGTGCTATTACTCTTGAACTCCATAATTTATGAAAGGGCTTGTTGCAGATTTGGCACTATCATCTGTGTAGGAATGAAGGGTAGATAAAAGCCATTGGAGGTAGAGCATCCTGTTCTCTTTAGTTTCTAACAGGATCCATTCATTATTAAACACTGCAGTAATTCCTGATAAAAGCAGCTGATATCATTCAATATTGAAGCCATGTAGTTTTATTTTAAATCTGTCAGAAGAAAAAAAAATCCATTTTGTCTTTCATCATAGTAGTAAATGTTGTTTAAGCTAATCTCAGTTCTCAGTTGATGAGATACCAGGAAAAGTGGAGTATTTCAATAAACGAAAAGACCACATCTAAACTTAACTGTGTCTTCTACATGCTTAAAAATTGCTTCCAAATCCCAGGGTTGCACCTTCTTGCATTAAAAATGCCTGCATGTGGCTTTGGGTTTAAAATCCTGGGAAGCCAAGTGGTCTGTTGCCCCTACTGCCTTCCTCCCCGTGTATAAATAAAAACTCATGAGTAGAAACCTTGAAACTGTTTCTGGGGTTACACACTAACTTCAGCGTAGCAGATGGTCTCTGAAGTGGAACTTGGAACATGGAACTTGCGTTTCAAGAACTCTATTTTAATAACAAAAGGTCAGGTTTTGCCAGGAGGTGGTGCTTTTGTACAAAATATTTTGCCGATACAAGTGAGCTCATTTCTTCCAGAGATAATGCATGTTCTCAGTATTCACTCTCCTCCCTGCTTGTTTCATCTTTCCTCTACCATTACCTGTCCACAAAAATGCACAGGGAAAAAAAAAAAAAAGACCTTGGAATAATTATACAGCTTGCCTTGAAAAAGTTAAAAAGTTTCAGTGTAGTATTCTGTCTGCTACCAGCATCCTCTGAGCTTGTCTCTCCTACATACAAACAGTATAGGCCTCTGGCACTACTTTTCAGCTTCTCTTTGGTAGTTTATGCAAAAGTGTTCTGGATTGAATTACAGATTCATAGAGTTAAACCGTAGAATCATATCTCAGTCCTCACTGTCTATGCTATTTTATTCCTGTTGATGCTAGGACCAGTAATTTTAACTCTATTCTGAAAGGTAAAGGTGTAAAAAGTACCAGGCCAGATTTCTTTTTGTTTCTGTTTTGCATCTGAAGTCACATGCCAAATTGAAGAGCGATAAAAGCAGTTGGGTTCGTTCAAGTTAGTTGGATTCATCCCAGCATAAAGCCCATGCCTTCCCTGTCTCAGCCAGTGCATACACACACAGAGCATTAGTTACACAGAAACCTGCAGGTGGTTCCAACAGTGCAAAGGCTCGCTTAGCCAAAGTTGTGGTGACACTTGATTTTAAAATAAAAGGAGACAGAGAGATTGAAAGCAAGACGTCCTTCCAAACTGAGGTCATGTCCCACTCAAGTCAACCACATTGTGGTGCTTTCATCTCCTGGAATTTGTGAATTCTGCCTGTGCAACAGTCCTCGTGCTCTCTGTGCACACTTGTCCTGCGCGAGCCTTTACACTGGTGTTTGTGTGAGTGTTTGTGCATATCTGGGGGCTCCATGCCTCCTCCGTCTGTAACTGGGTTTCCTTTCCTCCTACAGAGCTTGCACTAGCACTCATTTATCTCAGAGTACAAATCTCTCCCTGCCTTCTACTCAAAGCCTCAACATCAAGTCAGAACCTGTTTCTCCTCCTAGAGACCGTACCACCACACCATCGAGATACCCACAGCACACGCGCCATGAGGCGGGGAGATCTCCTGTTGACAGTTTGAGCAGCTGTAGCAGTTCCTATGATGGAAGTGACCGAGAAGATCACCGGAACGAATTCCACTCCCCCATTGGACTCACCAGACCTTCGCCGGACGAAAGGGAAAGCCCCTCTGTCAAGCGCATGCGGCTCTCTGAAGGATGGGCAACATGATAACATTATTACCTATTAGTTGGTTTTTTTTTCTTGCAGTGTGTGTGTGCTATACTTTAATGGGGGGAGGGGGGAGGGGTCGATATACATTATATGTGCTGTGTGTGAAAAAAAAAAAAGTCAGGTACTCTGTTTTGTAAAAGTACTTTTAAATTGCCTCAGTGATGCAGTATAAGGATAAACAGAAATGCTGAGATAAGCTTAGCACTTGAGTTGTACAACAGAACACTTGTACAAACTAGATTTTAAGGCTAACTTCTTTTCACTGTTGTGCTCCCTTGCAAAATGTATGTTACAATAGATAGTGTCATGTTGCAGGTTCAACGTTATTTACATGTAAATAGAAAAAAGGAAAACATTTGCCAGAAATGGCAGATCTTTACTGAGAGAGAAAGCAGCTGTTATGCAACATATAGAAAATGTACAGATGTTTTGACAGACCCAGCAGTTGGGTGGCCATGAATTAATGCTAGAAAGAGACTGGGTCACCTAACATACTTAAAATGCTCACAAACATGCAAGCATATTTTTAGAGTATGGGACTCATTTAAAAAGGATCAAAACGTTTAAAGAGGACCATACTTGTAAAAATGTTGAGTTCGAGGGCTGATATATTTAATTTCAAAAATTCTGGGTCTGCATCACTTATTAAATAAAAAAAAAAAAGGTATACAAATATGTACATTACATTTTGCTTATTTTCATATTAAGAAGTAAGACAGAGTTTGCAAAGCATTTGTGGCTTTTGTAGTTTCCTTAAGCCAAAATGTGTTCTTTTTTCCTTGAAAGCTTTGCTAATCTTTTAAACAGTCCTGAAGAAACAAACAAAAAAGGACTTTTTGTATAGAAAGCACTACCCTAAGCCTTGAGGAACTCCATGCTTTGCTAACCAAGATAACTGTTTTCTCTTTGCAGAAGTTTTGGTTTTGAAATGTGTATTTCTAATTATATAAAATATTAAGAATCTTTTAAAAAAATCTGTGAAATTAACATGCTTGTGTATAGCTTTCTAATATATATAATAATTATGGTAATAGCAAAAGTTTTTGTTATCTTAATAGTGGGGAATTATATTTGTGCAGTTGCACATTTAACTATTTTCTTTCGGTTTTCTTTTACTGCATATACATTTTACAGATCAAAGTCAGCTGTTGAAAGACTGATCTGTAAACAGTTAGACTTTACCCACGGTGTAACAACCTAAATCATTTTAATACAGCATTTTACAATCATTTGGGTGAACTGCGATCCATTGTATATACTGATTAGTTCTTTCATGCTGTTTTGTGCATTGTACAAGTTAAGGGCCCTTCTATTACTTAATGTCCTGCGTATCTTGTAGTTTTCCATGGGTTAAATGACAAAGTGGCGTAACTTGGCCCTTTCTCATTAATGAAGCTGGTATTCTGCCTGTCAGAATTGGGTGTGCAGCTCGAACGGCTGTCAGCTACGTGAGTGCAAGTGAATATGTGCTGAAGCAGCAGAGAGAGGCAAAGGGAGGGATCAGCACAAACGTGCCTTGTATAAAGATTACTCCCCTCTCTCACAGACATAAAACTTCTAGAGACATCATCAATTAGAGGATCATTCAAAGTCGATTGATCTTACACAGCCAATGTTGGCCATCAGGTCCCTGGTTCTCACGGACCTCTGCAGTCACGTCATCTAACAGTGGGCACGTTGTTGAGCAACGCTCCCTGTATGTTTACACCGGAGCAGGACTTGCTTTAGCATATGGCATCCACATTTTGTCCAGCCTCATATTGTTCCTTTGACTATAGATTGACCAGAGGGAATGTGTCATTTTCTTCAAGTCCCTCTTTGTCCCTCTTGTTTATTAGAAGAAAAAATGGTGTATTCAAGTGTTTCAGTTTAATCTTTCTGTTGGAGGGGAAAAGTGTTTAAGCAAAATGTTAGTGCCATAGTAAAACTGTAATATATCTCCTTTTTTCAAGAGTCCTTCCAGGTCTCGCCTACATACACTGACACCATGATGAAGGATATAGCTGCGGCAGTGAAATGTCAACACAAAATATTTTGTTAAGGGAAATCCACACTCTTTTTTCCAGCTATGTGTGCAGTTGCTGTGCACTGCTCAATGATGGAGTGTACCTCTCTGTAGTAGAGAATGATGATCAGACTACGGTGTGCATTAGGACATAGGCTCTTCACTTATCATGACTTTACAGAAGCCTGCCTTACAGGCACTCTCAGCCGTGCAGGGGCTAGTGTATAATCTGGAAACTCCTTATGCAGAATACTGTGCTACTAATGCGTCTATCTTATCTCGTGGAGCAAACTGCAGGGTAAACAAAGATACGCATGTTTTAAAAAAAAAAAAAAAAAAACAAAAAGAAAAAAGCATAAAAAGAAAAAAAAAGTCAAATGGGGCCCATGATTAAGTTTAAAACACAAAAAGACCTGTTTTTGAAACCACTTTCTTCACCTTCAGATGAATCTATACACATAATCTCTTCTGAGAATTTTAAACTTTGGTGTGTCAAAAATATGCAAATATATCACAAATGTACCTTGTCATTTCAAGAAAAAAATACAACTTTATTGGTATTGTAGTAGAAACTTGTCAGTGGGGAAGGGGATTTGGTCTATTGATATATGAAGAATAGCCATATTAATAGTTTACCTTGCGATTTGCCTCAGCAACGCATGAAAAAAAAAGATATCATATTTAATGAAGATGCAGTGTAATATATTACTGCAAGTAACTAAGCAGAAAGTAGCGTGAAAAGTATTGCCTGGGCAATTTATATTAACTCTGACAGTGATTTTTGTATAAACACAAGTAGAACAGAATCACGTGAAAACAAATGCCAGTCAGCCCTCTTGTTCCTGCTGCAGAGGGCAACTAACTTATACTGGCAAAATTGTGGGGGATAATGCATATTTGCAAACTGATCTAATGATAAGAAGCACAACTTTGATTGTGAAGTCACTTTCTGTAAACTATAACTGTCTACCTTTCTTGTTCCTTTATCTGTACCTTACCATTTATTGTATTTGCAAAGCTAATTTGGGTTTATTGTGTGATTCCTTTGTATTTAAGGAGTTTGGGGCAGAGCCCTGAAAGAGTATTAACATTTACTTTACCTTAACCCATGCTATATAATGTTTTAGGCAACATTCTTAATTGTAAGTTCAAACACCTGAAGTGGCATTCTGGACATCTGCAAGTATTGTTATAGCTAAGCTAACCCCTATTAAAAGGTGTTGTCAGTTAGTGTTTAATTGCTGGTGACAATTATATGATATACCCTATCTGCACAACATGTATATTGTATGCATTGAGCCATTCGCAGTAAAGTTTTTGTCATTTCAGTGTCTTTCAAAAGTTGCGTTTTATAACAAAAATGGCTTATATTTTTCCCAGAAGAGGAATTTAGCAATTTTTAATGAATAATATAAAAACTATCTGTTGTCCTCAGATCTTTTTCAGGTAAAGTGAGCATACGAATAGAAGAACTCATGGGCTGTTTTCAAGGATGTCAACCCTTTTGTATTGTATGTGTTATCCTATATACCTTCTTTTATCTATAGTCTAACAGCTGTTTTGTTTTCCTTCTTACTTTGCGTGGAAGGTAAATGCTTTGTAATTTTTTAAAAGCCACTTGAAACCTCAATAAAGGCTGTTGCCTAAACATGGCATATTTCATCTGTTCCTGTTTGTGCCATCTGCTGTGATGTCGTCGGTTATATGGCATTAATTTCTGGCCACTACAGGTCTCTTGAAGGACTGATGGAACATTGGTGTCTGTTAGAATGCTTCAGACTGTAGATGTAATAAAAGGCTTTTGTTAATATATTTTAACCAAAGATGTGGAGCAATCCAAGCTTTGAGCCACAGACTTTCTGCATCAAAAGTATCTGTTTGATTATTTTCATAATCAGGTGTTGCATTTCTGCCTTCCCTTGTCATACCTCAGACTGATCCGTACCTCAGTTTGATTCAAAAAAAGGTCAGTTAAGTAAGTCATTAAAAAAAAAAATTAAAAATAAAAAATGCAGTACCAGAGTCCTTTGTGGATTAACTATTATCAGACCTGGATTACTGCAGGCATTACACTTGGATTGCTTCAGATGGTTTGTTGTATCCTTTTTTTTCTTTTTTTCTTCTCTTTCATGGGGATTTGCTTCCATAAAACAATGGTGATAACAAAATAGCTTGTAAATGGGAGCATACAAGCATTTGCAACAAATATTAAAGTAGAGGCTCACAGCGGCATAAGCTGGACTTTGTCGCCACTAGATGACAAGATGTTATAACTAAGTTAAACCACATCTGTGTATCTCAAGGGACTTAATTCAGCTGTCTGTAGTGAACAAAAATGGGAAAATTTCAAAAGATTCTCCTGCTGGAAATAAGGTATAATTTGTATTTTGCAGACAAATCAGTAAAGTTACTGGCTTTCTTAGTGATACGGTGTCTGTGGTGCATTTTTTTATTAATTTAAATAGTGTTCAGTTTTCACTGTTTTGCACTGTAACACGTGAAAGAATCAGCACTTTAACTGCCAGCAGCTGCCTCAAGGTCCCGCTACCCATTACTTGTGCTTGCTTTGAAAGCTAAGCACCTTTTTCTGGCACACATCACCCCACCAATTTAGAGAAACTCCGTTGTTGCTCTGGAGTCAGTGTCATTTGGAATGAGGCCATCTGAATCTGTCTCTGTCTGATTAGCAGAGGACTTAGTGACTAAACACCAAAAGCCAGGCATTATCTCACTCCTGTACATACATGTCCTGTGAATCTACCCTTGGAGAGGACCATGCAAAAACCCTTAAAAAAAAGCACACTCTGTGTTAAAATAATACATCATTGGTTCTATGCTCTGTCTATATTCTCCAATATAACTGTATAGGGACTGTGTCAGAATTAATCTATTACCCTTTATGGACTTTTTTCTAGGTTTTTTTGAGGTTTTTAATTTTTTTTACTGACTAATATTTATAGTTTTGGAGTTTAAGAATAAAAGAGTCTCTTTATTTTAACAAGATGTGTTTTCATGCCAGAGGCAGGCAAGCTATTAATAACCTAATGTGGCTGGTGAATGTGGCAATTTCAAAAATAACATTACAAGGCCTAGTTTCTAAAGATGTTTATGAAAGAAAACAGCTGTGCTGTTATTTACTTGTTCCTTTTCATGACAATTTCTTTTAAGACAAATGTTTCTGGTATTGCAGTGTTGGACACAGCATAGTAATTGGATGCTAAAACGAAGATTAAATGTCATTGGTTTTCCTACATAATACATTTTTTTCAAGTAAATCACTTTTTTGTCATCATCGGCAAGAATAAGCAAAATATTTCTGAAAATGCAGTTGAAGTGTAATAGTCTTAGAAAATTCATATCCTGGAGTCCTTCCTCCTGCAATCAATCATTTGTGTGATTACTACTGATAATGCTATACCTGCATTGGAAAAGGAATTACTTAGCAAATAGAGTCTGTTATATACTTTGTTCTGTTATTTATTACTCCAGAAAAAAATAACCAAAAATATACTGTTTACTTTGCTTTAAACTCTGTGAACTGTATTTATAAACAATTCTTAAAATTGTGTTACAATGGAAGAGAGGAGGTCACCAGTTCTTTAAATAAGCTGTTTCACTTTAGGCTCACACGTCTTCCTAAAAACTAATTGTGAAGTGTACACTCAGAGATAAATAAGCCACATACCTTCTCCATCCAGAGTGTTTGCTTTCCCCAAAAAGTTGGGGCTTTTGTTTTCTTTAGCAAAAATCAACATAGCATCTGTAGAACTGGGAAACTATGGTGAGACAGTTGCTGCATGTGTCCCATAAAGAAGAGCACAGACTTAGCAATGTGGCTCATTCCTACCTAACCCTTCCTCAAACACAAAGCCTACATTTCCAGAGGAAAAATACTTGGGATGAGAGAATCCAAAGGAGAAATGATTTCAGAACTATCAGATCATTAAGTCTATAAGCAGAAAAAAAGTATTATTCCTGTCTCTGTTGACCTGTTCCTCATTAATTCAGTGGGAATTTACCAATGCATCAAGGTTTTACCCACTCCTATCTAAACCGATATATGGAAGTCCAGTTTTCTGGAGTCCTTGATTTTGGGAAGCTCAGACTGCTTAGCCATAGGGCTACATTTATTTTGTATTTATCTACTGCACTTGGTGCTTTACATTAAGTCAGAGCACCTGCAAGAGGTAAATCTGTAGTGCTTTCTCTGCAGTCCATGTAAACACATCCAAGATAACTCTGTTTTTAGCAGGTATTTTGGTTAGCAGTAATATTTGTACTGTTGAAGGTATTTCTTCCTCCTCTTCCAGGAGATTTTGTAGCATGCTTTAGTTCCGTTCTGCATCACCTTGATTGCTAAAGATACTGAAGGCTAACATGAGGGTACTCATGCAAATGCTGAATTTGAAATTAATACATTACTTCTGAAGGCTGCAAAGTGTGCTATTGTAATTGTCCTTTCTACCCTGTTCTGCCTTTGTGCTTCTGTCTGTTGTTCATTCAGAATTTTCAGTTTTACGTATCTGTCTATCTGGACAATGATCTATAAGTTCTTTTAGACTACAAAATATATTGCCTCCTTCTGGAGGGCAGTGCTTGATCACTGTTAGCTATGCAGGTTTCAGTTCTCTGTCTGAAGACAAGAAGTGATGGAATAGAAGATTTAACTGTGCAGGAAAAACTTAAAGATGATAAAACTTAAAGGTAGTATGTTTGCATGATAAACATAATTGGTATAAACCATAATTTTGTTACGACAACATATTATATAACTAATTATTTTCTGTGTTTAGGAGGGTTACTCAGGATAGGTTGTGCACCCTTATAGTGAAAACACAGCATCCTGTGACATGTACAAAAGTGTATCCCAAAAAGTATCAGTAAAACTCCTAAGGCGGAGACAAGGAAAAATCATCTGGAATCCAGCTACAGAGAGCTGACAAGCCAAGGTACAGCAATGGCCAGTAGAAATGCAACTGATTCATTTACCAGGTTGCACTTTGAACCACTGAGAAAATCATGACAAAGGAAGGAATTTAATTTTTCTTTAAAAAGCATATAAATTTCTGCCTTTCTATGCCTAAATATCTGAATATATGTCAAAAGAATGGTGCTTGAAATACAACTTTTTTGTTACCTCTGACACTTATTTATCAGGAAAACCATCACTTTCTTTAATTATAATTTCCTGTATCACATATTAGCTCATCTGGGGAAGCTTGAAAAGAGGTTCCTGGAATAAGTGTGTTCAGTTCATAGTTTGTATCCAAGGAAACACAGCCTGATTTACAGTGGTGCTTTCAGACTATGGGCACTGAACTTTAACCCAGCAAAGTTTAAGACACAAACTTGAAGGAGATTGTAGATCGGCTGTTGCCTCAAAGCAAGTCACTTTTTTTGCAACTTTTTACGCTATGTTAGCTTTTTTTGTAAGGAACTGAGAGCTAGGAAATACTATTATGACATTCTTTGCAGTTGCATTTTTACAGTGGATTGCAGTGCATTTTTACCTTGATCTAATACATATTACTCCACCTCAAAAAGAATACAGAACAAGATGAGCTGGGGACAAAATTTCTTAAAAGGAAAAATTAAGTAAAATATGAGTTTTCAGCTTGGAAAATAAATGAACAAGAGTATATCCTTATGTGTCTGGCATGGAGAAAGCGTATCTGCAGGAAAATAGTATCTGCTCTCTCTCAAAAACAGTGGAAGCATGGGATGTACAAAGAAACCATCAGACAGCAGGTTCACAAGGATATATGATGACCATGTTATGTATAATTAAGTAGTGCCACTTATGGCCACAAAGCATTGTGAAAGCAAACATCCTGGGTAAGTTCATAAGGGACTAGATAAGTTAAGAGGGCATAGCTCCATTTGTCTTGTTAAGCCTGATGATACACTTACAGTAAAGGAAGATTTTCCACAGCTTATTTTTGAAAAATTAGAGGTATTTTAAGGTACAATTCAACCAAATGCCTTTTTTTTAATACTCTCCCCCCTTCGAGTCCCCTGTAAACCACTGTCGTAGAGAAGATAATGAGATAAATGGAATTTTGATCTGATCCCATATGGCACTTCTTGGGTCTAGACATCACATAATATAACCATCCTAATTTTCCCTGCAACCCCTTTTTTTTCAGACTATGCATATTGATTTTACAGTGTTGGAAATGAATACAATACAAATGAAGCATTCAGCATGCATAACCAATCAAGAGCTAAAACTCATTTAGCATAGCTTTTCTTTCAGAGGAATTCTGGGGAAAAAAGAGAGTTTATGACCTTTGGAAGAAGGGTCAGGCAACTCAACAAGAGTACAAGGATGTCATTAGGTCTTGTAGAGAGAAAACTAGAAAGGCAAAAGCTAAACTAGAACTCAATCTGGCCACTGCTGTGAAAGATATTAAAAAATGTTTTTATAAATACATCAACAACAAAAGGAGGGCCAAGGAAAATCTCCATCCTTTATTGGACACATAGGGAAACATCACCAAAGATGAGGAAAAGACTGCGGTACTTAATGTGTTTTTTGCCTCAGTCTTTAACAGTAAGACCAGTTACCCTCAGGGAAGCAGCGCTTTGAGCTGGTAGACAGGAACAGGGAGAAGAATAGACCTTCTGTAATCCAGGAGAAAGTAATGACCTGCTGAGCCATTTAAATACTCATAAATCTATGGGACTGGATGGGATTCATCCAAGGGTACTGAGGGAGCTGGCAGAAGAGCTTGCCAAGCCACTCTCTATCCTTTATCATCAGTCCTGGCTAACCAGGGAGGTGCCAGACGATTGGAGGCTGGACAATGTGATGTACATCTCCAAGAAGCACCAGAAAGTGGATCCAGGGAACTACAGTCCTGTCAGCCTGACCTCAGTGTCTGGGATGGTCATGGAACAGATCATCTGGAGTGTGATCACACGGCACCTACAGGACAACCAGGTGATCAGGCCCAGCCAGCAGGGGTTTTGGAAAGGCAGGTTCTGCCTGACCAACCTGATCTCCTTTTATGACTGGGTGACCTACCTAGCAGATGAGAGAAAGGTTGTGGATATTGTCTGCCTGGACTTCAGCAAGGCCTTTGACACCGTCTCCTATGGCATTCTCCTGGAAAAGCTGGCAGCCCATGGCTTGGGCAGGTGCTTCTTTGCTGGCTTAAGAACTGGATGGATGGATGGGCCCAGAGAGTGCTGGTGAATGGTTCTACATCCAGCTGCCAGTTGGTCACTAGTGGTGTCCCCCAGGGATCAGTGTTGGGCCCAGTCCTGTTCATTATCTTTGTTGATGAACTTGGCAAGGGGATTGAGTGCACCCTCAGTAAATGCAACACTAAATTGGATGGGAGTGTTTATCTGCAGAAGGGCAGGAAAGTTCTGCAGATGGATCTGGACAGGCTGTATCGATGGGCTGAGGCCAACAATGGGTATGAGGTTCAACAGAGTCAAGTACCAAGTCCTGCACTTTGGTCACAATAATCCCAGACAGCACTATGGGCTGGGGACAGCATGACTGGGAATCAGCTCAACAGAATAGGACCTGGTTGTCCTGGTCAACAGCCAGCAGAATGTGAGCCAGCGTGCATCCAGGTGGCCAAGAAGGCCGATGTCAGGAAAGACATTGAGGTGCTAGGGCAGGTCCAGAGGAGGGCAATGAAGCTGGTGAAGGGTCTAGAAAGTAAATCATACGAGGAGTAGCTGAGGGAGCTGGGTTTTTCTGCCTGAATAAAAAGGAGGCTCAAAGGGAGACCTTATCACTTTCTACAGCTACTCAAAAGGAGGTTGTAGCAAGGTGGGGGTTGATCTCTTCTTCCAGGCAGCTAGTGGTAGGACAAGAGGACATAGCCTCAGGCTGTGTCAGGGGAGAGTCAGGCTGGACATCAGGAAGAATGTCTTCATGAAAAGGTTATTAAACTTCAGACCAGGCTGCCCAGGGAGGTGGTGGAGTCACCATCTCTAAAGGTTTTCAAGAAATGACTGTACATGACACTTAGTACTGTGGTTTAGTAGACAAGGTGGTGATCAACCAAAGGTTGGATTGGTTGATCTTGGAGGTCTTTTCAAACCTAAATGATTCTGTGATTCACTGCTTTTCCAATATTGTGAGGCACACCCAATTGACTTAAGGGTAAACATGCACCTGTTTATTCCATAACAGCCAGGAAAAATGAGTAACTTCATAAATTACAGACACATGGGTACAGTTAAGGACACGTGATTGATGGAATTAATGTGCACATACAGGAATGAGAAAATATCAGTATGTAAGTATAGGGATGGAAAGTGAAAACAGAAGGGTGACATGAATGCAAAGGTGGGTCTGTAATTTCACATATCTGCTGTTCAACCATGGACCAGAACTTTACTCAAAATACAGATTTGTAGTTGGCTGCAAAGCGCCAGCTAATGCAACAAGACTGCTAGCACCATGAAAAAAAAATTGCTTGCATATGTAAATATGCCAGAATTAGGCATCATGTGTTTAATGAATAAAACACATATACACAGACGATAGATAATGAAATCTTTGTTCACTGTCAGAGTACCCAGCTACACAGAAAATTTCACAGAACAACATTATCAGGACATATATTCCATGTCAGAGCTTAAGATTGCTTCTGCAAGCAGCCCATCAGACCAGCGTGCAAATGGATTATCCACCTTGTGCAGACTTTTTTTACTATATCTAGACTGACTGGCTTAACAAAGGATATGCTGTAATTTTATCAGAATTAGAGGGCTAAGTGCAGAAACTCTAGAGCAAAGTATCACAGATACATTACATGGATCAAGCTTAAAGTCTGCCAAATGATGTTTTTTACTGCCTCTAATATCTCTGCCTGAATACTGGGATATTTTAGGAGTTTCCTCAAATGTTTTTGTATCTCTGTAAATCTGTGAACTATTCAAGTTTATTAATAGTCTAACCATGAAATCATTTACTAAGGGTAATTTAGCAACTCATGAGAAATGCTCATGACAGATGCAGCATAAATACAACAATCATTTTTTAAAATCTATCTTGTATTACCTTAACATGTAGCGACAGAGGCTGAGCCCTTGTCAAACAGAGCCTCCTGCAATGACTTCTTTGGTATTTATACCCCTGGAATATTAGCTGAACAATTCAGTCTATCGAGTTATTTAATTCTTGTAGAAAAACAGTCTTTGTCTGAAGGTAAAAGACAGATAGAAGATAGATGGACAAATGAAAAGCATACAAGAAAAGCAAACAGTTGCAATCATCATTTTAGCACCATCTTTTTGAAATCTGTTTGAAATCTGTTTGACTGTTCTAAATTTGAATAGTTAAAAAACTGAAGTTACATTTAAATAGTAGTAAACTTAATCCTGAATGAGTTTTTCACATGGCTGTGTGGGTGTCACTCACAAGTGTAAATAGCAATTGATTGGTAGTTTGCAAAACTGTAGATCAACCTGCAGATTCAGTAATGAAAGTTACTAGTGCAATGACATGTAATCCCTTTTTAAAGGTTAAAGAACCTTGAACAGAGGAAGAACAGTGCCGCTTAAGCCCAGGTTTTCAGAATAAAAATCAGCAAACATATTGTAGCAGAGGAAGTGTGTGCTCTGCCTCCTGAAAACATAGGAAAAAGTGTTTGTGACTGATTCAGTCTACATCTTCAGGATGAAATGTGGATATACATCAGGTATATTATGATTTGGTGCAATTACCAGGTCTTTTCTTCTTCCAACATGCAACAGATTCCTATCAATGACTTCCTGAGATTTTCATTGAAATTTCTTTCCACTGCTGGCCTTTCTGAGTCTCTTATCTGTTGAATACTGCAATTAAAATCCTGAGACAATGTGTTAAATATCTAATATTCCTTCTCTTTAGTTCTTATTATTCTAAGAATTTTTCAAGACACTGAAAGGTACAGACCCCATTGTTATGCCAGTATGGCTCAGGCAAGGCAAAATTCTTTGCCCCAGAAATCTGTGATACAAACAACAGCTTTTGAAACAACTAAACTGTTGTTTTAGGGAAAAGTAGCCACAGGAAAGCCACAGAAAAATAGGTGCTCCAGCAACTTGCATAGTCAGTGAAGGCAATGCCACAGCAAACATTCAGCTGTTTCTCTCTTGTCTTCCTGATGGATAACAGGAAAATGAAAAAAAATTTTTCGTTCCCCTATCACCCTTCTGCTGTACTGCCTTAGATGTGCCCTGGCTGGAACCACAAAATCATTTAGACTGGAAAAGCTCTCTAAGATCATCAGATCCAACCCTTAACCCAACACTGCCCAAAGTTCACCATGGAACCATGTCCACAAGTGACACATCCACACATCTTTTAAATACATCCAGGGATGGTGACTCCGCCACTGCCCTGGGCAGCCTGTTCCAGTGCTTGACAAACCTTTTGGTGAGAAAAGTTTTCCTAATATCCAATCTAAACCTCCCCTGGCACAAGTTGAGACAATTTCCTCTCAACTGGAGGCCATTTCCTCTTGTCCTATTGCTTGTTATCTGGGAGAAGAGACCAATCCCACTTGGCTACAACCACCGTTCAGGTAGTTGTGGAGTGATAAGGTCCCCTCTGAGTCTTCTTTTCTCTAGGCTGAGCTCTCCCAACTCCCTCAGCTGCTCCTCATGTGATTTACTCTCCAGACCATTCCCCAGCTCTGTTGCCCTTCTCTGGACTTGCTCCAGCACCTCAATGTCTTTCTGGTTGTGAGGGGCCCAAAACTGAACACAAAACTCGAGGTGTGACCTCACCAGTGTTGAGTACAGGGAACAATCACTGCCCTGGTCCTGCTGCCCACTGATCCAAGCCAGGATGCCCTTGGCCTTTGTGACCACCTGAGCACACTCTGGTTCATGTTAACTGTCAACAAGGACCCCCAGGTCCTTTTCCACCAGGCAGCTTTACAGCCACTTTTCCCCCAGCATGTAGGACTGAGTGGGGTTGTTGTGACCAAAGAGTAGGACCTGGCTCTGAGCCTTGACTATGCAATACATTTTTTTTATGCTGAACCTAAGGGATTTCTTACCTCCTTCTAACATATTTTAAGATGGAGGACAGGAAAGAGACATGACGTAATATAATAGCATTTCTGTATGGATTTATTTTTAAAGAGATGTCCTCATGCAAAATGATATCCCAAATTTCTATTCACTTGTCATGATTTCTTCCTTTTTTTTTTTTTTTGTAATATGACGTATCCAAGGTACCAGTTTGTTTCTTTTTAATTTTTTTTTCTGGTAGTATTTCTATATAACTTAGCAGAATGTAGGGAAGAATGCTATCATATTAGAATGAGAATTAATTATAGAGAGATAAATAACTTCAATCAGAAAATCAGCTGAGAATTGGTGGGCAGTCTACATGTTGCTGTTTGGATGTGTTGCTGTTTACTCCCAGGCTGAGTAACATCTGAATGAGGGTCTTGAAGGAAGAAGTTAATTATAAACTGCTTATAATTCTAAAAATTTTCAAGTTTTTTATATAATGAAGTCATTTTCTTGAAAAAGATTATTTCTTTCACTGGGTTCTCCCTTCCACTGCTACATCATGTACCCCACAGCTGATACACCTTGTGTAATGGGAGATTGTTATCTACTTGTAGATAATATCTGCTTGTAGTTTACTGTGTGGTTTGTTTGGAGGACTGTGAGAATCTAACAATTTTTTTACTATGTCTATTTTAGGCAGACAAAGTCCTCTAGAAAAACAGGGAGACAGAGCCCTCACAGTGAGACAGTGTACAGTGTTTCTGGAATGATGTATAATTGAAGACTGAGCAGCGCTAGGATACTGATACTGTACCCACAAGAAACCTCCTACCGAGAAAATACTAAAAAGAAAGAGGGAAGGACTGTTCCCTAGGAGGTTGAAGGTAATTGTCTGAAGATTGTACAGTGCAAGATGCCATGAATTGTTTCTGGAATAGAGCACAAGAGATAGCACTAGTAAAACTCTTCACAATAAGACAAATTCAGACGGTGCCACCTGAAAGCAAGGTTTTCTTAAAAAGTTAATTCCTAAACACAAGAAAACTTTTAATAGCAGAATATCAGGTCTGCAGGAGGAGATACTAAATGAGAGTAGGGAAGTTAACTTCCTTCTCTCTCTGTACCTTGTAATTTCATTATTGTTCTTGTGCTCTCATCACACACCCCCTTGAGGATATCAAGACTCATTTTCTAGGTTATTGTAGCTACACACACACACACACAAAAGTATCAATTAGGCTGCGCCAATTAGTTTGCTCTGTGTTAAGTTGTAAAATCACCTTCTGCTTCCTTACTAACTGAAAAATTACTTTTCCCTAGTCAGAAGCTGGAAGAAAGAACAGAATAATGTATTTATCCTACGAAGAACCAGTTTGCATCATAATTATTTGGTTTGTTTGCCAAGCATGGAAAGATAAGGCTGTATAAAAGATAATTAAAGCTTCCTTAAAATTGGGGTAATTTTTCAGTAGGCACTATGACCCTCCAGATCATTTTTAGCCAATATAGTCTCTTATCATGGAAGTTTTTATAGATGTCAGAGTGTGAGCTGCCCACTTATTTCCTCTGACACAGATAAACAGACCAACTGTTTCTGAGAAACTTCTCTAGCTGTGCTGGCAGCTGGGGTAAGGCTGCATAGCTGAGCTTGAATAGTTTTTATACTAATTTTAACATCAGTCTCCTTTAAATAATCTATGAATAGCTGCTGAAGAGACAGGCATTAGCCAGACTTATTCTCTTCCCACTTTCTGAATGACAACAGATTTCTCCAGCCTACTGGATTATAAGGAAGGTAATTTTTCAGTAAGGAGAAGTACCTGTCTCTCCTACACAGTTTTTCTATCCTGTTTTTTTGGAGTCACAGGGTATTAGGCTTCAGGAAGACCCTTCCTTTCCATCTCCCAGGCATTTGGGTTTCCTTTGATCTTGCTCTTCTGCAGTCAATGACCTCAGATTGTTCCCCTGCTCCTTATTAAAAACAAACAAATGAAAAACAAACACAACACCCTATCTGTTCTCATACTTCACCCCTAAATTCCTCTGATTTTTGGAGTACAGTTGCAACAGGTGGTCTCATTCCTGTGCTTTGCTCACTATACCAGGTTTAGCAGCCTTTTAGCTGGTAAATGCAAATCGTCAGCTGGGGAGGGACACACAGCCTTTGCACAGCAGTACCTTGGCTCAGCCTCACTCCTGGGAGACTTCATTTCCCTGAGGTTAATGCTCTTTTATAGCAGAGTACAGGCTAAGGAGGACTGGGTTTAATTTACAGTGTAAAACTCTTCTCTGTTGCTACAATATGTGGGAAAATCTCATCCTGTCCTCACACTGCCCAAAACAGAAAAAAGCAACTTGTTTTGCTCTGTTGAGTGCTTAGGTGATGGAGACACAGGTAGAGTTCTTATACCCTGTCCTTCTTTAATTCTGAAGTAACTTTTTATGAATACTATGAGATTAAAATTTCAATTTTAATAACAGAATTATTGAATAGTTTTATAACCAGTCTGCTTGAACTGCCCCGTCAGATCTGCAGTGCATGTTTCAAGATGAAACTCATCAAAGGTGTTGAAAGGGCTTCAGTTTCCTTCAACAAGCTTTGGAGCAGGACCTGTCTGTTCAAAGCACTTCCATAAGGTTCCGCAGTGGCCTTGGAAGCTGCCTGACCATTGCTGTGGGTAGATAAGATGTGGACTGCCTGGCAGCATCCAGGCATCTCCCTTATGCATCTGCCAGTTTTGCTGCACAGACCCCATTAGTCCAAGCTGTGCCCTGAAAGCAGGATCTGTCCTTTAGTTTGCTAATCTCTGCTCCTGGTGCATGGGTTTCACAAAGACAAAAATGGTAAAGTAGTTTGAGAAAGATTTTTAAAGCTTCTTCCCCCTGATGGGAGCTTAAACCTGCATCCCTCCTTAGTGCTCCCATTCCAACTCCTGGATGAGCAGCAGGAGCTCCTTTTCTCCTACAGGAGCAGGTACTTATCGAAGTGGGGGAGATGAGGACTGGTGTTGTGACACAAACCCAAACCCACTGTTTGTGTGATCCACAGTCCCTAAGTGTAGAGCTGCTGGAAAGAGTCACACACTCTTCTCTCTGTGTGTGGTTGTGTTAACAACTCTGTGTTTCGATGGACACGTGACAACAGCTCAGGAAGAGCAGCTGTGGTAATTGCTAGTGCTGCTGCTGGTCTCAGCTCACAAGCTTTCGGCAAAAATATAGCTCATTTTATCTTCCTGTGTGAACGTCTACATCTTGGAAACAGAGACATCTGACTATGTCATGCAAATGGTTCTTTCTGACCTGAAGTCTCTGAATGTAGAGATGGACACTGCTCTTTCTCAGAGAAGCCTATGGTGTGTTTGAAGAGACTTTGAGGATCACTCAAAATTATATCTGAGTTTGCAATTAAACACTATATGGTCAATAACTTAAATAAGACAAATCAAGTGTATAGTTATGCTTAAGACTATAGCTGTGTTACAGTTAAGTTTAACATTTAGAATACACAATAATGGAACTTAAATGTACATATGAGACTGGATGTGGCACTTAATGTCATGGTCTACTAACCATGGCAGTAGTGCATCAAGGGTTGGACTTTATGATCTCAGAGGTCCTTTCCAACCCAGCTGATTCTATAATCTTTTAGCATTTTCATTTCCACTTTGAGTGCCACTGTTGAACCTAGACCTGAGCTGTGGGACTCAGGTAGAGTAGGACAGGAGCTGGTGTTGCCAGGTCACTTATTTACCATGGGGCTTACCAAGTGTAGTAGACAGCACTTCTACAAGGTCCTTGTTGACCCTGGAGGGGTCATCAGGCCACCCAAGATACTATGAGAGCTCAGTCCCAAACTATGGACTGCCTGTACACTGGAAACACCGCAATTTTTGTAACTGAATGTATGTGTGTTTGGTTTTCCTTTCTGTATAGAGGAGCATGTGGTTTGGCAGCTGGAATTTTTGCATTTTCAGGAACACAGTTTTACATCTTGGTTTTGCATAAAGAAAAGCTCAGTTCTGGCTGTGCTGACAGTTTTTGTCCCCAACTTTGGCTCCCATTGCCTGCAGCAGACCACCACCTCTCCCAAACAACAGAGGTAGATGAAACTGAGCCTCACAGTCTGACACTCCTGTCCCAGAAATGTATGTTGTGGAGCTGACATCTAAATAATCAGGCATGCCATTCATCTTGACATCTGTTTCAGAGCAGAGTTTAATCTTTCAATTACACTGTCTTTGTTTGCTTCTGTGCAGACACCACAGCTTCTCCTGGAGACCCGGTTTCCTGGGACACTTGAGACAACACTTTTGGGGTGTCCTGTTCCCCTCACTACCTATATAAGTACTTTTCAGGTGCCTCCAGTTGCTGAGGAGCAATATACGTACATCAGCACCACGTCACCCCTGCCTTACCACCAACATAAGGAAAAAGTTATCTTTCTGGACACCCTGTACAGCTGTTAAAAAAAAAAAAAGCTCCTTTTGAAAACAGTCCCTAAATGCTCTCACAGAGGACTCTGTCTCCCTCCAGTGACTATTGAGTATCTACAGGGAATAGCCTCCTAAATTGTTTAAACTTAGGTGATTTAAGTGATTCCCTCAGGCTAGATAACCAGATCAAACCTGAGATCATCTCAGCTGACTTTTTGTGTCTTCTAGGGTGTAGATTTTCACATCACCCTGAACTACACTTACTGATGCACCAAAATACATCTTTGAGGCAAGGCTTAGCACTTCCATTCATTTATACTGGTGACATCCTCTGTCCATTAAAGATTTGAGCCTGCTTTTGATAAATGCAAATACTCCTGACAAATCTTTTCATTTGCATTTTTCCTTCCTTCAAGGAAGACCCCCTTCAGTATATTTCACCCAATAAAGCTATCTATGTCATGCAAGCAACACTTTTTTTTTTTATATATATAACTTATGTACCTGACTTAGGCTTTCATTTTCCCCAGCATTCAAATAGTTTTTAGGGTGCTTTCCAATTTTCTGTTTTTAAAAGTGGATCTCAGAATGTGTGAACATGAGGGAGTATCCTGGTTTAGACACGCTGTTCCTGAGTTGTACAAAAATGCAAAACAATCTTTCTACACACACTAGTTCCCTAGTTCCTTATCACCATTTGAGAACAGATTAGTCTTTTTTTCAGCAGTCTCAAGACAAGAATTACTGTTTAATTGCCTGTAGATGCTCAAAAAGGCTATTGGTTTTGCAAAGAAGAAGCACCACTCTGCAGGTGGCTGCAATCACTGACACATGATGCACAACTTTGCATTTGACTTGCATGTACTAGAAAATGACTGACCTGAGTCAAAATTGGAATACACTCTAGGACTTCCTTACAACTAACCTTATTTCTCTCTTGTCCAAAGATTATACATCTGCAGCTGCCAGTCGTAGGGATTTTTTTTGTTTAGTTTCAAATAGTTAATAAAATATTGGAAAGAACAGAACTATCAATTGATCAATAAGAATTCTGTCATGAAAACACTCATTTGAGAGTTTTTTACACCAATTTTTGAAGTCTACTGGTTGGCCAGTTCCTAAGTGCAATGCTAAACTGTACAGACCTGCAATTACTTTTATCAGTCAACCCAGTTATCTTATAATATTTCACAAAACTGTTACTTGGCACTAGTTGTGCTGCATCCTGCAGTTTTTTCTTAATTAATCATACATCAGTCTCTTCACTATGCTTATTTATCTGATGATAAATTCATTATTTAGTTTGTCCTGTGTAACATGTTATAAAATATTAGGACTACCCATAAAGACAGAAACTTTATCATGAGTGATTCAGGACTGTTCTTGGTACTTTTGTAGAGGAGAAAAAGTGTTGTTACTGGCAATAATGCACACCTTTTGAGAAATAAAAATTAATTATAATTATAATTAATTATAATCCACAACAACTCAAAATCTTGCTGCAAGATTAGCTGAGTAGCTTCAATTAGACACAGCATCCACCAATTTTGCCTGTATTTTGACTCTCTCCTTCCAGCTGTGGTCTGGATTTATTGTTCAGCAAAACAACTAAGAGACTTTATAGCTGTGACTATAGTTATTCCTAAGAGGTGAAACTGCATCATTCATCAATAAATCACTCAAAAGACAGAGAATTGGAACATAATGTTAAGTGAGCTTCTGGTGACAAGGCAAGCAGATGGCCCTTTGCGTTGCCTAACACTCAAAAGGTGATAGTCATGATGCTGGATGTTTTCCATCAGGTGTAGGATGCTGAAAAATGTACAGGTGCATCACCCAACTTACCTTCTGCAAGTACACTTTCCTTAAGGAAACAATGGCATCAGAGAACTTCGAGACACAACACTTAGTTTTTAATCTGACATGTTCTTCAAGCAGGTAAATTACTACAGAGAGCCTTCAGTGACCTTGCCAAAAAGTGTCAGTTTTTACACTTAGTGCGTATGCTTCCCGTGCTGCTTTGTAGGAGAGAAACAAGGCTAAAAGGAATGTTATCATTTGAAGTGGGGCTTATCTTCTCTGTCCCTCTTTGTTTGTATTATCCAAAGCCAAGATCTTACTGTTCATCTTAATTTTTACAGTAAATTAAAATTACTACTTTAAATATAAAAGAATGAGAAAAAAATCCTTACTCAGTGCTATTTCTATTACTCTAATCCACAAAATTCAGTGAATTTCATCATGTTATAGACATATCACTGAAGAAAATTGCCATTTTTCTCATATATGCAGCTAATAGGGAGCAGTATTTTTCCATTCAATTTACTGGGGGAGAAAAACCAAACTTACTGGCAGTGGGAATTATGGATATTACAGACTTTCTGTTGCTAAAGATGATCTTATTGTCTTAGCACTAAGAGTTCATCAGGTTGGGAGTAGCTGGAAAGAAATGTTAAATACATGCCTTCTGAGTGAGAACAAGCCAGAAGGTGTAGCAGCCTCAGAAATGGGATTTAGGAAGAAGGCAGGACATGGTCTTTAAGACAGAGACAGATCAAGGAGTGTGTAATAGGGGTCACAGAATTCTTAAGGAGAAACCTATCAGTGACTGAAGGTAGATCCATCAGAGCAGACAAGATGAATGTCAGCTTAATTAGTTGGAATGGCTGTAGGTGAGGAGGGAGGCTGTGAGCAATTCACCAAAGAAACGCAATATTTCATGTAAGAGGGCAGAAGGGTGATCAGAGGACATGTTTGTGATCTATTTGAGACAAACAATCTGAGTCACCTCTGCCTTCCAGACAAGAAATCCTGTGCTGAATGATAAATGAACATGAGATATTAACCTACCAGTAGCAAACATTTGGACAATTCAGGAGGGAGGGTTGTTGTTGTTGCTGTTAAATGGCTACAATATGGTGGGAAGTAGTGAAAACTTGCCTTTGTCGCTAGCACAATAAGCTGAAGGAAGGAAAGTTTTATAGGAAAGTACCAATAATTGCTGGCTTCTGGCCTACCTAATATTTGTCAATCTGAACTGTATCAAGCATCAGTAAAAAGTAAACTTAATTTTAAAATTAAGTTTAAGTAAAAAAGACAGTTTTAGTTGTGTTTAAAATTCTTCTTTCTTCTTCTGAAGATAATTCTATTAACAAAAAAATCTTGACCTGAAAACCCATCAAGCAGTACCATCTGAAAAGAATGGAAAACATAAAAGGACATAGGGAGGAAAAAAAGGGTTGTCATATGCCACATCCCTCTTTTGGCAGCACAGTGGAGGGGATTGCAAACAAACCAAGATCTGACATAAGGAATAGTTGCTTGTGATGAACAAATCAGTAATTGTGAGTTATTAGGGAAAACTGTGTGGTACATACTTGGCTGAATCATTGATTTCTGTTGCTGAAGGGAATCAATGTCCACAGCTCACTCAGTCTGTGTCACCAGCAGACCTTCTTGTACTTGCCATCATTGCTGGAACCCCCAAAAATGTCAGGGACAGTCCAGACCAGGTCTGCCATTCAGTCCCTCCAAGTCTCACACTGGCATATCATGTAATGATACTAAATTTCATCGGTGAAGGGAGACCACTGTCCTGTTGCCAAGAATAAAACCATTCAAAGTAGAAATTAAGGACTCTTCAGGGATTCTTGAACAGCTCAGTTTTTTATGCTAGTCTCATTTTAAAATAGTGAGGTCAGCCTATAAGGGCAATGTGTGCAGCAGTAAAAGCATATGATGGGGCAAAAAATGCCTATCTGTCCAAAGGGTAACTTTTCTTCATTTTTCCTTTTACTAAATAAGTAACAGAATTAACTAAGTCAGCACTGTTTTCCAGTAGTGTTGCCTATACTCCAAAGTTTATTACTCCTTTAGGGAAAATTGCTACTAATATCATAACTATTTGACTATCTGGTCTTTCCCACTTGTGAGCAAAAACTGCAAGTAGAATTTTATATTTTATTTCCTGTTGTTTACTTAATCACATTCTCTTCCTCCAGTTTTAAAAGCTGATTTGTTTTTAGTGGCAAATGAGGGAGACAAATGGTCACTTTTAGGAAATTGAAAGATCATATTTGTTGTTAAAAATGTTTTTTTAAAAGGAAAAAGTGATATTTTCCTAAAGGATAGGCGCTTGTTTCTTTTAATCTCTAGTGGAAATTTGATAGATATTATTTTATCCAGTGCAGCCAAAAAAGTAACGTTTAAAGGAATATTCAGCTTACACTCCAGAGAGTGAATAATTGCTGGTTTCTGGACTACTTAATATTTGTCAATCTGAACTGTATTAAGCATCAGTAAAAAAGTAAACTTAATTTTAAAATTAAGTTTAAGTAAAAAACCAATTTTAATTGTGTTTAAAATTCTTCTTTCTTTTTCTAGAGATAATTCCATTAACAAAAGCATTCATTTTTTCACAGCTGAAATACAGTGTTATTAATCTGTTTGACAGACTCCTACTTTCCTATTGGGGATCAACTTCAGAGACAAACTGCTGCTCTCATCCACTTCATAAAATCACAAAATGTCTTATCCGAATTTTTACATGTGTGCTTAATAAGTATTTAAATCTTGCAAATGTTTGTGAAGTGAATGTATTAACTTTGAAATCGTTATAGTTACAGTCTGCCTGTACTTCTCAATGCTAGTCCAGTGTTGTGGATTCTACTTCTGGGACTGAAGCTCCTCTCTTGCTTTTGGGAAATTTGGTGGAAGCCTTGGGGCAAGCCCCAAGTCAAGAGGCTTTACTGCAGTAAGAGAAGCAATGATCTTCTAAGATCACCTCTGAGTCAGAAAGTAAAGCTCTCAGGGTGACAATAGGCCATAAGAATCATAACATTACATCTGTATGGGGAAGCAAACCTGAATACATTTTGGGTCTACATTTTCATTTTAAAAATACATAACCTCAGTATTGCTCAACATTTTAAAAAGCAATATAGTCCACAACATGTGTAGTGAAGTGAAGGGAAGAAAAGGAAATATAAATTTAACTTTGATATTTCATATTTGTTCCTCTGTAATAAACTCATTTATTTGATTAGTGATTAAATCCATTACAAAAATAACAGTGGTGTTGTTATGCACTGCAGTGACTCTGGCTGAGAAAGTGAATGTCTATACTGGAGTCTAGAGCTTGTTTTATAAGGAAATTATAAATATGCGGAAAACCTGAGGATCCTCAAAACTACATCTAAGAATGGAGGAGGGAGTAGGCAGCTCCGAGCCTTAATAAAACCTTCTGGTATCTAGCACCTAACACTTATGTCTACTGCTCTGGACAGAACAGGAAAAAAAATACATGTTACTTCTATTCATTTTGATCTTGTTCTTTTGAAATGGTCCAACAGAGAAAAGATTTTTAATTTTTTTTATTAATTGTATGTTTTCTGTTTGTCAAAATTGTATGATGGGCATGTAGGCAGAGTTGAGGACAAGTAACTGAGCATCTAAGCATTATATTTAACAACTGGCCAACATGAAGTCACAGAGGGAGACTTTTGTATGCATCTCTGTGAACTAAAACCTAGCCCAGAAAATAATCTTGATTGCAACCATCTTTAGGCCAATGAAAGATCATTTGATTTTCAAGTATTTAGAACTTTATTTTCATTACACTTGCCTTCTGAATGTCAGTTGCTGAATATCAGATAAAACATTTTTCATGTTTCTAGGTTTGTCTGAAAATTCATACAAAACAAAACAAAGTCCCATGATATTTTAGAAAGAAAAATTATTTTTTCCCGTGTTTTGGCATGAGTAATCACAAGCAAAGCAGAAGGACTTTGTGAGAAGCAGGGCCTAGCAGCAGAAACAAGACTCTTATTCTTCATCACAGTCACAATGGAAACAGCTTTGAATGGGTCAGCTGGCACCTGAAATACCAGTTTTCTGCAAATGTCCCAAACTTGTTGGTTTTACTCTCAGTAGCAGCAAAACTCTGCCACTGAGAGGAGTCTGTTAGGCTCAGTGAAGCTAATGTCAACTAATAAACATGCATTTCTCTTCAAGGGTTAGTCTTTCTCAGGCTTTCCGGTGAAAGTGAGAGTTGGTGACCAATGAGAAGAGGGATGGCTGGTGGAAACTTACTCCTTAAGTGTTACTTCCTGAAGTAAACTTTCACCTACGGAGACCAAAATCTACAAACTGTCTCCTCTTTCTCTGGACAGCAGTAGAATCTCCTTGGGGATGTGTGGGGTAGGATAGGGAAGACCAGAGAGCACCTGCCCCAGCTGACAGAACCACTACTTGCTCCTAACAGAGGATAAAATAAAATTATAAAAATAAAATTTTAATACATAAATAAATAGATAAATAAAACCAAAGAAAAAAAAAACCCCAAATGAAACAAACAAACAAAACCATAAAGACCACACGACCCCCAGCAAACATATGTATTTAAAAAACAAACAAACAAAGCCACACACAAAAAAGACAAATGTTCTTTTCCACACTGCAGATGATTTTTCACATCCATGTCATGGACATGTTTTTCAGCCGCCCTCCTACCTCCACGCTCGTGTTCATTGTGACCCACCTCCTCGGCCTCGTTCCCCTGCATTTGCTTCAAATTTTCTCTCCTCTTCCCTTTCCTCCTCCCTTCACCCTTTCCAAATTTTTCCGGTTTTCCCTATTTTTCGCTTTGGCCCCTGGTTGCTCCACAGGGACCCACCACATTTGCCTTAAAAAGCAGGAAGTATCCTTTATTTTTTAGACTTATTCATATTTTATTTATTTTTTTTTTCTCTTTTCCACCTCGCCTCCCCACGCCTTGTTGTTGCTGTCACTATTTTTCCTGCCTATTCTGATATTTACCCATTTCTTGGTTCCCGAAGCAGCGGGAACGGTGGTGCAGTATGCCCGAGGGAGCCGGAGGATGCGGGGATGCACCGCATGTGAGGAGCGAGGCGCTTCCGTGCGGCGCCGCCTGGGGGCGGCAGCGCCTCATCACATCCCCCCCGTCCCTCCTCGACTCCCCCCTTCCCTCCCCGATCCCCTGTCCCTCCTGAATTCTCCCGTTCCTCCTCGATTCCCTCGTTTCTCCTCTGTTTCCTGCGTCCCTGTTCGATTCCCTCGCGTCCCTCCCGCCGCTCTCGGCCGCTCCGGGCTCGGCACCATCCCTTGTACCGACCGGCTGTGAGCGGTGGCTCCCACCGAACTGGAGGAAGGGGGCACGGAAGGGTCTCACCAAGTCTGACCCTCCCTCCCTGTCTGTCCGTCCTACCATCTGCCCGTCGGTTCAGAGGAGAGGGCACCACTCCGCTCCGCAGGTTGATTTCTTTGTGCTTTCTCTTAATAATAATGCTAATGAGGATTATTAATAATCTTATTTATAATGATAAGAATAACAGGTGTAATGTAATATACTATTTGAGGGTTGGGGATTTTTTAAATTATATTTGTGTCTCCGGAGGGAGAGAGGCGCGGGCATCGGTCCGTTCAGAGCAGCTTGAAAAAAACAGGCAGAAACCCTTATGTCGGATGAAAAAACGGTATTAACGCGTTCGGAAGGGGCGGGGGCGTGGAAAAGTGTTTTTTTGTAGTTGTTGTTTTCCCGAGCTCTGGAGGTTTTACTCCGGTGAAGTTCGCTAGCGAGGGCGGGGCGGGCAGGGAGTCCCGCCGGCGGCGAGGAAGCTTGGGGGGCTCTCCATCATCCTCCCCGCATGTTTTCTCTGGATGGCGCCGCCTCCTGCCAAACAACATCAAAGAGAGTTTTCCCTGATCTGGAGGTGTGTCCCTGAGTCCTGCTCTCCTTCCCGTCCCAGTTTTGGGCAACCCGCCTGTGAGGAACTGATTGTTTTTTCTGGAAGTATGAGGAAAGAAGCAACGTGCTGCTGGTTGGTGCCTGGAGGGAAGCTGTCCGTGCAGAACGAGAGGGCTTCCTCACCTGGCAGGGACTGCGGCTGAGAACGCGTCCTCAACGCCTCTTTGCATTTGGTGACCCAAGTTCTCCCTTCTGACCAACATCTGTCCCAAACAACACAGCCGCAGAGCTCAGAGCACCGCAGGTTACGGAGGTGTTTGCAGCACCACAGAGACACCTCCTTCCCTGCCCGAGTGGGGATTACAAGCTTGCTCCTACAACCAGTGTTGATTCCCATCTCCTGGTGGGCCCCCGGCCACAGATCCACGATCACTGGAGGCTGAACAACTCCTTAGCCCCTCGGTCTTTAGCGAGTCTAGTTTTTCATTTGGGAAAAGAAAAGAAAGAAAGGAGAAAGAAGAAAAAAGAAACGGAAATGAGAGAAGGGGAGGGGAGGGAGGGGAGGAAATATTGATCTTTTTTGAAAATTTATCCAGTTATTCCTACACTTGCCTGGAAAATGTACACATACATACACATTAAAAAATAACTGAGGCAATTCATGTAACTTTTCGTTTTCCTCCAATGGAAATAACGATCCCAGCTGAAATGGGTCGGCGGACTCAGGGAAGAACCGCCTTATGCTCCTCCCATCCCCACATACCGTATTGGGATGAGCCTTCTCATGAGTATTTTCTCAATAGGGAAACCCCTACCTCGTTTTTGAAGTCGGACAGGCTCCCCTTCTTCACCCACACAGAAACCACGTGGATATCACCGTGTCCCTCCCACCGTGGGCGTCCCGTGTGGGTCCGAATTCTCCGATCTTAGAATCATAGAATCTCAGAATCATGGAATCTTAGGATCACAGGATGGTTTGGGAGGGAGATGTTACCCGATTTTAAAGACTTCAGGTCAAACCTGCCCAGCCAGAGTATGTTCAGAAGTTCTCAGAAGTTCTCGTTTTATTACCTAGACACACTTTTATAATAACACACCACTCGGATTTCAAAAAAAAAAAAGAGAAATCCAAAGAACACAGCAAACTTTCTATTCTCGTTTTTGAGACCGTCCTCAGTTCTTCACCTGGAAAAATATTCCCTCCCCTAATGAAATTTTGACTGAATGGCAACAGCAGGACTAAAGTCTACCTTAAGTTGTTCAAATAACTAAAACAAAAAAAAACATTTAATACTTATGATATAGTTGAAGCAATTTTGCCTGGTGAAGAGGAGAATGAAGTGTGTCCTGTTTAAAGCCGAATTCTCTTCAGGGAGTGCCATGGACCTACCGAGTATCCCGATCCCATCTCTCACTGTCTGGACAGGTAGTTTTCAGAGTGGCCTACTGTTTTGCTCAGCAATGCAGGTGTATTATTCGCAGTGAGAGTTCTGAGGAGAGAAAATCATTAGAGGAAAAATGGAAATACAATTAAACATTTCACTTGGTCAGAATAATTAAGCAGGATTTTAAGTGTTTCATCCCCTACTGTAAGGCTTCAGGCTCTTGGCAAGACTTTTTCATCTGATAATTATATTCTGTACAGCTGCATGGCTGGAACACTAATAAATTTGGGAGTAAAAAATTTTAAACTGATCAGATTCCTCCACCTCCCTTAAATTACTTTGAAAAATCTGGATATAGCTTGTCTCTACCTGCCATATATTTATATGTAAGTTTAACAAGAGATGAATTTGAGAGCTGCATTTTAAAACAAGCAGCCACGCACCCTTGTAACTTGAACAACTGAGCCAAATTCTCCTCTGCTAAAAATCAGTTGCACCAATTTCAATGGCTTTAGAACCAATTTGATGATGATTTCATGTCTAATAATTCACTTTTTATCCCGCCTGAATTCTTAGAGATCCACAGCAGCTGATGCCTAACATCACTGGAGCTGACGTGCCCAGAAAGAGCTTAGCTGTTTTCTGAAGTTGAAAGTAATTTTTAAGAAAACCTACTAAAAAAAAAAAAAATGCTGACGTTGTCAATATATCTAGGAACAACTGAAGAAGAATAAACCTGAGTGTGAGTGTGTCTGGAAAGATGTAGCACGAGAAAATGGATGATCCATATGAGAAAGTGACTACGGTAGCAGTAGTTATAAAGAGGACAAGGAAAAAAATTGCAAATTCAGGAGCTTCCTTGTTATTTTTATCTGCTTCAGGTAGTGGCACATTACAGCAAGGATATGCAGACAGTTGTTCTAATATGAAATCTTCTTACTGTGAAATGAAGTCAGCTCTAATACATTTTAGTTTCTGTTTTGAAAATAAGTAAATTAAAAGGAGAATATTTCCACAGTTATTGGAATGAACATTAATCCAAGGATTTTATTTTAATAATTTAAATAATAGCAATTCGCAACATGGTCTGGCTTACCTAGTTTTATTTATTATATTAATCGTTTTATATAAAACCAAAATGGTTAGAAACTAAAGAAAATTTGTGAACACAATATAGAATGTTTAAAATGCTTTTTTTTTTGTTGTTTATGCCAAAGAATCAAATATTTATTTTCATTTTAGTACAATCTGTTTTAAGCATACTGTAATTCTTGTTAATTTAATTCGGTATTATTAACACAACCTCTCATTACATTTTTTGGGGGTTTGGTATATCGTAAATATAAGGTATGAACATCCTGAAACACGTTGACAAATATTAGTATTGGCTCATTTTCACTCTGTTTAAACACGAAACTTGCATAACCGCACAGAAACCACAGCCCGGTTGATGCACTCTTCTCCAAATAGCTATATGGCAAATAATATTTTGCCCTCATTTACACTAGAGAGGGAAGAAGGTTTAGAATGATGCCATCTCTGGCATGCAGATCGTGCGCAAGTCGTGACGGATGTCGCAGTCACAACCGTGGGATTGTACCTGCCAGGTACCGATGCCAAAAACTTTCGACAAACCTCTGAGAGAAAATTGCCAAAAAAAGTCCAGCCAAGGAATGAGTGGGGCAATTGGTATATCTGTAGCAGTGGAAGTTTCGAGGGGGTCTGTGACGAGATCCCTGACTCCAGCCGCTCGGACAGATGTGGTGCCCTGGTAACGGGGCAGGTGCCGCTCACCGACCCCCGGGTACCGCCGGCGCTCCAGCAGCGATGCGGACACCTTCTGTCCGAGCCCACTGCCCCCCCTGGGGTGCTGCCCGCCGGCAGAACCCATCTTCCCCGAGAAGACGCTTCCCCCCGTACCCTCTGTCTCCTCTGGCCCCGCCGTCGGCCTCCGTTTCCAGAGGCCCCTTAAATTAACCATCAGCAGCAGTAGGAATAGTGATGATAACAACAAGAGGCGGCGGGGGGGGCGATGCCTGGTGCGCAGAGGGACTTCCCACCCCAACTCCCAACGCACCCGAGACCCGACAGCCCCGCTCTCGGCGTGGGACGCTAGCAGCCCCAAAGTCGAGCACCGCTGGGCCCCACAGGCTGAGCCTCGACCCCTCACCCTGCCTGGTCGGGACCCTGAAGAAGGGAGGGCCCTCCCAAAAGACGTGTCCTCGTCCCCCACGGCTGTCTGCCTTGGGGCGGGAGCGGAGGAGATGAGTGGGAAATACCGGGGCGAAAAGCGGAGAGCGAGCCACGTCGCAGTCCGATGTGGAGCAGCATTCGTGGCCGCCCCCTCCCTCCACCACCAACTTCCCCCCCCGTCCCTCCACCACTTCTTCTCTTCTTCCCGCCCGTTCGAGCGGGGCTGGAGAAGCCTCTACCGGGCTGCCTACGAGTGACGGTGCAGAGCGGGCGGCTGCGGAGCGCGGAGAGGAGGGAACGGGGTGAGTACGGAACGAGGGTGTCTCCAGGAAGGGGCGGGCGGGGAGCTTGGTACAGTCCGGCCGTGCCGTCTCACCCCGAGGCTGGAGAAGCTTGTCCAGCGTTGGGGGCGAGGCAGGGATTTCCCCTTGTGCCCCGACCCCTCTCCGACCTTCATCTTTCGGCCTCTTGTAATAACGAGGGAGGTTATAAGTTGGGGTCCGGTCCGAGTGGAAAGAGAGAGACTAGGCGGGAAGGCGTCCCTTTAGGGACGAGGGAATCCTTCGCCGCTCTCTTTTGTCCTTGACACCCTCCTGCTCCCTACTTTCTTACCGTCAGTGACAAATCTAATTCACGTGAGGGGAAGCTATTGGATTTCAAACCTGATCAGCTGATGTGGGTTTACCCATGGGCTCGTTAAACGCATACACACGCGCGCGGGTGTTCGTGTGGCACCCGCACGGCGCTTCCCGCACTCTGAGCATCGCACTGCACAGGCACGGAGGGTTAGGGAGCGGGGACAGGCCTGACGAATGCCCCTCGGGATGAAATCAAAATCAGTGGGGTGGGGACGAGATGATGAGTCGCATTCCAGTGATTGTTTGGGGTGTGGCCGTCTGTACTGGAGAGGGTATGGGCCTGTGCGAGAGGACAAGGTACAGGTCTGCCTTCTCCCGCCTCGCATCCTTTTGGGGATGTGAAAGAGGGGGAACTGAGATTCTGTAAATACAAGGGCAGATGGCGTAACGGCCCTCTATCCCTCTGTACAACCGCGCTCCCCGGACAGACCTCCCCAGGTCCCGCAGCGTGGCGGCTGAACAGCGGGCTGGCATCCGCCGCGCATCCTTAGTTCCGTTTCTTGATTCCCTTGTCGCTACTGAAAAGGTGGAGAAGAAAACAGGAGCGGGAGGGGGCTGGCAGGGCAAGGGGCTCTGCGTGCTTGCTCTGCTCGACGCGTCAGGGAGGTTACCTCGCAAGCCCTCCCCCCGATACCCAAGGCGGGGGTTTGCACTGGGAGAGCTCTGAAACTTTTTGTCACCAAGCATCAAAACGGCGACGTTTTAATGAGGGTGCAGGGGTCCCGGCTCGGGGAGTGGGTGCTCCGGCAGCGTGGGAACCGGCACCAGTAACGCCGTCCGTCCGTCTGTTCGTCCGTCCGTCTGCAGGGCGCGGTGCGGCGGGGAGATGCGATACTGCCAGGCGGGGAGTTGGTCGGGGACGGCGACAGTGTCCAGGGCAAGGATGAGTGTCAAAATAGTCCTCGGCTGTTCCGGGTGTTACTAGGACAGAAAGACAACATCCTTACCAGAAGGACAGGCAGACAAAGGTCGCCGCCGCGTCTCCTCCCCTACAACGTCCGCAGCCAGTCGGGGATCTGTCGTTGCTTTTAATCCTTATTTTTCCACCGCCCCGAGCACGACGGGCGTTCAAATAATACGCTCGGTCCTTGGGCTGAAATGCCTTTACTCAGAAGGGCACCTCGAAATTGTTGTCCTGGTGAGCAGAGAACTAATTTATGCTCAGGTTTTACTACCTGAGAGGTGCAACCGGCTTTCTGTGTGTTTGTCTCCGTGCCCATCGCTGGTACACATCGGTCCCAGCAGTACGACAGCTAAAACACGCGAGAAGTGGGCACGTCACGAGTGCTTTTGTAACCGCATATAGCAGCCACACCACTTTTAAATTTAAATATTTGATGGCCGTGCGCCCACAGCCTTTTCTCACTGAAAAATAAAAATCACGTTCTTATATTTTTTGTTGGAGAAGAAGAAATAATCTCCTGAAGGCGCAGAAGAAACGTCCTCTGAGAGACAGCCAAGTTATTCTTCTACCCGCCTGCAGTCTGTTGAGATACGAGACAACGAAAAATTCCTAGAAGGAGATCAGGAAAATTTATTATCGAATCACACCTGACTGCCTACCGCGATTAGAACTCTTCACCGCCACTCTCGCACGTAAAAACTGCATTTCCGTAACAACAAACCTTTCGGTTTCATTACTTTTATTAAAAGACGAAGGGAGAATCGCGGGAAGGTAAAAGCCTTCTGTGACCAGCTAACAAGTGGTTCCAAGAAAAAGGTCTTTCCAGACAGCACTGGTAAAAATTCAATAAGTAACGGGGGGCCATTCTGCAGGGAGGAATATCGAAATATTACCGTTCTCTGGGATATCGCAGCCTCCCCTCCCTGGCCCCTGCGTTTCGTAAGCCCGGCTTCTCTTCAAACAGGCACCCACAGACCGAGACCGTATTTTGATCCCAGCGATTAATATGCGAAGCAAGTGGGGTATGAGGAGGGGCGGCAATTTCACACACACACACACCCCGCCCCAGTGGAGATGAGGGCGAGAAATTCAGACGGGGTGGAGGGCTGAATGTGCTGCATGTCACCCGAGGGATGCTCTACCTGCAGAACATCCTTATTCCAGCTAGATCTCTCTCTCTCTCTCCATATATATATATATATATATATATATAATTTTATTTTTTTTTTTTTTTTTTTTTGGTGGAGCACAGCCCAGATGCAACGGCGAGGGGTAGCATTTGGAGAGCATTGGGAGGAGCCGGGAGACAGAGGGGATCGCGGTCGGTGCGGGTCCTGCCCTCGGGCACCGGCAGGTGCCGCTGTTCCCCCGCCGCCGGCACCGGTGCCGCGCACGGCGAGGACGTATTCTGGAGCCCTCCGGGGCATCTGGACCGGACACTGAGCGGCACCGGGTGGGGAAAGGCCCCACGGAGGAACTGGGTGTCGCTCCCACCTCCTTCCCGCTTTTTTTCCCTGCTCAGAAGCGGGGTACGTCCTGCCGAGGGGTTGCAAACGGGACAGGAGGGATAGTGATAGAACATAAGCTCCGCACCTGGAGAGTGAATTTAAAATCAAAACAAATCAATGAAACAAATAAAGAAAAAGATCACACCAAAAAGAATTTAAAAAAAAAAAAAGTAAAAAGCAAGTTCACTCCTTTCCGCGAGACCATATTTATGGAAAAGAGCGTGCATTTCAAGCCTTGTCTTTACGGTGAGTTATTTTTCGCCTAAGTATAAGCTGACTACGAAAATAAAAGAGCAGAAGAAACGTCGCGAAAATGGGGCTCATCTCCCTTCAGCTGGTGCTGAAAGTCAAACCTCTCCGTGCCTGGAGACTCGGCTGCTCTGTCTGCTCACCCTGGGCTGGAGCTGAAGTTGGCTTTCTGCATGCTCGCCAAAACATCCCTAACAAAGAGTTTGCTGAGCCTCTGGAAACCTCAACATTTAGCGACTATGTGAAGTACAGACGAAAGTATTGAAGTTTTCGCCCCTTCTTCTCCTGCCTCTCCTCTCGGTTTCTGCCTCTATACCTCTAATAAGGAGAGATGTACTTAACCAGAAGAGAAGGGGCATTGGCTTATTATTATTATTATTATTATTATTATTATTTCCAAAGGAGATGCACCGTGAGGGTGCATTTGCACTGCAAGCTTTTAGGTAAGGAATTAGATTTTTTTTTTTTTTGGGGGGGGGGTGTTACAGAGAAAGCTCTAAATTTATTTTTTCCTTTCCTGAAAAAAAGTTAAATACTTTTCTCCCGCCAAATTTCCGTTACTTCACTTAATATTATCTCTTCGTCGTTCTACACGTTTTCATTTCAATATCTAAGTCCCGCGGAAAAAAAATAAAAAAAAAAATAAAGGAAAAAGGGAGTAATTAAAAGAAAATACTTTAAAAAAGACCTTCCACGATATCCACAGTATCTGCACCTCCACTTTTCTAAAAAATAATTTTCACGTGTACAACCATAAGTAGTTAGGTTTACATATATGATAAGACGACAAGGATGAAAAGACAAGGTAGAAAATTTAAGTGTGAAATGATGAATACTGGGTTTAGAGGACGATAGTTATTAAAAGTATTGATGGGGAAAAAAACCTCCAAAAAAAAAGGTGGGGAAAAATAATGAGAAGATGTGGAAATGGATTTATTTAATGCATTTATTTATGTTCAACCCGGCGCCCTGTCTCATCTCCGTGGCTGCAGCGGCCACCCGAAATCTGAGCATTATTAGTGCTGTTATATATTCATTTGTTTATCTATCCTTGGACGAAAATCCAAGAAATCGCCGACTTCGATGGTATTTCCATCTCCCAGGATGATCGGTGCAGACCCGTATTTTTAGCAGTAAAAGGCCGATATTAGGTAACGCGTGGGCGCGGGGGCGGGGGAGAACGGGGGTGGCATTTATTGTTCCTATTCCCCCCGTCATGTTCAAGTGGCAAGTGTCTGCGGTGGGGGGGACACGCAGCTCTCCCCACGCTGCTCGTGGCAGAGGCAGCGGCGCAGGCGGGGAGGGAGGGGCGCGCTTCCAACCCCTCCACCCCCGGGGCTTCTTCAAAAGCCGCCGCTGTGATTCGCGGGGCCGCCGCGCAGTAACGCGGGGCGAGGAGGGGAGCCGGGGGGAGGGATGCTGCGAGGCGGACCCCCGGCAGCCCGGCCTGGGGGGTGCTCCGGGGGTGCAGGCGGAGGCCACCCCTGTCCCGTCGTAGCTGCGGCGAGGCGCGGGGTAAGGCACCGAGGAGAGGGCGGGGAGGGAGGGAATGATGCGGGATGCGCTGCGGGAACGGAAAGATGGACTGACCCGCTCTCACCTCCTCCCGCCTCCCGGCACACGCTAATGCGGGTCCGCAAGGGAGCGACAACTGCACGAGCGCTAATTAAAAGGGACCGGGAGGGGGGGTGGTCAGGTTGCGTCCGTGGGCCAGGAGTCCCCGGCACCCACTGTTGATAAAATGTGTAAAAATAGTACTTTCCTAGTGACTTGCTGCTAGATGTAGTAAGGTAAGAGCTAACCTAAGGGATGACCGTGACGATTTCCGTTTTGAGATGGTATTATTTCTTTAAATATTTTACGTGTAGCCATCTGACCACTTTTTACTGGATGGCATATCAGCGTAGGGCTCGTAAAACTGGAAGGAGAGGCAGCGCTGGGAATACCGTGAGAAATGACAAAGAATTAAAGTATACTTGTGGTGAAACAGGCACTGAGAAACACAGACACTCCACTCTTTATTTAAAAAAAAAATACATGCATGTCAGTCTTTGGAGAAGGCTAACTTTTGCCTGATACATCCATGCAAGCGAGTCATTCATAGTGTAATAATTATCTATCCATGTACTTGAGCTTTTTTTTTTCCCCTCTTTTCTTAGGAAAATAAGGTTTCTCATTTAAAAACATAACATTTCTGGACTATAAAAACAGAGTAATCTTCTGGATTTAATCATATTGAAACTACTCTTATTGCTACTCTTCTTTCTTATTGTTACCCATTAAGCTAAATCGAAATATGTTAAAAATGTTTTTCATATAATTCAAGGCCTGTGGATTTTCGGGTAAAGCAAGCATAAGGCTTCGAGTATATTTTCAAACAACATCTAAAAAGCTGCTTTTTCTATAAAGAATTATGTAGTGGATTTAAGGCTGCACACGTTAAAATGAGGTGTAATACATTTAATAATGCAGCACCTAAGAGAGAAAATACAAAATGTCTTCCTTGGAGAAAGCTCTCCGTACCTGGCTCTGCACATTTTAAGAGAAGATTTTGAAATAAACGATTCCTGAAACCAAGGCAGATATAAGTGTGTTTATGGGTCATAACACACAGCAATGAGATATCTGTATCTCTTTATACCCTTAAACGGGGCAGGAGCGGGGGTGCTAGTGGTTTTTAAAATTTGTTTCCTAATATGAACTTAATTAGGCAAACTCCCAGTTTCAAGCCAGCGATGTGGTAGCTGAGCAGGGCAATAAGATCCTCCTCCTTTCTTAAGGCCCAGTAAGCATCTTGTGCACCTTGATTTGTAGTATTAGCACTGTACACAGTCTATAACCTTATACAAACAGAAGCATGGAGGAAACTGTATATAGAGACACACTGCAGAATCTCGCCAAAAACCGGGGGAATGGGGAGGGGGAGGGGAAAGGAAAGATATTTAAACAGATAGATAAAAGAGGGCAAAGGAAAAGCGATAGGCTGCAACTTTCAGTAAATTAAAACAATGCAAATATACCTTTACATATGCATCAGTATTAAAAGTAATACGCGCTGGAGCCAACAGGAGCTGGAGGAGGAGGAGAAGAGAATGGCGCAGCGGTGGAGCCCTGCATTCACATCGGGGCCGCCCGCTCCCAGATCGCGCCGCAGCCCGGCTCCGAGTGCTCATTTCGAGGATGTTTATTTTGTTGTGGATGATGATGATGTTTAGAAGAAGAGAGAGGCCCAGTTTTTTGTTCCGTTAATTAGGATCTTCCGCAAATAGGGACGATCGTTCCCGGAATCGGCAATCTCTTCTCGGAGTGGGGGGATTTGCATATTCTATTTTTTTTCCTATTTTTTATGCCCTAATTTCCTTGATGTATGTAAATGCAGACGGACGTGCCGTATGCCTTCAGTTGACGTCAGTGGACGTGACCTCTTCTCTAAACCTTGAACGTGAAGTGGGGATGGGGGACGCGGGGCGGAGGCGCAGCCGCTGAGATGCTCCGCGCTATTCCGCGGACGCGCAGGCTCCCGGCCGCGCTCTACCATATGAAATAGGCTCTGGCAGCAGCAGCAGCAACAGCAGCGCTACCCGCCCCAACGCTCGCCCCCAAAAGAAAGCTCACCTTCCCGCAGGACCGGCGAGTCCGTCCTGCCCTTTCTCTCTCTCTCTCTCTCTTTTTTTTTTTTTTTTTAAATTAGACGTTATTTGCCGCTTCTTTGCATCGGGAGACGAGCGGGAAATAGAAATTTCTAACCAATTTAAAATGATAATAAGAAAATTTCTCTACTGCCTCCCCAAAACATTGCATGACAGAGGAGCGTTGAGCCAGCGGAGGCGCAGCATCCATCCAGGCGCTGTTCCACAGCGAACCGCGGGTACGGGACTCGGAGACAGGGAGGGAGGGAGAAGAAGTGGGCGGCTTGGAGGAGTGGGGTGGCCGCAGTCCTCATCTCGAGTCTCAGCCCCCGCCTGTCTGTTCTGCAAGTCCAAGCCGTTCTCCCGGGTTTACCATGATCTCCCTTTCCCTCCACTGGGAGAAAGCGCAATGTGAGCGAGGAATCGATGAGCATACGGTGGTAGCGGGTGGTAGATGAGAGCGGTGTGTGCTCCTCCTTCCTTTACAAAGCTTCTTCTGGAGACTCTGCAGTGTATCGTGATGTTAGGGAGAACTTTCAGAACTTCAGCCGGCTAGGCGGCAGGATGAGAGGGGTGTTCTCTGTTAGGACCCGAATTTCTCTCCTTTGCTGCTGACGTTATTAACTCATTTGTCAGCCTGCAGCCTGCTGTGAGCTGTTCCAGAGCCTCTCTGTGGACCTTGGCACAGCCGTTCCTGGGGCTGCACACCCGCACGCTCACCGCTCCTCCATTCAAGCATTTCAACTAACCTTCAATGCCCTCGCCAGGAAGCGGAAACGCGGGTGTTTTTCTGACCGGGGTAGCAGTGTCGACTCTTATAAATCTTTTTTTTTTTTTTTTTTTTTTTTTTTAAGCCAGCTGTTAGTGCTAAATTCCTTCGGTTCTCTCGGGGTTGGCGTTCCGATCCTCACAGAGCTCTCTTTGTTCGCCGGATCGCCGGGGGCTGTGCCGGCAGGGGATACCCGGGGCTGCGGTGGGGATCTCCCCGCAGAAACACTCGCGGAAATCCGTGCCCGGAGACAGCGGAGCTGCTTCCCGCTCCCTAGAGCCTCGCGCTCCGAGCGGGACACACATCTGACATCATATACACACACACACACACACACATTTTTTAAAATATATATATATATATATAATATATATATATTTATATATATATAATTGTCTGTGAGCGTCTGTAGCGTGTATATATACATATATTTATTAATTTTTGAGCATCGCCCCTCCCCCCGCCCTCCCCTGCCCCTCTCAGCCCCCTCCCCACACACATACACTCCTTGACAACTGCCCACTCGCGGCGTCGCGTAAAGCAGACTCACTGTGAGGGACCAACACGACACCGCCCCACACGCCCCCCAGGCGTCACACCCCACACGCCCCCCAGGCGGGGGCTGGTGCAGGAACGAGCCATCCTGCCGCCCCCTCGCCCTGCACCTTTCTCCTTCTATCCCTCCTCCATCCCTGCCTCCATCCCTTCCTCTCTGCACACCTCCCATTCCGGCGCACACCTAAACTTCTCCCCACTCCCCCCCTGCGCCCTAAAACCTAGCCGGGGCTTTTACGGGCGTTTTCACGCTGTTTCCAAACACAGAGCGATGGATGAGTGGGGATAGAAGGAACGGGCAGCTCTTTAGGACACCCTCCTTCCAGCGACGAGAGGTCACGCTACAAGTTCGCATGAAAGCAGGGATGGGAGAAGGGTATTTTTTGTTACGATTTTTTTTCTAATTTTTTTCTTTTTTTTTTTTTTTTTTTTCCTGCTGTTGACCGTCTACTTGGTTTGGACAAAAGTTGCACAAATGGCACTGCCTTCCAAAAACAAGACTCGGATGAAACTCTTCTTCTGGAATTTAGCTGAAGGAAAACACCTTAGAACACTCGACCTTTTGCTTCACTTTTTTTTTTTTTCCCTAAGTTTCCAAAGAAATGCAAGCTTCCCTTCTCTAGGAAGAGGTAGCCATTGCTCTTCTTTACACTAGACATTTCTAATTTGTTCCGTCTGTCAAAATGGGACTATGAGAGGTTTTTGGTGCAAATTCATTATCTCTGGCAACATACAACCTATAATAGGAACTGAAAAAGACCGTGGCAATGGATGAACAATAGGGCTTCAGTTCATCAGCAACAAAAGCGTTGGGGAAATTGCTTGAATTTCAGAGCACGTCCTCCTCAGCAGAGAGGGCTGGACTAGACCTTGGCCAACTCCCCCAAAAAACTTGCAGAGCCTCACATACAACAGTTCACTTTCTACTCCGGGGCATAGGAAGCATTGCAGAAAAAAAGAAAAAATATAAGGCAAACCCAAGCCAACTTTCTGTGTTTCTCTCCCATTTTTCTGGATGGAACATTTCTAACTCTTTTAGAGTCCTTGGAACAAGAATAATACTGTGGAGCTAAGCAGCACTTTTAACTAGGGATGGCGAGGGGAAAGACGTGAATTTATGGAAAATTGGGAGAGCTTTCTCTGCTCTGAGGGGCCTTGGCCGTGGGGATCTTTGTTTGTCATCGTTGGCTCAGCTTTCCCCCTAGATCTGGGGTCACATCTTTCCCCGAAAGGCGAAGAAATGTAAGTACCGCAAGTGTTTATGTATGTGTGTTGGTGTCCTGAATTCCTGACAAAATTTGGGGTGCTGAGCCCCGGGCAGGTGGAGGTTTCCCAGATCCCTGTGAGCCCGCGGAGGCCACCTCTCCTCGGGTAGCCAGACAGGGTCTCCCCGACAGAGCTCTTGCTCCTGGCAAGGGACATTTGATTAACAAGGCAGGGTTTTATGACTGGACACAGCGTCTTATGCTGGTGAGCTGGTTTTGTGTGTCTGAAGATAAACCTGTTGGTCGTGGAGCTGTATTTGGTTGCGGGAAATGTTAATTATCTGGCAGACTACCAGCAGTTGCCGAGCTGTGGCTTCTGAGGGAGCTTTTTTTTGCAATGCCTGGGTGCCCTCAAAAGGTGTGCAGGTGTGCAGGCACAGGAACAAACAGTTACAGGGCTGAAGTATAACAGGCCTTTACATAGTTGAGCTTAAAAAAACAACCAAACAACAACAACAAAACTAAAAAAAAAAAAAAAAAAAAAAAAAGGAGAAAAAAAACATAAAGGGGAGAGGGAAATGGGCAGGGGAAAAAAAGGGAGGGGGAAGGAGAGAAGTTGGAGGCATATCTTGCAGCTGGTCGAGGTGCAAGGGATTGCTCGCAGCAGTTTGTTCATCCAGTGTCTCCCACATAGTGGATCACTCAGAACAAGCAGCCATCACTTCCCAGGTTCTCCAAATCCATCCTGGCCAAAACAGCTCAGCTCAGGAGCGTACCTGGCAGAAGGGTGCAGCCCAGCCGCTCACCACGGCCCAGGAGTGTCCCCTCACATCTCTCTATCCACCAAAAAAGTGGTCAAAATCCTTCAACAACCGCGGTCCACACTGGTCCGTGGAACGGGTGAAACTCCTTCGTTGTAACATCTAAGAACACTGTTGCTCCCTGGGAAATAATAATAAGAATTTATTTAATTTTTTCTTTCAGCTGAGGCTGCTCTATTGGATATAATGCAATGAAAGCGAGCAGCTTACGTTGTATTTATTTAACCCTGCGGCCCTTGATAAGCTTTTTGGGCTGTAAATAGAGACCACGCCTTCCTGGTAATTCGGGTTTCAGCATAGGTCTGGAAGGGCTGGGAAATCCAGCGGGGAAAGGCTGGCTTAGTATATTTTGCATGTTTTGAACTGAAGGCTAGGTGGAGCCTCCATCCTTTATTAAGTAACTGGCAGCTTGTAGCACGCAAATCATAGATCTGCCTCTATAATTTTGGTCACTTCTACTCAGCAGCCCCAAATAATATTTTTAGCCTTTTATTTTTATCCATAATTCTCCAGAAATAACAATAAAATTTTAAAAATGTAAATTATTCATATGATTTCCTGTAAATATTGATTACCATATTTAACCCTGCAGATACAGAAGGACATCACTCATATCTGTTTTCTGTCATATTAGATCATCTTCAGGAAATGTGGCTAGTTATTTCCTCATTTAACCTAGAGTCAAGCGTTTTAGTGATTTATCTAATAATCTTGGAACTTAATATACTCAGTGTCTTCTAAATACATAGGTTTACCCATTCACATGCATTTCTGGAACAAGAATCAAACACTGAAAGTGTTTAAATTGTGATCCTTTGCTTTTTTGGAGGGGGCTATTTTTCAGGTTTAGACAATACAGACAGAACACAGGTAGTGAAATCACGACAAGAAACAGTAATTTTTTTTTGTTTGTTTGTTTAATAAAAGTCAGAGAATGACATGTATCACCTACAGATATGAATATATCTTATTTAACAGCACACAGTGTTTCCAGGTGTAATCACTGACTGTGTGTGGGTTTGATAATGTATTTTTTTCTGAGACTGAATTCTTAATAATCTGACTGATATCTGGTAGATATCCCTTTGCACACTATAGGTTTAACATAACAGAAGTATAATCTGCAGTTGTTGTCAAATGAAATAGTGATCACAAAAGAAAAGATGGGGCACCTTTATTGAAAGGCAAGACAGTCAAGTGACTTACCTGGCTGGGAGGAAAGGGATGCTGCTCTACAAGGAGAGGTGGCCTGGGCTGTACTGGCATGGTTTAACTCTACATGAATTCTGCCATAATTTAGTGTGAAAATGGAATTTATGTAACACTACGCCCTCTTAGGTACCTCACAGCAGCTTAAGGGGGATTCCTGTGTGTCTTCCACACAGAAGGTGGGGATGCTGGAGATAGGATGGGGGTCTCATTGCAATGATTAGAGAATCATAAGCATTCCTCTTTAAAGTCAATAGAGACTGTTTATTCTTAAAAAATCCATGCAGGATATTTCTTCTTTATGTCACAGGTGTCTGCAGACCTATAAAAAGATTAGAAAGCAAGCATGACAATCACATACTAATCTGCAGGCCATTAGTGGGAATTTATTAGGCAACTAGGAGGAAAAAGTCAGTGTTTGTATTCCATGTCTTCCAATAGGCTGATGTTTCTACAGTGACTTTGGAATAAATAAGTTTTATTCAATTATGTAAACTGGAAGAGAGCAGGCTGTGTTAACTGCTGTTTTTGACAATTCAGGTGATGTTTTGGGCAGAATTTTCAAAACTGTGCATTGCTTAAACTTTCCACGTTGAAGTCTTGGAAATGTGCCTTAAACTGCTGCATACATTTTTGTAATATTCAGAATAAGCAAATACTTCATGGACATCCGATGATTTTAAGGCCTTACTAAGTGTCTGAGAGCTAGAAAATGTAATCCATAATATGGCTAATGATCAGCTACATCATAACCATCATGTTGGCTCTTTTGACGTGCTCCAGTGAGTAATCAACAAAACGTGTGTATTGCAGTTACTTCAGAGTAAGTCAGAATGTAAGCGAGGTGGTTGTGAGAACAGGGCTTGGTGTTTTGAAGGTACACCTTACATCTTTGGAAGTACCCATTTGCAATAATATACCTTGCATTTAAGTGTAAATCCAGTGACATGTGACATCTGGTGATGCGCTTGCATGTACATATCCATCTGTGTTAATATGGTTATATGCAGATATGTACATACACACCTATATACGTACATAGACACCTATATAAGCATACACACACACACACACACATACACAAGGAGCACTTGGATTTCCATGCCTCTGACTGAAAGAATTTAATCCATAAGCTCATAAGCCTGTCCTATGCAACACATGCTTGATCACCAGCACTACTGCCCCTAGCTATTGCCATAAAAACCACATCTTTCTGCCTATCTGCCAATTCAGAAAAGTTCATTAGAATTTTACATAATATCAAAGTGATCGTGGGCCTCTGGATGTATCAGATGTCTGATTCAGTTGCTCCTGTTGTGCCTGAACAGCCTGAGAGGTAATGAAGAAGTTCAGTAACTCGTAATGCAGCATTATAAGTATTCTAACCATTTTGTGTGAGTCTCTGAATTTTCCACAAAGAAGACTGGCACGATGAGCTCTTATGTCTCTTGAGTAAAAAGCACTGGTTGTAAAAAAGCAGTCTATATGAGGATAAATAATACCTGTTTAAAAAAAGAAATGCTTGATTTCAAAGGCTTAGAATCTGGAAGGAGAAATAAATTAGCAATATTTCTGCAGTATTTGAGACTTAGCAGACTGGCAGATTAGCAATGTCTTTGTGATACTTCTTGATGACAGTATTAATTTTGAGCAGTGTCTGACAAAGGAGATTACTTCCCTGTTTTCATGCTTTTGTAATTATGATAAAAAATGGGCTGGTTACTTGATATTTTATGGTGTAACTACATACATCTACATATATATTTTAGCTCAAACACATACACACACATGTACCTAGAGTGACACATGTACATATGGCTCCCCTGTATACACACAAGCACACATTTCCTTTATCATACAAGCAAGCTCTGCAGCCAACACAGAGCAACAACAACTTTAGTTTGACTCCATGCATTCAAAAAATTCCACCTAAAAATTAGCAACCTATGCAAACACAGGTTAATTTACAAAAAATATATTTAAATGCAGTGTGACATATTAACTAATTGTGCGGGAACATAGTGCATGATATGCTGTGTTATATTTTGCACCTTAGAAGAGGAGTAGTAGCATGAATTTTAAATTGTTATTCCTTTAGGAGTTCAGAGCACTCCATAGTCTGTGTGCTGAATTTTTTGGTGTGTGTTATACTGACCACAGCACACTGCAGCTGTTGAAGTGCATTTTTTAATTTCTACAGAAAATATGGTAGCTCTCAGTGAGAAGGTTCATTACATCACACATACTCAGGAGGCCTTTAAAGTTTGCACTTCAGAGTAACAAAAATTCCATGAAAATTATATTGTTAAATAATTCAAAGTGTAATGTTCTTTTGGGGGAGTGGGGAAGGGGAAACTGAGAGGCTTAAATCATAAAACTGCACATAACACATCCTAACAGTTTAGAAAGACTTGCCTTTGTTGGTTCCGTGAATAACATCAGCATGCATTTCTTCACTCTGAGTACGAGGTTAATAAAAATAAACGATAAATCAGCAGTTTTATTAAGGCGTTTCGTCAGGTGATGATGCATGACCTTAAACAAATGTTGCTGCAATGTTCACCTGTGTTGCTTTCTAACACAGACATAGAGACACACACAAGCTGGGAGGGAGGGGGGCAGGGTAGAAGGGCGGAGAGGTGGAATTGATGCCACAGAATACACTGAACCTGCTGCTCTCAGGTTCCCCCACGGACAGGCAGAGGAAAACATCTTGGACCATCCCGCTGTAAATAGCTGCGAATCACGCCGGGCGCGAAGCACGACAGAGATGTGGAGTCAAAAAAAACCAAAACAAAAACAAAACAAAAAACAAACCACGAAACAAACCAAAACCCACCAAACAAACAAACAAACAAAAACACAAAACCCCAAACCAAACCAACAGAAAACAAACAAACAAAAATCCAAAACCAAAACCAAAACAAACAAACAAACAAAAAAAATAAAAACCCCAAACCAGAACCCCAAACAAGTCAACCAACCAAAAAAAAAAAAAAAAAAACAAAAACAAACAAACCTGACACAAAAAAAAACCAAAAAACCCCCCCAAAAAACAACAACAACAAAAAAACAAAGCCCCGCAGACACCCTACGACAGAGCAAATTGTCAATGTAATTACACATCGACTTACTGCGTAGCACAGCCCTGCTCCCGGCCTCTGAGTACCAGGCCCCGCTCCCGCCGCGGCATCGCTGCGCACCGGCGGGGGCTGCCCGAAGAGGAGCGCGGGCTCCTCGGGGCTCCCCTGCTCTCCCCGGGGCCGGGCAGGCTGCTTCCCGCCCCGGGGGAGAGCGTCCTGCCTCCCCGCCTCTGGATGTTGAAGCGATCTGCGCTGCCGAGGAGGAGGAAGGTGACAGCGGCGGGCGGATCCCCCGCGCCAAGACGGCGGAGGCGGCGATGCTGGAGGCGAGACCGGGCTAGGTCCCGGCGCCGGTGGCTGGTCGCTCATGCATATCAATAGCCGTGTGTACTTGAGGTTTCTCATGACATCATCATTACCTTGGTCTCCCGCGGTCCAGGACCTTTGACCTTGCCTGGCTGGCCCGCATTTTGGCACTGAAAGCCCTCCAATGATGGCCCTTTCCTCCTTCTTTCAGACCGGGGGCAGCAGCAGCCGGCAAGACCGCGTCTTCTTCTCCCCAGCTCTGGGAGCCCCGAGAAAGCGAGGATCTTCCCCCTCTAAAATACACACTGCACGCAAGATATTTGCAATCAAGCTGCCACCATTTGGCAAAGAGATCTATGCCGTGCATAATCTAAAGGGATCAAGAGACGCATCCTCGAATCATCTTGTTACTTTCTACTAAATGGAATTTTTTTCTTCTCCTTCCTCCTTACACTGCGCTGGAAATTGCCGATGGCTTTACATCTTTATAGAGGCTAAAGAGTCGTTCGTGAGAAGGAAGCGATTTACAATGCAAATAGAGGCCTGTTAAAGGATGGATGCTCCTCTCCCTTAACGCAGCTTGACGCACCTTAATGGCTGGTTTTATTTTCTGGTATTAACAGACGAATCGTTGGCTATCCCTGCCGGAAATTACTGGCTGAAAAAAAAAGTTCGGAATAAACTTCGAAGGCAACAGATTTCTCTTGGATGTTATTAGCTGCACATACATACAGAGACACTTGCATAAAAGGATGAACATTTTAAAGCAGCACTGGTGCTCTTGGAGGAAACAACATGTCTGTTTGCCAGAAAAACTCTGGATTCTAGCAAGGACTAGAAAAAAATAAATAAAAAAATAAATAAAAAAAAAGCTTTGAGGGAAGCGAGTTGTTATCTTTGGTTATCTAGCTGTATGAGTGTTTTGGTCTTCATAAAGCTAGATAACCGAAAGTAAAAACTCCTTCAAGATCATCGTACAACGTGTGAAAATGAAAGACTGCTGCGAGAGACAGTAAAACTCGAGAAGGGTCAGTAATGCTTATTGAATCTAATATTTTTACAGCTGAAGGTGGGAGTGGATGAAATTAAATGGCATACTCATTCCAAAATATGAAGTTGTCAGATGGCATATACTGGATAGCCAGCCGCTGCACAGAGGACATGGTACTGATGATAAACAATGCATGTGCAACTATTGCTGTTGAATAAATAAAGACAAACCTAGACCAGCCAGCCTTAAACTGGGCTAAGAGGATATACATCATTTATTTTTCTATTAGAAAGCTAATTATGAGTTTCATTTTGCAAAGTGATTCATTGCAATGAAGTGGCCTTAAAAATAAAGGTGGTAGTTGGTGATGATGAAGACGCTGATATTGATGATACAGAGGGGACTACTGAACTGAGGAAAAAAACCCCAAACCAACAAAAATACAACAAACCAACCCAAAACCTGTCTGTGTGCATCTGAGACAAAGCATCGAGGTTAATTTCAAATCCTATGAAAGTAGGCTTTCAGAAAAATTTAACACTGAAGTGTAGACAAGCTTAATAATTTATATCTACTGAGAAGCCGGCGGAGCTACACAAAAATGGGGGGGAAAAAGTAATGGCCGATTTTTATTTCTCTATTCAAAACGCTAGCACAGATGCTTCTCTGTTGAGAGAGGGTTTCCTTGAGGAAGCTACTGAAGCAGAAAGACATGATGGAGACGAGATCGCCTCCCCCCTGTCAAAGTGTAAAAAAATGTTTTGTGCCTTGCTCTGCGCCTAGCATTGGAAATGAAAGTGACATTTACTCCAAAACCCACGTGTGCGCCTCCTCTCTTTTTGTTTAAGGATGATCAGATCTATCCAGGAAACAGCTCTGGCATCCCATACCGAAATAATTAGGACGTATATGGTCCTGACAAAAAACAAAAAAAAAAAAAGTGAGGGGAGGGGGCGTGCGAGAGTGGAGAAGCGGAGGGTCTGTCTTGCCTAATTGATTCTGTTAAACGGCGTGCAGGAGATGTGAACGGCTGGGCGCTCCCATTCCCACGCTCGGGGCAAGTGCCAACGCCGTGTCCCGGCGGCCGGTGACAGACAGCCCGGCGGGGGCCGGGGCCGGGGATGGGGTCGGGCGGGGGGAGCCACCGCCGGCACCCGCGACAGCATCTCCCACCCGCGGCCATCCGAGAGGTGCCAGGCGAGTGGACGCCCCGGCTTCCTCCGCCTCCCGCCGCGAAAGAAGGGTGGAACCTGAGCCCGGGCGGAACTTGCGCCATTCTCCTGCTGAGGGAGCGGGGTGGGGGATGCGGGCTTTGGTCCCAGTGGAGGAAGGGAAAGGCAGGCTTGTCGGTATTGCGAAGATCCTCGTGTTTTTAACAAATATTAGTTCGGGTGCTATTCATCTTTGTAATTACCGCGGCTTAGGCGCCTCGTGCAGTGAAATCGAGGAGGTTTAATTGTTCAGGGTAACATATTTCCTCTGGACTTGACCTAAGCGTCTTCCCGGAGGCACGCTGGCATGTGATACTGTGTTAGAAACCGAACGTTCTCCACGGCAGATTAAAATAAGATCAGAAATAAGATAAGATCAGAAGGGGGCTCAGTGGTCTCCATCCGTCCGAGGCTAGCCCTCTGTGCGCCGCTTTTTATTGTTATTTAATTTTCTCTTGTATTTCTACTTTGCTCTTGAACTGGTCATATAAAAAAATTGGTTTGGGCCTTATAGCGGGAATATTCTTCATCACGCCACACACCGTGAGAGGGATGGAACAGGGTGTCCTGGAAGCAGCAGGCTTGCTATCTAAAACAAAGAATTTGGCCCCAAAAGTTACCCCATCCTCCCCGTAGCTGTTAACCTCAGTTTCGTCGTAGGTCCCGCCTCGTGGCTGCCGGCAGTGCCATCCGAGGCTCCGGCAAGGCTGTTTTTGAGGTTAAACCTCCGTTTTGGCTGCTCTACGCGTGCCAAAGTTTTATTGCTGCAGCGCCCAGAGAGGGAAGCCGTGTTTATTTACATCGGAACCGTGTTTGTGCCACCAGCCTTTCACCGCCGAGTGCCCGCACGCCTCTCATTTACTGCTTGTCTGGAGGTGCTATTTACCTAGAGCCATTTTGTCTACTACAATTAACATTTACATGACAAAGTGCGCGATTTTCTTTCTCAAATAGCTTCAATTAAGGCGATAAGCTGTTTTCTGGGGAAGCCCATTGTTTACTTAGTCATGAAAAGGGTCAATTTACTTAAGCTGCTGCTTGTGTCTTGGTCTCCAGTGTAAACTTGTGAAGGAAAACACCCTAGAAAAACAGCAGCATATAATCGCATGTTGGCCATTGTCACTTTAAATTGTTTTGTACCTTATTAATGTTACATTATCAATCAATAAAATACGACTATTATTACGATTATTTTTATTACTACTTCACTTCTTTAGGAGCAAAGCGCCTCATTTCTCTGCGTCTTTTCTCTGGCACAGCTAACTTCTAACTTGGGGAAAGAGAACATTTCGAAATGTGGTAGCAGGCCCTCAATCATGCTTTAACTGGCTCATGCACCAAGTAACTTCGAAAAGTAATCCTTTCCTAGGATTATCTATCTGTTAGGTGCTGTTCCCTTAAAACTTGTGGGGGAAAAAAAATCAAACAAAAAAAAATGAAGTTTTCTGTAACATAAAAAAAATCCCCCAAAACAAGAACAAAAAGTTTAATTATCAGTGGGGCAGTTCTCTCAAAGCTAGTTTTAGCACTGGAAGTTTATTTAGCATACCACTGCATTGTAAAACAGTTGGAGTGTAGTTGCAGGTTGCGTGAGTATGCATGTTAACTAGCGGGGACCCGGGCTTATTCTTTGTGAAAAGGGAGCAGCACATTGCTGTGCAAGGCAATGTTAAAAAGGCAGCTGAATTTAACACCATCTGGAAGAAAAGATCCCTTCACGACTTTCTCACACCATCAGACAAAACTAGTGTCTCTTGTTCTGAGTCCTTGTCTATGGAACTATACAATACTGAGTCATTATACTTTTGCTGAGAGAAAATTTGAGAACACAATATGGGTAACCAGCGAATGACCAAGTTCCATTGTGCCCGCTTAAGTCGATTGAAATCTACGTCTAGAGCTGTGAATGGCAGCATTGTTTTCCTCACCGGGGCTGTACTAAACGTCAGCACAGTGTAAAGAAAAACTTGAAGTCTGCAAATAACTTAGCAGATCTCAATTATAATATTTTCCCACACTAGAACTAATATCATTGCTAGGGTCTACAATGCATGAAATACAACAAAAAAAGGTGGAGGGAAAAATGAGTTCATTTACAATTTATTTTAGCCAGATAAACATTTTAATTTTCTTAAAATTAGTTCAGCACATAGAGTTGGCTAATTCATCATGAAATTTAAAAAATAAACTCTGCAAACAAACTTATATTCAGCTACTATTTTAACCCTCCAGGTTGGGATAGATATTAGTAAATGCACTCCATAGTACATGGGTTGCTTCTTCTGAATCTATTTCTTCTTGAATGTTTAGCAGAAATAAGACAAGCAAAGCAAAGGGAAATATATTTTTCCAGGTGCTAGAGGAAATTCATTAGGGCATCTCAGTGTTGACACAGGTACCAGAAGGAAAGCTTCCAGTTCTCTCAATTTTTAACTAGTGCTTTTTTACCCTCATTTTATAATGGTTTCTGTTATGAATGCTGTTCAGTTCAGTCCTCTGCTTAGTGTTCATGCACTGTGCAGACTAAGGAAGAGCTCAAAGGCATGGTGAGGAGTTACTTGTTTGTGCTCTGTTAGAATGTCCGTGTTTTAAATCTAAGTGACTGCGACTCTGCCTGTGTTTCATAAAGCACTGTACAGTTCTTGGCATAAAAACTTGAAAAAATTAATAACTGTCCCTGTGCTGAATAATGCATCCCTTCAGCCGCTCCACCTGCTGCCTTTCCCAGCAGGTCCATCACCTGCAACATTGGACACTGGGAACGTTGGTGCATGGTGCAGGCAGAGGATTGGTTGGGGTAGCTGGGTAAATTGTCTTTTCTGACTTTCTCATGTAACCACTTGTGAGTGAGGGGCAGCTGGGGCCGTCTGAGAGCAGAACAGAAGCAGGGCAGCACAGGCAGGTGTTGTGGAGATTTAAAGAGAAGCCAGGCCTTCACCACTTCCATGCCCACCAAACAAAACCTGGCAGCTGTTGGAGGGGGGAGTTTCTTCACCTTTCCAAATAAGACAGTACCAATACTTGTACCAATAGTTCATGTATGAATCTCCTCTTCCCTGAAGTTGCCATTAATGTACAATAGCATAGGGTGTATTGGTTTTTTTCAATTAAAATAGATGTTGTGAAATATTTCATTTTGTGGAGAAGCCAAGGACATGCTGCCTGTTAGGCCAGATCCCACCCTTTCCATGTGAATTAAAAGTTGTTTTCTGATTTCTGTTGGCTACTCCTAGAAGGAGGGGTGGGTGTGCATAGCTGTACCACAGAGACATGATGGAAAAAGTCCATTTAAATTTTTAAAATGTGCACCACTTCCATAGGTTGCTCACCCTGGAGTGAGTGTATTAATTACCCTTACATCCTCCATTATTTTAATTTAGAAGAAAGAAAATGTCAGACTCTAACAATTAAATTTCCTATCTAAATGGCAAGTGTATGAGGTAAAAATTAGGGCATTTCTTATGGCCCTTTCTGGGAGTGGAAAAGGAGAAAGAAGCCCTTTGACTTTCCTGTTGACTGTCAACAATAACCTGTTTTGTTCTTCCTGAAGCTCTCCCTTGTGTATAAACATATAACTATAAACATACATCTGTGCATGTATGCATATACATCTATAGCACGTGGTGTAAAGCTGGTATGACCCTGCCAGAGTCAAAGTCTGACACGGATGAACTTATGCCAGTGACTTTGCAGGGATCAGGATCGAGTCTCACACCAGGCTGTCTAACCTGATTTGAGAGTATATGTATGTAATGCAGTGGGAAAGGAATATAGTGTTCAGTCCGTGTCTTTAGACCTGGTGCTCAAAAAGCTATTTTTCTCTAATTCCAAACTAATGCTAATCCATGCTTGCTGTGGGGAGCCGGGGACGGGTCGGAAAATCTCCTGACAAACGCGGAGGCTGCACTAGGCCCGCGGGCTCCCCCAGTCGCTGGCTGCCCTGCCAAGGCCGCATATCCCTCCACAGCTCCTCAAGCTGATCCCCCGCTGGTTCGAAGCCCGAACCACCCGCCTGAATCCGCCGAAGCCCATGCCCACCGACGAGGGGATGCCGGGATCCAGTCGCTGGGCTCCGCCCCTGCTTCCCGGTGACCGCTCTGATTGGTGTTTCCCGGGAGACAGGCGGCGGCGCGCTCGGGATGCGGCGGGGTGCGGCGGAGTGCACCGGTCCGGGGCTCCAAGCCTCTGCTCTCCCCGCTGATACTCAGTCCGTGACCCCCCTCCTCACCGCCCGCCCCTCCCTGCCGTTAATTGCTGCCAGCGCTAGCGCTGCCCGCCCGATCAGGAGCCGCCTCTCACCCAGCGCCCTCTCCTCCTGGTGCCGAGTAATTATTATCGCGACTGACCGCCTCACCGGTGTGCTCCTCCGATCAGGGAGGTTCCGAAAAAAATGTCCAGGTCTTAAGCTGTTGCTAAAGCCAGTTAATAACATCATGCATGGACATTTAAACTTCTTGTAAGTCGCGGAGAGGATTAGGGAGAAATCACGCTGCGCGAGGCTAATGATACCGTCTTGGCTCCGGAGCGCTGTCAGGTGGAGCGCAACCCTCCCGCGATGGTGACTGCCCCGCACCCCCCACAGCAGGGCCAGGTTCAGCAAACACTCTGCATGGGCCACTAAAAGGCTCTTTGGGCCCTGCTGTCACCTCATACCAAAGTGATTTTTAACTTTTTTCTTCCCCTCCATGCCAGACCCTTGTTTGTGTCAAACAATTTCCTGGTGAGACAGGACAACCCCCCATCAGGAGCAGTCATGTCCATGTTGGTGCTGTAAGAATAGGTGCATTTTTGGGTGCTCTTACAACTTTGAGTAGCTTGCTCACACGTATGGATGCTTCCAGGCCTTGTAACTAAAGGAATTACTAAGGAGTAACGTATCAGAAAGGACTCTTTGGTGCCCCATACATTTGGGATGCTGTTCATTTTAAAATCTGTGACCACTTGCCTTTGAAATTTCTGTGCCTGGCCTACACCATAAGAACACCTTTTAAAAGTGGTTTATGCTAGAATGGTAAACACACTCATATTTAATGTAAGAACAATCAAGGGATATATACAGTTCAGAGCAAAACTGATCTTTCTTCTACAGGTGTAGAAGCTTTGCTGCCATGTTTTTCAGTTCCTTCAGCTTTTACTGAAATCTGAAGCATTAAATCATAGAATCACAGAATGTCCTGAGTTAGAAGGGACCCACAGAGATCGCTGAAGTCCAGATCCTGACCCTTCACAAGGGCCTGACAGGCCCAAGAATCACAACATGAGAAGTAGTAAATGGGTATTCCCTCCTCCTAAACATCGATGATTTAGGTCTATGCTAATGTGCAGTGTGTGATAAGAATATAGAACTTTTTTATTTGCTTAATGACTGTTATGGATCTGATGGTGCTGTGAGCATGTGAGTAAGGTTGCAGCAGGGAACAAGACTGGCAGACCCATATGATAAAGTTAGTAAGGAAACTGCCAATGCACAGGAGACTGTGATAAGGAATTACCTTCTGCTTAGCCTCTTAATCTCCAGTTTGTACATCAGCATGGGCAAAGTGGGAGCTAGGTTAAAATGAACTTCATAAGTAAAGGACTATGGGAGACAGTCAGTAATTTGTCTTCTTTAGAGTGTTAGAAGAGTTTGTTGGGAAAAATTAGTGTCTCATGCTTTGGGTCAAATCTTGGTAGGTCTATATTTGACTCAAATAGGACTGGCATTTCACCCTTTGTAAAAGGACTTGTGTGGTCTGAGTGGGATTATTTTCCTTCCAGAATAAACTCTGTGTCAATGCAAAGGGGCATATAATTGTTTTTTTCCAAACTTTTTTTTTTTTTTTTGAAGATGTCTTTTAAATTGCATTTATTCTGTTAATAATGCCATAAAAAATAATTACCATAAAAATACTCCAGTATCATTGTCATATATAACATTATCTCCAAAAACAAGAGTTTGGGGTGTAATCAAATAATATCATTATCTGGAGAATAATGGTACTAGTTTAATGTAATTGGAATCTAACATACAATAACCTTGTATGAGAAAGTTAGTCACTAACAAGAGAACCTGCACAGAAAGGATGATATCACACACAGGCAGTTTCTTCTCACCTGCCTAACTTAGCACCAGTTGTGGTACATGGGAGTAGGTAAAAATTAACTCTCTTTTGTATAAGTATGAAATACTGTCTTTAGCTGTTCTCTGTCACAGAAAGCTGTAGCATCTCAGAATTCACTGTGGATGCATAGGAAAGTACAGGCTGGTGGTGGTATGGGCTGAAACAGACACATAGACAATTCTTCACTTATTTTTCATATTAGAAAACTGTCTCAAAATAGACCATTAAAATCTTCTTCTCTATGGCTGTAATTGTTGTAAGCACACATTATATATCTTCCTGTTCAGCTGAGTACCGTGGATTTTATGAGGTACCAATATTTTAACAGTGGGTAAAATAAATACAACATTGGGAAATAGATGAATATTAATTTTATGTCTTCCTCTAAATTCCCATTATTCTTATATGGCTGGGTTCATATGACAGCTATGTATATCCTTTTTTTATTTTATAAGCATGTACATGGATAAAATTGGCATATGCAAGCTCATGTGTTTTTGTCCATGTAATTTTGAAACCAGAAACCTGTGATCTGTGTCAGCACATGCATTGTCATGAAGTGGGTTTACTATGTTCCATCCTATCCACAAGCTCTACGTCATTTGCCTCAAAAAGACTTCATGTGGTGAGGGAAGATCCACAGTTAATACAGTTCCATAATACAGATCAATAAAAGTTACCAGGAGTGAGTCACCTCTGTCACCAGTCTGTGTGTATTGATAAGGCAGAAAAATTTACATTTCTTCCCTGCATTGTCCTTTACCACTGATGACCAATGGGATAGACTAAAATAACTACACAAAATGAAGTAACCACTTAATGATATTATAATTAAATTGACATTTCCTCCAATAATTGAAGAAGAGAGACTCCAGGACAATATGGTAAATGATACTTAGATTTAAATTTTCTTCCATTCTAGTAGGAACAATACCTTATTTTCTATAGAATGGTTTAATTCCTATTCTGTGTTCAAATTTTTTCTTTATCTTAAAACCGAAAAGAGAAAACAAAAATTTGCTTTCGTGTTTTACAAATGATTCATCAAATATAGCTCTGTAATATACTACAACATCTTGCACAGCACTATATTATTAAGTTAATCTGCTGCCCAGAGTCATTACACACATTCCTGGATGTCCTTCTGATATCTCTCCAGTCCACTGGATTTTGAATTGCGATTATGTAAATTTTTTACTGATAAATAAATTACAGTAATTGTAGCTGAAATACCACACAAATTCTTAAGACCATTGCATCTAAATAATATATTATGCATTCCTTCATTATTTATCAAGATTAATTAAAAAAAACTGTAGGGCAAAGCATACATTTATTTTTAAAAAACACTTTCTGCACCAGGTCCAAAAATGTTCCAGATTTAAAAAAGAAAATAAGAATGAGGAAACAAAGTTTCCATCATTAAATGTAAGGAGTTTGTTTGGATTAATAATATTGCAACAGTGATACCATTCTTACTGTGAACTTGCTATCAATTATAATGCATGTTGGCCAATATATAGAGTTTCTGTTGGCAGGAAGACAGGAAGGGAACAGTTAATGTGGGTAAAAGGTGAGTGTACGGAACAATAAGAGAAGAACAGCAGTTTTAGCTTGCACTGAGAAACAGTGAGGAGATGCATTTTAAACCCAGCGTTCAATGCTAAATGTGTAAAATCTCAATGAGCTGCCTGGTGGTTATCAGCAGCACTAGGCTGTTTTCAGGGGCACTATTTAGCTATACTTGCAAAGGAATTTTGTTTTCAGTCTCATGCAAATTCTAATTCTAGACTGGGTTCTAATCACCATGTAGAAATCATCACAGGCATCATAAAATCTCAGTGTACATACAATAGTCTTTATTTCCCCTTTTCAGAACAGACCTTTATCTGGCTGTTAATGAAATACAGAAGATTGATTGCAGAAAACCTAAAAAAGCATATTTACTGTACCAGATATAGTAAGCTCCATTTGGTGCATTAGCATTTAACCATTTTATGCAAATTTAGTGAGAAAATGACTCATGTATATAATTTAATATGCATCAGTGATAACTCATAACATCTTTATAAGAAAAAGGAAATTAAAAATTCATTAGAAAACTAGACTAGTGATGCTACGTGGTTAAAACGTTACAGCATATTTCAGTGTTTTGCTTACACCAGTGTTCTCATCATGGTGCCACCATTTCATGACAAAGAGCGTAGAGGAGAAAACATTCAACTTAAAATGTCTGCTGGCATATATCGCTGGATTTGTATGTCACTAAACAATGAACAAGCATAGCCATGAATACCAACTATTTAATTAGCACTTTTGCCAGCCATACGTAGAAAATAGCTCCTTTACATGCATCATGCTTACCAATTATTGCCATAAAAAGCTACTGATTTTTTTAATGTACGTCACATTCTAGTAAGCCAACACAAGAAAAGCAAAACATCTGTTATTATTTCAAAAACCTCAAAATTCAGAAATTGAATTAAAACACATAAAGTCTTTATTTCTCTTGGAGGTATATTTTAATTATTTAATTTAACCTTAAATGTGCCATAAAAGGCTGGATACAACTAATAATTAAGAACTTTAAAGGGCAACAGAAACCCTCTAACAGTCTGCAGTTTAATTAAAGGCTATTATTACAAACCTCTTGAACATACAGTTACATTTAATGACAAGTGGTGACTTGTAAATGATACATTTGAAAGGTACCACTCCTGTTCTAAACCCTATTGTTAGACAACATTGAAACATGCATATTCTCCCAGTGAAAGACTATTTTGAGCATAAATGTGATACATTTGTGAAATGAAATATTTCTGCTACTTTGAAAGTATACAGATTTGAAGCATTTTGCTTGGAAATATTCATTAGTTTTGTTCACATCTCTTAACATCTGCAAAATGAATAGAGTATCACTGAAGAGATATGCCAATTAAGATAAATGAAAGTCAGCCATTTGGTCACATTTTGCTAGTAACACACAGTATGCAGAAACACTCCCTGGATGTACACACAATAAACATAAGATACTATATTTAACACAAAGATGTAATGTCTCAATTTTTTCCACCTTTGAAAAAAAAAAAATCTGTGTATTTTACAAATTTTTCACAAGCAACATATATTTGAGTATTTGTAGCAATGTAGGCCAAAATACCTATTGAATCAAAATATATTGTACTTGGTCATTGAGCCCAATCCTGTAAGATCCCTGTTTTTCAGGTAGTCTTTACTGTCTTATGGTGTCTTTTCAATTTGGCATTTCCTATAAATAAGAGCTACTAAAGTAAGCAGACGTTTAAGTTGGCCTTATCCTACATAAAATTGGCATTTCTAATGAATAGATAAAATCTTATGTATTTTGAGTTTTAAACTGGATTTTTACCTGTTCTTTCTGCTTTCATCCCTGTGGTTTTGCTCTCTCAGGTGACGCCCAATCCTGTGCTTAACACCCACACTTTAAGAGAGTGTTAAAAGCCACAGGATGTTTGAATTCTCAGGTGTAAAATGATGAGCTCGTCTAAAAATGAATGAAGGGAAATGCAACTTTAATGTTCTAATAATTTTAAAAATTAATATTTTTCCCAAAAAATGTGCTTAAATAATTGCTCACACTTTAATGATTTAGTGAAGTTTATTGTCTAGGTCTGTGAATACTGGACTTTAAATCTGAAAGTACTTATTTACTAATAATTTGGAAAGGGCACATGAAACAACTCATGTTACTGTATTTGGAGAGGCTATAAATACTTGAGGGAAAAATGAGAAAATAAGCATAAACAAGACAGGTTACCAATATTGTTTGGAGAGCAAAATATAAGATTTAACATGGAAAAGAGGAAATACAGGTGTGAAAAAAAATCTGAAACAAATAAATATTCAACAAAAAAAGATACTGAGTAATAAGAAGAGACCTAAGAGCGAAGTGGATAAGAAGTTATCAGGTTAAAATGCAATTTAAAAAAAAACCATAAAAGACAGTGAAGTAGCAGCAATGCCTCTTATGCAGTATGTATTAAAGGCAAATTATGTTGAGAACCCATAATTTCAACATAAGAGTATTAGACTACCTGGAATACAACATGCCATTAAAAAAGACCTTAATGAGTTAAACTGAGAAGATGCAGAGAAAAAAAGGGGGAAACTATTGAAGTGACAGAATGGAGGGATTGCTTCGTAAGGAAAGCTTGAGGGAAGTGACTGAGCAAACTGATGACCAAAGCAAATGTGTGGGTGTTCGGATAAGAAGCAATTCTAGCTACCAAAGACTTGCATTGTGTCCAGTGGTCATTGTTTGTATGCAACCAGAATTTTCTCTAATGTTAACCAAAAGTGGCCTAATAAAACATCAAACAACATGCAATATTAAGGCAGTGCTGACATGATGGTCTATGTACCCTGGAAAGGTAAATAAGAAAGTGAGCAGAAGAGATGGCTGTCTGAATATCTGGAAAAATTCCTAGAGAAGAAGTGCATGGAGGGTTAGACTGAGAGGAAATAATGTTGACTCCATTGCCTGAGTCATTTAAACCTAGAGTGGAGAATACTCCAGAGAATTCACTGCAGATTACAATCTTGCGTACTTAAGAAGATTGGCTAGATCAGCTCTTAGATCTTTATTCATCCCTAAATTTTTGTGATTATACAGTTATTTGATTCCAGGTGATTCTTTTGCCTAGAGCTAAATCTTCAGATAAAATGATTTCTAAAGATAAATCTGGATAGTTCATTTGCATGCTCATTTTGAGAAACACATGTGATAGAGACCTATCATGATAGCATTTTTGCCTGGACACCATCACAGGAGTAATAAGATTGCAATCATCTTGAAATATAAAAGTAAAAAATCACAAATGAAAATGGTTGGTTTAAGATTCTCAGTCTTATGCTGAAGATCCCAAAGGCATAATTATATTAAGTATAGAAATATTGCTTCCATTTATTTGACGTAGATAGATATCTACTGCCTTTGCCTTTTTTTTCACAGTTTCCCATAAGACAGTGTCTGAATTATTCCTTTCTGTGAACAGGTGAATTACAAATATAGCATGTTGCATACGATTATATTATAGTCTATAGCAAAATATCACCTGTTTACAAATACAGTGGTTAGAAAATTTATTTTTTAATGTCTGTGTCTTAGACAGTTTGTGTTGTTCTTTAAAGACCCTTACATCTTTCCACTGAAGTCAATGTGTGATGCTGGTCCTGGTGCAAAGACAAGATCTCTTTATGAATGTCTGTAGAACACTAAAATATCTGAAGAACATTAAAATGATTGAGTCTCAAACAATTTATAAATTATTTTCTCTGAGTAGACACTGACAGAATACCAGGCTAGGTTACTTACAAAGGGACTTTTCCTGATTTCCTACTTCATTTTCAGTTTGAACATGGTGTGAGCATTCAGACACCTTGTTCAAATAAGAATTAGTCCAGCCTGTCAAATAAAAACACTTTTATAATATATAATCTGACAGCTGATTTGGTGTCTCTGAGTTTTCTGTATGTTTCACTGGTATGCATCCCTGCTGTGCAGTTTACATTTACACATATATGTGTATAAAGAAATACGTACACATATGTGTAAAATATATATATTATATACAATATAGATGAACTACCTAGGAAGAGTTTACTCCAGTGTAGAATTTATTTGTGTCATTGTTTGCTAAATTAGAGAGAAAATAATGAACTTTCCAAAATAACAAATGTGGTTTTTAAAAAGGAAATAAAAGGACAGAGAAAAAAAAAGCTGTCAACTCTAAATCCATTTTAACTCTGTTTTTTGTCCTGATAATTTCCAACAATGACTATGCATTACAAAGTCAGTGGGTTATCTCATATGCTTTCTCATATGGTCTTGTTTGCTCTAATATTGCCATGCTGTTTCATGACATAAGCGAGCTGTATGTTGGTGTGTATTAGGTGCCACAAAGGGTTGGTGCAGGTGTGAGCACAGCCTCCTCCACAGGACCTATGGCTTGCAATTCCTCCACACTTCACCTCTGGTTTTTCCCCTCTTAGACCTTTTTCTGTGCTTGCTGTGCTTTCCCCTGTACCAGTGCAGAGGAGGATTTTGTTATAAGACATAAACACAGAGTACAAGCACAGAGCTGCTGCTCTCGGGATGAGAGCTTTGCTGTCCTTGACAGTAACTAAAGTGAGGAGAAACTTTCTGCAGCAAGGGCATCAATGTTAGAATTCGACCTTTACAAACCAGGGCATTCTCTGACCTATTGGCTTTGGTTGTCGCCAGTGAGGGTTAATAGAATTAATTCAAATTTGCCTTGATTTAAAGTGAGAACTGAATCAAATGTTTTTGTTTTTTTTCCTCCCCCCAGGTTTGCCAGCCCTGTTTTGCAATTTTTTTTCTTTTTATTTCAGTAAAAATAATACCATTTGTCCTTCATGCATTTCTGCAGTATTTAAATAGGTGATAAGGGGGCAAAATTTGTATTCTAGAGGCAGCCTAAGAAATACGGTAGGTGATGGTAGAAGTAAGATTGTCAAAAAAATAACCACATATATATTATGTACATCCAACTTCTCTGGTTGGTTGACTCTTTGCCAGACAGCAGGAATGGATCTGTAGGGTATAGACTTAAAGAGAAAAAACCATGCAGTGATTGAGAAAATTAGAAGTTCCTCAGCCAATCAGAATGTAAAGTATTGCAAAGTTAAGAATAAACTTTATACAACATTTGAGCATATCTGCACAGTAATTTACAAAAAGAAGTTATTATAATGTTGCTATGAAAACTCTTTGTACTGTATACTTGTGAAATTTATTTTTCATAGATTGACGTTAAAATTCCAGATAAAATTTTATGTAACATGTATAAATTTGGATATAAATGGATTATTGCAACAAAGTTCCGAGAGTTCTGGAACTGCTGGTCCAAAATGCTCAGTTCTGAAACTTAAGTAATAAGTATAGAGATTTTTTTTCCTTTTTGTGAATAAATTTTACAAAATTACATGATTTGTGATTTTGCCACTTGGTTTCTCTTCAAGTTAGATATAAAATGTGTGTATAAATTAGTAATAAGCCTTTCTGTACAGTAAGTTTGGAGCAGATTATAGGTGAATTAGCTATAGCTTAACCAATACTTCACAAACCAAACAATTTAGTCTTTTTCACAAAGGCAGAAAACTTATTAAAGGAAATAACATCCGCTCTTCCTTAACTAGTTAAGATGTAAGAAGAATTCTGATCTCTTTTTAAATTCATCTATGTATGTTGATTATGACCTAACATACTTCATAAAATTTAAATTTCAAGTCATAGCTGAATAAAATACAAAATTATGGAGTATTCTAAAATATAAAAATGCAATCTGTTGATCTTGACTTATAAATCAGGATGAAAGTAAAACCACTTACCTATCTTTAATTTGCAAAGACATAGCAAGCAATATAGCACCCTCACAAAACACTTAGCATGTGTATATGTGTATGTGAGTGAAAATACATGTAGATGCATGTTTACATTTATGTATAAAATCTATAGTATATGTATATGGAGAGAGGACACGTCACATATCAAATCCATCATAAATGTGTATTAATTAATCATAAAAAAAGATACATTTGATTGTGAGGCTGATTTTTTTTTTTTTAAGCAGGGAAATCTCTCAACTCTGTAAACACTGTCTTTTAGAAGACCTTGAGAGAGGACCTTCCATCACCAAAATTATATATATATATTTAAAAGCTATTTTCTATATATTAAGAAAGCCTGAGAGCATTATCATTCTGTCAAAATATTTTTGGTTTTAATTTGAAATTCTGCTCTCCATGAAGGATCTAAATGTCTATGTTTTCCCTGGGAAATTTATCTTTTGCAATCAGCTTCAGTCAATAATGGGCACAGCTGAGTTGGTACTGCAGGTATCTAACTTAGAGCTTATTTATATAGGTAGAATTAAGGAATATTCAGTATTGCTTGTGAATGAAGGTGTTTAGTGTGCTTTAACTAGTGAACATCTGATACAGTTATTTTGCCAAAATGAGTCTTCTGATCAGACATGACCTCAAAGCACAAATGGATTAAGGGCATATTCAACACCGCTTAGAAACGAGTTTGGACCTTGCTCTGAAGTTCTATGTTTTATCATTCTGAGTATTGGCAACCGCATTTTTTTTCATCTTAGCTGCACATTTGGGTGACAACTGGACTCTTCAGTGAAGAGTCCTACAGCAACTTGATAGCTAGTAGCATAATGACATTAGAAGAGTGAAGTTGAAATCAGGGCAACTTGGAAATGAAAACAAATTTTAATCAATTACATATTTTACTTTTACTTATTTGAGAAGTCAGCTGATTTCAATAATTAAGGCACATTTTAAGAAGAATTAAGTTAGATGCAACTTTACTTATTTAACAGGACTACGCAGAACTAAATATTCATACATGGTCCTAATATTTTGGTGTAAGAGAAACAGTTGTCCAGGATAAGGGTGTTGTCAGGATAAATGTGGCAACTGTATCAGTAAGTTAAATAACAAAGCAAGTAAGTGCTGAATTTCCCTGCCACTGGGATCAAGCACTGTATTCAGCAGGCCTTCATACAAAGCCTGTGTATGTATAACTCTCATGATGAGTTTATCCAGGAGACTCATCTTCAAAAACAAAAATCAGAAAGAACTTTTCTTAGGGAAGAAATAGTCTGGTGGTGCTTGAGACTACCTTATTGATAATTTTCACTGTTTCATGTCAGTCTCATTTTGATGTATTTTAGTTTAATCTTGATGGACTCAGCTGTGGATTTTACACCTTCATAAGCAAATTCTGAAATTAAGTAATAATAAATGCTTTATACATGATTAAAAGAGTTCCCTTCCTCCCTCTCTTTCTCTCCCTCTCCCTCTCTTTAGGATTTAAAATAAAAGTCTGTAATGAAAGAAAAAGAACCCAATGCATGAAGTGTGCATAGGTTAGGTAGATCAACTGAAGTTCTTGAAACTTTCATGCTTTGGCCAGGTGAATCCCTGCCTTTCTTCCCTTCCCTCCCCTCTAAGGACTCAGCAAAGATACAACCCTGCAAAAACCATAGTGCCTTCTGTGATATGCTAATTTTAATTTTAATGGAAGCTGAGACTGCTCAGCACCCTGTAGTAGACACTCATCATCTCAAAGGCCATCAATTTCCTTCTCAAATGCAGGGGAGAGAACAATAAAGTAAAATCTCAAGACAGAGTCAATATGCTCTTAAGGAAATTTGTTTTCTGACCCAAATCTAGTAATCAGTGAAATGTCATGTAGGACATCAGGAATTTCCCACAGAACAAGCTGTAGATTAAACCTGACTATTCCTTTCTGAACTTTAATACCTATCTCCACAAAACTGATGTAGACCAGGAAAATAGAAGAGTGGGAGCTTTTTAGTTGACTGCCGTCAGTGGAGCTGGGATAGGCTCCTGCTTTCCATCAGAGAATCTCAGTTTTCTAGTGGGGACGCTTAGAAGAGGTGTTGATTATGAGCAAATGCTACACAGTGGCAAATCAATCAGCTCTGTTACTGGTGGTCAAATATCCCATCAGTTTGAGAGAGCTTAGCTGGTGCACTCCCTATGGAGGCAGAAAGTGGAGCTGTCTTACAACTGAGTCAAGTTCATAATTCCTGTTACTTTCCTGATGCTGAACCCTTTATCCTAAACACTGAAGGGAGATAAAAACTATTTTTATACACTGGACTAAACCCTTGCCCGAATAAGAAGGAAATATTCTTAAGCTTTAGTTTACTAGATGCAATATGAAAATATCCAAAGAATTCTATTTTGCAGAATATTATTATACACAAGTTCTGTATGTTAACAAACTGGTCTTGGACATATTTAAAATGTCAATATTTGTATCTGATTTTTTTTTTGTAAATATTATTTGTTGTAGCTTAGTAGTGAGCCAAGTAGTGGTTTTTCTTTCTCCTAAGTATGCAGTGTGTTGTGTGGATATCTAAACTCTTGCAACATTGATTATAAAACTCAATTTTGAGGTGCAGGGTATCAGTACAGATACACTGGATAGTTGCTATAAGCAGTTCTAACCTGCCTGTTACTGAGGGATTCTTGCTTTCACTGGGGACAAGTCCTGTGTCTTTGTTGAATGAGGCCAGAAGAGAAGAATACAAGAATATAACTGCTTGAGAACAAAGCTGATGAGAAAAAAAAATTACTTTTGAAGACTTGCTCGTTTATTGAAGGGTTTTGTCAGGAAAAAAAAAAAACAAAAACAAAAACAACCAAAATGTTTGGTCTTACCATTACTGAACTAGATCTCTCTGCATTCTAATATTGTGTCGTGGTGTTGAAGGTGAGATGCCTTCTCTCCTGTCTAACCAAGTTCGAGACATGTCATTGGAGTTGCATAGCTTCAAGTGCCTGTACACTGAACAACAGTCCTGGTACATAAAGGAAAATAACTCCAAGACTTTTAAGGAAACATAGTGCAAGATTTACATATGGAAATATCTGATATTGCAATTAGATCTTAAAATGCCAAAATAAGGAATAATGGGAAACTGACTTTTATTATTAAATTTTAAAACTTAGATAATTTTATAGTTGCATTTGTGTTCTAGAAACAGAAGCTACCCTTATTTCTCACAGAGGGAAGAATCAGAAATGGGTTTAAATGGAAGAAAGAAGTAAAAAGGAGTTGAATATTTAAAAATATATATATATTGAGCATGTTAGTTAACATAATGAGCTTAATATAAGTATAATATCATAACTGCTAAATCCAAGAAAACATTATCTTTGTATGAAATTCAAGTATAGGTATTCTTACCCAAGTTATGCAAAAAGCTAAGAGCCATTTTTCCATTGTTTTCCAGTTCCCCAACTTATGCATCCATTTCAAACATCACTTTTATCAGTTTAGACAATAGAAATAAAATCAAGACCAGTGACTAGTGTAGGTAAAACGTGGCTGAATAATAAAGAGCAAGATTATACTCCTGGAAAAGCTGGTAGCCCATGGCTTGGACAAGTGTACCCTCTCCTGGATTAGGAGCTGGCTGGAGGGTCGGGCCCAGAGAGTGCTGGTGAATGGAGCTGCATCCAGCTGGCGGCCGGTCACTAGTGGTGTTCCCCAGGGATCAGTGTTGGGCCCAGTCCTGTTTAACATCTTTATAGATGATTTAGATGAGGGGATTGAGTGTATCATCAGCAAATTTGCTGATGACACTAAATTGGGAGGGAGTGTCGACCTGCTGGAAGGCAGGAGGGCTCTGCAGAGGGATCTGGATAGACTGGAGAGATGGGCTGATTCCAATGGAATGAAGTTCAATAAAGCCAAGTGGCGGGTCCTGCACTTTGGCCACAACAACCCCCTGCAGCGCTACAGGCTGGGCACAGAGTGGCTGGAGAGCAGCCAGGCAGAAAGGGACCTGGGGGTACTAATTGACAGGAAGCTCGACATGAGCCAACAGTGTGCCCAGGTGGCCAAGAAGGCCAACGGGATCTTGTCCTGTATCAAAAATAGTGTGGCCAGCAGGAGCAGGGAAGTGATCCTTCCCCTGTACTCTGTGTTGGTGAGGCCACACCTTGAGTATTGTGTTCAGTTCTGGGCCCCTCAGTTCAGAAAGGATATTGAGGTGCTGGAGCGGGTCCAGAGAAGAGCAACAAGGCTGGTGAAGGGACTGGAGCATAAGTCCTATGGGGAGAGGCTGAGGGAGCTGGGGTTGTTTAGCCTGGAGAAGAGGAGGCTCAGAGGTGACCTCATCACCGTCTATAACTACCTGAAGGGAAGTTCTAGCCAGGTGGGGGTTGGTCTCTTCTCTCAGGCACTCAGCAATAGGACAAGGGGGCACGGGCTTAAGCTGCGCCAGGGGAAATTTAAGTTGGATATCAGGAGAAAATTCTTTACAGAGAGAGTGATCAGGCATTGGAATGGGCTGCCCAGAGAGGTGGTGGATTCACCATCCCTGGAGATTTTTAAACGCAGATTGGACGTGGCACTGAGTGCCATGATCTAGTAAATGGACTGGATTTGGACCAAGGGTTGGACTCGATGATCTCGGAGGTCTTTTCCAACCCAATCGATTCTATGATTCTATGATTCTATGATTCTATGATTCTTTCTACTATGACAACGAATAATTTAGGCAAATATACTGACTTCCCTGCTCAGAAAGTTGGCAGATTCTCAGCCTATAGAAATGACGAGCTAAGATCACATTTCCATTTATTTTTAAAAGTGATTTTAGACACATCAGTCACCATGAAGTTTGGCAATATTTTCTGGTAATCTATATGAGCAGATATTGAGCTCAAGCCTTGACTTCTAAATTCCCATCTATTATTCTATACAGAGAGCAGTGCAGACCTCAGTTTCTTCATTGGTTTTAATTATTTAAGTTTACATTCCTCCACTGATAACATTTGGTTCTCTGTTCACAGGACTTTGATACAAAGAGCAGAGTCCCCAGATTTTTTAATTGCAAGTCTGAAATTGCTGTGGCTACTAAATGTGGCCATTTTAGCTTGTTAAAACAAACAAACAAACAAACAAAAAACCCAATAAAAATAAAACAAAAAAATCCCATACCAAAACTAAACACGAAACACCAAACCCATGAAATAAATCCTGCTTACTTGTTTGCTCAATTAATTTAATAAAATGAGAAATATTGACATAAATATGTTCACCTGAGACTACAATGTACTTATCTAAAATAAGGAGGGAAATTATTTTTCTGGTTGGATCACAACAGTTTGAGAAGCTTGTTTTGGTGTCAAGCATAAAAGTAATTTAAAACTATAGATGCTCCAGTTCAGGATTAAATCAAACATTTTTAAAATTTCTTGCTTCTGGATATGTTTTGCATCAAAGATTAATTTCCAAATTAATCTTTCAAAGCAATGATTCAGGTATTCTGATGGTTCTTCCATTGTACTTTATTTAATATGTGGAAAATAAAAAGTTCATAGTTACATTATAGTGATTTTGGTAACTTTAAAAAGTATTAACAGATGTAACAATTTTAAAATTAACCTGAAAAATCTAACTGCAATGTACCAAAATCAGCATATAAATCTAATTTACTAATTTTAAACCAAAATTAAAATAATAGTTCAGACAAGGCAGTATTTTGGAATAGTTAACAGAAAAATAATGCAACATGTAATATAAATATAATTCCCAGTTAATGTAATATTGTCAGTGTGCAAGTGGTGTAATAGTTGTTTGAAATGAGAAGTATGTATGAACATTAAGAAACGTAAATTATTCCCCTAAAGTGATAAAAATAAAAAAGGAATACTTTCTTGATAATTGCATTCTTTCTTTACTAAGCATGAAATGTATTGAAAGGAATGTGGCAAAAATCTCAAAATGGATAACTGATATGAGTTTATTTTTTTCTGTGTGTTTCTCAATCCATTTATAATCTGATTGTTTTTCCCTATGTAGCTGGAAAGTAGTAAAAACCCAAAGACAATGCATATGCTTCACTGTTCTGCTTCCAATTTTGCATCATTCATTTCTTGATTTTCTCAAAGACTTTTTCAGTAATTTTGTGTCAGATTGTGACATTGATTGCAAATTAGAATTTTCCACTGACTCTAGTAGGAGGTTCTGCTAAGAAAGCAGTTGCCTGGTCAGGATGACTGTGAGATTCCTCTGAAAGAAAGAATCTGATGTCTCATAAAAATAGCATAAGAAGTACTGATACTGTGGTAGTGGTGTGAAAGTTGGAAAATGAAAGAAGAGTTGATATAAAATGGTACTCAAAAATAGAAACCAAGTTAAAGGTGATGTTTTTGCTGTTGGCTCTTTTTCAGACCATAAGCTGAACACTACTATTTTTCTATTTCTTCCGCCTGAGGAAGGCCTCAAAGACAGAGGAATGCCTCTAATCTAGTCTTGTAATTGAACACGTGTTTTAAAGACTAGAGGAATGTTGTTAGGGCAAAAGTGATGGGACAGGTCAGAAGAAAACACATTGTTTTCCTTAAGTAAAGAGTCTCTGAGAAGTAAATGCCCAGAGTTACTCTAAATTCAGTATTCTGTCCAGGGACACCTCTGGTAAATAATTAAGACTGTTAGTGACTTAACTAAGTCCAATTATGGATCTAAACATTCCTCTGAAAATCACTGTCTAAAAATTTCTCTGGTGATGTTTTTTTATGCGGAGGACTTGATTCAACCATCCTGATTTCATGGTATGATATAACTTTTGCATGGAGTTTAATTGATGTTAAAAGGCCAAATTCTAATTTCATCTGTACAAGGGGTACATCTGTAGTAAACCTATTAAGGTCAGATGAGTTACTTTAGATTTACAGCAGTGTAAGTAAAAGCTTATAGGGTGCATTCACATAAGATTTATTTATGTGTGTAAAGGTTACATGCTTGGGCACCTAGGTTTTCTCTTAAAGATAAAAATTTCAGCTTTTATGTCCCGTATTATAGGCCTACTTACTTATATATTCCTATAAATCAGTGGTTTCTATTTCATATGTAAATGCAAACACTTTAAAATAATCTGTCTTTGAATCTGAGGAGATACTCGGGGGAAGGTGAACAAAAATACTTTTTTCCAGCTAAGGAATGGCAGTTCATTTCTTCTCACAAAGATCTTGTATACACTTACTCCTGTAGTATATGGCTAGCACACTTTGCTAAAAATGGTTCTGCCTTTGACAGATGTGGCCTTAGACACACAGAGGCTGTGACATCCATGGGTATAATATATGAAAGCCTAAAACTTAGAAGATGCATCTTTCTGATTCCCTCTGAATATAGTGAGGGAAGCACATTGACTTTGTAAGGGTACATGCAACCTCCAGAAGAAACAAAAATGTTACTGTTTAGAGTTACAGGAATGGGCAAAAAAAAAAACTTGACACATTTATAGCATGACCAATTCACAACATTGCACAAACATTAACTAATTCATCAATAAGATAGGTGATTTGACATGATGTCTTTTCCACTTGATATAACTTTGAGTAAAAAAAATACTATGTGTATATATATATATATATGTATATATATATATATATATATATATATATATATATACATAGTGCATGCCATTGAACAAATTATGTCAGAGAGCAAAACACAGCAAAGTCTACACAGACATGAATGTGTCCATAACAGAAATATGCCGAGTATAATATAGAAGGCAAGATAGGGTCACAGTGGCTTAGGCACATTCTGTTCCCTCCTAGGCCTAATTTTTTTCAGTTAGGTTAACTGGGAATCTTTCTGTTATTGTACAGAAAAGAACACAATGTTTTACAGAGAAAAAAAGCCCAAACAAAAAACGCCATGAACACTCTTGGAAACTGTGGAACCATTTTGAAAACAGGAGGCAAAATATTTCCAGAGAAAAAATAAGAAGTGATATTTAAACAGAACTGTATTATAGATTTTGAAATAACAAAAAATAGGAGAGAATGTCACTGTTATGGGCATGAGGCTTACAGTGGGTTTACATTGCAAACATAAGTGAAGCACCCAGAAAATGCTCTGGTAGATAAAAAATGGCCACTGACTCAATTAGCAACAAACCAAAGATATCACAAATGTAGCTGAGAGTCAGAGGTGTTTTTCAAGCACAGTTTTTAGCATTCTAGATTATGGAATGAATAATCTTGAGCAAAGAAAATGAGGAAAACACAAAAGCTTTGTTGAATATTGATCCGATGGGGACTAAAATCAGTGGTGTTTAGTGAAATGCATATGGCCACCTTAATATGTTTCATAAACAAGGACACAAGTCTTCTTTGTAAGCTAGGAAAATATATTTTGCACTTATTTTGTATTCTTTACATATCAATTGTAGAGCTTAATTTTTCATATAATCAGTTTCAGCTACAGTTTTAGATCCTTTTTTGTATTTTTTTTGATATTAAAATTTAACCTATATGTACAAATTGGTTTTGGAATGAACTGTAATTCATGGTCCTTATAATTCGATATTTCAGCGGATTATTTCTGACTTCATGATTATATTCCCTTACATGTAAAAGCTGCCAGTTCTGCCTATCCATTACTGTTTTAGAGTAACCTACTGGCATGGAAATTCTAAAGCAGTGCTTTGTATCTAATTTCTCTGCTACTGGAATTTTAATTGCTCCTTTAAGCCGCCTTATTCAAATACATGTTGAAAAAGTAAAACAGTCACAGGTGTTATTTGGTAACTCCTGCCATAGAAATTAAGGCAGACTGCATTTAATGAATGAAATAATTATCAAAAACTGAAAGGAATAATTTAAACTAGATGAGAAGAAGTGATATTTCTTATGTTAAGCTGCATAACTGATGTGTAGAAGTCACTTCCAAAAGCAATAACCAGGATGACACTCCAGCAAAGTATTAGATATGCTATCACAACTTGAGTGGCCACATTATATGAGAAGTCAAGTGTGTACAGATAAATAATCAAAAAGTCAAATAATTAAATTATTCTTCTGGACTGGTAACTTCATCATGGGCCTTTTCTATTTGTAAGTGATTTTTCTTTTGTTCAGATAATGTTGGCCGGCCAGCCAGCCAGTCAGGATGATCTGATCCAGGATATCAATTCAAATTCTTTTTTCCATTAAATACATAATTCCCACAGAATGCATGGAAATTGCATCTGGTATAACAATGGTTGAAAATTTTTTAGGATTGTGGTTACAGATTTTGTATGAAAAAAACCCCCAAAACCAAACCAAATAAATCCTTAGAGAAATTGTATTAATATAAATTCATAAACCAATGCAGTCCTTTGGTTGTACAAATGGACGGTATCTTAAACTTAAGAATTTTATAGGACATCAATAATTTTATAATTTTAGGGCTACAGTGTTTTAAACCTCAGCAAATATGATTGAAATAAGGTTTCCTTAAGCTTTCCTTATGCTTTCAAGGTGTTTTTTCTTTAATATGGTTATTTGATAGATTAAATATTCCACTGGAATTTTAAACTGAAGCTTTCTTTTTATCTGTAAGAGTATTGTAAAAGCATAAAGTCTCTTCTGTAAAATCTGGTGTAAGCTGTGCATCTGTAGTCCTTTTCTGCAAAATTTAATCCACTCTCCTTTGAAACAGAGGAAATTCCTGCAAGCTTTTTGCGGGTGTTTTCTTTCACCATTCTGGTTTCTTTTCCATCTGATTTTCATACAGCTTTTTTCTTTATGTCTTCCAATAAGTATTTTCTTCTCTCTCTGAGTCTCAGTGAAGCTCTTCTGTGTCCTTCTTCCGCACACTTTTTGACTCTCCTACCCCTCTCATTCAAGTATGAGTGGATGATGTTTCTCTCAAGTTAGCAAAGTATCTCTGTGTCTGGATCACTCATGCTTTGAGGCTATACAGTGATCTGTCACACCAGCCAAATATTCCAAATTGGTTCAGTACCTTTAATAAACAACTTTGCATAAATAAGAGAAAACCCCGCTCTTTTTTATGTAAATGAGAAAACCTGTATATTGCTGGAATCATTATTTAAAGATTTTTTCCCATTGTGGCAAGGATCACAAGACCAGTTGCATTTTATATATGCTTAACCATCATAGAAGCAGTAAAAGGCAAGAAAAATTTACAACCCTGCATAGTATAAAACTGCTTAAGATCACCTCGATGTGTGCATATGCATTCTGAAACTACAGAATATGGAGAATTTAAGGGCAGGCTAAATCATGTCATCTCTTTTCAGTCCAGTTTCAGTAAAAAGATACATATATCCAAGCTCTATTAATTAGGTCTGCCTATACACAAATATGCACACTAATCGGACATTATTGCCACCTTATCATGGTTTTAGGATGTCATTTATTGCTGTTTCTTAATTTGACTTAAATCCCAAAGTCATGTCTCAGAATAAACTGGTGTCATTTTAAGATTTAAGAAACATTATTCTTTTTAGTATATGTTTCCCATTCACTAAGAACTAACATTTTTCTTTTTTTTTTCCTTTTTTTTTTTTTCATTTGGGTTATCTGCATTGTATGCTAACTAAAAATAAAATTAAAAGAAATACTTTCAGAGGATTTCAGACCTCTGACCCAGCAGACAGTCAAATACAAAGTGTGGGTAACCAGAAATCACAATCATTAGATGAACCAAATCTTTTCTTAAAATTCCTAAGGTTCAGCTCAGGCTTGGTATCACACCACTGTTTTGATGGGATGCTATAATATTTTATCTTTGCTTTTTTTTCTCTGTCACAGAAGTGAAGTAAAAATTCTTTAAAATAAAATTTTTAAAAAAATCTGTGAATCATGTATTACCTACATTCACTACCCATTTTGTTTAGAATGCCAAGAATCAGTGTTTTGTCAGGGTCAAAATGCTCAAGAAGAGTTTCAGAAACATATTTATCCACAGAGGCCAAGTCAGCCTCAGTATAAGCCAACAACCTTTTAGGTTGCTATATAATTTTTCTCAAAAGCAAGATGTTCTTCTGAAGCATTATCACTCACATGGTGAGAGATGGAGAGAGACAACAGATTTTGCACTAGAATATGTAATTTGCCTTCTTTCAGCTGTTCTGACTCAATTTCTGGTCTTTATTTTGCTATACAAATAGAGATTAAGCATTTCTTCTTAGAAATAAAAATATATTTTGAAGATTTAGTTATGTATTTTGAAATAAAATATAAGATTTCAACAATAAAGGAATACAGAATTATCCAGACATGTTTCTGTAATAATTTGCTCTGCAGAAGCCATTGTTATAGGACTGTATCGGGATCATGAATAGTACCTTCAATGAAGATAACAGCAGTAAGAAAATCACTATGTTAGAAAAAAACATTTAGTCCGGGCCTCTGTTTTAAGTGCTTGTATATCCAGCTTCCATAACACTATGCAGAATAGATCATCAATGAGGGAAAAAAATAATGCATACTAAATCAAATACAGCAAATCCAATACAGCAAAAAAGGAGGATACTGAAAGGTTATCTGCAAACTTCTAATTAAGAGATGTTGAAAATTGAATGCAAAGACTATGGAAAAGAGCTGAACTTGTCCCGTTAAATACAGATTATCTAATACAGTTTTCAAATGCACTACAAAGGGCAGCATAATATGGGGAAGGCAGCTGCACATGCTTACAGTGAAGATCCCTGAAAATTCTTTCATGACATTTTTAGAAAACACATTTTAGAAACGTAAGCATCATTACAGAGGATAGTGCAGGGTGAATAGCACCTACAGTGTGCCATTCTGAAGGTTTCCAGTGGTAATAGCAGTCATGCCCTTGCATTGTTTGTGATTTTTAGCCCACAGTATTGATCATAACTCTTTCCTGCTTGCACCCTCGTCATTTTAAGAGCAAGCATGGGGCCAAATGTGTTTTACTTCACCTTTCTTACAATATTCTCAGGTAGAATGTTATAAAAAAAACCCTCTGACACTGAAGAACAGGGTTATCAGTGTTCTGTGTAACCACTTCTTCCTCCCACAATACCATAGGGTTTTCTTTTTGGAGGATGAAAGGAAGAGTGCAACCTTCCTTTCCTAGATCAGAACAGTGACAGTGATGACATGTTGCTTAGCAGTGTTGTTTTCTTCTGTTTGAGGGTTCTGGTTCCAAACCTGCAGATCCAGGGATGATATTGATTCAAGTACTGGACATCATACCAAGACTTCTCTGTTGCTTCATGTATGACAGGACTGATGGTTTTAATTGTTTTTAATTATCACAGTAATATTTTAAAAATATTTTTCACATTATTCTGTGAGAAACTAATTTTCAAAATTACACAAAGCATTCCAGACAAAAAAAAATTCTTCAATAATGAACATGTACAGTTTTATTAGGACTTTTTCTTCACAATCATTCACACAGAGAAATTTAATACAGTGTATTACTCAGACATTATTTTTATGCAAATGCTTTATATTCTGATTCAATACTTAGGTTACACAGTGTGCAGTATTATCTTGATTTATTGTTAGGTCTTGTTATCACCTACTGCTTCTTAATTCATGAGACTAGGAGTTTTCAGGACAGATGTATAGTTTGTTCTGGACTAGGACATCTGCACGAACATATATTTGCAAAAGTACCAACATTAACAATTTTGGTACTCCCACCTCAAGGTAACAAAGACTTTCTTACCTGCATTTTTGCAGGTCACACTGACGTTAATGGATAAAAGTTATGCTGTTCTGTTGCTTAGGCTCTTTTCAGTTACACAGAAATCAAAGATGGTGAAGACCTAATAGGTTACCTAATGTTTTTCTATTCCACTGAAGGATTGTTCCTTAAAGTGTTTTCTCTTGCAAAGAACAGGAAGTCCACTATGTCCCCTGGGAAACTTTTCAACAGTCTAATAGAATTCACCATTAGAAACATTTTCATTTTGTTCAGTTTACATTTTTCTTTCCCTCATTTCATTCATTTCATCATCCTCACTTCTGTTTAATGACAATAATCTGTCAATCAGACTGTATTGTCTTTCCAGATACATTCCCAAACATTTGTAACCTAATTCTGCAGTCATTAATAATGTACAATGGCCTACAAGCGATGAAAATTTAGTCTCCAAAAGCAATTCTGCAAGGTGCTGGGCACACCCTGCAAAGTGCTGCATGGCCCTCAAATTCATCACCTTGTGGTTAAATTCAAGGCTCTCATCTTTTTATTCAAACCTCTCCTTAACATTGTCCTGCTTTATTTGACCTAGACATTTGACCTGCTTCTGCCCTATCTTTTCTACTAATGGTGTTACCCTTGGTGCCCTGGTCGCCTCCTCCCTTTCTTGTTGTTTTGACTCCTCCTCTCCATGCACATCTTCAGCAAACTGAATCGGGAAACATGCAGCTTCTTCTTAACAGGGTCTCTGCCTCAACTCCAGTTTTGGCATTAAAATTAAATAATGCATGTGATATTTTTGAATGTTTGTAAGTATATTTATTTTACAAATTATAAATATTGAAATAATCAACCCTAAGGTAAACTTGCTTTTGCTAAACAACTGAAGTTACTTAGCTTTTGCCATGAGGTTTTCATCTCTGCTCTCATTTCATCCAGTTGTCAAAGTCGTCTTGAGATTGTAGTAACAGTAAACTTCTCAGGGAAAAAAAGATGTTTGCTTTGGAAGTACAATATCTAAGAAAGCTAAAAAGAGTTTAAAAGAGTTTAAGAAAGTTAAAAATGCTTAAAAAGTTAAAAATTTTAATTTAAAAATCTTAATGCTAAAAAAATAAATGCTTCAAGAAAATTTAATGTTTAAAAAATTTAAAAGTTAAAAAGAAATTATGTATTCTTAGTAGTAAAACAATGATAGTAGTAGTAGTTTGATCCTGAAATTCCAATAGAGAAAAAAAAATCTGCAATTTTCAATACGCTTTGTACTTCAACATTAAATATAGGTTGGGCTTCAAGTAAATTAAGAAATAGAAGGTAATTAGAAGAAGACTAAATTTTTGGGCATAACTCAAACTTTATACTGAGTGGAAGAAGCAGCAAGAATTTCCCTGCATGTGCAAATACTTCTCACTTGAAAAAATAGGTGCAAAGAATGGTTTAGGATGCTGAAACCTAGTGATGACTGACCTGTTTGAAACGAATGACAGAAGTATACGCAATCAGTCTGGGTGAGGTTTTGAACTGTATCTGTAAATTAACAGTTATTTGCTCAAGTGTTATGGGTAACTTTTTATAACTCTGTCAAAGCTGTTTGCTAGTTAAGTGTAGATCTATAGCTACCTCTTGAAAGTATCCTCAGAGTTCCCAGGCTGATGTGCATATTTAATCTGAATGCACTCACATGTACTGCAAAGGGCTATTTGAAGAGAGTAAAGCAGAAAAAGTGTCAGTGGTGTATCCATGCAGTGATCCTGGGTTGAATGAATGACAGAGGAAGTTCATTCAAGAGCCATTTTAATCTGATTTATCAGAAAAAAACCCCATCTTTTCCCCATGTTCTTTCTGATCTTACATGGAAACAAATATGGGAAGAATATTTTCTCCTAGTTTTAGCCCTAGTTCTGTTGATATCTTTTATTATATTCTGCTGCTCCTTTGGGAACTGTTTTGGTTTTATTTTTCATTTGATCTGATGTAAGCATCTCTCAATTTTATAGGAAGACATTTATTTGTTTCACTGATATCTAAATTTTCTTCCACTATTTGCCTCAGGCCTGACTTGTATTATCTATGGACAGAGGCCCATGCACCCTTATGGCTCCGCCAACATGTCAGCAATATCTTTAAATTATCATCACTTCAGAGTTTTTCACAGGAGTGCTCTGTTCTTAAAGGGGGAAACAATTCGTGTTACAGTTGTTTGTACACCAGAATTCCTCTGTGTCCTTAGCCTATGAAATAAATGGAAACAAAAAATACATTGTGTTATTCATTTGCTCAGTGAAAACAAAGTATTTTAAAAAATATTATTTAAAAAATCTTGTGATTTGACATTTTGGCCAAATCTACCCACTCATAAGTAAGTTTGAAAGTGAGTTTTGTAAAATTGTGCAACTTAATGCCTTTGCTACTTATCTTTTCCTTTTCTCTGAGCTACAGAAAATTGATACCAAAACTTTCCTCTATGAATTTACTTTAGTTGCAATGATATCCTTGTGCATGGAATAGAGAAACTCTCTTGCTGTCATTCATAACTGCCTTAATGCCTTTCAACAAAATCTTAATTGAGAAGAAGAAATTGTACTCCTTCATTTCCCCCAAACTTGATACTATTTCTTTGAAAAATGAGAAGCATAGTCAAAAAGAGAGAAAATCCTGTGTGCACATGCGCTCTCACACATCTGCCCATCACATTGCCAGGTGACAATTACATATTCTTACTTCGCTCATATACAGTTTTAGTCATTTTTCTTCACCTACTTTTATGACTACTCAGCTGCATCCAATCACAAGGTTCTTGTGGGAATGGGTCTATACAGAATTCAGACCCTTCACACAGGAGTTCATTGTTCATCACTGAAGAGCTGCTCCGCTCCAGACTGTTGCCCCCTCAGAAGAGGCCAGTCTTTCACTTTATCTAATTAAACATTGATTGCTTTTTTATTGGAGTCCAGTGAGTAGATCAGAATAGAGAGATTTGTCAGCTGAGGAATTCTGTGAACAATTGCAAAATCCATATCTCCATTTGCAATGGACCCTGTGCTGGGAAAATTTGTGTGACTTAAAATGTATTCTTATGAAATCAAAATTCGAATTTTAAGCTTATAATTCTTGAAGCACTGGATAAAGAGGAAAAACTCTGAGTATTATGTGGCTGATGGTGACTTTCTTGCAATTCATTGTTATGTTTGGGGTTTTTTTGACCAGCAAAGTGCTAGAACCTGGATTTTGTTCTGAACAAAGACATTTCTGGCAAAGTAATGCAACTGCCTGCTCACTTGAGTGTTTAATGTAATGCTCACTTATGCAGAAGTATGCCACCTGCTGATGCATAAAAAACACGTCTGGTATCACCTGTGTCTTATCTCAATCACTGCCATGGCCGAACTTTACTTAGTTTAAGAAATATGAGCACTCTGCTTGACTGCGGATAAGTACACATCCTCTTATCACTGAGCAGCGCTATTCTAGCCCAGTGCTTACAACTTTCATAATTTTATACTGATTTTGTTGGTACTATCTGTGTTTCTACAGGACCTTCTGATATATTATAAATTTTTCTTGTACAGTCTTTTATTTTAACATTATTTTCAACTTGGCGGTATTTTGCTACTGAAGTTTTGAGGTAGCAAAAACACAGTTGAGACTTTTACTATCTTCCATTCTACATAGAAAAGATACAGTACTTTTCAAGCCTGTGATTCGATGATATTCAGCAGGAAGCCAAAGACAGCAGAGCTTGGTTGTTTTTTTTTCACCCTGACAAAGTGCTTTGAAAATCTTACCACAGATTTCTTGTCCATTGTCATCCATATTTCCAGAAATGATAAGCACTCATTCTTGCTGCTGAAATAAATAAAAACACACAGCGCTTCTACAAACCAGATTTTCAATATAAGTATATTAATGCTTGTTTTTTCCTTATAGCAATTATCTGTGCTTCATATTATTTTGCTGTTAGTATAAATGTAGAGATAATAGTAAAAAAAATAAGATTGGTCATCTCACTAGGAGTTGAGGCTTTTTTTTCAGGGTTTTTTTTTTCTTCTGTTTTCAGAGTAAGCAAACAAGTGAAGCTGCAGAAAGTGGCATAGGTGCTTGAGAGGATTATTTGTAAGACTATTTGCAGTGCCATCTTGAAAATGCATTTTGGAAAGTTGTAATGAAAAGGAGGGATGTTTTGGCACAGAACCTGAGAGGAAAAACAAAAATGTTTAAAGTAAGAGTCAGTGTTGATAACTCAATGAAATTGCCAGAAGGGATTGTTTTGCTGGTAAAAGCTTTGTGTCGCTTTTTGGCCAGGAAGACAACTCCTGACAGAGATGCTTCCTACAGCACACCATAGTAGTGGGAGCGGAATAACTGCTGCATCACTAACACCTGTAAGCATCACCTGGAAAAGGTGAGCTTAGGGCGGGAGGTAGGGTGGGGGGTGGCCGCGAGGGGCATGGGGAGGGGGGCGCAAGGGAGGGATTGGAGAGGGGGGTGCTGGGGGGTAGTGCCTGGCGTCACATCCCGCTGAGGGATGGGTCCTTAGGGAGTGTCATTAATAAGCTCGCAGAGAGGGGCTGGTGGTGCCTGTACACAGAAGGAGAACAAATCAAGGGTACACCAAGCCACGGAGTACAAAAGGGGCTGTTTCGAGCAGAATGACGGAGGAGAATGTGCGGTGAGTGACAGCCGAGTCTCCTGGGTAACAGGGCTCACCGGGAGCCGGGTTGCTGCAAGGCGGTAGAGACGTGAACAGGAGAGAGGGAGCTCAGCAAGGGCCTGAGGCTGCTGTCAGAGCAAGAACGAGCTCTGAAGGACGCCCAGCGGCTGCAGCAGCAGGGTGCTGACATACAGGAGGATGCTGAAGGGGCCTTTGCCCTGGGGATGGAGATATGAGTCATGTAACTCTCTCCTGAACCTGCTGGTACTGGAGTGACCCTTGTTAAGCAGCCTGAACAGTGCTCTTTTACAATCTCCACTGAAATGGGAAAATTGTTTCCTTTGGAATGGAAAATATTAAATTTATTTATTAATTTTTAAATCAGTCTTAAAATTTACAAGCTTGAATTTCTAATAATTGCTGTTCCAGCTAATTTATAATTTCTGTGTTGCTAGGATCTGTAACACAGCACTTGCAGCTAAAATTGTTAATGAAATAAAGTCTTTTTGGGTGGCCTTAATCAAGTTCTAAAAATTGTTTTCATATTTAGTCACAGAGCGTTATAAACACTTTATAAATGCCTGACAATCTATGGGAAAATATTGATTTTGACCACACTGTGTTTTCAGAAGTTTGAAGTTCTAATAAGAATTTAACTTTTAATAAAATTGATGTTTATTCTTTAAGGTAAAATCATTAGAAACTTAATTTTCTTCACTCAGTATATAGCAGGAGAATCACGTATGTATGTTATAAAAATTTAGCGATCCCTTAAATGCTGCTAATAAGTGGAATAAGTCTTTCCGTGTGTAACATTCTCTCCTTTACATGAGAGAAAAAATTGTAGTATTTTGGAATCTAACATATACCCAGCAAATACATATATATGTATATATATATTTATATATATATATATTTATATATATATGTATATGACCGTCCATACATATACACATTACACTTATGTATACAAACATAAAAAGGTGGCATTCCCATTTTTTAACCCTGTGTATCTGCTGATCTACTGAATGGACCTAATTTCTTTCTCTCTCTCTCTTTCTGACCTCTCTTCCCCCTTTAGTTTTGGCAGAGAGAATAAACCCAAACCAGCTCTGTTGTCTTGGTTGTATGATTTAAGTCATCAGACTAAAGACTAGGAGTAAGATCATATAAATGAAAAGAAAAAAACCACAACAGAACAGCTATAAGAGACTGAGACAAAACTGTTCCTTCTTGTGCATCAAAAATATGTCACTTTCCATTTTGCAAATACTTATGCATGCAAGAATCCCCTTCAGGGTATTTAGATGACTCACATGCATAATATTACACACAGATATTGCAGCACCAAGGTCTTGTTTGTTGAGTTTATCTTAGAAAGTCTTTTATTTGTGTGAAAAATGCATTTCACTGTAGATAGCCCTTGCCCAGGTGTAATCCGATCACAGCTCAGCCTGAAGGAGCAGTTACACCCCGATGAGATAATAACTTATTTTCAGGAGAATGATACTGGACCGTGTTTGTGAGGACTGCAGTGAAAGAGTGCTCTGTGTAAACTACTAGAGATTACCTATGAAGGACAAACATAACAAAGTAACATAATTTGTTTGTGGTATGAGAATACCACATTAGTGATTTAACCTGTATTTCTAAACTATTATACAGAGTGACTTAGTTTGGGATGCTCCTGTTGAGTGGTCCCTTTATTTTAATTTAAAGTATAGATAGCTGCTTCTCATTTTGTGTGGCAGATGATAATTTCTTTGTTTGTTTAATGGGTTGCTACAGAAGCAGAGTTGAAATGCTTTGTGTCTTAATTGCTTTCGAAGGTCGCAGTCCTGTAAACATTTTGGCTCCGACAGTGGCAGGTTTCTGTGCTCCCATACTGAATCGAGGGGGTTCTGCATGGATACGCTTCCCTGCCCCTGTGCTAATGTTTGCTAGCTCAGGGCCGAATGCCCATGCTTAACTCCACGTGCATTAGTCATGCCATTGAACTCAAATGGGGAGGTGACCTTAGGAAGCAGCTTACATCAGGGATACTCAATGCATTATTTTTACGGCAGTTCTGCAAACACAGCCAACAAACCTGTCTTGCATTGCAGCCTCACACAACCAGAAAGACAGAGCCAATGGGTAAGAAATTTTAATCTAATAGGAAGGCAAATTTATAAGGTGAAGGATAAGCAGCTCCTGAATGTGTAATGCAGCTTTTGGATGTGATTCATTTTTAAGATAAAGAAAGGAAACAAACTAGCAACTAGTATGTTTTTAATATGACTAGCAAAGCATTTCTGAGAAATATTTTCTACAAAAATGTTGTATTTTATGTTGTTACATACTTGTAAAATGCAAAATTAGTTCACTTCAGAGAATGACAATACATGGAGGATATAGATAGTGAATGTCCTCACCTATATTACATTTACCTATATTTGAAATTTGAAAAAAGGTATTTTACGTAGCTTCATTGAATGTCTTGAGGTTATGAATAGCACTGCCTTGAATGATAAGTATCTTTCCATCTCTCTTCTCTTTAGACAGTCTGAACTTTGTTACAACTTCAGAAAGGCAGCTTCTGCTAAGCACAGTCATAAAATAATTCAGCACTGCTTGTGTCAGAAATGTATTTTTTGCCCAGATGCAAAACACACAATCGTTATGTTAAGGGAATATTCTCATGTAATATTACAATTATTATCCTGAGAATTTTACCTATTGAATGTTGGAAATATGTACACTTTCATATCACTTAGATTAAGGCACTCTCTAAAAATAATTTTTCTCAGCCCTAAATTTGCCTGCATATTTACATCTTTGTAGTATGTCTTTCTAACATTCTACACTGGGACACAGCATGCAGCTACATTCCAATAGCCTGCTTCCTTTTTTACTTACCTGATGTGCTTTGAAGTGTGTCTTGATGCTATCTGCTTAATGTGCGTGGGATGGACACAGTTATATTTGGAAAGGAGTTTTGGTGCCATCAGATGGACATACGACTGGGAGCTGCATTCCTACATACCTGATTCAAAGTCTCCATCCCTTTTATCCGATTCTGCAGGGACTGCCTGCAAGACTGCTGATGTATTTGGCCTAGTGATAAAGACAGATAAGCCTTGTGTGCATCTTTAACTCCACTCTCACGAGGATATTGTGCCAGTGGCTTGATCTGCCCTGTCCTGGCTGCCCAAAGGTGTGAGTCAGCCACCACCCTGTGTGTGATGTCTTCTGGTGGAGAAGCAATAGACTATTTCAGACAAAAATCTCCCTGTAACCTGTTACCTAGGCCATAGAAATGATCAAAGAAACCTGAGCTCAAATACGGACTCAAGACTTAATGGGACAGTTTCAGTGTAGTCCAGATTGCTTGTATTTGTCCACTTCAAAAAGAGTTCATTCTGGTCTTTTTGGTTAGATACACAAGATAGTTTGGAACTTCACCTAATAAAATGGTCCCAAGCTGAGCTAAGCAGATGCTGCTCAGTTCTGCAAAAGTATCTTATGAATTACTCATACTCTAAGCTGTTTCTTGTCCAGCAAATATTTTTCTAGAAGAGATTTCTTGCATGAACCTCCACTAATAGCAATACCTATTACATAGTGCTTTAAAATAACACATCTGCTTTGAGGTAAAAGGCCTCACAATCAGTCATTGTGGCAAAGATTAAGTTATGTTTTCATTCCCTTTTCACAGTCATACAGGTATACACAGAGGTAGAGTTTATTTAGAGATCAAGTACAAGATATTATCAGAACTAGGGTTAAAACTAGGGATTTTGCAATGCTGTTCATTTACTTAGGGCACTACGTATTTCTGTTTCATTTGTCCTTTTACTCTAATACAAATGAATTCATTACAACAAGAATGTTAAAAAGCAAAGTATGCAAAACATTATTGTGTACTTATGTTTGTGTCATGCTACCTGTAAAATTAATGATTCTTCTCTTGGTGGAGAAGCACACATCTGGATCAGTGTATTCCACATAGAATCAAAGAAAGGAGATTTTGTTATTTAGAGTTTTATTTAAAGTAAAAAAAAAAAATTAGTAAGCTTTGTGGCAAACATTTTGCTAATACACTTAATAATTCTGTGTTTCAGAGTAGTGTATGGCTAGTGACTTTTCTTCCTGAGGAGAATGACTGAGATGTCTGCTTGGAGTTATTCCTGGAATTAGACCAGCATGAGCTCTCCTCTACCAATCAGAGGTAATACTGCTGAATGGCAAGAAATCTGAAGTTATATATGTCCAACTATCTATGCATTGACAATGTCAACCCTGGAAAAAGTTCCGTCTGCCTGGTGCCAAAGAAAAGAGTTGGGAGAATGGGTAAACCTGGGTGACATCAGTCTCTTCTGAGGTATATTTAGTTGATGGAGACAAAAGCTTCTCTAGGTAATGGGCGGGTTTTATTAACAGTGATAGCCCAGACTTCTGCCACAACTAAGCAGGTTATTGAAGGTTAATTAATTAGTTATCTACCTAACAATACGCAGCATAATGGCAGATACAAGAGTGTTGTCGTTTTTGGTTAGTTTGTAGAGCCTTTATAACCTCAGAAACTCCACTAGAGGAAAATCAGACAATGTAATACAAGACAATTTAATACAACTGGACAGTTAGTTAATATTAAGTGGCATATTAGTGCTCAGGCCTAAGCCTTCTGCTAGAAAAAAACCCACTCAAATTCTGTTTTTCTGTTATCTAGTGTTCATCGGAAGAGGTTGCAATTATTTTCTATCAGGGTGAGCCTGACAAAATATGAGAGCAGAATCAGCCCCACTAGGATGTACACACATAAGTAGGGCAAATACAATTTGCCAAGTGATATGCATGAAAACTAATTTCCTTACTACGGAATGATCTTTTGAAATGTTTTCTTTAAATGGTGATAGCTAAAAAGCAGCAGAAAATATACCCAGGTCTGTCTAATTCTGCATTATTGGGGTTACATAACCTGCATCTGTTCTCTTCACTTCGGATAGTAGTCTGGCCTTGGAAAGATTGAATTATTGTATAATATCTTTCTCTAATTGTTTCTCCCTTTAGAGTATTTAAAAAATGGGTTGTGTTGACAATAGTAAAGGATAAAGAATGATATTTGTAGTACAAAATAAAATACTGCTTCTGCTAATAATTTTAGCAAGACCAAGTCAGTATGATTTTAATGATATTATAGGTACACTGTGCTTCTGCAACCTTTTTTGGGAGGTGAAATAACTTGCCAACATTCCTGTTGTTTATGCAACCTGAAAAACCTGCATCAAGACACTCAAATTACTATCAGATAACAAATTAAAAGATCATTAAACATATTGCAAACAATATCCTTCATGTTCAGAAATCCCATTTATTTCAAAGGTGTGTCCCAATTTCAGTGGGAGCTCTATAAACAGGAGGTTGAAAATCTAGGCTCTTAATTATAAAATATTCTCACTCCAAAAATAGAAAGGACAAGAAACAAGCACATTTTAAGGAAAAGTTTGAACAAAAACATTTTTCACAAGTTTGTCATTTGTCAGTTATTTCTTTCAGTTAGCATAACTCATGTTTACACAAGTTAATAAATGTACTAGGACACACTTCAAGATTTATAGGTATCTAAATATCTCTCAAAGACTGTCTTAAAATTACTTCATTTCTTAATAACTGTCTCAATTGCATACTTCCTGTCAAAATGTGTCACAATACGTATATATACAGTTCTCATTAAGAGGAAATATGCATATACTTACGTGTGTGTTTAAATACATATATATATATGCACATCCCCCTCTAATTTTTAGTGGTCTCTAATTCCAGAAGTAAGTGAAATATTTATGCTGTTGAAGGGCATTATTAAAATGTCCATTATTCTGTAAGACAAGTGCCAATTTTTTAATTGATTTAAGAAATATTTTCTTAATTTTAAGTGCAACAAAACATTTAATCTCTCCGCAGTTTTAAATTGTATCTCCACTCCGTGAAACTGTTAATAAGATCTCAGACTGATTTTAATGTTATTGCTCCCCTTAGTCTTTTCTGAGATATATATGACTCAGGTGCTGGTCTTTGGTGGTACAAACTAAAGACAATGGAAAAGATAGCATATCTAGAACATGGGAAAAAACAGTATTCCATAAAAATTAAGATTCTTGAAAAGCAGCAAATACCTTATTTTAAGATATTGTTAATCTAGGAATACCTTAATTTAAGAACCTGTTTTAGTGGGAACACAGGAATGCAAATTACCTTGCTGTGCTACGTAACTGTTCATTAGGAAAGCTTCGATGAGGTTTCATCTAAATTTCAATGTGGTTTCATCTTAACTATGAGGATAGAGTGAGACTAACAAAGCTATCCAACAGCCTGGAGGCTGCCCCACCCCTGCAAAAGGGTTTGGGTAGGACAAATTTTGTGTTCAGCTGGGCTGACTTGGTTCAGTAAGGTGGCTGTAGTTGTTGTGATGTCTGTATCCTGAAGAAGAGAGATTTTTGGATATAATACCAGCGGGTATTTTTTACTTTTTATAAATAATATAAAACATGTATAGGAGCAACATCAGTTGCTCCACCTTTTTCCCCTCTCCGAACTAATGAATCTTGAGCATTTATTTGCAACTTGAGCAAGAGGGAGGAGTGAGTGCCCTCACTAAGGAACTGCTCATTCCTGGTGGTGGGTGATAGTTCTGACTTTCTCTTCAGAGATAAGACCTAGAGGCAGCCAATAACAAGGACAGGCAGAAGGATTTAAATGGAATTTAGTTTGGCTGGATCCAGGCCAATTTAATCTATGTAACTCCTCCATTCTGACATCTCCTCTAGCTCTACCAAATAGGCCAGAGTCAGGTGGTGAATCTGTGATAGACACATATATAGAAAGCTGAACATGTCCCAGACAAGGCTACTTTTTTTTTAATTTGAAAAGTAAGGGTCCTGAGCAAAGCTCTGTCAACACTCTCCTTGTTTGCTTATTTGTTTTTATGAAGCAATGTGATGAAATGGGCTCTCCTGTGCTGAAAAGGTTAGGCTTTAATAACCGGGATGAAAGCCAATGGTAAAATACGTATCAGCAGCAAACCCAAACACCTCTTTACCTATTGTTTCCTACATAAATACTGTTCAGTTTTAAATAACTGATCAGTACAAGAAGTGATAAATGGTCTTGCTGTTCTTCCAGGGTCTACATGTTACTTGAACAGATGCTCGTTTTGTCATCATTTTACAGAAAAATAGTGTATTGCACTGGAGCTTATTTGGCAAAGATAAAAAGACAAGTCCCTTTCCTGGCGTGAATACTTTGTAAAGTTATCAGTTTGGGAATTCTGTCTAAAAGTTTCACTAAAAGAGAATTGTGCAGTTGAGCTCTGAAAAGTTTGGCAGTGCAAGAATTAAAGCTTCCTTCAAAACCATTCTGATACTGTCACATACTGCTTTTTTTACTTATTCAACCAGCAGAGCTTGATGGTAGGATCTTCAAAGCTGCAGCACAGGTTGCTTTCATTTGAGCCAACCAAGTAACCAATAGCTGAGGTCAGACACTTTTCTGGACTTGGGCCACACTCAGAGGGAGACACTACGTGTGTTTTGTCTTTGAGCTGTGCATCAGTGAAATTCAGGGTAGGGGGACTGCTGGGCTCTGCATCTGGAGCTGGGGTGGACTTGGTAACCCTGCAGTTCTACAAGAACTGTAATCCTATGGGAATTTTATTTGCAAAGTGAGTATTTGTTGACTACCTGTGAAGGGACTATGATACTAAGAAATAAGGGCTATAAACTAAGTGGAATTCTTCTGAGCACGATGGAAAAGAAATGAGAACAGTCTTTTTGTTTCCTGAATCACACCTAAGTGTACTTTCTATCCATAAATCAACTTTTTAAAGATGGTGGTTTTTTTGGTTTTTTTTTTTACCCTTAGATATTACATATAACTCTCTTTGCTATAGAGGGAGTGCTGTAAATATATATATATATATGTATGTATGGAAATAAAACCAGGAGACAACAGAATATGGTGCATTTTAAAGGCATAGGGAAGGAAGAATACCCTTGGGAAGTTCCGTCTGAAGACTGCAAAGCTGGTTCTTATTTTCAGAGATGCTGTTTTCAGTTTTAGCTCATTCTCAGGAGTAAAATCTTTTTAGCAAATAGTTAAAATTTTTTGTTGCTTACGTATCCTGTTCAAGATATGGTGCAAAGGTAAAGCTCTGAGAAAGTAATTGACAGATGGATGTTTATTAATTCCAAATCCATTTAGTATCCTAAGTATCATGGCATCACAGTTTTTTGTTGATAGCTCAACCACCATCAACTTGAACTACTGAAAATGAGTGTAAAAGCATTAAAGACCCAGTTTGAATCCAGACCAATATTAGGCTACAGTTTATGTATCACCATAAGGAAAAATCAACATTTTTTGCATGAAAATATCTAGTTTAACTTTTAGAAAAATCTTAGCATCTACTTGTATGAAAACAATAAAATTTGCTTTTTAACATTTTTTTTCTAATATATTTTGCACTAGCATTTTTTTTTTCAAATTTCCAAGACAAAGAAAATATATGTATTTGACTGCTACAGAAACACATGAAAATGCATGGGTCTGGATGAATGTTTATACATATATAAAGAAAAATCAGATTTTGACAGCTAAAACCAAAACATTGTTTCTGCCCTCTGTCACCAACAACATAAGGTAGGATGAAAGCAACTGCAAGGCTAAGCCAACCAAAACTAGCAGAAATCATCTCAGAGCAGGTCAGTGAGTCCCAGTAGAGAATCTACCTGATGAATAAGCCAAAACCAACCCTAAACAGGCGTATCTCCCTGTTTGCAATCTGTTGAAAGCTTCAGAGATGAATTTCAATGCCTGTAGCTCTTGCCTCTCTTCTGCATTAGAGGCAGGTGAATACCTTGCAACAATGTCAAGAAGTGTTTGTTCATGTCTTCGAGTGACTCACTGTAATTATCTCTGCTTTTATGTATACAAATATTCTAAGAAAGGAATTTACTGGAGAAAACAGACACTAACAGAAAATTTTAAGCAATTACTAAACATTCATGATACAGAAACTTTTCATTCATACCCAGGAATGTTAAAAGCCTCATTCCAAAGGTATCATTAGCCCAGTAGGAGGCAAGAAAAATCTTATGTTACTTATATAGCCAGATAAGGCTATTGATTTAGAAATAATTATTTTAGATAAAAAAATGCTAGTTGCTTGTTGAATAAATAAATATATCAAATATTTCTTTGATGTAAGTATATCAAAGATGATGTAAGATAACTTGCAAAGATACTTCATGAGATCACTCACCAGTTACTATCCTGGTGAAACAGACTTGACTCGGGGAGATTAGTTTCACTTATTACCAACCAAATCAGAATAGGATAATGAGAAAAAAACCACAAATCTTAAAAAACCCTTCCCCTCATCCTTCCCTTCTTGTTGCTATGGAAATAAAATGCATTCCAGAACCTCACAGCCTTCTAGGAAACTCTTCATAACTGCACACCTAGGAAGGGGCAATTGCTTTCCTTGTCTTGTGAGTTTGTGGTGGGGATGGGAATGGAAAGGCAAGGTGTGAATGGGTTACCTTTGGGTCTGTTTTCTTCATCTCTAGTTTATTTTCAGAATTGTCACCTGGGATGAGTGTGATGATTCATAACCATGTTTTCTTTAAAAATCTTCCACAGCCAACTGATTTCTGGCAGCCTTGTAAGTGTCTAATGGAGGGAAAGCACCCTTTTAACATTGCTCCCAGGACTCTGGACTTCCTAAACTTGCAGATTTGTTGTGTGAAACAACACCATTGCAAAAGACTGCATAAGTTAAGCATTTCGCTATGGAGTATGGGTTGACTTTTGAAACACTTTATTGTCTAATAGTGGGATGTTAACCAGTGGAAATCTCATGACTGAGATTCTCAGACCCTGGGTGCAATGTGAAAGCACCACATGATTTTATAATTTTTTTTTTTTTTTGCAGCATGGTTTTCCACAAGAAAAATGAGAGGAAGTTGAGAATAAAGCCCACGTACCCCTCGCTGCATAAAGACACGCAACTATCATAGTATTTCAGTTATTGTAGGCTGGATTCTTCTTTGGTTATTTACATACCCACCAATCTGTTGACTTTATTTAGTTGGAAACCCACTCCTGCTCTGTCTCTAACACTTGAGATTGATCTTATTTCTCCTACATTGGAAAAATGTCTCAGGTGAGATATAAAAGGGATTCTTAGTCATCTTAGACTAAAGCTCTGTAAAATCGATGTTTTATGGTATAGGATGATAAGCATCCCTAGACTTCTCAGGGAGACTCCAGGGTGAAGCAGGTCACACTGAGAGTCACCTCTTGGTTTTAAGTGAGAGCTCATCATGAACTCCAACAGGAAGGAGCTCCTGTCTTCTGTGGAGGAGGAGAGAGTGTTGGTTGCTGTCATGGTTTGAAAATTGCCCCCCCTGGGAGCCAGGGAGCCTATAGGTGAGGTGATTGGATTCCAGGGCAGTCTCCCCTGGAGGGCCAATCACTGCTTGTTTTGTTTGCTCCTGTGAAAAATCATATATACACAACCGCTGGAAGTTGCTGGCAATTGGTCTGTCTGTCTGCTGCTGTGTGGGTTTGAGAAGGCCCAGGGGTGGCAGAGCCCCCTTTTTTTCCTCTCTGGGGCAGGGGGGCCCTGCGGCCCCACAACTCTGGCCAAGCCAGGGTTGGAGGCAGGATTGGAGTGAGTGTCTGTTGTGAGAGAAGGGACTCACAGCACCTGAAGATAAGCGGGAGAGAGGAGCCAGGCCCTCTTCCCCCTACTTTCCAGATAGGCTGCAGAGGGGGGTTTCTTTTCCCTCTCACTGTAAAGTGGAGGGGAGGCTCAGCATTGGAGCGGAGCCAAAGTGGATGGGCTGAACGCAGCCCAGCGCCAGGGAGATAACCCCAGGTGGAATTGGAGATGGACCAGAGAAAGGCCCGGAGGATGTCCTTGCAGTGATTTAAACAGAGGACAGCTGAAAACTTGGAGGAGGAATGAAGATTCCGGGATGCATACGTGTGATAAGCTGACTGAACTACAGCAACCTACAGAACCGAGGTATGAGAGAGAGAATCACACAGCAGAGACTGACACAGAACCACGGGAGCATGGACTCAAAACTATCTTCTTGGACTTTGTGAGGAAGAAGATACTTCAGTTGTAGCTGGAGTGGTAGCTGGATCTCTTTCCATTACACACAAGGGGGTCTCCTCTCACCCCTCTTGGCCCTTCAACTCCAAGCAAAGGTCTCTCTCCCATGGACTCAGCGATAGCTGGGACAAAGGCTTGCTTCACCACGTCGTATCACGAAGTGCAGGGATCCTCGTGACAGTCCCTTTCCTCAGGGGATTTAAGTTCCCCCTGAGTCAGAACGTTTAGGGCAGCTTTTAGTTCAGTCTTTTGCCCCAGGCGTTCTACCAGAGCTCCTGTACTCTGTCTCAGCTGCCAGTGTGGCAGCAGCAGCGGGGGGACAAGGTCACCTCCTCCGCATTCCATCCAGCCATCCCGATCCAGCTTCCAGGACATTGTGGTGGTTTGAAACTCCCAAGAATCCAATTTCTAAGTTCAAGCCCCTTCCCACAATTTGCCCCTGTGAGAGGGTTTAGTGATGGCACGGACTTGATCTCTTCCTCACCTCATGTGGAGAGTTTTCAGACAAAACAAAACCATTCGTTATTGGGAGAAGGGGAAAATATTTACAAAGGTTTATTTACATACATATATATATTTACATTGAATTAAATTCCTCTTTTCCTTCAATAAAAGTCTAAGAAGAAAAGAGAAAAGTCTTTCTGTCACTCCTCAGGCCACAGTTCCTTCATTTCAGTTTTTTGTGGCACTGGTTAGTGTCTTTAATTTTTCTGAGGCAGCAGATTTAAGTATGGCAGTCAGGATTTTTGTCCTTACTTTGTGGAAATTCCAACCCCAAGCCCGAGCCTTCAGGGGATTTTCCTTGGAGACCTTCACTTGTCTTGGGTTAGAGCATTTAAGGGAGCTTTCAGTTCAGTTTTACCAGCAGCGGAGGACAAGGCCACCTCCTCCGCATTCCATCCTGGTTCAGCTCTCAGGATGACTCCGAGTTTTTCAGCTCCTTTCTCTGTCTCTATCTGCTGCTGCATTTTGGGACTCCCTAAGGGTTTGGAAGTCCACCCCTCCTCTTCAGGAGGTCTCTGGGTTTTGGGAAAGTGATACAGTCTTACCCCAAAACAACTCTGTTGAGTTTACCTCTGTTTTGTTGCCAGCTCTCCCTCCTGCATCTTTCAGCCGGCTTCACGTTATCTCGCTGCTACTGGCTGTCTTTTGGCTTTTAGCCACTGTCGTCTCTGTTCGGGACTGCTCCGCTGCTGCTTTCAATGTCTTCTGCTGCTGCTGACAGTAAGAAAACTCTTCCAGCTCTGGATTACAGGACCCGGTCCAGCTTTGACACTATACCGGGTCTCCCGTAGCCTCAGCTGGGGGCTGGGGGCCCTTGGCCCCAGAGGGGCTCACTGACCCCCTGCTTCCCCCGGCTCAGACCATGGCTACCTACTTGCTATACTATCTTCACCACCTTCTCTTCCGTTTCTGTGGGTATGTAATTTCCGAAGGGTGCACGTGGACTATTGATTGGTCCAGTATTATCAGTGGGGCAAACCATTGCTACCTCAGCGAAAAGGTTTTTCAAACCACCACAATGTCTACGAGCTTTTCAGCTCCTCTCTCTGTTGCATGCTGCATTTTAGGACTTCCATCCTGTAGGAGTCCATCCCCTCCTCCTAGGAGGGGTCTCAAAGGGGCTTGGGGGATTTGATTCAGTTCTAACTCCAAAACTGTCTCTATTGAGCTTAGTCCTCTCTCTCCACTAGACATCTCTGTGTCTCTCTGCTTAGCAGCATGCCATCTTTGCTGCTTGTTTCTTCTTGGCTTTCAGCCATAGCCTTCCGCCCAGTGCTGCCTCTGCCGCCGCTCCTGCTGCCCACTTACAGTGGAGAAAGACTCCCCCAGCTCTTCAGTCACAGAACTCGGTCCAGTTTAACACTGTTTCCGAGTTTCTGCAACCTCCCAGCTGGAGGCTGGGGGGGGGCCTAGCCCCCAGTGGGGCTCCTGGCCCCTCAGCTCCTCGTGGCTTCACAACATGGCCACTTCTCCTCCAACTACATCATCATCATCCTTCTTTTCTGGTCTGCTGTGATATGTTTAAATTTTGCAGGGGCACTGATTGGATCAACCCCAAGGGACACCACCCCCTCGGAGGTTACCATTTTTTAACTCCAGAGGGAAAACATTTTTTTCCCCACCACAGCTGCCTATGCACCGTAGTGATTTCTGTGTCAATCACACACACAGTGAGGCAGAAGCTAGCATGATAGCATGCATGACAAATCAAAGCCTTTTAGATTTTCTGAATATCACTTATAACTTTCATGAAACTACTGCATGAAGAGCAAGGTCTTGGTTTGGGAAAGACAGCACACGGAATATTGGTATGGATGTGTGTGTGGAGCTCACTGAGGATTTGGTAGTTTGGGTGATGTTTTGACGACTCTGAGCCACTATGTGCATATTACTGGACTGTATCTTCCAGTTTTTGTAGACTATGCCCCACACAAAATAAATGCCATAAGAACAGAAACAGCTGCTACTTCCACATATGAAAGATGACCTCATTAATCAGTGCAAGAAATAATTGGAACACATTCAATGTCACAATTAAAAGCACCACATAACTCATTATTTTATTTAAAAATATGCACTGAGCTGTCTGAATCGAGTAATTCTGGCAGCTACCAGAAAGGCATAGCCAAATTCTTACAGATAATATTTTGTCTCTTGAATTATGGAGCTATTTTATTTATACTGTGTCATATTGATGAGGTGTAACCAATTTTTCTGCTGGGAATGCTTTGTAGCAAGGTGATGAGTACAGCATCATGTTCTTTAAGACTGGTGTGAGAGCACCCTCCTTTGAGATAGAAAATACTTTTTGTCTTCAGATTTCTGCAGAGAGGTGATGATGGTGGTATTATAACAATTGAGCACTACAAGAATAATTCTTGTTTGGAAAGAAATTTATTAGATTGTGTTTGATTAATTCCATTATTTCCACAGGATCTTAGAAATTAAAGAAATAGTTAATCTCCTGTCTGTGAATCTCACAGAAGGAAAGGTACTTGCTATAATGCAAACTCAAGCAGTCAAATTATTCCTTTCCAAAAATTCTACCAAAGGCAAAGACTTTTTTAAAATGAATTTGTGCTTCTCTCAAGTTGGGCCCAGTTGTGTTCCTGTAGCAGCCAGTGGGAGTTTACCCTTCCCTTTCCCGGGGACAACTTTAAACTCACTCTTACCTACTTTTGGACGGTAGCCAAGAAACTGATTCTGAAACCTTCCCTCTCATTGGCAGGTCCATGAAATTGGTGGATAAATCAGGATGAATCAGACTCAAATTTCCATAACACAAAATACAGTTGTTACAGTATACGAACAACAAGAAAGTAGTAACAATTAGGGGATCCAGTCTCTTTATTTTCAGATGCAAGGCAATGAGGAATCTTCAGAGCTGACGGCTGTGTGTCCTTATAGATCCTTATATTACAAAATATACTGAATTTGACAGATAACTTTATCAAGATACGTATAGTTAGACATATAGCAGTTAGCTTATTTGACATAAATAAGCAAGTGTTTCCCAATTGTTACTACCACTAGTGCTTTTGCTTAAACTCTTAACAGAAAAATTGAATGTTCGTAAAAGTGAAAGATTTTTGGAGGCAGTTTAGACATCAACTTATTATTTTCTCACACTATAATAAATCTGTGAGTATTTTATAAGCAAGAACTTACATCTGGTTTAATGTTGAATTGATAAATGTTACATTGATAAATGTTACAGTTGGAAGACTGTAACAATTTTAAAGAAGGAAAAATGTTTTCTCTGTATATAAGTTTTGCTTTGTCACTATGCTGCACTCTATGTGAGAAGAACAAAGATTATATGCATAATAAGACCATGCAAATGAGATGAAATCAGCAAAAGTATGGTAGGGGAGGAGAAGCTGTAAAATAGAGCCATCAGTATAATGACAAAGAAGTAGAAAAGTTAAATGTTTAATCATTGCACCTTTGAGTTTATTTATCCTCTCATCTTTTTGAGTGTGGAGACTGAGGCTCTTGAAATATCAGCATGAAAACATCTCTGTCTTGGACCAAAAGCAGGATAATGTTATTTAACAGATTGTCCAGATATACCTCCCTGACCTACAGCTATTTATTTTTATTTTTTAAAAGAGAAGCAGCGTGGTAATAATTAGCAGCAACAATAGAGGAGAGGGAGAACCCCTGCTATTTGTGTTTTGGTGAGGGTGTTTTTGTTTGCCCTGCTTCATTGACTGGATGCCAGCTCCCCATCTCAGACATGATGGAATCTCTTAGTAGAATAGAAGCACAGTAGCAATATGAATTACAAATACATGTATATTTTACTGCACTGACTTTCTCTTCCCTTCCTTTAAATAAATGTAGTCTAAAAATATCCTCCACTCTAAACTGCTTTACTACTGAGGCCAGGTCTTGCAAAAACACTACAGTTACTTATAGAAGAAAACAAAACCTCAGGCCCAAGACTGAATAAACTTCATCTCCAGACTTCATAATGTTAATATAAACTGTTCTGCATCTGACTGCAAATTAACTATGTTTTTGAAAGATATTACTCTCATCTAATAACATGGAGTACACGCTCACATTAAGAGCAAGGGTATTTCACTTATGGAGAATTTATGGGGGATATCTTTCTTCTTCAAATAAAAGTAGGGGAAAAAATGTAGGTGCTATATATGTACATATGGTGGGGGTTTTGTTATTGTTGTAGCCCAGTAAAAGTAATTTGTGTCAGCTTTTGGAAAAGTATTATCAATTATTTGTTCACAAATGGATCTCAAAAAAAGTGAGAGGAGAAAATACACCAAAATAGTATGGAATTAATATTAAAAATATTTTTAAATTTTAGAGCCAGATTCAGCAAATTTTCTTAGGAGAAACTACTCATATGAGTAATCCATTGATACTGAGGTTTATTTAGATAACCATAGTGACCTGCAAGAATTTGCAGAATCAAGCTCAAGTTTGTAAATATTTAGAAAATAAGTCACTGATTAAATCCTTCTCTTCACAAGATGGAAATGTCCATTTGACAATTGTAAAATATACTCATGAAAGGCTCTATTAAAGTGAAAATTAGCTAAGTATTAATTACTTCCTTTGAGCCAGTTAAATCCTTTCTTTATCCTCTACCGAAAGAAAAATTTTTAGCATTTTAACTCTTTGCAAAAAAGCTTAACATTGCCAATATCACAATCTGGGGCTTAATCAGAACAATTGACAAGGATTTACGAACATTTTAATTTCAAATGAATTTACATATATACAAACATATGTATGTGGACATAAATTCTTTTTATTACAGCTATTTTACAAATACAGAACCTTAAGTAGTTGACGTATTAACAAGCCAATCAAAATACTCTTCATATATCTGTAAGTCCATAAACCTCTTAAAATTGTGTCTTTAAAAGAACCCCAAACAGATAAATTATGGAAATACAGACTGCATTACAGAATATTTGCCAGTTATATCTTGATTCTTGTTTGAAATTCCCACAAGAATTTAGGTATGCCAGTGATATAAACTGTAGTAACAGGAAGAAAAAGTAGAACACAGGGACTTGTAAATAAATCCACGAATGACAAGAAGCAAGAATGCTAAGATTATGTATGGTACCAGTACAGTCCTTTGCTTGTAAGCCGTGAAGTAGGCAATTGTGAGATGCAATACTGCAAGCATTGCAGAGGGGGAAGAGTGTGTGTGTGTGTGTGTGTGTGTGTGTGTGTGTAAGAAAGGAGAGAAGGAGGAGGAAGTGAGAGGTGGATGGGGGGAGAGGAAGGGGGCACAGGAATGGAGATGAGGACATGCAGACACAGTAAAGCATAATAATTTTCCTGAATGTCTAATTGCTTAAATATGGTCCATCTATTGGTATCCTATTGCTATCAATACTGTAAACAGAGTCAGAGAAGCAATTGGTGGTCTATCAATAGTTTGTCTTTGATTCAAGTACTCTTTGACAATGATAAAAGTATTTGTAACTTCAGGTATGAGGAAAAATTGTGTGTTTGCTTTAAGTTAATTTTCAAGATACAACCATGTTTGTGTGCCTCACATGTTTAACGGGCTGCTTTCCAATCATAAAATACTAGCATATATCTTAGTTACTTAGCGCACCTTATTAGTAGTGAATTAATATTAATAGTCACAATTTATCTTTTAACAACAGCATATTTTAAAAAGTTACAGTTTTAGGGACATAAGATGAAGTGAAGCACAGAGAAAACAATGTACTTCCTTGGTGTTATTGGGCTCTGTGGAGGCTGTTTTGTGAAAGTATAGGGTATTTTTGTTGTTTGTTTGATGGATGCTACGGCTTTAACAAAGAGTGACTGAGTTGGCTTAACAAAGAGAAGGAGGACTGAGTGTGTTGCTTGCAACAGAATAACCACCTTCCAGAGCTCTTAAATCCACACTAAATATAGTGCGGGTCCTGAGTGGCTTTTGTTTTCCATGTCTTTTGTAAGCTTTTACCACTTGATTTTTTTTTTCCCCCCTTGCATCAAATGTCAAGTTAATTTACAGGGCACTATTACTGATATGTTTCCTTGGTCTGTGGTTTTCTGTGAAAGGCAGGCAGCTGAGACCAAGTCTTGGGGTGAGGGGGAGGTGCAGAAGGTACAGTTTATGCCTGTGCCTGTAAATTGGCTTGCCCATGTGGCAGCAGGATGAGGGAAACCTCCCATCCTCATTTGCATCCTGAAGAATATCCAGGGTTAAACCTGACTGATTTCCATATGGGATTTAGACCTGACATTTATTATTTGGTTCACAGACCTCTTGAAGGCAAGTTTGTTTTCCACTCAGATGGAAAAACCTTCCAAGATAAATAAAGCTGGCTTAACAGCAGCAGCAGCAGCAAATAAAATATCTTTGCTATATTTCTTACAAATTTATCCTATGTGATTACCAGACAGATGCTTGTCACCAAATTATCGTATTTTACTCTTTAGCAATTCAAAAGAAAATATCTATCACATCTACTGCATGTCATTTGGAAAATGTCTCCATTTAATTCCAGAAGTTTTTTTGCCATAAATAAAATTATAAATCATGGGTAAAAAGGCAAATTGAAACAACCCTTGAAAAGCTATGTAAGAAAGATTTTACACCTTTCTATCTTTATGTAGGGAGATGTGATTTTCTACCTGGTCTATGCATCAATTAGTGTTTTCCATGCAGCATGAAAAACGCAAATAACTCTTACATGTGAGTGTGCACGTAGTAAATTTTTAACATAGAACTAGCTCATTTTTTATCACCTAATAGCTTCATAAAATATTTTAGTGTTGCTTAGCACTGCAGTTTTAATAGCTAGTCATGACAAAAACCCATAATACAATATTTTAATAAAATTTTAAATAAACTAGACTTTCATTTTCAATGAGAGCTAGTACAATGCTTTGACTTGTTGCTAATTTAAAGGAAGACATTACAATTTTTACCAGATGCTGCTCTCCAGATGGCTCTCCAAGTAACTCGGATGCAGGATGTCAACACTTTTAGTGAACTTCTTAGTGGCTTTAGCAGGCATATCCACTTGGTAAAGTGGCTACCAAATCTCTAGTCTTTGCTGAACAGTTCCTGAAACTTAACTGGTTCTGAATAGTGAGAACAGAGGATAAACACCAGCTCAGAGTATGCTAACACAAACATATTCACTGAGAACATATAGGGGTACAGCCTTAGTGTTTTTCTACTATGTTTTATTCAATGAATTCGTGATCATATAGATCATCCAGAAGCCATGCCCTGATGTCTGTTTTGGCCCCATGTCTGTAACGCACTGAGTGTCTTTGGGGGACCATTTCTGGTGGCTGTGTGGAGGTCTCCATGCCTAGACCCTTTACAAACAGAGAGCAGGTGGGGGTAAACCTTTGTCACTCTTTCTGTGGCTGACAAAAACACATTATGTACTCAAGCAGAGAAAATTCCTATGCTTATGTCAATGCATATCCACGCTTTCTGAAAAACATGTTTAAGACATTCATTTGATCATCACGGATGCTCTGGCAGATTATCAGTTTTAGCCTTTTTGAACATGTAATCCTTGGGGACCATACTGTTTTGTGCAAATGGGAGGCACGCGCACCCAGACTCATGTGCAGACGTGCACATCTGTGAGCCTAGGTACGCTGGTGAAGCATTTTGCCCTCCTTTCATACACAGTAACACAACTAAGTTATATTTGCAGTGTGTCACAGTCAGATTTATAGTGTATGTATATACAGCTACAAATATGTAAACCACCTGATGTGGCACTCCTGCATAACGCAAAGTGAAAGTTTCCCACATTGTTTCATTGCCTTCTGGCTAATTTCCCCAATTAAATCTAAGATCATAAAATCATAGAAGCATAGAATCCACCAGGTCGGAAAAGACCTCTGAGATCATCAAGTCTTGAACCAACACTGCTATGGTTACTTAGACCATGGCACCAAGTGCCACATCCAGTCCCATCTTAAAAACCTCCAGGGACGGTGAATCCACCACCTCCCTTGGCAGCCCATTCCAATGTCTGATTACTCTCTCCATAAAAAGTTTCTTCCTAATATCCAACCTAAATCTCCCTTGGCACAGGTTAAGACCATGCCCTCTTGTCCTACTGACAGTTGTCTGGGAGAAGAGACTGATGCCCATCTGGCTACAACTCTCCTTTCAGGGAGTTGTAGAGAGTGAGGAAGTCTCCCCTGAGCCTCCTCTTCTCCAGGATAAACAACCCCAGCTCCCTCAGCCTCTCCTCATAGGACTTGTGCTCGAGTCCCTTCACCAACCTCGTTGCTCTTCTCTGGAGCTGCTCCAGCACCTCAATATCCTTCCTGAACTGAGGGGCCCAGAACTGGACACAGCACTCCAGGTGTGGCCTCACCAGCACTGAGTACACGGGAAGAATCACTTACCTGGTCCTGTTGGCCACACTGTTCCTGATCCAGGCCAGGATGCCCTTGGCCTTCTTGGCCACCTGGGCACACTGCTGGCTCATGTTCAGCTTCTTGTCAATCCAAACTCCCAGGTCCCTTTTCTGCCTGGCTGCTCTCCAGCCACTCTGTGCCCAGCCTGTAGCGCTGCAGGGGGTTGTTGTGGCCAAAGTGCAGGACCTGCAGTTGGCCTTGTTGAACCTCATCCCGTTGGAATCAGCCCAACTCTCCAGTCTGTCCAGGTCCTTCTGGAGAGATCTCCTGCCTTCCAGCAGATCAGTGCTCTCCCCCAACTTGGTGTCATCTGCAAATTTGCTAATGGTGGACTCAATCCCCTCATCCAGATCATCAGTAAAGATATTAAACAGGATTGGGCCCAACACTGATCCCTGGGCAATGCCACTAGTGACCTGCCACCAACTGGATGCAGCGCCATTCACCACCACTCTCTGGGCCCAGCCATTCAGCCAGTTCTTAACCCAGTAGAGAGTGTCCCTGTCCAAGCCATGGGCTGCAGCTTTTTCAGAAGAATGCCGTGGGAGACGGTGTAAAGACCTTGCACAGTAATGAAAGGCAGGACTTCCAGTGAGGTCATCTTCCACTACCTTGTTACATAAGAACAGAACTGTGTTTATTTCCGTTAAAAATACCGTACAAAATAGCTTAGAAAAAATTGATGAATGAAACAAAAAATACATCTATTTTCTTAAGTACAGATACAGTGCTGTATTTATGTATTTAGAAGAGAAAATGAATGTTATTCTTAAAATTTAAGAAGATTAAGTTCTACCAAGAACATATACCATTAAAATTAGAGCACTATATTTTCTCTTTTATGTGGTCTGCAACATTTTTTTTCTTTAGGCATATCAGCATAGAATAATTTCTATTAAGACTGAAGGATTCATAGAATAATGAACTTTTAGTTTTTTAGTGGTTTAGTTGGTGAATATTTTGAGGCATGTGGTAGTGTAAATAACAAAGATTTTATTTTGCAAATTAATTAACTTTACAACAATATCCAGTAACACTGACATTTGCAGTGTAATAGGCAATTTTAATGTTCTTTTGTAAAAACCTGGACTTCTCAATCTTGTTGCATACAGACGTGTGGTGAATATCTACTGATATTTTGAGGTCTCACAGTGCATTACACTTTCATCTACAAGTAGCTTTACTGATCTTAAATGAAACCATGTCATGAATTTGAAGGTCTAGCTGGTGTGCTAGCCACTCAAAATACCAAGTACAAATATGCTCACAGTTAGTAATCGTTACATACAGTAAGTTTTTAGACTACATTTCAGTTAATTACATTTCTCTAATAAACAGCATATCCAAACCTCTATGAGAGAACATAATTGCAGTTTGCCATAGTTAACAGCAGATAATTTAATGTTATTTTCACTGGGGTTAAAATAAAAATGAGGAGAAAAGCTTGCTAAATTGCTCTATCAGTTGGCTGATTAGATTATTGAAGTAATTAGACAGATCAAACTCATTTGCAGAAAGCAGCCCAATACTTGAGACATTGTAGTCTCAATTGTTGTCTGTAGGGAATGGAAAAATAACGTGTAAAATATCTACAGAAAGACTTTTATTCCTTTGACATAAATAATTTGCATTAAGGTAAGGCAGTCTTACATGCATGCACATATATGAGATATGCATTAAAAACCTGAAGCTTTAAAAAGTAATGTGCTAGTAAAATATTTGATTTTTAAAATATTTTGTTCAAATTCCTACCAGTTCACACTGCTCTCAGGAGTCCAAGGAAATATTAATAACACTACAGAAATAAAAAGAATAAGATATTTGTCACTCTCATTTAAATTGATGTATGCTCCTGTCCTATTAACGTCACATTAGATAATCCTGAAAAATTACCATGAATTTCCATAATTATGCATATTCATGACGGTGTTTTGCATAACACTAACAGCAGTTTGCAGGACGGGTCTAAGGGGGGAGGGGGCTGATTAAAGACTGCATGATTTAGAGGACTAAAATTGTTACCAGCAACCTAGAAATAGACTCAGCAACAGTTCTATTTCCTTTGGTTTACAAAACCAAAACAATGTGTCTTGCACCACTCTTTTGATGCTTCCAATATGCTGGCAGTTTTGTGCACCATACTTAGCCAAAAAAATTTAGCTAGGAGAAGTTGCTGAGGGACACTCATTCTACTTAGGAGTATCTCTTTTTATTAATGGTAGTTGTAAAGAAAGCTGGGAATGAGAAACTAGAGGAGTGCTTCTTCAAAATTGCCTTTTTTTTGTGGAGGCTAGAAGGGTTATGCTTCCAGTACCTGTTCACCTGACCCAGGTGAGCCTGTTGCAGATTCAAGTGCATCCTCACTTCTGCACCTAAGATGAGGCCCAGGCAATATTCAAGCAAACTGTAAAAAGACCAGGAGAGACAGAAAGGTTGTCCTGCCTCTGCTCAATAACCTTTTATGCTGAAAGTGGAGAGCAGAGTTAATCAGAGCCTCTAGAAGTAGTTATTGGCAGGGTTTGGGCAGCACGGATGCTTGGATAAACAGCTATTGTTCTTTTCACCAGATTCCTAATAGAAACAACAATACTGGCATTGTCCTCCACTTCTCATTAAGGGGCTTTGGAGAGGGAGCTGAGTGTAGGGAGTAGGGTGGGAAACTGACAGTCAGACCGTGCTCCGTAGGAGCCTCTCCTGATCCTGCTGCAGCAGGCTCTGGCTTTTGGCATAGGTGGTGCCAGCTGCATGGGGAGAAGCCAAACATGTCATATCATCTTCTCATCAAACCTTCAGTGCGGGGGCAGACGTGCCGTTAGAGCCTAATGAAGAAACAAACACAAAAGAGAAGCCTAGGGCTCTTACACACACACATTCGTTTGCCCCCAATGAGATCCCACCACAGAATGTTTCATTTCTGGTTTTTTTTGTGTTTTGGTTTTTGTTTTGGTTTGGGTTTTTTTTTGTGTTTTTGTTTGTTTGTTTGTTTGTTTTGTGTTTTGTTTTGTTTTGGGGTTTTTTGTGTTTTTGTTTGTTTGTTTGTTTGTTTTGGTTTTTGTTTTGTTGGTTTGGTTTGGGGGTTCTTTGGTTTGGGTTTGGGTTTTTTTCTGTTTTTTTTTAGGGAGAGAGCACAACATGGGCGAGATGATGTTGCCTGTTTTTTTTTTAAACATCATGTCAGGACCACGCAGTGGTAACCTGGGAAATTGCAATTGACTAAAATTGCATTTGCAAATACTCTGTTCAGTAGCCACAGAATCCATGAGCCTGTGCTTTCAAAACACTGATATTGTCAGTATTGCACCACTCCCATCCAAAATGTTCCCTTACACACTCTACTAACATGATTGCATGCTTTTGGATGAAAATTGTATTCATCTTTGTGTGTTGCTAAGCTCAATCCGCTCTTCATGATCAACATCAACAAGTAATGGCCCCAAGTTACTCCTAAATTGGGTTCCAAGCTCTTCTCCCTGAATGATGATCTCTTCCATAAGCCACTCCATCAATCCCATCAGTGCTTCTTTTGGGGCCAAAGGCTGCACACCATAAGCACAGGAGTCAAAAAGTAGTAAGGAGTTAGACTCAGTCTTCTGGGTCCTTCCAGTGCAGGACATTCTATGATTCTAGTTCTCCAGTCCCGCTTTGTCCTTCTGTGTTCAGAGCAAGGCGGTCTTAATCAGGATCCTGACCCAAAAACATTTTGCATATCCTATTTGTGGTGGAGCCAACAGAATTTTTGTGCTTGCAGCTTGAAGAATTAAAGCCCTGGTCTGCAAGTCTCTAAACTACACTGTCTGCTGGAAAGGCTGGTATTAAATAATGTAAATCTGTGTAAGATGCCTTATAGAATTATATCCTCAGCAAGGACTTGGGATTTGGCCCTCTATCAGGCATTCTTAAGTGTAAAGGTACACCTAAACCTGTGAGAATTCGTGTGCTTGAACGTATATTACCAGAAAAATTAACTGAGGGAAAGCATACATACAGCTTTTTGTTGAATTTATATTACTAGATAATTTGGAGGCTGTAGGTTATTCAAATGTTTATATTTATAAGGTATTAACATACAGACAACTATGTGCGTACATAAAAATATTTCTATTTTGTGTTTTCATAGTTGAGCATGTGTGAAAGGAAGCCAAACACTGGAAACAGTTCTCAAGTGTTTCTTGCACAGACACGTACCTATTTACCTGAAAGTGGCCAGGAGGTTTGACAGGCATGATACTACAATTATTGTTATTGTAAGTAGTCAGTCATCTGCAGAAGGGTGTGCTCTTCACAGAGAGCAAAGTTTCACTTTGTTTATGCCGCATTTAGCTGTCTGTCAACCATGGGATGCTTGTAGTCTGTTTTAAATGTTAATATTCTAAAGAAGACAAGGGAATCTTAATTGAATGATCTGTTTGCCAAGCTGCAAGGCATGCACAGAACCTGTACAAGAGAGATCCATAATAAATCCCTATTCCTAAACCCTGGGTGCATGTTTGATGAAGGTAGACTCTTGCTATAAAACAACGATGCAGAAGGACCTACACAGCATTTCATGTAAGGAAGTATCTGATTGTTAAACAGGGACTTTGCAAAACCAAAAATCCTTTAAATTTTCTGGTTTGTACAGCCAAATTTTGTGGAAGGATGAACTGAGAATTGTTTGCAAAGTTCAGTTCCTCTCAAAGTATACTCTACTACAGAATCAAAATGCATAAATATCTGAAGTATATAAAACATACATTTTATGAATGCTGGCACATAACACCAAGTCCCCAACAGACTAAAATTCTGTTTGCATGTTATATTAACCAAAACTTCAGTATGTTTTAATATTCTGACTCACTTCTGACTAGGTGGCAAGAAGAAAAAGTGTTTATGATGCACTTGAATTGCAAAGCAAGACCTATTTCACATGGTCTCCACCCTCTGGGATCTCAGTTAATATAAGCCCTATTTCATTTTCGCAATGTTCAGTATCATTACCATACATCATTAATTTAATTTCATTTCCCAAAAATTAAGAAGTACCTTTCTATTATGAGGCTTAGCATTACCTTTTCAACACATAATGGTCTAGTGTGTTTTGTCAGTTGTTTTATGAAATAAAATGTCTTTCTTTGTGAAATGCTTCTGCAGATTCAGAATCCCCAGGCAAAAAAGTCCTACTTTTAATAATAATCCTCATTATATTATTTGGCAAAGTGTTTACTAATCAAAAGCCCATTGCTCTGATTTTGTGCTATTTTTTGTGAGACTGCTCATTCAGTACCAAAAATGTATGATTTTGTTGTGGTGGTGGTTGTTGTTAAACTGAGCAGCAGCCCTTCAGTTATTTTCAAGGAAGGGCAAAAAATTTAAGTAATGCTTCTAGTAGTGCAGTGGCATAAAGCCAATATTAGTGCAGTTTGCAACTACAAGAGTATATTTTTCTTTACACAAATAAGTGAACTTTGGAATAACAGAATCTAAGTTTGTTATCAATTACAGAAGAGTTAAATAGGTTCTTAGAAGCATAGCTAATGTAAAAATGTATATGTGAGAATTATGCGAAGTACAGCTACACTGTTTCATAGGTGATTATTTATCCCTTTAAGGGTTTGTGGTTACATATACAATTATAATATAAATAAAACCCAGCACCTGAAAGCACTGTTTAGCTTATGCTAACTACTACAGGTATGTCATAAGGTCCTAACATACATCAGTATCATATAGTATTTAAATATCCAGTCTGATGCCTGTATATAGTGCTATGTTTTATCTATTTCATTTAGATATGTGATTGTTGGTGCCAGATCGATACAGAGAATATCAAGATAACCACTTTTTTGAAAAAGGCTGTTGCTGGCCAGTCAGCAGTACTGCAGCCTTCAGACTCCAGGGATAACTAGCCCAAATTACGCTTTAAATAGCTTTTGAGAAAAAGTAGACTACATATGCAAAGTCCTTTGAGGAGATTATTGAAACATTTTCAAAATAAATGTTGTGATAATGCCTCCCTTCTAGCACTATTTTATTTGAAGACAAAAAGATATGTTTCGAAATGTTTAAGAAATCAGAAAGTGCATATTTATGTATAAACACAAATATACATACCTCTATATATACATGCTTGCAGTATCCAATATGTACACGTAGAACAACATGTAGAATATATATATACACATATTGGATAATATATAATATACATATTATATGCTGTTTCATATTATATTAAAATTTAAATATATAAAAATACATGTGTAGATATATATATACATACATGTCTATTTCTGTATACACACTTACTATATTTAAATATAAATATAAGTACATTCGGCATCCTCAAACTTTTTATCTAAGTAAATTTTCATGTTTTTTATGTGTTACTACACTGTTACTACAAAAAAAAGAATATGTGAAGTATAATATAAAAATACCAAGTATAATGTAAAGCAACAGACTCGTTCTTACAAAGCTTAAGGAAAAACACACCCAGCAACAGTTTATAAAGTTTGTGTTTTCATTTCTCCTTCTTTACTAGGAAAGATAATAAATTAAGCAGAATAAAAAGCTAGTAAAATATTGCTGTATTGTTTACAATTAATCATTTAATTAAGTTTTGAATATGCCATTTTTTTACTTAATTCTGTAGTATTCCTGTGAATAGCCTTCACCAGAACTACTTATTTAGTCAATGACACATAATTCAAGTGAAAATTGCAGAATTAGACTTTGAAAGGAATAATAAAAATACTAACAAAATCATCAGAGCAACTCTGCAAGATACTGAGTACTTTGAAGCTAATCTGACATGAACTCATGGGCAGGATGAACTTAGAGTGTTTTCTAAAAGTTGAGATATACACAGGTTTAGCTGCTTTGCTGAGTGAGAGAGAAAATGAACAGAACTTTGTTGCTCCGGTTTTTCGAGTTTTTTTGAGCAATATTTTTCTGTGTTGAGAATCATTCCTTAGAATAAGGAAAATCATTCAACAAATGTATAGGACTTAGATTTTGTTCTCAGCCCTGCCAGAGACTTCTTTGTGAGGAAGGTCTGTCAAATTCAATCTGATTGATTAGATTCATCCCCAGTGAAATAAATACAAACAGTAAAAATTATTTCTTATCTTGCACAACTGTAGAAGTGTTCAATTTGTTAGCACTTGGGCGCTGTGTTAAAGTCCTCATGTAAGCAAGAGCATAGAGCTGGTGAGCACCAGATGGTGGTTGGGAGGATATTGTGGGTGGACTCTGTGAACAGAGTGATACTGATATTATCCAGAGGAGTTCATCAGTCCAACTGGCTGCACAGGGTAGGTGAAGAACTAGATAGAGGGGGAAAAGGCACTGGACAGGCTGGACTTAGAATTATAGAATCACAGAATGGTTTGGGTTGGAAGGGACCTTAAGGCTTATCTAGTTCCAACTCACCTGCCATAGGCACGGACACCTTCCACAAGACCAGGTTGCTCCAAGCCCAGTCCAGCAGGCCTTGAAACCTTCCAGGGATGGGGCATCCACAACTTCTCTGTGCAACCTCTTCCAGTGCCTCACTACCCTCTTAGTGAAGAATTTCTTCCTAATATGGAATCTAAAACTACTCTCAGTTGCATTTATCCACTTCCAATGAGCTCAGGCAATGCAAGACAGAGTAGCAAACTCAAGCCACATCAGCGATGTGTTTTACAGAGCAAAGAATATATTAACTGATGTCCAAAGTAGAGTTGTTTTGCAGTTTCTTGAAGAAATTCAGTGTTTCTGCCTGGGGGTGATATTTTGGAAATAGCTGCTTTTTAGTGTATTCCTCAGGCAAAACAATCACATTTAATGAGCTAAGAATAAAAGTCAACCCTGTCAAAGTTGGTTTGGAAATTTATAGAGAGAGACATGAAATACTGGAGGCCACAATATCTTTCCAGCCCCCTTGAAATTTGGCACTGACATAGAAATCTAAATATCAGTGTGGTGTGCCTCTAGACCTGCTGTTTTCTAGCAACAACTTCAACTTTCCTGTTCAACTTTCCTACAAAAATATTAGTGCTAAATAATGAGCTGTGCCACAGACATGTCCATCCCTTCAGCTTTGTGTGTATCATTCAGCTTTCTGCTCTTTAAGTTTCTATTGGTTTTCATAGATTTAATTTACTATTTCCCATTACTTTATTTTTTCCCTCTTAGCTCACCATTGCTGCGTTTTTTTTTTTTCAGTCTTTATCTTCAGAGGTATTTCTGTCATTCCCTGCCTTTTGTTTCTTCATTTTGTCTCCTTTCCCCTTTTCTTTTCCTCCCATTGCATTTTCTCCCACGTCCCTACTGTTCATCCACCACCCTTCACCATTCTGACTCTCATTTTGTGTGGTCATACCTTCCAGTTTTCCCTACTCACACAGCTGTGCTCAGTTGTTCTGCCTCTGCAGACCACAATGCTCTCATCAGGTCCTTGGCATTCACTTCACAGCCACCCCTTGATCACTTGTGCACAGCCAGGCCTTACTTCTGCTGGACACAATAAAGCACTTGGCTGGGTGGTACAGATATCTAGGATTTTGAAGCCTAATTGGGCGGCACTTTTCTATCCAGAGAAGTGTCATGGTTGCATGTGGCTGCTCTTTTAGGTACAAGAGGGCCAAAGAAAACTCTTTATCAGAAGAGCTTAGGCCACCACTCCTTTTGGTAGATGGTGCTGTTGAATTACAGTCTGCCTTACAAAAGCACTGTCTTATGTATTAAGCACTGCAGCTGTTGAGGGTGGAGGGAAGGTACCAGTCCTGTGTGCCACCCGAGGAATTTAACCACCATCAAATTACCCAGTCCAGCTTTGTCACAAAGTCTGTTTCAGAGTGGATTTAAAATTATCACCCATATGCTAATTTTGAAACATACCTGAAATATTTATTGCAAGTGTAATTATCGCAAGTGTAATTTATTGCAAGTGTAAAGTTTAATATTATGAGCAGTAACAATATTTTTTCCTGCTTTCAACTCTTCAGCCTCTCTTATTTCAATGCTTGTGGTTTATAAAGGTACAGACATGCAGTATCTGTCTTTTAGCAGCATGACATGGCCCAAATTCTGAGTTGACTTGCACCATGTGCAGTTATTAAATCTAATGAGTTGTGTTATGTGAAAAATCCCTGAGCTTGCATAGAAAAGTCCCAGCACTTCTGAGTGTACAAAACAGCTGTGAAACAAAGGTTGCTGCACACCCCAGATGCTGGGTTGTGTTCTTCTCAGTGCTTTTCCCACGTAACCACAGAGCAATGGGAATTAGTTTGAAGGAGTTGTTTTGTTCCTATCAATATGGATGCAGTGGCCAGAATGCCCAACACACAGACCATGCCCAGGCACTTGCTCCTAACCCAAACCTTACTTGCTCTGCATGTGGGGAAATGTGAGATTCACCCTCAGCTGCTTCTGTATGATACCCTACATTGCCCCACAAAGTGTTCTTAATCTGAGTGAAACATTTTGCAGTCATGTAAGGTTTTTCAAGGTAACCTGCCTTACTAGTGCATGAAAAATTCTTCTTTACTGTTTCGTGGAAGCCAGTGTATTTTCAGACATGACCACATACATTTGTATTAAATCAAATTTGCTGAGTGTGTCTGTATGTGGGCTAACAAAAATGAATGCTCCAGCTGTAGGAACTGCAGGGACCTATTAGACTAAATTTCATTCCTAAATCTTTCTGTATTTAAAAATTAATTTCGTTATTTGCACTCTGCCAATTAATTCTTATTTTATTTATTTACTTATTTTCTCAATATCTTCCAAACGAAACATTAAGTGACCCATTTTAATGAAGGAGTTTATTCTTAGTTTTAAGTGTCATGTGAAAGTCCCTCAAGTGGTGTCGTGGATTTCTGTGGCTGTTTTTTTTTTTCAGCGGGGGGGCTACATGGGGTGATTTTTGTTAGAAGCTGCTAGAAGTTCCCCCCTTGTGGAGCCAATGACAGTTGGCTACAGGAGGGACTTCCTGATGTTTGGCCAAGGGAGAGCCAATTGTCGCGCCTCTGTGATAACATATTTAAGAAAAAAAGTTGTTGCACAGAAGAAATTGGAGCCAGAAGGGTTGCAGAGGGAAGCCGCCAGGCCTGGGGCTGGGCCCCGCAGCCCCAGCCTGGGGCAGGCACAACAGGTGCTGTGGTCGGGCTGGGGCGGTCCCCCACTGCCTCCCCCGCTGCGGTGGGGGTAGCAGCCATGGCCCGGGGCCGCGCCGCAGCTGGCCAGAGGCAGGCACAGCGCTGGAGCCGAGTCAGGCCAGCCCCGCCGGCAGGCACTGCCCTCCTCACCACCCCTCATCCCGACCGAGCCGGGACGGTCCGGGGGCAGCCCCACCGTATTGCAGCTGAACCCATGATGGAACAAGTGGATGCATGAAAATGAAGGAGGACTGCTACCCTCGTGGGAGGTCCAGGAGAGAGTGGGGTCCTTTGGAAGATCTGTGGCCTGTGGAGAGGGCAGCCCATGCTGGAGCAATTTTTTCCGGGTAGGACTCTGTGGCCCCTGTGGGGAACCCACGCTGGGACAGGACCCTCTGTCAAGGACTGCATTCTATGAAAAACCATCAGGGTATAGAGACCCCGTGCATCCCAGGACCTGTGGCCTGGGGGAGGACCTATGTTAGAAGGGTCCACCAAGGACGGTTTCCCATGGGAGGGACCCATGGGACAGGGGAAGGACTTGGAGCTTTGGCCCCCCTGTAGCCTGTGGTGAGGGACCATGCTGGAACAGACTGTCCTCTGCAGCCCATGAAAGGGTGACTCACAAGTGCAGCAGATATGGAAGACCTGTTGCCCTGTGGGTGAAGAAGGGTGACCCATAAGTGCAGCAGATAGGTTGCCTTATAGGTGAACTTCTCTTCCTGCATTGATGCTGGGGGAGGAGGGGTGGTTGAAAAGTATGTTTAAAATTGCTTTATCCCTCACTCTTTAGCTCCTATCCTGTTAGTAATAAATTTTAGTATTATCCCCATGTTGAGTCTGTTTTGCCTGTGTGACCTCTTCCAGCTCTGATGCCAATTTTGCCCCCAAAAAGGTGCAGAAAACTGCTTAGAGACAAAGTTTGTAGCCTTAAGCAGCGAGGTATGTTTATTAAGCAAAGTTGGAGAGCAGCCAGCTCGCGCTAGACAAACTGCTCTGTCTCTCCAGTGAATTTAGAGGCTTTTATACCATTTCTACAGGTGATTGCAACATGTTTACATAAATATTCATATGATTGCAACATCTGATTATAATATTCATAATAGGCGGAGTCTAGGCAGAGTCGAGGGCGTGGTCTTCAATTTGGGGAGAATCTAGGAGGGTCGTTCCTGTTCCTTCATCCTCTGGCCCTCGGCCCAGCCTCCATCATCTTCATGAACAGACTTCATGGTGAATTTTGCAAGATTCTTGGACTCAAGCCCTACTTTGCCCCCTTATCTTACTTAGGTTGGGTGTGTGTGCATTCTGTTTAGTGTACGGTACCACCTAATCTCTAGTACCACCTGATCTCTATCTCTAGGTTCTGGCAGTACATCCTAGCTAAGTATTGGCAAAGTTCTTTGTGCTTTCGTTTATACTTATATTCCTATATTCTGCTTATATTCCTATATTCTACTTATATTCCTATATTCTGACTTATATTCTGCTTTCTAGGCCTTGTCTGGCTTCAGCTCTTAGCGATTTTCTTGGATGCCTAGATTCCAGCCAAGGTCAACCCGCAACAAGTGGAAATTATTACTCAGAAAGCTCACGGAAGTGATCAAACATACAAGCTTTGGCAAGGATAGGCCCTCAGACTGCTGTGGAAGTCTTCTGTGGAAAAAGTTAGTGAGGTAAATAATTGTTTACAGGACTAAGCCCAGACACAATAAGTGTGAATGTGAGAAACAAGAAGTTTGTAGAGATGTTAGTTCATGACAAATGTCAATGTATTTGTAAAAGATGTTTTCATCTCTGGGGTAAAATTTACACCATAACTCTATATTGTAGGTGTCAATATAAATACAAAAAAAATTCTTTAGGTAGTATATTTCTAGAGTGAATATATTTCACATAAAACTCAATGATTCAAAATAAAAAGAGATAGCACCAAGTGCCCAGAATTGCAAATAGTGAAGCACACAAAGCTTTGTTGACTTCTGTGGGACTATTTTTATGATGAAAGTTACCTGCACTCCTAAGTGTTCTCATTATTGTGTTCTAATAATGTCGCCTCTTTTTAGTAAAAACATTAGCACCCCTTGAAAAGAATAAAGATCCTGCTACAGCATCAGTTCAGGAAAAGCCACTGACTAGCTCACCAAGTTACTCATTTCATAGGGGAATGCAAACGTGCATTTCTGTTACAGTGGTATCCACTTCTTTTTGGGCTCAACTGCTCAACTGAGCAGTAAGTAGTCTGCAGTGATTCATGTCAGAGAGACTTTCAGAAAATCAGTATTTTTTATTTTGCTCACCTCTTTCCCCTGAGAATATTAACCTGTAGGTGACCTCTTCCAGTAATAAATTATTACTTAATCTCTGCATCCCTGTGCCTGCGGAGAGCTTGGAGATGTCATTCATCCCCTGTGCTTGGCTCATGCTGTACCTGCTAAAGGGGTGCAAGATGATTGCATGTGGCAGTTCATGATATGCAGTAAACCACAACCAAGGTTTATTATTAATATTTTCCAGACTTTCTGTTGGTAGATAAAGCCAAGTGAAATCTTATATTTCTCACTAGATGATAAAACGATTTGGAGATTTTACTTTTGTGCCAAAACTGCACCTGCAATTATTATCAGGTAAAAGTATGAAGCTACAGGATTGTGTTCATAAAGAAATTTACATAAAAGGAAGAAGAAACTTGAGAATGCCATAAGGTTCTCCATTTTCCTCTCTAAGGGAGCAAACTAGCCCATGCCAAAGGAAGGGAATCCAGGCTATGGATCCAGGAGATCCTTCAAACAAGTGTCAGGTAAAAAGTGCTCTGGATAAGAGTCCTGCAGATGAACAAGTGCCTTAGAAGCCACACTGGTGAAGCTTCTCCAGGTATTGTGATGAGCAGCACACAGGGTCCTCTGAAAAGCAGCACCAAAGCTGAGGATGGAAGCTAATACTGATGAATTGGCAATTCCTTGCAGAATTCACTGGACAACCTCAAGGAAAGTGTGCTGTGGAGGCTTGTGTAATTTCCCAGTTCAAATCTTCCTTGTTTCCAAGCAGCAAACTTGTGTTGTGTATGATCAGGAAATGAAGATCAGAATTTAATGTATTTATCTTCTCACAAACATTTCTGTCAATTCACAAATATTTATGATTATAGAATCATAGAATGGTTTGAGATGGAGGGGTCATTAAAGATCATCTTGTTTCAATGCCCTGCCATGTGCAGGGACACTTCTCACTAGACCGGGTTGCCCAGAGTCCTGTTCAGGGATGAGACATCCATCACAACTTCTCTGGACAGTCTGGTCCAATGCCTCATCACCCTCACAAGAAAGAATTTCTTCCTAGTATCCAATCTAAACTCACTTTCTTTAGTTTGAAGCCATTCTCCCTTGTCCTATTGCTACATGCTCTTGAAAATAGTTCCTCTTCAGATTTCTTATAGGCCATCTTTAAGATTTATTATAATGTTACATTAAAATACTTTTTGCCAACACTCTATGTATTTTTAAAATAAAAATCCTTAGAAAAGTATTATTCCATCTTCCCAGAGTGTGTCACTGAGAATGAAGATCAACAGTCCTTGTCAACAGAGTCAGTTTTTTCATTTATAATGCAAAAATTGTTGCCAGGAAAAAAACCCAACAAACTAGCTACACAGATCTTTTGTTTTTGCTTTGATGCTTCATTGGAAGAATAAAAAAATTCCATGGGAAACTAAGGTTGGAAACAAAGGGAAAATGTACAAATGCTGAAAATGCCTTTTTTTCAAACAAGTCTGAAATTTTTAAGTAGTATATTTTCTCTATTTCCCCCTCCCTCCACATCCAGAGCCAAGAAGAAGATTGGATTATTCCCCATATGGTCAACAAAAATTCCCCCATTAGTTCCTGCTTTGTGGAAGACCTGGTATCAGTCAGAAGTTGTTCATGACCTGTGTTTTGCCTTGGGTTGTATTTATTTATATCTAAAGACTATCTGGCTTTGCTGCCTGCCATATGTAAAGGATGAGAACAAATTGGTACAGCATTGACAGCCAAAACCAGACTAAGTTTTCAAGTAATCTTAAATGAGAAACTTACAAACATGCTGTGGGATTGCTCAGTGGGCTTAATGTAGTGGGCCAGATGCTTGAGAAAGGGGAAATGTCTTTGTTCTATGCCATGAACATTTCTTCCTGATAATAGTTTATCAACAAACTAACAGCTCAAACAGAAAAGCCTTGCTGTTTATATGTTAACCCAGCCTAAAAAATAGCTTGCCATGTCGTCAGCGTAACTACATGAGATGGGAATGAGAAGCCATCTAAGGACTTTACCTTCCTCAGTGTGGACATTTGTTCTGACATGTCTCCTGGAAAAGAGAGAAAGATAGGAATGGTCCAAGCAATATTCTCCATAGAGGAGGCCACTTTGTTTGCCTGCATCAAAGGGATGCCATTGCTGGTCTGTGCTGATGTACTTAGTCACAGAGAGATTTGCAGGTCTTTACTGTGTCCTTGTGTGTGTATTAAAAACAGCATGCTACTGACTGTAATCCACAAGGCTGATCTTCAGGAGAATTCTGTTGTTTTCCGTTGGAAAATACTGCATGCCAGATGCCAGTTGTTCCTTCCTCGCAGTGTTTGAACCAATCATGTGTTGTTTTCATCAATAAACAAGTGTTCTCCAAAATGCAACACTCAAATCAAGAAGAAAAACCCTCATTTTGCAGCAGAGCATCCTTAATCTGCAGATGCTGATAGGCAACATTTGATCAGCGGTGACTGTTTTTGTTTTGGCTTTGTTTTCTGCTGTGAAAATGCCGACGAAGGTCTGATTAGGATGTTGAACATATCATTAGCAATATTGCTAGTAAAGAAACAATCCCCAGTACTTACTAGCAGAGTGTCTCCTCGTGGTGAAATTCTAATTTCAGCGCAGGGAACTGGAGCAGAGGAAGTGACAGGCAGAGCTGAAAGTCCGTGCACCCGTCCGCACATGTCCACACTGCAGCTGGAATCACCAGGATGGGGGGAGGTTCAAGGTCACAACTGACATTCAGCTGTCACAGCTTCATTGTCTGCATGCCTTCCCTTCTTTGACACGTTCAAGAGTACTTTTTCGGCACCACAAAGAGCTAGTCAACTGATACCATTGCACTCACCCCAGGTACTTGTTCGGGATCGTTGATAGAGTCTCAGGTTTATTCATTAGCTGAGTCATTGAAATTGTGGCTTTCCCAGCTCTTCTCCTAACAACGCAAGTTCACTTGTTTGGTCCAAATATTTAACTATATTTGTTTAAAGTTTCGCACGTTATTCCTTAATTGAGGTTATGTTTTCTACATTTTAATGCCATGTCATTTGTGTCCAGTAAAAGATTATGTGAAGAACCCTACTATTTACCATGCTGGTTTAAATATAGCCATCTGTGGAGAATAAAAATATACATAAAAGATGTAACAAAGGGAAAAAACTCCCAGATATTTATTTGTTTTGAAATCCAATTACTAAGAAACAGAGTCTGCAATGAAAAAAAGGGGGAAATGTAAGCTTGGGTCAGGGAGAGACAGTGATTAGCTCCACTGAGCTTCATTGGTCCAAAGAAAAACACAGTAATGAGTCTATCGAAGCTTGCTAAACTTTGGAAGACAACTTATGTTGTGGTGCTCCATCTGAGTCATGGTAGCAAAGTGTGCTTATACAGAGAACAGCAAAAGTGCTTCTTTATTGACTGCTTTCTTCCACAAGCCCTACTGAGATTACTCATGATAGCTTATTAAAAAAATATGCTTTACCTGTAAGAGCAGTTCTTTAATTCAAGACTTTGACTTTTGGGAATCCTGGTGTTATGTGCTACAGGAAATTTTAAAACTCATTTTACTGCTCTTTTAATCATTAAGCCAGAAGAAAGTTTGGTTTTTTTGAACTTGCTTTGGATATATTTATTTTGGTATTTGTCTTGATGCTTGATCAAGGACTTGAAGTGTGTACAGCCAGACCTCAACACCGCGGTAAACTTTGCCATTGCATGAGTTATATATCAGAAGCTATTGGTCACTAGATGTTCTACTCAGAAATGCAGAGTTTACCATACAAAACTATCTCCTTATGTTTTTTCTCCTGCCAGCTTGAGCTGCTTTGTCCCAGGGCTGGTGCAGGAGAGGTTGCAGTAGTCCAAACTTACCACCAGCATGGCTTGTCTGATGGGGAGGGACCACCTCTAAAGGCTGCAAGCTGCTGAGGCAGTCGACAGGGGTGCCAATTAGTGTCAATTGTTGCCATCGTTCTCTGATATGGACACCTGTCCATTGGGAACCAGCCTGAGACTGCCAAACTAATTCAACAGAAACCAATGAATAGGCACCAGCTGACAACAGTCTTTAGTTACATACCGGCTATCTGAACCAGCCTGACAAGGACATGTGTTAGGCCTTGTTGGCAATGGTGAAGCACACATGAAAACATATGTATTGTAATGGGAGTAACAATGGATGATCAAGTGATGATATGATGGAGCTCTGGAGGTCAGTGGTTGTCTCCAGGAGAGGCACCACTGACCTACCCTATGGTGAGAGTCCCATCTACCTCCAGTGGGCTTTACACTTTATCAGCCAGGTCTCACTGAGTTTTTAGTAATTTAATCTGAGTCTCCAGTGGAAAGCTACAATCCCAGTCTCTCCATTATCACTGAGTCAATTAGCAGGTTTTAAAATCACCAGACTGAACACCTGGTAAAGTGCTTTAGCAGCAGATCAGGAGAGACTCAAGGGGTGGCCAGAAAGATCTGGCTTTGTCTGACAGGCTTTTTATGTCCTTCACAACCATCACAGGACAGACCTGGTAACCAGAGGCCTAACTCTTATAAGTGTTATGGCGTAGATGGAGATCCAGCTTTAACTTATCAAAAAAATTTACAGTTGAAAGATAAAATGGCTGTTCCTTAGAGGTACAGCATCTGGTAGTAGATGGCTTCTCTGCAATGCTTATAAATAAAATTGAGTTCATTTAATCCCACTGAGTTTGCATGATCCTTCCCCTGTATGTCCAAGGCAGTGAAATAGTTATTGTAATCAATCATGAACATGCATCCAAAGGCTCCCAAGTTCATTACCACTTACTTACAAGTGCATAAGCACTTGACTTCACATTACATTACACCAGTGCAGCTGAAAAGATTTAACTGAAGCTTTTCTCCACTTCTTTCTCTTCTTTTTAAACCAGTGCATCTTGGTGTACAGGTGAAACCAATGATGTCCTGTAGCTTGGAAGAAAGTCAATGTTTGAATTTAGGCGCTGACTGAGTTCTCATCCCTCCAGAATTATTTAGTCACCTTCTTCAACTCAGCCTTGTCAGACATTTGAGTTATATCTGATGTGTGTTTTCTGGGTAGTTTCCAGTTTTATGGGTTGCAGTACAACATGGGTCATTAAAAAATAGCATATTCTTGTAGATTACTAATACATTGCCGAAGTGATGTTTCATCCTTCATCCACTCCCAAATTCACTCTGAAATAGCCAACGGGAAAAAAATAGCAATTTCATCACAAGGAACATCCCTCTGAGTCCGAAGAAGATGGAAACACCAGCTGCGTTGTGCATCTGGCTTTGCTTGCGAGAGAAGGTTTCGGCAGGACTGTGACTCTGGTCCAAGAAACTCTGCAGAGAGCAAAGGGAGTGGACCCAGATAAATCTGGTCCCACTACTCTTTGTGCTGTGTTTCCTAGGAAATTAAGACAAAAGAAAGTAATGCTAAATGACTATGAAATAGCAGCACAACAGCAAAGAGCATTTCAGTGTAGTACTGTGAGGTTATTTGCATAACAAATTTTCCACCCCTTTGTATGCATGTGTGTACAAACACAAATATACTAAAGACATTGCAGCCTTAGTTAACTATAGTAGGTGTAGATGTTATTCTAGTGTCAGCATTTGTATTTCTGAATTAATTACAAGGCCATGCTACTAAAAAAACAAAACCCTACAAGTAGACTTCTGAGTCTGATTTTGCTGGTTTGGATGTGTTGTGAAACCAGCAAACCCTATTGGCATCATCAGGAGTTGCAATAATCAGTTTTTATAAAATCAGTTTAGTTAGGAGTAAAATTTTCTGAAACCCCTGAACAGATTAATGGGAGAAGTAAAATCTTTTATTGACTCAATTAAGATGATTAAAAAAAGAGAAGTTTTCAAGTTTGTGAACATTTCTTGACATTCCAGCCTCATAAGAGATATGAACTCTTCCTGTAAACTTTGTCTATTGTACTGAAAGAATGATAGCCACAACAAAGTTATTATAAAACTGACTTGGAGAATTTCAGAATTTTATTTTTATGGGCCTAAAATTAGGCTCTCCATTTCTTGGCTGACTTGATCGATGTGACCATGTACATTTTTGTTTTGGACATTTAGGATTTATAGTGGTTGTGTATTGGGATTAAACTGGTTTCAAGGCTGTGTTGCTGTTCTGTTTCTTCCTATTTTCTATTCTTTTTGTATACCATTTTGTCCTGAAAAACCTTGTATTTCAATGGCTTTTTTCCATTTTGTGGACCTAGATCTTCTACTGATAAAATCAGTGAGACCTACACCACTGGTGGTTGAAGAAGTACAACAAAGCCATATTTCTTGGATAAAATACATCAAGCAAAGGTTCTTCTTGTGAAGAGGCTGGTTTTAAAGGCTGGTTGATGCATCATTTGCTTGAACAGATTGACTTGCCTCCTCACAATGCAACTCATTTGCACTCCTGTACTTCTTAAATAAGGAGTGAACACCATAATGTATCACAAATTCTTCACATGAGGTCACTCATGAATAGAGGAGGTGTTTAACTGTGGCAATATTACAAAAATAATGTTTAGCCTTCTGTGAATGAATGACAGGGAAAATTTCTGTATCCAATAGTTAAGTACAGTTCTGGTGGTCTGACACAGTGGTATAAGTCATATCAGAAGTCAAGTATTCTAATTTCCTCTCCATTTTTTGACCAAAAATTCTACATCTCACCTTAAATGTAGTACTGATTATTTTAATTTTTGTTATAGCCTGTTAAGTACACCAAATCATACTTATGCATTCTTGGAGGAAGGTTAATTAATTATCAGTAGTAAAAATCAACTTTCTGAAACTCAAACTGCAATTAGTCCAGGTTATAACATATTTTGCAGCTGTAATAAATGTATTTTTTGTTCAAAAGGAGACATTTTAATTACATTATCTGATTCTTTAGATAAATGGAAATAATTCTAAGACATAAAAGGCTTGCTGGAATAATTTAATTTTACCTTTCAAAAACACAGAACCAAACCAAGCAGTTTACAAAGGAGGAATTTTGGTAATGTTTTTTCTTGCAGATTAAAAAAGAAAAAAAAAAAGAAAGAAACTGGGAGGTGAAGGAAGAGGGAGGGAAGAGACGAAGGGGGTAGGAGCAACTTGCTATTCTAAATACTCTGGTGTAACTTTTAATCTAGAATGAGAATTAGTTGATGGATTTACCTAGTAATTAGCAAAATACGTAATCAAGACAATAGATTCTTATTTATTGTGAAACCTAAGAATCCAAGAGCGTATCTTAACAGTGTATAGTCAAGTAGTGTGCAACTGGTTTGCTTTGTCTTAACATTTTTAGAAGTGCCTAATAAGGAAAAATAAGAAAGCTTGTGTTAATAGCTAAGTTGATGTAAAAATAAAGTAACATTTATCCTCTAGAAGTAACAATTAAATTAAGTGGCCTATGATGTTCTTAGCAATGAACACAACCAGCTCAGCCTGGTAAGAACAGGCAGCTTGCAGTACCTCAACACAGGCTCAAAATGAACTTATTTTTAACAGTTGCATAAATTGCCATTTGTAAATGGGTTTTAGTTCTTTTCAGTATTCCTGTAGCAGACAACTATGCTGGCATCTTGAAGGTTTTGGGGTTGTTTATTGTTGGCTTGTTGCTGATGGTTAGCAGAAGAGACACTTTCAGGTTCTGTATGAGGAACCTCAGGCTCTCTTTTAGGCAGTTAAGCCTAACAGAATTAAGCCTGACATGTTTCAACTCTACTACTTCGTAAAATAAACATAAAACAATGGTTTAGATTTCTAGTAAAACTCTTGAACCATGTGAGACTCAAACTTTCTCAGTTCCTTTACACATCTGTAAATAAAGACCATAAAAGAAGAACACAACAGGATAAATCAACATGAATTTGAAATCCACTGCAGCATATTAAATTGTGAGGTCTCTCTGAGAAAAAGGGCAACCCGGCAGCTTCTTGCAGTTTGAAGCTAATTGTTTTCGTCAGGATGGGAATGTCTGGAAGTCCACGGCAGTGTCCCACCAGCAAGGCTTCAGTAACTGAGCTGGCTTGCAGAGAATGAGCCCACTTTGTAGCAACACAGCAGGCTCAGACACCACCTATTCTGCTCTCCAAACTGTCATGCATAACAACTTCATTGTGCTAAATTGAACTTGAAAGCAACCAAAGGCTATGAGAAGGAGAGGCTATGAGAAAAGCATGCTGTCAGCACAGGCAAAAGCTGACCTGGAAAGTAAGCTCAGAGACAGGAGAATAAAAGACCAGGGCCCATGAACACAGCATATTGTTTCATTTTAAAGTATGATTACCATACTAGCAAAAGTACCAAATGTGATGTAAATTTATTTAAATAGATTCCACAGCTTAAAAGTTTGCCAGCCGCTCTTATCCAACTTTCCCAGCTCTCTGATTCATTACTTACAGTGGGAATATAATGATATATAGTCATCATTGTAACAGCTTCTTTGCAGAGACACAATGATGATTAATAGCTAGCAGCAAATTTTCACATGGGCTCTGAAGCACTGTAGAGTTAAGCAGCCAAACACTCCCAAATCCCCCTTTTCTGTTCCACTGAAAAGTAGTCTCCTTGTATGTTGCAGATATGAACAAAGCCTATCTTAATTCCAATCAGCTTTTTCTCGTTCAAGGAAACTTTCTTTTTTTCATAATTGATCCATGTGCATTTTTCTTTAGTCTTTCACTGAGTCTGAGACTTTTCTTTTTGCTGGGTGGAGAGAGGAAATAATTTCAGTAATAACTGGTTTTGCTTTGTTTTTCTCTCCAAAATATATTTTGAGACATTTCTCAGTTAGTTGAGATAATGCACATTAAAAAGACACGCAGAATTGAAAAGGAAGCCTTAACTTTCCCTTCATTGAAAGCTTATTAACCACATGCACTGAGGGATGAGCTTAGAGAAAGAGCTCTAGTTGCATAAGTCAAAGACTGGAGAGCAACAACAATAAGCTGTCTAAATTTTTTTGTATCAGTTCCCATTCCCGTGAGAAACTTACAGTTAAAACTGGAATAAATTCACTTTTCCTTGCAAAATTATTTCAAAGATAAGACAACTTTAAATAGAAGCATTTTATGAGATTTATTTAGAAATACCTAGAAATAGTTTATTTTTATTTAAACGTTTATTCACTGATGTGAATTTATTGTTTTTTCCACAAATATCTTTTCCATGATGAGAGAGAAAAAATATTTTTAGGACTGTTCCAGTGTTCCTTTCATCACTTCTAGTGTGATACACCTACACTTGGAGGCAATAATGCTTGATTTACACCAGAATAAGCATGGGGCAGATCGGCAGGATGCAATTTTAATTTTTATTAGGAAAAACAGTTTTAAAGAAAAAGAAAAAAATTGTACCAGCAATAGAAAGCTGAAATTTACAAAGAAGGTTAGTTTTGTTGCCCCTCTGGAGGAAATTAAAATTCTGTATCTCTACCCATGTAACAAATATGCTGTTAATATCAGACTTTGCACATTATTGATGTTCCACTCCTGAACTGATGATTTGATCTGTCCAATCCAGGAAAGTATTCCTTTCCCTCCATTTGCATGTTAGATATAATGTAGACAAGAACTGACTTTAAAAGTAGCATATTGTTTAGGAATAAGTAGTGTTTGCTAAAATCCTTTCATATAGCATGTGAGATGGAGAAGTAAATATATCCATCTCCAATTTTCTTTTACTTGCACTTTAAGAGAACATTGTGGTCAAGTTGTCCATAAATTTGGTGAGTTTATTGTCCAGAAGAAGTTAAAATGTTCATCCTAACTTTGCTCACAATATATTATTTTGAAAGAATAAAAATATCTGTGAATATTTTCAATTGTTTTTTATTCACAGAAATTTTTTATTTGTTTTGTTTCAGGGATGAAAGTTACTAGCAAGATGAATGGCATGGCAGATTTGGTTTATGATTTTCATCAAAATTTTCTTAAGATTACTTAGGAAATAATACTGCATATCAAAGTCTCTCAAGAGATCAAATTTCTACTCAATTTCTTTATGTTGCAGCCCTTTGCAGGCCTGTCATGTTTGCTCCTTCTTTATGTTTCACAGATTTTTACCCTGGTGTAAGTTAGCAGAATTTTGTATGATTTAATACACATGACCGAGAACTTGATTCGGGCTCATAGGATTTTTGTCAAGTGTTATTAATGCTCAGGGAAGTAAAGGTTGTGTTACAAAGCTCAGATTCTTTTGCTCTATCAATGTGTGAGATTCTCTCCCCTTAACTAAAAGATATACTGCTTTGAAGAAAAATTTGCATTGTTTTCTGCAAGCAATTTCACTTTTGACATTTGATTGAAATTACTTGGCATTTAATTGAAAGAGTTAAAAATAATTTAAATTCTAATAGCTATTAGTGAGTTGTATTGAATAACACTTGTTTTGCAGATATTTAAGAGGAACTATCACAGGAAATATTCCCAGATACCTGGAAATCTAAAGCTGCATATGAATGAGGGCAGTCTGTTCACTAGTTTATGGGTCCTAAGTTCCTCAGATGATGTCACAAACTGTCCTAGTGTCCTGTGAGCAGTGTTTTGTCTTTGAAACTCTGAATTTTCTGCAAAAAATGTAAAATCTTGTGTAGTCTGTACACTCCCCCTTGACTATGGATCTGAGAAACCCTACATGTGTTGTTTATTTCAGCAAATACATAGAATCATACACACTCCCAACAGCCTCAGACAGTGGTATGCAAATAACTGGCATGAGGGGCTAAAATCTCAGATGACCTACCCTTTTCAGGATGTGTCAGCATGAACACATTCAACATGTCAACATGTCGATGCATACTAAAGTATGTTTTGGAGGAGAGCAGGATCCCAGCACAGCTAGGGTTTTACAGCATTTGTTCTACTTTTTGGGGCTGCCTATGTAGGAGTTTCACAGAGACCAGCTTTAGGTAACCGCAGTGTTAGATGAGAAAAACCCTTTCACCAGCAGTCTCCAGAGATTTGTAGGCATAGCTCATAGTTTGCTGAAAATATTCAATGGATTTGACTCAAGGGCACAGTCAAATATTCTTGGTCCTAGTTCTGAATCTCAGACTTGTATACCCAGTGAATATTACACTCTGTTTTCTCCTACACCGTGAACTTCTAAGCCACAGCCTTCAGCTCTCTTCCCTCACTTCAAAAAATGTTTGTTCCCCTTCCACCAACAATTCTGAGATATTTTCACATGCACCAAGTCCTTCCATGGTTTCCCCAGCACAGTCCTATTCATACTCAAACAACACATACCTGAACCAGTAGAGCAGTTGCAGGTTTGCAGGATAAATCTAGTAAAATACTGAAGTGCATATACTTGCATTTAGTGGGACAAAAAAGGTCTAATTTTGCCGTCTTCACTCACATTGCATGGTAACTTTAGACTTAAATGGAAAATCTGCTGTAAATAAGCAACCATCAGGAATAGGAGTCAGAATCTACTTCTTCGTGATTTTTGAGAGGCAAAAAAGAGACAATTTTATTTTGGTTTTTTTTACTCTCATTTACACTAAGTTAATTTCTTCTCCCTTTCTACCTTCAGCTATGGCTTATTAATATAATAAATGAATAAACCCACACGAACCCAGCGGGTTGGGGGTTCAGCAACCAAATCCCTTTATTCAAATGAGACAACACCTTTTAAATGCACCTCAGAGCAACACGCGACTCCCTTGACCAATCACCAAGAGGTACTCCAGAGCCCATGTCTGCTGGAGTACGTTTTGACTTCACATCCCAGGATGCCCCTCTGGCATCCTTCCTGAAACCTGATTCCTATGTTCAGCCTTATTCAATTTTTCTGCTTTGGCAAAATTTTAATACAGATACGTTATCTAGGTTGATCACAAGGCTGACAGCGCACAGAGAAAGAAGCTGTGGGAGTTGTTCTCCCCAAGAACCTCTTCTCTCACATGATTCTTCTCTTTCCTCTATGTTTTTTTCCTAAGATTCAGAAGAAACCCCTCCTCATTCTAGTTCCCTGAGCAGACACCTTGACTCTTTCATTGCCTTTTTTGACACTCTTGGAAACTCTCTTCTTCTGAGCTCAGGGACATCAGAGGTCCATATCTCAGTTCCTCTTTGGCTTTGGAGCAGAACTGCAGCTCATTGTGTCTTTTTGAGTTGGATGACAGCATATGCACTTGGCCAATTTCAGCAGCCTTTAGTCAACTTTCATAAGATCATAGTGTTATGTAGCAGTGTCATACTCTCTGTGCATTGAAGATCTCTGACCTCCTACTAAAGTGGTGTAATTCTCCTTGTAAGAGCACACATTTATAAGAAAGAAGGAACTTTGTATAGATCAGTTCTTTCTATCTTAAATTTTCTCATTCCAGGTCTATGCAATTGCACATTTCCAACTTTGTTTTATTATCCAGTTCCAGATCACTACTTGTTTCCTCTGTGGATTGTTAACCTTGTGATGAACCTAGATTACATATTGGATTAAAATTTTGCCAAAACTAGTGAACAAATACATATAATTGTCTTGGGGAACAGCACTGCGAATGCATTTTCATTACATTTTTTGCTTAGTTTCAGCTGCAACAGCCTCTGTTGAACCAAGAAGCCCAAAAGCTGCAAAGAAAACCTCTTTCAGTTCTGTCTAATCAGGTATCCAGAGTACAGCTTTTTTACTTCTAAATCTCAGCTCTGAAAATCATGAAAGATAAAAAAGTCTTGCTAAGGGTTACCCTAGGATAAGCCCTCGTCTTCCATTTTTTCAGTTTTTATTTTTGCCCTGGTTTCTGCATATTCTTTAGGTTATCAAGAAGACCAATAAATCATAGGTATCATTAAGATCATAGACACTGATATCCTTTGACATCATGTTTCTTGAATTATTCTTTTGGTCCCTGAAAATTGCTGACAATTTCTCTTTGTTGCTTTTAAGGGTGTGTAAGAAATCGGGATTATATGACCCTGGGAGAAACCTAGAAGGGGAATTTGGCAAGATAAAATGCAGATGTAATGAGATGTATGCTTGTGTGTGGGAAACTAATTGGGAGTAATTTTCTCATGGACAGTGAATGCTTAGCTAAAAAGTAGATATAGAGAAAAGTTACTAACAAGGATTTACTGCTGATATAAAGGGGTATACAAACCATGAAAAAAAATGATTCCATGATCCTGTTATACCACACTCCTTGGGGTCTGTGCCCGAGTATGCCACAATGGTGCTTTATGCCTAGAATTCTGCTATTCCTGTTTTCCTTCACTTTCACCTCTAACCTTTTATTTTCTGACTCTTATGGGTCACCAGCCTTTGTATGCTTACCCAATAAAGGACCTTCTCAGAAAGGAAACTGCTCTCAAGTGTAATACATTGTATTTCTCCAAACTCCTAAAGCAAACAGTCTTCTGCAAAAAAAGAAGTGCTTTGTACCCTTTAGGAAATAGGAAAGACAACATGTTGCCCGTTAGACTCAGCACGTTGCCTCTTGCCTGAACATCATACAAAATAAAGCTCAGTAAAGAACGGGGTAGGATGATGTAAGTAAACACTGAGGGGACCTACTATGTCAGGAAACCTCTGTGTATTGTGCTGGTGGAAGAGAAAAGACTCAGAAAGGACATGTAGAAGTTATGGATATTCACAGTTGATGGTAAAAAGGAAGATAAAGCAGATGGCTACTGGATATATCAAAAAGAATTAGTAGGATTAGGATACAAAGGCATCCTACCTTCATCAACTCACAGTAGATTTTCACATTCAAAAGAATTTTTAAAAGTTTTTAGAGGCACTGGAAAATTGGAGCAGGTCCAATTTGGGAGCAACAAAGTGATCATGGTGCTGGGGAACTTGACGTGTGGAGAAAGGTTGGAGGAATTGGTTTTGCTCTGCTCAGAGGAACAAAGGATCTTGTATCTAAAAAGTTTTTATAGAAGCTATTCTTGCTTCACAGTGATTCCAGGTGACAGACAAAAGGCAAAGGGGACAAGGTGCTTCAAGGGAAATGCTGTCTGGACAGAAGAAAAACTTCACTAACAGTACTCTTAAATATTGGAACAGTGTGCCCAGGGAAATGATAGAATCTACTTTGCTGAAAATATTCATGTCTTGGCTTAACAAGGCCCTGGATAACCCAGTAGAAAGCCTAGGAGGTTGGACCAGATGACTAGAGGTCTCTTCCAACTTAGACTTCTCTATTATTCTGCGTCTCATACTAGATCCTAGTGTAGCATAGGGTTAAAATCTTAGAATTAGGCTAATTTTAAAGGCTATGTTAAAAATTAACATATATTTAAAATTTCAAAACAAACCCATATATTTTTAAATTATCTTCATTTAACAAGGGTAACCTGTTTGGCATTTTTTAAAAAAATTGAGGGTTCCAGGGCAGTGTGCTTGGCTCTGCAGCCAGCCATTCTCCACTCTCACCCCAAGATCTCTCTGCCTTCTAAGTAGCTCTGACAATGTGGTTGTCTCAACTGTCTATCTGTCAATCAAGAACAAGATACTGTGAACTTCAGTTAAAATAAATAAGTGACTTTGATTAAAATGTTTATTGCAGAAGCAATCAGACAGTAGAATTTTGTAAAAACTGAATTTTAATTGTTCTGATTGTATTCCGCTGTGACTGGTGTCACTACATGTCTTTTCCTGTACCTTGACTTTGATTCTAATTCACCCCCTCTCTCACCCTTTAATTGTAATCTCTCCTTCGTTAGTTTTAACAGTCAAATCATATAGCATTTCCATTTTGCTGCCTCTTATTTCCTACTCCTTATGTTATCATTTGTCCTAAAATAGCGCATCAGTTCTCACATATTACTGCAGTGATGTGCTTTCAACCTTGCCTCTACTTGGAACTAATCTTTCTCTAAGATCTTGCACACCAAATCCCTTTTCTCCGTTGACCTCCACCCCTAGCTTGTGCCCTTTCCAAGACTTACAATTTGACAGTGTCTCTCAGTTCTGTAGTGCATATGCTCTTTAATTCTGACAGTGTTATTTCTATTGGGATTCTCATCTACAGTTATAGGTTTTTTATATAATGTAGACTCTTGATCTTTCTTTTCCTTAGTATTTTCCTCCTGTAAGACCACAAACACTATCCTTCATCTCTGAAGTCTCATATTCTTCTGTTCTTTTTGCCATGGACTTAAGAAGGCCAAATACCAAGTGGTTTCCCTCTTCTGCATATCTTCAAATGTTGTGTTTCTTGTATTAGTTGAATAACTGTGTGTTCCCTGTTCAAGTGCTGATTTTACAGTCTTTCCTGATTTTTCTGCAGCTTTATTTCTTTCTGTTGTTTGACTTCACTAGAGGACTCAACACTATTAGAATCATAAAATCATAGAATCATAGAACGGTTTGGATATGAAGGGACCTTAAAGATCACCTAGTTCCAACTCCTCTGCCGTGGAGGTTCTCCCTTCTTTTTCCATCATGCCCAGTCATGTTCTTCCCTGTTTCTATGCTCTTGTCTCCTTTAGTAAACTCTTTGCTATATTAAAACCTCATGGTTTTGTGCCCTTATCCTTCTCTCATCTTCAGGCACATGATGTGCTCTCAGTGGAGAAGGTGCTGGGCAGCAGTCGTTGGAGAAGATGCATGGAGCTTCTGGAGGACTGTCTGAGCTGTTGGTGAAAACTTCTCACACTCCTTTCCTGGACCAGACACTTTGGTACAGAGGACTTCAACATCTAATCCCCTTGACTCTCTCTGGGATGAACATCTCTGGCAAGCTGACTGTTAGCTCAAGATAAAATGAAGAAGAAGGAAGACTTAAAAGACATCCAAATGCTAATGGTCTGTCTATTCCTGTCCTGGAGTAGGCTTTATGCCTCCAACCCCTTTTCCTAATTCATTGAGTAGTGCTGGTTTACCACCAGCACTGTGGTTCTTTCAAAGCCATCCTTTTGAATGGCACTTCCTATTTCAGCTTTTCTTCAAACAAAACAATTGTGTCTGATCTCCACAACTACAGCAAGTGCAAATTTAGAATGAAAGATGAGGCAACCTGGCACACCCTCAGTTACAAACTGTCTGTGGGTTCAAATAGCTTTTGATATAACTTAGATCAGCCTGAAGATGATCTCAATGACCTCTATCTGTCCCATAGGAACCAGTGCACTGGGTTAAGATGCGGGCAATAATTACATATTTTGCCCTGCCTTTCCTGTCTGGTCATGATCCCTCCCTAGCCAATCACTCCTACGAATAAGAAATGGCAAAAGGTGGTGTAGCACACAAAAGCACTGCAGCGAGATTTGTGGACGTGACTCGTTGAGTAATATTGCTGCTCAGTTATGACCACATTGCCATAAATACAATTAACAAGAACATGACCTCACACTTTCAGTATCCCACCAGAACAAAGATGCGTGTATAACTTGGGTTTTCTGGAGGAGCCTCAGCTTTTTCACATCAGTCAACTCTGGCAGGTACTGAGGACAGAAAGTACGTCTGTCAAAAAATCATAGATCCAGTTCAGGAATCACCTGGGAATTAAGGCTTTTTCACGCAAGGAAGAGGAGAAAGAACAGAAGATGCTGGCCTATCAGACATCTTTCTCTTTGACAAGGGAAAAGAAAATTGTGAAATGTAAGGAAAAAAAGAAGGTAAAAAAATGGTTGTATTTATCCAGCCTGATGAGGATAAAAACACTCCTTCAGAGTCCAGATTGGACTGGAGCAGTCCTTGACTCAAAAGGTTTCAGTGATCCAGACATGGAATACCACAAAGAATCTCACCTGGAAAAACGATTAAAGAAACTTAGGTCATGACAAATATAAAATATAAATAAATGTATCACTGAAGAAAATAAGGAGGATGTAAGTGCTCCTTATTTGTACAGGATGTTTTACAGGATCTCGTTCAATAAAAAACTACCGGTCACTTGGATGAGGAGTGCTTTGCCTCAAGGGGGAATTTAGTTTAGGGAACAGAGGTCCATGAAGTCTTATTTTCCCACATTCATATAATTTTTTTTTGCTTACTTAGAACTGACAGCATGCTTATTGATCTACAATGCACAAAAAGAAATCCTTTCTATTAGCTGGTACCAATAACAATAAAATCATAGCATACTGTCATGGAAAATAACACAAAAATAAGAATAAATTTGGCATGAGGGAAGATGATTATTTTCTTGTGGAAATTGCACAGTAAGTGCCTTTTTAAGATGGACTAAAATGAAATGCAAGGAGGGGGTCTAGTTATATTAAAAAGTCAGATGAACTGCAATTTCCCTTTTTCTGAAAAGCTGAGGTGAGCTTCTCTTTGAGCCACCCTAGATTGAACAGTGAGAGAAATAAGGGAACTACTGTGCAACAGCCACTGTGTCACTGACCTCTACCATTTGTCTCAGTGAGCCAGGTATGAACTTGAAATACACAGAATAGTGTGATAGGGAGATAAAACAAACCTGTAGAAAGCAGAGCAAAAACTTTTTAAGGATGACAAACAAAACTTGTTCAAATCTGTTAAGTGTTAGTTTGTGGATGAGATTCAAGACATGAAGCAACACAGGAATCTAAATTGGGATGGGATTGGACAGAGGGTTATGAAAGTGAAACATTTCCTGCAGAGTTTCTGTGCTTATTTCGTGTGCATTTTTAATTGGAAAATAAATCTTGAAGACATGCCTTAGCCATCTTAGCTGTTTGGTGTGAAAAGCTTGTGCTCTGATGCAGTGATTCTAGTCTCTTATCATTTGGCGGCTCCGGGAAACAAATTCTGTGAAACACTGAGAATAATATAAAAATGGAGTATCAGTGTCAAGCTATCAAAAAGAAACCAAACTTTCAATATGTAGGTAATATTACTACAAGCTGTGAAGGTGCTCTAATGCATCATGCCCAAGACAGTATGTTATAAACCCCCTAGTTTTTTCTGAACCAAGAATCTTTGAAAAGAAAAACTTTCATCAGAAGTCCTGGTAAACTTACACCAAGGAACGCAATAAAACTGTACCTGATGCTATTCTTAAATCTCATAAAATTGCCTATATTTTGACATTTCCTCTATCGGTTTGTGTTTCCCCATGGAAGTATAGCAAAGTGAAAACCAGAAAAATCTTGAAATCTTTTTCATGCTTTTGGTAAGATGCCTTCTTCAAATAATATTTAACTTCCAATAATCTTTGAGCCATGTAGAACAGAATATTTTTAACTTTTTCTTCTCCATCATCCAAGTAGTAGCTAAAATAAAAAGAAAGCAGTTGAAGTATCACCTAAATGGTAGACAACACATTTTGTTATTTTGCTGCAAGGTAATCTATACATGCCAGGGCATACAATTAAGAGGTCTGTAGCTTGTATAACAGAATTGCTTCAATATGAAGTTTCTAGTTTCAAAATTGAAAGATTTTTTTCTCTTTTGCTGGAATATTAAACTTTTAAAAATAAAGTTAACTGTTTATTTGATATGAACTGCAACTTTTGTTTCTTGATATAATAGCATTTCTACATGATGTAAAATACACTGAAACTACAATTTTCCTTTCTATTCAAATCAGCTTTAAATCAAAGTTCATGTGAATGGGCTAGTGTTTGTGATTCTTATAACCTTAGAAGTAGTTTATGTTTTTTTCCGCTTGTCACAGTTCACATGAATTGAAAAAGTATTTCGCTTAGAGGTGTTATGAGTGATCATGCACATGAAAAAGCAACTTACTTTCTAAACTTTCTGGTCAGATAACATTTTCAAGTGACTGAGATTCAGTACAATTTTCTTTTGAACTGAAAAAGAATTACTGTTCTGTCAAAAATAAGTGATATTCAACAGAGGAAAAATTTAGCTAGTTAAAAGCCTCTCAGGAGGGTAACTTTGTTAATTGCATGAAATATATTTCTTTTGTCGCTTCCTCTCCTTCTCCTCATTTTGTTCTTCATTTTTCCAAATGTTTACTGTTCTTTAGATTTTTATAAAGGGAAGGAGGGGAAGGTGATTAGCCCATGTCTGTGTTGAGAACTAGCTTCAATACTCTTTATTGTTAAGAATGTAACCAGATGCTTAACTAAAATATTTGATACTCGGTGTTTCAGTGAAAAGCTCCTTTTTAAATCACAGATAAAGCAAGGTCAAAAGAAAGGCATCACCTTGAATTATGAACTGAGGAAGTAATCTGGGTGCATGTTTTCGAGATATCTAACTCCCCACAAAGGACTTAAGCTAAATATGGAGCTAGTTTCAGGTTTAATATCTTTCACTGAAAGTTGGACCTTCTGAAATCCAATGCAAGGTAGAAGTCACAAGTGGGGATTTTGTTTTGTGAGGGTGTAATTGCCTTGGTATAGTGGATGTTCCCTGGTTGGATGCCAGTTACTTGCAAAAGCCATTCTATCGCTCCTCTCCACAAGAGAAGAGGACAGAGGAGAGAAAACATAATGAAGGGTTCATGGGTTGAGATAAGGACAGGGAGAGATCAGAGATTACTATCATGAGTAAAACAAACTTGACTTGCTGATATTAATTAAATTTATTACTAATAAAAATCAGAACAGGATAATGAGAAGTAAAACAAATCTTAAAAACAGCTTCACCCCACCCTTCCTTCCTTTCATGGCTCTACCTCCTCCCTCTCAGCAGCACAAGGAGATGGGAATGGGGGTTACAGTCAGTTCATCACAGCTTGTTTCTGCTGCTGCTCACAGAGAGGAGTCCTTCTCCTGCTCCAGTGTGGGGTACCTTCTATGGGAGACAGTGCTCCACAAATTTTTCCACTGTGAGTCCTTCCCACAGGCTACAGTTCACGAACTGCTCCAGGGTGGGTGCCTTTCCATGGCATGCAGTTCTTAAAGAACAGGCTGCTCCAGTGTGGGTCCACCATATGGTCACAAGTCCTGCCAGCAAACCAGCTCCAGTGTGAGCTCCTCTCTCCACAGGTCTGCAAGTCCCTGCCAGGACCCTGTTCCAGCCCATCCTTCCCAGGCTTTCACAGTCTTCTTTCAGGCATCCACCTGCTCCAGTGATGATCTTCTCCATGAGGATGCAAGCAGATCTCTGTGTCTCTGTTGACCTCAATGTGCTGCAGGGGCACAGCTCCCTCACCATGGGCTGCACCACGGGCTGCAAGAGAACTTCACCTCTGGTACTTGGAACACCTCCTTCCTCTCCTCCTTCACTGATCTTGGTGTCTGCAGCATTGCTCCTCTCAGATATTTTCACTCTGCTGTTCTCTGAGCAAAATTATACCTGCACAATATTTTTTTCTTTTTTGTTTTTCCTTCTTAAATATGTTATCAAAGTTTATTATGCCATACTCTTTTATAGAGTTTTCCAAAAGCACTATATGCCTTTGCTTACCTGTTGTCTATCTCCCCATCAATCTTACCATCTGAGGAGATGAGGCTACCTAGGTAATTAAACTGCTGGATTTAAGCTCTGACTGGCCAATGGTGATATGGAGATGATGGAAGACTTCCTGAGGAGCAGGTTGGTGGAGAACTTCCGTCTTCTTTAAGCTGACTTCCAGCCCAAAGAGCTCAGCAGCATCTGCAAAGTAGGATGTTAAACGCTGCAGAGCTGCTTCTGTGTGGGCAACAAGGGCAGCGTCATCAGCATAAAGCAGCTCCCGGACAAGATGGTTTAGGGTCTTGGTGTGGGCCTTCAGTCACCTTAGATTGAATAGGCTTCCATCAGTACGGTATCAAATGTAGATACCATCCTGATCATCGAGGTCTGCCATGGCCCTTTGGAGCATCATGCTAAAAAAGACTGTGAATAAGGTAGGAGCGAGAATGCAGCCTTGTTTCACACCATTAGTTATTAGAAAGGGCTCAGAAAGTGTGTTGCCATATCTGACTTGGCTGTGCTGATCCTCATGGAGTGAGATGATCATTTTAAGGAATTTAGGGGGACAAGCTAAACGTTCCAAAATCTGCCACAGACCTTTTCTGCTCACAGTGTCGAAAGCCTTGGTGAGGTCGACAAAGGTTACATAGAGACCTTTGTTCTGTTCCCTACACTTGTCTTGCAGTTGTCTGAGAACAAATACCATGTCTGTAGTACTTCTGTTGGCTCTGAAACCACACTGACTTTCAGGTAGAATTCCTTCTGCTATAGTGGGTATTAGTCTGTTCAAGAGTATTCTTGCCAGGATTTTGCCAGCAATGGAGAGCAGAGTAATATCACAGTAGTTCGAGCAATCTGATCTAATTCCTTTCTTCTTACACAAAGTGATGATGACTGCATCATGAAGGTCTGATGGTAGTTTACCTAGTTCCCAACAGCGCACCACAAACTCGTGAAATTTGGTGTGGAGTGCAAGGCCCCCATGCTTCCAGACTTCAGGTGGAATTCCATCAACCCCAGCTGCCTTGCCGATTTTCACCTGCCGTATGGCCTTGAGGGTTTCTCCTAAAGTGGGGGCAGTATCCAATTCATACTTTACTGGTTGTTGTGTGATGGACTGAATTGCTGAATCTTGGACTACACGGTTGGTATTGAAAAGTCTGAAAGTGTTCAGACCATCGATTCAGAATGGAGGTTTTATCTGTCAGAAGCATTTGACCATCAGCGCTGAGTAGAGGGCTTTGGACCTGGTATGTAGGCCTGTATGCTGTTTTCAAGGCCCCATAGAATCCTCTGTGATCACCCGTATCTGCGCATAATGGGTTTTTTTCAGCTAGATCAATCCACATTCTGGATGTCACGAAGTTTCTGTTGGAGCTTGCTGCATGCAAGATGAAAGGCTGTTTTTCTTGCGTGACAGGATGGCAGTACAAGGTGTGCTTGGTGGGCAGTTCTCTTCTTCCTCAACAAGTCCTGGATTTCTTGGTTGTTTTCATCAAACCAGTCCTTGTTCTTCTTTAGGGAGAACCCTAAGGATTCTTCAGAGGACTGCTGGATGCTGTGTTTAATATGGTGCCAAATTGTTTCAGGAGAGGAATCTGCAGAATCTGTGGAATGGTTTTCAAGCCTAGTTTGAAGGTTTGCCTGGAATCTGTCTCTTACTTTGGCTGATTGGAGATTGTTAACTTGGAGTCTTCTCCTTGGGATATTGCCCCTTTTAGGTTTGAATTTGAGATTGAAGTTGAGTTTACAGCACACAAGCCGATGGTCTGTTTGGCATTCTGCACTGGGCATCACAAGGGTATGGTGGACATCATGAACATCTCTCCGCCACACCAGGCCATAATCGATGAGGTGCCAATGCTTAGATCTGAGGTGCATCCAGGTTGTCTTCAGACTATCTTTCTGCTGAAAGATAGAATTAGTGATGGTGAGCTGTTGCTCCGCACAGAATTCTAGCAGAAGTCGACCATTATCGTTGCAGTTTCCAACACCATGCTTGCCTAACACTCCTTTCCAGGCTTCAAAATTCTTACCTACTCTGGCGTTGAAATCACCAAGGATAATGATCTTATCATCTGCAGGAACCTTTTGGGTAAGGAGGGGCAGGTCAGTGTAAAATTTATCTTTTTCGACAGGGTCAACTTGAAGAGTTGGGGCATATATACTAAAGATGACAACATGTTGTTTGTTGTGGAGTGGAAGGTGTAGGGAGATAATGAGGTCAGAGTGACCTGTCGGCAGATTTTTGAGTTTTGGAACAATAGAGTTTTTGATCATGAAAAAACTCCTGAGAGATGTTTTTCGGTTCTGGGCTTACCTGACCAAAGAGTGTGTAACCGGCACCATGTTCTCTGAGGCTGCCTTCCTCGTGAAGGCGAACTTCACTGAGAGCAGCAATGTCGATGTTGAGACGAGCCAGTTCATGGGCGATTAGGGCAGAACGACGTTCAGGACGTCCGCAATCCGCAGAATCGAGCATGGTTCTGATGTTCCAACATGCGAGAGTTAATTTAGGTACACCTTTGGAGGCAGGTGCGTACCTTTGTCTTTTGATCTTTGTGCGACCACATTGGAAGAAGATGCCCGTTGGTCTGCGGTTAACCAACCGGGTGAAGGGGGAGATGAGCTTTGTTTAGGCCACCTTTTCTAGGCCCCTCTCCGAGTGGAGCAAGCAGTGCTGTCCTTGAAAAGGCTGCTTGGTCGTTCAGGGTGCTGCCCCAAGAGATTGTCATCTCCAGTCAGTCTCAAATGACCAATATCCTGAACCACCTGCATGCAGGGTTGGGTGTGCGGCTCCCAGTGCACCTTTCACCTGCTGTTTTGACCCTCACCCTTCACTACAGGGCTTTTTCCATGTGGGTAAAGCCTTCAAGCCTGAGCAATGGATTTTTTAGGTGAGATGCAGTATGCATGGAACTGAATCCACCCTTTAATCCTAAGGTTCATCTGCCAGGGCCAAGCGAGCTTGGATGGTGGCAGCGAGGTCCTCAGGACGTAGGTTTAATTACAGTGACCTTCTCTTAGATGGATGGCCTTACAGGGCTAAGCGAGCTCCATCTGCTTGGGTTTGGGATTAGAGTTGTCCTTCTCCTAGGATGACTGCCAGAAGGCTAACGAGCTCATCCTGCCCATGGATGTATTTTATCTGTCCCTACGGTTTTGACCTGTCTGCCATGGGTGACCCTACCGAAGGCATGTACCATCGCCAGCATAGCTCGCAACTGCATAGGATTACACACGCTACGTTCCTGTTAGAGCGGTTTGGGCAAGTTTTACATTTTCTACTTATTATTGTCACCTAATTATATGCAATCATAAGGAGATACCCAGGAATAACCCTTTGTCCTGCCCACCCTTTCAGGACGTAACAGAGCAAAGCAAATATATCCAGAACATGCCGAACCTGGGCGGTAGCCGCAGGTGAGCCAAAACCAAACACAAACAAACCGACCAACTGTTCTGGCCCCCGTACCCATCCAAGGCTGGGGTACCTTACAAGGCCCCAGCTTGGCTGGGACCCCCATGACTCTAAAGGAACCCTACTATCCACCCTGACCATATCCTTCCTCCACTGTGTTAGCACGTATCTTCAGGCGCACTGCTCACCTGTGACACTTCATAGAGGAGTGCCCCACTCTCCCTCCCGCCAATCAGAGGCCCCCCATGGCCCACTCGATACCCCTCCCCTCTCTTCCCCCACCCCCACTCCCCTGTACCACCCCTCCCATCCCCTGTACTCCCCTCCCCCTTCCCCCCCCAAACCTGGAACGGCAAACCTCTGTGTGCTCCGAAGCTGCTCTCTCCTCCTCCATGGGCGTGCAGCAACTGCCGATGAGGCTCCCCCACTCTCTCTCTCCCCTCTCCTGTTGTGGCTGCGCCTGGGGCCTGATCCGCCGGGGGGAGGACTCCCGGGGGACTCCCAGCCAGCCCAGGACCCAACCACACACACGCAGCCAGCTTGGAACTCCAACAAACGTGGATAGAGCCTTCCTAAATTTTCATTCGCAAAGCCTAGCCATGTTGTTGTATGTTATCAGAGAGGCACTACTACCATCTCTGATTGGCTTGGCCTTGGCCAGCAGTGGGTCCATCCTGGAGCTGGCTGGCATTGGCTCCATCAGATAAGGGGAAAGTTTCTGGCAGCTTCTCACAGAAACCACCGCTGTAGTCTCCTCTGCTACCAAAACCCAGCCACGCAAACCCGATACAATCAGTTAGTTCAGTCCTAAGCCCTTACATATCACTTTACCCTCCATTACTTTGTACAGTATTGCTGTACTCAATGAGCAGAATTTTATGAAAACCTGAACATGGTTTTATATAGGCTTATGTATGTACAAATTGGCTTTATGGCACTCAGTCTGAATTATATCAGTCAAGAAGGAATTAGAGTGTCTTTTTTTGTTGTATTATAGCAAGAAATCTGAAGGTAAATGATACTAATGATGTAGCAACACTTGTGTTCACATGTTACTCTCAAGGTACAAGTGTGGTTTTGTTGTATGTTTTCTTTTATTCCTTTCTGTTACAGAGTGTCATAAACATTGTTAAATCAAGATGTTTTTCTTCAACATTTTTTCAAGCAAGATAAGGTCACTTGTTATTATAGTAGTGCTCCCTGATAGTGATAAAATTCCAGTGTATGTATGCATTCTATATTGTATGTATCTTATGTGCTGCAAATATGTTAGTCAGTTATATCTATTACGTACATATATTATTCCATCTCCTCTTCAAGCTGACTTAAATCATTTCACAATGATCCCAATCCCACCAGAATCAATGAAAATATTTTCGCTTGATTTCATTAAGTTTCAAACCTGATCGGTAGACAACCTGTCTAGGGCACCATAAGGACCATGTTTTCCTTCACAACCAGTACATTTAATTTTTTAGTTTCTTTTTCATTGTCCCTTCTTGTTAGCTTTAAGTCTTTGTAGCTCTGCTTTCATAAGCTTCACGGATTGTACAGCCGAATGAATGGTCCTTTGATCTACACACTCCTTTGATGTCAGTCTCAGCCTACCATCAGTCAGATCTACCATCAGCAGAGGAAAGGAGAATATTCATAAAAGCATTTATACTTATGCAATATCCAGGCAGAATGCTGCCTGGAGATGGGAGATACTAATTTCCTAGAAGTATGAGTTGTTTCTGGACATGAAAATCTGAGAAGTTTCTGGTTGCCTACCCAAGCTTGCCTGCTGGTCTGAAGTGTCTGAAAATATCCAGAAGATCTCTGAGAACAGCACCGATGTGATCAGCCAGCACTAACTACAGGAGAAATGGGGCAGGAGGCTGATGGAGCAGCAAATAGCAGTTGGCCTCTGTTTGCTTTGCTTTAGCCAGGATGTTCGCTACTCTGATCTGGTCTTTGTGGACCATCAGTATTGAGACCAAGGAGAGAAAAATCATGGTCCCTCTTACCTTCTGGGAAGTGCCATCTCAGCTCTCTGATGAGCTAAGCCATGACTTTCCTTTGATCTGGGACTGTCACTGGGTGATGAAGTTCAGTTTTGCCTTAAAGACTGAGAAACCTAGACCTAATTTTGTGTCATGGAGTCTGCTCATGGTCAGTCCTGGCTAGCTTTCTTCACCAACAACATGACCATGGCAAGTCTGTCACAAATCTGTGGGTCAGGCCAGGCCATGAGGCAGAGGGGGTCCAGTCCTGTGGGACTTCATGCTGAATTCTTAACACCCATGCTGTCCCTGGAGGCCATAAAGATATTTTTGTCTTCTGCTGTTTTATCCATGGTTGTGTGTGCATAAAACTGCTTTAAAACAAGTAAATCCAGTTTGAAGTGTTGGGGTTTCTCCCTCCTTTGTCTCTAAACTTAATTTTGAAGGGTTCCTGAAGGAATTAGAATGAAGGTTTCAGACTGACGACTTCGGGGGTGAGGGACTTGTGTGTTTTGATATTTTGTTTGCTGAGGGCATTTTTTGTTCTGGTTTGGTGAGTTTTTGTGATGTCTGTTGTCCCCTAGAGGTGGAAGGTTCCTCAAACCCAGGACACACTTTTAAAACTATGTCATCTTTCCCCACTGACTAGAGAAGTTTCTCTTGAAAGTCTACAGCAGATTCTGAAAATCCTCCTGTAGTCTCTGAGAAAGTGGGAAGTGCAGAAAACATAATGCTAGTGGATACCTTGAAATTCAGAAATTGTCTCTCTTTTAAATTCTTGATATCAGATCTTATTTTAAAGATTACTTTACAACTAAAAAAGTAATTTGATTTATTTTCTGTCCAAAGTTCAGTCATTAGACTGTATCCAGATCACACTATCTACCTTTTCCTTGCAGCCATAAAGACTAGAAGCTCTCAATATTTTTTTTTTAATGAAAACAGAAATGTCTTTTCTGGTCTTTTCCAAATTTCTTCTTTTCACATAATCAATTGGTTTCCATAATTGAGCTTTTCTTAATAGTCCCTGAAATATTGTCCAACACCAGCCAAATCATGGAGTCACACAAAACACAAATTAGGCTCTTAGTTAAAATCTGTGTGGATATGATCAATATGGACAGATTACACATTGTAATCTCTGGCTAAACCACAGATGAAGTGCTGCACAGAGATCAGCTTGCATTCCCTGGCCACACATAGACCAGGGGACAAATCCTACTCCCATGGGATAATTGCTCTTAACAGTAGTGTCAGGTTGCTGGAGATGGTTAATAACAGTTGGCCATGATGAAGAAAACAATAAGGTCCATTTAGCTCCATATGCAGTCCAGAAGTTCTGGGGAATGTGTGTCATCCCCTGCCTGCACCTCTTCTCTCACTTCAGGAAGCAAGCTTTTCCATTACCATTGAACTCACAGAGCATAGTGATATTGCTACACAGGGAAGGAAAGAAATTTGTAAAATTTCTAAAATTTCTACAATCCAGCAAGATGAGGGATATATAGGCCAGAGAATAAAGTGAAGTATGAAATGGAGGAAATCTGCAGTAATTATGTATGATACAGGCATATGGCCAGGGTAGACACAGCAGCTTCATTTCTAGATTGTCTGTAGTGGGAAAGTGTGATTTTTTTCAGAAAGATAAAATCTAGATTGACTATAGCACAGGTGTGCTGCCAGCAGAAGGAAAGAATCATTCAGTTTTTCCAGATAATTCCTTCTGTCAGTTAATCATGACAATTGCATAGTGAGCAGCAGAACTGAGATTTCCAATGAAAAGGAAGATTCAACTCCACAAGGTTTTTTTTAAAGAAAAACATGTAATTTTACAGATACATGAAGAACTGAAATTATATGGTTTTCTGAAAACACTTTAAATGTTGAAGAAATAAGACTGAAAAGATACACACACCCTCTGTGAAACTTCTTAATTCCCTTTTTTGCTTGTTGTCCTGATTCCTTTATTATGGAGGTGGGTCTTAATAAGGATGAAAGTGCTTGAAGTCTCCTCTTTATTTTTTTTCCGTGTGTCCAGTGTGATTTCCTTGCACTGTATGTGATCATTTTCCTTTTTCAGAGGCTGAAAACTCTTCATAGTGGACATGTCACTGGAAAGGATTTTTTCCGTTTACTTTTCTGATCCCTCCACAGTTCCTTAACATATTGGTCTCGGCTCCAGACCTATTATATTAAACGTCATTATATGGGCACTAGGAAATACAACTATGCAAAAATAAGAAATTATTTTTCCATCCAGAATTTGAGCTGAGTTTTGTATTCTATAATTAGGAAAGCATGCATACTGTACCTATAAGAAAAATAAGAGCAGATCAAGACAAATATAGCAAAATTACATTATTTTCCTTCTTCCCTTCCTTCCCCTTCCTCTACAGCACTTTAGTGTCTGCAAACCATTTGGGTCAGAAAATTATAGATGGATAAACAATGACCTCCACTTCATAAATGTTTTAATATCCGTAGTTATGGTATCACACTCAGAGATTACATTATACTAACTATTCTTATGTGGGTTTTTGCAGCCTGTTGTACATTGACTCTGCTTGTAAACATGAACAAGAACAGAGAAATGGATCTAAACAGAAATAATAAAAATCAGTATGAATAGAATGCAGGAAATATTATATGCTTAGACTTCAAAAAGAGAAGACTTGGGGGAAAAATGCTTTGTTTTTCTTCCTCAAAATTTTACATTTTAAATTTTACAAGGCAAAATGACATAGTCATGTTATCTTGGATGTATTTTCTATACCTGAGTTCTTGCAACACCACTATAAAAAGAATGAGCTTCTAAAATAACTTCAATGGAATGCTGACTTTTTTTCTTTATTATGGCCCTTTTCATGTCAACAGTATTAATTGCATGTTGCAGTGTCTGCTTCCTCCCAGGATGAGACTAGCAGCTATGTGACATTTAAGCTGGAAATATCATAATTGTTTTTGGCTAAGGGGAGAGCAACTTGATGATGTGACAGGACAGATGTGTTTGTCAAAAGCTTTTCATATTATAAACAGCAAATATTGAGACATCTTGTACAAAAATGTTATCCGTATTGAGTAAATACAAATAAGTAAGGACATTGCTGAGCAGCGACCTGGCAGATACATCTGCTGTTGCAAGATACATTTTGCAGAGCCCCATGTTCCATTTATTTGAGGATGATCTCAAACAGTCTCTTCCTGAGACAGATGTGTTCTTCAACAGCAGCAACAGCTGCTAAGCAAAAGAAGATAAAATTGGAAATCATCAAGGGGGAGGTTGTTTTTCTTTTTTAAGAAGTAACACAGTAAAGCACATTATAAGAATAATCAATGAGCTAAATTAAGCAAATTTCAAAATATAGTACTGTTTCACCTGTAGTAACTAAAAAAAAGAATATTAAGCTTCCCATATGAATATGCTACCTACACATTTTTATTAGTTCATCGCTACTGACAAAACTCTAATAATTGGTTGAAAAGCATCTATCAATATTTATAGTAAGAGCACTTTCCAAGAAGGAGCCAATAACCACTTTCAATCTTTGGTGACTGAGTCTGTGCTATCATTCCAGAAGCTGCAGTGCAAGTGCAAGCAGAAAAAGAAACTCTAAATATTTTGAGTCTCACAAAATGGTTCCCTTGGAGACAACATCATCGTGGTGGGCTACAGCAGCTGCAGACCACAAGCCCTTCTAGTGGACTCAAGCTTGAGAAGCCTAGAGTCCAAAAAAACCACTGTGGCCTGTGATGGGTCCCAAATCGACCTGAGTAGTTACAGCAGACTAGATCCACCTCTTAGGATCAGGGCCCAGATCCTCCTTGAGTTCTGTATCTCAGCTAGGTGCCATGCGTCCTGGTTGCCATCCTCATCTGAACTGTAGATCTAAATTTAAAATAAAAAAAAGAAAGGAAACATCCTTAACTGCATTCTTTTCTTTCTGGTTTCAGCCCTGGCAGTTGAACTCAGTTGCAATCTGACTAGATCCAACTGGGATTTTTTCCCAGACCAGGAGGAATTTATCCTTCTCTACATCTCCTTAGTGCAGCAACTGCAATAAAATCAAGAATTGATAATGAAGACTGAGTCACAGGTACCAAACCCAGGCAGCGCACACATACACACAGAATAATAAGACTATAAGGGAAATCCAGGTATCAGGTGAAAAAAAAAAAAAGAAGTCTTGGGGTCCATTGCTGGTAGATTCTGGAGAAAAAGCCACATTCAACATGAGGTTCAGATGTAAATCAGCACATCTACCATGACAGTATCTTAGTTCTGCAGTCAATGGAAAGAGTTAGATGTCTTTGGAGTTGATTGAAAGCATCTAAATTAAATGCCTAAAGCCAAAATGTGTGAATACTCCTGAGAAGAAATGAAGGAAAGTGACTTAAGATTGTTTATATTTTCACTAGGAAACAGCAAGCTACTCATTTTGCCAGTAATTTGTAAATATTAAATGGATGGTTTCGTATTCTGCTAGTGAAATACCGACAAGGAGAGTTTAGCAAAGGAAAAAGTAGTATTAGGAGCCTAGGATCATGCATTTACTCCTTTCTTATCTGACCTTCATGAATGCAGTGCAATTTGTCCTTTTTTTTTTTTTTAATTTGAAAGTATGACAAAAAGCTTACAAAATTAAAGGCAAACACAAGTAATCTAACAGGGCTTAGCTGTCGTTCAGGTAGCATATTTAGATGCTACAAGGCAATGGGGAAGATGTTAACAGTGGTCCCATTTCAAGGAGAATGATTTCTCCTGGGGAGACAAAGAGATTCACTATTTCTTGTTTCTCATTCTAACATCCTCTTTTCATTTCTGTCACACTTGGCATTCACACTAGTTAGCCTAAAACTTTGACTTTTTTTTAATGAAGTGTTTGTGTTATAAAACCTGTATTCAGCTGAAAGAATCTCTAAGGTCATCAACACCTGTGTCTCTCTTTCTTGTCTTTTTACTTTTTTGTATTTTGCATTGAGTAGAAACTCCTACCTGCAAGGTAAGTTTCTCATGTTTTGTAATTAACACCCAGAACTTGCACTTTTTTGAAAGAAGAGTATAGGCCTGATGGCTGCAGTCCATTAGCAGTCCATTAACAGTTTCTCAATATACTTTGCTCACAACTTATTTCCTTCTAGTTGAGACCTGACTTATAATGAAAGTATTGTCACGGAGGACAGAGTGTTCGTATGTAAACATAGATCAGTTTGCCTGGTTTTCTTATACATTAGCATATTGTGGGAGATAAATAGCTCGCTGAGCTAACACATAGGGAATCGATCCTGAAGAAACCTCATAGTCACTTATTCAGTTTCAATATAGCATATTAAACTTGCTTTTCAAAGGCAGTCCCAACAACCAACAAAAATGTGCTTGAATGTTAAGTAACAAAAAGATTTCAGATAGAGATTAACTACTGAATTTGCAAATAAAGTGCATACTCAGGCAGATAACTTGCATATTTTCAAATAAGGTGCTAATTGTAATGCAGTAGGAATTTGAAAGCCCAGAACTGAAAGCTCAGAACTATGGACAGTGTGTAATTGTATTTCAATAGATAACATGAAATTAAAAGGAAAAAAAGAGTTAAGAAAAATGGAAGCTATTAATTCCATCTTCCCGATTAAATGAAAAAAAATGAATTTATAGCATTCCATGTTTATATGTAATGGCTATTAGAAGTTATAGCTAAAATTTAATTATTTTAAAATATTTTCTTGCATGTTCTACCTTATTTAATTTTTATCTAACAATTAGAGCTGATTCCTGAGTAGTTCCAGAAAACAATTATTATCCATGGCATTCCAGTCACTAGTTACTACTTTTACTGAAAGCATTACTGTTAATGCTTTTGTCTTAATAAAATTAAAAGTTTAATTGAGAGTTTAAAAATCTTTTGTAAAAGTGAAAATATGTAGATGCCTTTACTACTTGCCATGGGCCAGTTTCCAAAGATAAGGCAGAAATAGCCCTACTTTAGATCTGTGTGATAGGCGAAAGAAGATTTAAAGTTGGTTGCTGCCAAAGAATCAGTGATTTAGACTTGTTTGCATTCAGTGTGAGTAAAAGGAGGAAAAGTTCAAGTAAAAATACAGCATATACATCATGTTTTCAAATTAAAACTCTCATGGGCAGAGAGAACTGTAAGGATACATTTGAGAGGAATGTTTAGAATTAAAGACATGAATGAAAATTAGGGTTCTATATTTACATAGAATCTGTAAGACAGAAAAATATTGTGATTACACAAGAAAAACAGGCAACACTATGTTTTGGATGCTAAGCAGAGAAGTGACAGCACCATACCCCCCCCCCCCAAAAAAAAAAAAAAGTTAAAGTGGGATAGCAAAGAAAATTAATTGCAATAAGTATGAAAGAGAATTTTGTGTACGTAGCTGAAAAGTTTAGGACACTGGAAAGAGATTCATGGTTCCTTTACAGAAGTAAAGAGAGAGATAAAAGGATTTGAAAGACCAGCACAGATCTTTTTTTTTTTTAAAGTGCACTGGGAATGAAACAGGGAATTCTGGAAACTCTGGAATTCTATTGGCAAAGAGTTGTAATAAGGCTATTAGTAGACAGGCATCTCAGAAGCAGCCAAAATAATTTCTATTCTCCACTTGGAAACAATAAGGATGTTCTTATTACATAAGAATATTCTTTAATAAGGTTAATGAGTACTTTCCAGTCAATTAATAGATGTTAAACAACATCTGCCAGTAGGTCTGAATAATTTTGACCCAAGAGTCCTAAAAGACCTGGCAGGGGAGAGCACTCTATCACTGATGTTAACTTTCAATAAACGTTGAAGTAGCAGAAGACTGGGAGAACACTGCTGCGCCGATATTCAGAAAGGGCAAGTGATTCTACCCAAGTAACTTGAGTCAGTAAGAAAAATAACTCCTTTGGGAACCAGCTGATAGGGAATTAAAGGACATCTCACAGGTGATTAGGGAAATGAATTTTGACAAACAGACCTAACTTCTGAATAAAAATACTACTATCATGTCAGATAAAAAAGCTTTTCTCCTCTCCTCTAACAAACCCAAATGAATAAATGGTAAATGGAAAATAAGGATTTTCTGCTGGGACATGCAGGGAAGAGGAAGTGTGCTTGTAAACATTTTCATTGAGCTAAATCTAGCTCAAAAATTGCTGGTGACATAATAAACACTGATGAGGACAATCAAATAAAGTGTTCAGTATAACACTTGAAAAGAGGGGTCTGTTCTGGTGTTTTAATACAGATATATGAAAGTTGCAGTGACTGCAAAGTATGAGACTCGAGGCTAGCCAATAGGGACTGAGAAAAAGATCTCAGTGTCATACTGAACTTCAGTGTTTCTGTGGCAAGGAAAGGGTCGTGCTGTCCATGCAGCTATAGCAATATATAGAGTTAAACCAACATCATATTACTTTAGTTGTGGGGTTCATTCAAAGAAAAGTTGCAAAGCCAAAATGGGAGTAGAAAAGAACCCTGTTGCAAACTGAAAACAACAGACTAATATGAGAAATTAGACACTATCTTTTGCCAGGGAGACTGATAAATCATCAGACAAATTACAAAGGTAGGCTGCAGGATCTCCATCTCTCAGATGAAGACTAAGTATCTTTTAGGAGATATACTTGAGCTAAACATAACTAAGTGTTTAGGCAAAGAGCAGAGGTCCTTGAGCTGTGCACAGGAAAGAGCAATTTAAATGTATGGCCTGTGATTCTTGGAAAGTTGTAGTGGTGTGATCTGATGAGCCAAGCCAAATTTAAGCTGTGGGAATTTGTGGGTCAATAATAGTAATCATAATTGTAAACACATTTGCAATTGCAATTGAGATACATTTTGAATTTTATGTTATGTCTGAAATTTAATGGAGAGACAGAGCCCAGTAAAGTGGGTTATTCTATGGGGAAAAGAAACAAGATTTTGGGGCACAAAAGTTATCTACATATTCTTCCAAGGTCCTCGAGAGATATGGCTTCTGCGTCAGCTTAGGAGACAGTTGATGAGAAATAATTTTACCACATAAGATTCCCTGACATCATATGGTGTGGTGCTTCTCCCGTAGTTCCTGTAATGAGCCTCTTATGCTGTTTTTCTCTCAAACATGCCATTTCCGTGGAGTCTCAGAACTTGCACTTGCAGGTGGAACCTTTCTGCATCCTCTCATGGGTGGGCAGATATGAGTCCATCGCTTTCTGTCCTTTGTCTACAACTTAATTGACTATGGTATGTCATCTAAAAAGAAAAAAGGCTGCTTATAAAACATCTGTGGTAAGGCTCAAGATGAAAATTTCTCAAATATGTAAATTACAGTAGTCGTAACCTTGTATACATCTTCTCCTTGACCTGCTTGCTTCCTTTTTTCTTATTAGCATCCTCTCTCTCTCTCTCTCCCTCTCTCTCTCTCTCTATCGATCTATCAGCTTCAACATTTATAAGTAAACCTTGATTCCATGTATCCTGAAAACAACTGTGAGGAGATTAACCTTTTATAATTACCGTAGTTATGAAATTGAGTGCCCTCCTCATGTAGCTTCAAGACAGGGACACAGAAAAAGTCTTCAATGGGGCATTTCTACGGAGAAGTTATGCCAAAGCTGTGCAGTGGATACTGAATCACAGTGGAGTTATTCACAGTTTTACTCCTCTGCTTCCCTGGAGCATCTTCTCTGGGGTGCAGGAGAAGGTCCGCACTATAGTTATCCCTACTGCATTTTTCTTGCCTTCCTAACAAGGGTGCAGAAACCCCAAAACATCCTCCAACATGCTTAGAACTACCGTATCATCTAATTCTCTGCTCATTTTAGAAGAACTGAGTTCCATATTTTGCTGATTGTTTTGTAACTATTCTAAGAATAGAAACTCATTGCACACAGCTGTAACACAGCACTGTAGATTTTGTAATTTCCAAATGCATATTCTTAGTAGCTGTATCTGCCTTTTAAAGGACTGATCAACTCTCACCATGCACATTTACTTGCCTTTGCAAGCATTATTTTTTAGCTGACATATGGAAGAAGGTATGATATTAAAAAGAAAATATATTTTTCTCATGGTTTAAATGAAAATTGTCATGTTGCATAAATTTTGTAATTTTAATTGAATTTTTCTATGCCACACTTGTGTTGAACATTTTCACATTTTGCTCTTTTTTTACATGACTTTGTGTTCCCCACCCTGCCCACCCTGACTCTTGCTGCAAAATTAGTTGCATAAAAAAAAAATTAATCTGTGAAAGAAGACTTCTGAGAACAAACTAGATAAAAATATGGTGAAAACTGGTTTTCAAGGCATTGGGATTTTGATTCTTGTTTTCACATTACTCTTGAGATGTTGTCAATGTCATTGCTCCCAGAATTAGTTGCTGACGGTTCACCCCAATAGGATTACTTGCACACTTAAAGTCAAGCAAGTGCAGAAGTGTTTGCAGAATCAGGCTCTTTAATAAGCAGCTATACACTTGACTGCAAGAGCATGGGATGAATAATGAGTCATCAGCCCTCCGAGGGCAGTGTAGATCAGCTCCATGGCTGCTACTGTGGAACGTGGCCAGACACCAAAATTGCACATGTCCTTTTCTCTTCAGTTTCCTCTCTCTTCCTCTTAGAAGTGGGGCCCTGACACTATGACATTTCTTTTGTTCTCTGATCATTATGTTTTCAGACACCTGTAGAATCTCTCAGAGGAGATTATGGGTGGTCTGGTTAATTAGTTTTTCCATTTGACATCCTGGTGCATCAACCCGATTGCTCTGTAAAAGGAAGTCTCAAAAAATTGCTCTTTTTGGATAACACCTGGAGGACATCAGCAACATCAGAGCCTTTATAAAATGGACAGTGTGGGCACACAGAGCAGGAGAGCTAACTCTGATAGTCTGTACTTTCAGAGAACTGAATGTGCCTGTGCATCTTTCCACAAGCATACATTTTATTTTTGAGGATGCTAACTAGGCACTGATCTTTTGTGAGGAAGATGCTCACTTAGCTATGAAGCAGAAGAGGAGTGGCTTACATGTCAGCTGGTCAGCAAAGGCTTTCATCCTAATTTCTCTTGTGACTTTTTAGCTTTCAAGATTGTGAATATAATAATTTCTCCTGAAGTATTACATACAACATCCTTTTTCAATTACCACACCAATCAACTACATTCCTCACCTCCGACTTCCTTCATGAAGTACCTGATCCCCAAGATCAGTGCAATCCTAATGGGGCACATTTAAAATAAGAAAGCTCATGTATTTTATAATTCAAGCTTTACGGCACAAACTCACAGCAAGTGGTTGCTTGTATATGTTATGTATGGATAGGATTTAAACTGTTTTGTATTTCAAAGAAATTATCCAATGTAGAATTAGTCTTTGGCTAAATGTATGCCATAAATATGTAGGATGACATGTTACAGATGAGCTGATGCTACATTGGAAGAATCTTATTTTCTGCACTGTCTAATTTCTTACTGTATGTCTGCAGTGACCTGATGTTGAGAGCACTTAGATGGCATTGGTATTTTACCTTCTACCTCCACAAAGACAAGGAAAAGTCCCAACATACACAGCTCCCAGACATGGCAATTATCTGCAGCTTACATCACTCTCCTCTGTGGGCTGGCTGCACTGACTTAAAATGGACTTCAATGGGGTGGCACAGATATCTGCCAATGGTTAATTAAATTAAGGGCTCCATCTGGACTTATGGATTTAACTCAGAATTTCCTTGCATTTATGATTTCACTGTGTAACAACGTAATTATATAAATCTGTTGTCATATCTAAATCAAGGACATAGATATAATCCTTGAGTATGTTACATAAACCCACACATCTTCAGTTCCTAGAAATGTAAACCCACTTTCACGCTTTTAAAAAATAGTTTTTGCTTAATAAACAAGTTTATTTTACCTGTGCCAAATAGTTTTTTGATATTTATAAAATATGGCCTCTGAAAAGAGTCTTATTTTACTTCAGGTGCAAAACACAAATTATTATCCTTAACTTCTAATATTTTTGGGTTTTGAATAGATATTGATCTTTCAACAGAACAAAAAGGTGTTGGCTATTATTTTCTTCTGTTCATGCTTTGTGTTATATGTAGGGAATCTTTTACCAGTAATATTCCTAAATAATGGGTTCTGGGCATGCGTACGATGGCATATTTTGTTAACGCATGAACAGAAATATCCCAATCTCCAAATCTCATCTATTGCAACCTTTAAAAAATTACGAATGCTCCAGAGGGAACAATGACTGTGCCCATTGCATGACTTGCATTACCGGTGATAACTGAGCAAAAATTAACTTCATGTCATGAAAGTGCAAAGCAAAATAAATTAAATTATTTGTATCAAGTTTGGCTGTATCTGCTAAATATTTTCTAGCCATTCTAAGAGAGAAAAACAGAAGGCAAACTGGTAATGAATAAAACCAATAATGGTCAGTAGCATGTGTTGCATGTTTTTTGAATGGAAAGTAACTTATCACATCTGAAATAAAAGCTGTTTATTCTTGTGTTTCACTGTGTGTAACAATCCTTGCAATTTATCTGTGAAAAAGTGAGAAACTGTACCTCCATTAGCATATGAATACTTGACACATCAATTTGGTTGTACAATAACAGAGGAACATTTGCTATTGCTGTGTGCATACAGATAAAGCAGCCATTTTGAGGGGAGAGAGGGAAAAAATAAAATAAAATGGTGTGGGTATTTAACCCATTGTTTGTCTCGGTTTCACATGGCAGTTTTGATCAGCATAGCCAGGCAGAGTGACTGGAAATTCCTAAAAGAAACAAACCCGAACATGCAGGTTAAATGCTGATACAAAAATGTGTTAAATTTGTATTCAGATGGTAGTGGATGAGACAATAAAAGAAACGCAAAAAACCAGTCCAAAATAAGTAATTTTGTTTGGTCTTTTAACATGTGCACCTGGGATGGGGGTAGTGGAGAAATGAGGAGATTTTACAGAAATGAACCATTTCCTATATACAGTCTTATTTCATGGCAACAGTATCGTGGGCCTTGGGTCAGATGTGTGAAACTATTTCTCAAAGAAGCTGCATACATAATTGAGGCCCTATGAAGGGTTCTCAGTTGAAGTTGCCAGGCTACATTCATTTGAAAAGCAGAGCCATTTGTTATCAAATTTAAATTAACTCTCTCAGCACTGGGTACCTAGTTGGAAGTGCGGCTTTGTAGACTGTATGTGCTGTCTGAGAGAGGAGGAGTGGTGCCTGCTCACTGACTGTAGCGTTATTTTGCAAAGAATGGAAATCTTTTCTGTATTTGGGCCTGAAAAGCAGTAATCTAAGAAGGTAGATTTCTGAGAGGTATCTTTATGCTTTTTTCCTGTCTTGGAAGACACACTGATCTGTTTTCTCCTGTTCTTTTCTTTCACTTAAAAAAAAAAAAAAAGAAATAAAAAAAAAAAAAGAAAAAAAAAAGAAAAAAGGTAATGATTTCAGCTTTAATTTTGGAATAAATTAACAAATCAATATTTGTTGATGTTTCTCCTGGAAGCACACTGTGACTGCCTTAACCAGTTGTTTTTTTTTTCTTTTGCTTTAAATGGAGCTTTGAGTGTTTAAACACATAGATTAGCAACTCAAGATATTTGTATTTTCCAGATCCATGTGGATTGAAAGAGCTGAATGTGATCCCCTAGCCTGTATGTGGACTGGTAAGAGATAAAAGATTGCACTAATTGTTATGATTTTTTTGTTTATTTCCTTGAGTGTCCCAGTGTGCCAAGTGCTTGTCAAGCAGAGGAGAGATATCTGTGCCCAAAGGAGCCCACGTGGCTGTTACACACAAGACACATTTGCAATGCCATGTCTTAAGTAGCAAAGGGCAACTGATATAAGCAAAGAGCCAGAGCCACAAATGTCCATTCACCATATCAATCTGTTTTCCCTGGGCTCTTTTCTTCCCTGTAATTGCTTTCAGTAAATACTGTAGCAGTTGAGTGCTAATGGCAAAATATTTGTTGAAAGTAAATTTCACATGCGGTGAAGAATTCTGTTTGCTAGAAACTTGGTACCCACTCTTGGTGGAGATGTTGGACACTCCTGAGCTTAGCAGAAACATATGTGTGCTTGAAGGTAAAGTGATTTCGCTCAGATCCATGAGGATTATTCCCTAATCCTCACTGAAACGAACCACCTTTGAGCCAAAAATAAAAGAACAGATAGAGCACTTTCTCCAGCTGAAGGCAACTGATGAGTTCAGTGTAAGTTTTGTAAGTAAAGAAGTCACAGAGCAGGGGGGAAAAAACCCCATGCTAAAGATAGCATTCTTAACTATCTGTGCTTTTACTTCTTGAAACAGAAGATTAGGGCATTTAATCTACATTCCTTCATCAATATAAGATGCTGATTTGTTAGAACCAAGTCAAGCCTGTTGTAACTGTTGATGGGTGTACTGGTAAGACTGAATTTATTTTTGCACTCTCTGGTTTGAGAGAGGACTTTGTTGCAGTAAAGACTATGGCAATACCACCAAACAGCAAGGTGACACATTAAAACAACCTTTCTTCTAAAAGAGGAATAAACAGCATTTTATTCATATATGTAAAGATGTTACTCATTTGTTTAAGCATTTAGCAGGTGACTATTCCTAGTTGCCTATCACATTAGAGAATGATCCCTTGTATAATCTACAAACGTCTTTTGAAAAAGAAAAGGAAAAGATTAACTGATTTAAAAAGTGAGGAGAGTAATGTTATACAGCATAATATTTGCCCTTTGATTTTTCTAAAGGAAGATATGTCCCTTCCAACTCTAAACATTCTGTGATTCTGTGATATCATGTGTGTATGCCCCATGCTGCCCTGGATATTATTCTAAATCTACAAGCCATTTGCTTATGTGCAGCCCTGTGCAGCTAACAATGTGACAGAGCTAGTAAATCCTGTCAAGCACTCTGAGAATCTTGTTTATTTACTGGTGGAAGTGATGGACCACGCTTGTGTATCCATGACAACACTTCAACATGCAAGAGCAGAACCAGGTCTTTTCTTGCTCCTGCAATATGAGATTAAAAGTAAGGGGCTAAATCTTATTAAAGAGCAGAAGCTTTTCGAAAGATAAAACATAGAGTTTATGATATTTGTTCATGGTAATATATCTGTGCTATTTCAATGTTTTCATTAGTTTCCTCCATTGATTGTAAATAGTGCTGAATGGTGAACTTACACGGAAAGAGAAAACTTTGCAGTTCATGATGGAGTTTGTCAGCATCAAGCCTGGATTGTTAAGAATATCTGTTTTAGAGGGTATTAAATTGGATCATACTGTAATTTTTATCTTTTCTTTTAAGGTGTTACAGGTTCTTTTATATTTTTTGTTCTCATGTCAAATGCTTTGATTAGGAATGTTATATGATCCAGTGGATTAGTAATGTAATTGCCTATTTATATTTATAAATCCATCCATTCCCTCAGTCTATTTGTGTTTGCTGTACCATTGATATGTTAGACTGATATGATGGAGATGCAAATTAGGTGTATGTGGTGGAATTTAGACGTAAAATGAATTCTTTATAAGCCACAGGTTTTCTTACTATAGCTCTTGATTGCATTACCTTTGCCTTGAGAAAGGTTGTGCACTTTTAAGGTTTAGAAAAGCACCTTGAAAAGTTAAATCAAATTAATTCTATGCTAGAAAATCTATGGAATAAAGGAAGAATTTAGCAATGGAGCAAGAAGGCTCCAGAAGAAAATTTATCTTCCTCTAACATGGCCAAATTCTGGCAGAGGTCTCTCAGTATTCATAGATTTAAATGACAAAACATTTTGATTTAATGTATCAGGTGTCCTCCAAACATATTGTGTTTTTCAGAAACACTAGTATTTAGGCTAATATCTAAAGTACAAGACTAATACATTACCTATGTTCTGATTACAGGATAAAGAAAGTTTCTGGTTTAATATTGAGTGTTACACGCATCTGTCAGTTGATTCACTAAAATTAGAAGTGAGGTCCTGAAAAAATTAGTAACCCTTAGCTGAGACCAGCCCACCACCGTATATTAAAAAAATGGGTTCAGGGTGTGGCAGTTCTGGAAATGATACAGAAAACACCCCAATATCCACTATCTGGCTTTTCAAAATAACAGCAAAATAAAATAGGTTTGGGGTCTTTTTTTTTTTCAAAAAAAGGTAATAAATATAATGTGGTTTTTTCCTATTTTCTATCCCATACTGTACATATTATAACTGAACATCTCTGCATAAACAAAACATATCTGTATGAACAAAGTGGCTTTGTTAAATAGCTGTTTTGGGAAGTATTTGCTCCTCAGATGGAAGAAACACACAAATTTTGATCTTCTGTTGAGTGATTTTGATCCTCATACTTTAGGGTGATGGGATTTCTTACACACATCTTGTTCATCTGTATGCCTATGTTCACACATAAATGAAGTTGTGAATTTGGAGGGTAGGGAGGGGATAAAATTGTTCTTTTTGCTGTTTGAGTTAGCATTTACTCAGTCTGCAAGGTCAGAAAGAGCCTTGTGATAACAGCACCCATCTAAGTGAAAATAATTTGAATTTTCAGCACAAAAAGGAGTGGAAGACTGAATAAGTCTATTTTCAGGCTAACTTTACAGTGTTACATCTTTGTTATTAGAAAAAACAATATTTTTCAGGATTCTATCTTTGATGTTCATGCCAAACTTCTATCCATCTAGTGCAGAGACTCCTCTTTGCAATATTCTTCTCTTTTTTCAGGTCAGACTTTGTAGACCATCACTGTTCTGCCATCTTCAAAGTAATTCTAAGAAGCTGTTGTATAGAAACATCAGAAAAAACTCCTAAAAAAAAAAAAAAAGGAAAAATAAAAAATAAAGACCTGGACAAAGGAGAGAGCTCTGCAATCCCCATAACACAAGGAGATAAAAATGGGATTGATCCCCTTTGGACAGTGTTGTTCACCCTCGTACTAGCACGTAAGTATTTATACAATAGCACAAATTTCTAAGGCAGGTAGTTTCATTAATCATCCATTTCTGCTGACCCAACCCACTCAGTTTAAGAGCAACCTGGTAATACTATGGGGATATTTCCCTCCTTTATGCTGATTGACCAGAATTCAGACAGATGGAAGAGACTCAGAGAGATTTATTCAATTTTTACAGTTTTAGAGAATAGTGTGCCTTTAGGGGGAGGGGGACTGCAGGGAATAAGTGGGAGACAATTGAGCTGTGGGCAGCTTGGGCCCTGAATTTGAGCCATTGCAGCTGCGAAGTTGTGAAAAAATATAAACATTGAAGATAAGAGGGTGGACAGGGAGGATAGAGCTGTGGGGCAGCTGTGATAGCCAGAGAGCCCAAACTGTTTGCTGAGTCACCCTGAGTTTGCAGAAGCTACAGAGCACCCAATCTTGACATGTTTATGTAGTAGAGACACCAATAGTAATGAAACACGCTGGCTAGAAAAAGACTATAAATTGGCCATGTTTGTATGAAATAAAGGCTTTTCTGCGTGAAATCCCTGTGTGGTGCCTGTCCCGACAACGACAAATAACACTATACCTACTTGCCACTTAGAGACAGGTAAGGAATATTACAGCCTGCTGGAGACCATAGCAATTTGTCTCACTTGACACGTTAGTAAGGTCCCCTACTGGAGTTTGTTCAAACTGTGTAAAATGCTGATTAATCCTCTGAGCACATGTGTCATGGTTTTCCTGGCTCCGCATGCAGAGATCCTTTAAAACATTCAGGAATGGCCAAAAATAGGTTGGCCATGGTGATCATCAACCCTTAGAGGGTTTCCTTCCAAGGGTAATAGAAAAACTAGATATTTTTAAATCCAATCTGAGAAAACCTGTCTCTTGAGTGCATATGGTTTTAGATTCTGGTTAAACAAAATTTTAAGATTATTTTTCAGGTTATAAAGAAGACAGATGAACAACACAGAGCTTGTTAATAAAACCAGCAGCAGCTTTACAAAAAGTAGCTATGATGATATCTGCTTTCCTAGTTTTGTTTTCACTTTGATAGGCATCTGTGTACCTTTTCTTAGTTGGTACAGGGTGTGCAGTGCACCTGAAGTTCAAGGCCAGGTTGAACAGTGCTCTGAGCAACCTGGTCTAGTGGAAAGTGTCCCCACTCATGGCGGGAGGGTTAGAGCCAGATGATTTTCTGTGCCACTTCCAACCCAAACCATTCCACGACTCTATGATTAGCATTTGGGGAAATTGTTTCTTTCCTATAGCTGAGCTATTTCAAAATCTGTCATATCATAAATGAATTACCCAGAACTTTTTGGCACATGCTGCAGGTATATTTTCAGTGATTTTTTTCTAAAAATACTTAATTTATTAGCAAGTTCAGCTGCAAGAATTGGTGATTTTATCAGCTATATTTCTGCAGGCTGAAGTCAGATATCTTTAGTGTAGTTGCACAACGATAGTAAATGATAGTTTGTAAATATTTTTATGCAACAGTAGATTAAAATACAGGCAGTAAACCCACCAGAAAGCAGGCAGCAAATTAAGATGGGGTGAAATAAGTCACCAACTAGAATTTAAACTAGACGTCTCAAAAATACTTGAAAATTAAACATATTTTAAGAAAAAGTAAGTAAGAAGACATCCCAATTTGTAACTTATTTCCGCATGTAGGCACACAGAAGGATAGAGTAGCTTTAGGAACTATAATCCAAATGCAGGAATAGGAAAAAGTTCAGCCCTTCTGTACATAGAATACTGTAAATTTTTTCTTTGTATTGTCTAAAAGTGAGGAAGGGCAGTGGGAGCGACAAAGATAGAGAATTGGGTGATAAACCTTAATTTTTGATTAGTAATGTGAACAAAGTTCAGAAAATAATAATTATGGAAAACCTGTAGCATGGCCTAGAGTTCTCATCAAAATATTTTTACTGCTTGTTCCCTCAGGATACCAGTCACCAGGGTGTTTCACAGACAAAAGTAATAAAATCATTGAATATGCTGAGTTAGAAGAAACCCACAAAGTTCATCAAAAGTCCAGCTCCTGGCCCTGAACAGGACACCCCAGGAATCACACCATGTGCCTGAGAGTGTTGTCCAAACACTTCTTGAACTCTATTAGGCTTGGTGTTGTGGTCACTTCCCTGGGGAGCCTGTTCCAGTGCCCAGTCACCCCCTGGGTGAAAAACCTTTTCCTAATATCCAACCTAAACCTCCCCTGACTCAGCTTCATGCCATTGCCTTGAGTCCTGTCACTGGTCATCAGAGAGAAGAGATCAGTACCTGCTTCTCATATTCTCCTGATGAGGAAGCTCAAGACCACGATGAGATCTCCCCTCAGTCTCTTCTTCTCCAGGCTGAACAGACCAAATGATCTCAGCCACTCCTTATACAGCTTCTCCTCCAGTCCGTTTACCATCCTTATGGCCCTCCTTTGGATGCTCTGTAATAGCTTAATGGCATTCGTATATTGTGGTGCCCAAAACTGCAAACAGCAGTGCAAACTGGCCACTCCAGCGCAGAGCAGAGCAGGACAATCCCCTCCCTTGCCCAGCTGGCAATGCTGTGCCTGATGCCCCCCAGGACATGGTTGGCCCTCCTGGCTGCCAGGGCACTGCTGACTCATATTCAACTGGCCATTGACCAGGCCATTTCAACGGCACTGCTTTCCAGCTTCTAACTTCCCAGTCCATATGTACATTTGAGGTTGCCCCGTCCCAGGTGTAGAATCCAGCACCTGCCCTTGTTGAAATTTATATGGTTGGTGATTCAGCAGTCCTCTAATTTCTCAAGGTCTCTCTGCAGGGCCTCCCTGCCTTTGAGGGAATCAACAGTTTTTTCTTGTAACATTTTCCAAAATTTCTGCTCTGTTCGTATTCTCTTTTTGATCATGTTATACACAGAATTTCATCAAGAAAGCAATTTTTAAATTTGTAACTAATTTTTTCCTTTTTTTAACAGCTATTTTTGTTATACTAAGGTTACATTTTGTAGGGACAGATAGAAAAAATATTTTAAGGTGCTTTGCTATGTGTCTGATGGTATTACAGAAGTTTTCAGTGCAAAAGGATAAGCATGGGACTCAGTCAATTAGGATATAGGAGATTTTAGTTAATTTGCACATATGAATTATATTATTTACAGGTGATAGGATAAAATGTTTTAATTTAGTTGCTTAAAATTAGGAAGCTAAAACCATCTCAGCTAAGACCATTTTTCACCAGTCTCATTTTAAAATTATCAGATTCCTGCCTTCTGCCATTTCCTGTGTATTTGTAGAACATATTAATCAATTAGTATTGATATTGCTGAATGATGTGACCTATTTACTCATAAAAAAAATTAAGTTGACTTGGCCCTCTTATGAGATTGCATGTGTTCTTAATTGGTTTGATTAGTAGTACTTTCACCAATAAGCCAACTCTAAAGCTCTAAATGCTTTATTTGCGTATCTTCTGAATGTATTCTGAATATTAGCTCGTAATACTATTTTACAATAGTAAGTCTAAAATACAGTGAATTATAAAGCTTGCAGAATACATCCAACTCATTGATTAACTTCTAAAGAGTCAATAAAACACCTGGGGACTGTGAGACCCAACATTGCCCCTAGAAGAAACTCAGTGAAATACTTAATGATATTGGTATACTGTGAGATCCTGGATCCGAATCTCACTGAATTGTTGATATGGGTTGAAACCACCTCACCGTGAGCGTGTGTGTGCATGTGAGGAAGGGCTGGGCCTGGACCTGCAGGAACATGGCAAAACCTGCACATAAGGCCTGTGCTGAGGGCACAGGGCAGAGCTGGAGGGCAAGGCCTGCTGCCCACACAGAGCATATGGCAGAGCTGCAGGCCCTGTTGCCAGACTGTTGGTCAAGGCAGAGCAGCCTGGTAACCCACCCACACTGTGCCCTTGAAGCCTGGGACTGGCTACAGCACAACTCACTCTGGCCTGGAAAGCACTGACTGGATACAGAATCATAGAATAAAGAGGGCTGGAAAAGACCTCTGAGATAATCAAGTCCAACCCTTGATCCAAGACCACTGTGGTTACTAGACCATGGCACTAAGTGCCACATCCAGTTTCATCTTAAAAACCTCCAGGGATGGAGAATCCACCACTTCCCTGGGCAGTCCATTCCAATGCCTGATTACCCTCTCTGTAAAGAATTTCTTCCTAATATCTAATCTGAACCTCCCCTGGCAGAGCTTAGGACCATGCCCATGTCTTACTCACAGTTGTCTGGGAGAAGAGACCAACCCCCACCTGGCTACAACCTCCTTTCAGGGAGTTGTAAAGAGTGATGAGGTCTCCCCTGAGCCTCCTCTTCTCGAGGATAAACAACCCCAGCTCCCTCAGCCTCTCCTCATAGGACTTGTGCTTGAGTCCCTTCACCAGCCTTGTTGCTCTTCTCTGGACCTGCTCCAGCACCTCAGTATCCTTCCTGAACTGAGGGGCCCAGAGCTGGACACAGTACTCCACATGTGGCCTCACCAGCACTGAGTACACAGGAAGAATCGCTTCCCTGGTCCTGATGGCCACATTGTTCCTGATCCAGGCCAGGATGCCCTTGGCCTTCTTGGCCACTTGGGCACACTGCTGGCTCATGTTCAGATTCCTGTCAATCCAAACTCCCAGGTCCCTTTCTGCCTGGCTGCTCTCCAGCCACTCTGTGCCCAGCCTGTAGCGCTGCAGGGGGTTGTTGCGGCCAAAGTGCAGGACCCGGCACTTGGCCTTGTTGAACCTCATCCCATGTGAATCAGCCCAACTCTCCAACCTATCCATGTCCCTCGGCAGAGCCCTCCTGCCTTCTAGCAGACCAACACTCTCCCCCAACTTGGTGTCATCTGCAAATTTGCTAATGGTACTCTCATCTAAATAATCAATAAAGATATTAAACAGAACTGGACCCAACACCGATCGATCCCCAGGGAACACTAGTCGTGACCAGCCACCAATTGGACACAGCCCTGTTCACCACCACTCTCTGGGCCCAGCCATCAGCCAGTTCTTAACCCAGCCTTGTCCAAGCCATGGGCTGTCAGCTTTTTCAGAAGAATGCTATGGGAGACGGTGTCAAAGACTTTGCTGAAGTCTAGATAGACCACATCCACAGCCTTCTCCTCATCCACCAGGTGAGTCACCTGATCATAAAAGGAGATCAGATTGGTCAGACAGGACCTGCCCCTCCTAAACCCATGTTGGCTTGGTCTAATCCTTTGTCCATCCCGTACATGCTGTGTGATATCCTGCCTGGGAGGGAAAACTGAACTCTATAAATACACAAGACTCCATGCAGTCTGCCTCTTCTCTTCTCCCTCTCCAGCTGGCACCATGTGAATCCTCGAATCTTGTCAGTAACCTTTTTTTTTTTCCTTTTTTGTCTCTCCTTCTCTCTTTCTTCTTTCTTTCTTTATCCCTTTTAATCTGTTTTATTCTTTTACTCTTTTCCTTCTCTTGTGGGTAACTTAAAACCAATGAATTGTCTTTTACTAAAGCTGATTGTTTTAGTGAGAGTTTCCTGTGGAATGGGTCTTCGTGCTGAACATGAAGCATAACGAAATGCATTTTTCTTGGTTGTATTTTACTCCTGTAAGAACCTTTTGCCAAAATATCTTACTTTTCTTACTAAATCAAAAAGAATTTTTCTTAGAGAAGAGTGTGTGACTCTTTCTCCAGACACTAATTAGAGATTATAATGAACCAAAAGGCTTTTAAAAAATCTTAAATAAAAAATGTAACCACTCTGGGAATTTTATAGCTTAATCCTGAATGCAATATATACCTAAATATGCAAGCATGCTCCTGTTCTTACAGCTGTGACTAGGTCTAAGTTCAGTGGAGTTTTTCTTGATTTACCTCTCTCTGACAATAGTTACATGACATGAAGACGTTATTTGCATTAGTCTGAAAATAAATATTAGGCTAAGCAGATGTATAAGAATTTGTCTCTCAGACTCACAACAAACAGGTTACTGAGGTACCTGAGCTATCTTTATGTCCCATGTGTGTGAATCGTATAGATGAACCTATTACTTATACATGGTCTAATTAAACAGTTCATGTGATATATCTGTTTAAAGCTATGGGTTTACCCTACACCTGCCCATATTTTTTTCTATACACTGCTCTGAAATATAATTATGTCACTTCATATTTTATACAGGAGATGGCATTTGGAACTGACTTGATGTACATTTGGCAGGAGACCAAAGCAGAGCAGAATCAACATCCAGAAGAAAATGCTAAATACAAGAAAATAACAGGGACTTAATATGATTTAATATCAATAAATTGTTTGAGGTTAGTGGAATGAATCCTTGATCTTTTCTTCTTCTTATAAATTACAAATGATTTTATAATGTATTATAACCATTGTAACTCCTTCCAACTAGGTCTATTCATCACAGCCTGGACTGAAACACTGCTTTTCCTCCACGTCATGGAGCCAAACTGTTGAGGAAGGTTTATGGCAGAAGACCTACTGACCCTGTTCAAGAACCCGTTCCTGCTGTTTTCTACAATTTCCTCTGTGCTTTTTTATTAAAGCAACAGGTACCATCTCTTACTCGGACATACTGTGATGCAGCCATCCTATCAATCCCCACCTCCAAAGTGTTTTTGAGTCTCAGCACGCAAAGCTTGACTTTGGGCTATGCCTAGCACAGCTGGTTCCAAATAATGTGAATTTTCTTCCTACATCACATATAGAAAGGCCCTGGTGACACCCTACCTCTTCCCTCCTCTTCTCTCATTTGGGTGTTTTATGTGAAGGAATCACAGCAGCTGAGATTTGACCTCACTTCTGACACACATTTCACTGTTGAGCCCTTCCTCCTTCTTCATCTACTGCCCAACTTGCAGCCTCTCCCTTCCCAGCTCAGAAAATCTGAAGTACTTTATACAGAGGACAGATGCTGTGGGCTTGAGAGGGTCTCACACCCTGGGGCATCAGGGTTAGGGCATGTCCCAAGCGGCTGCAGGAAGGGATAAAGCTCAGGAAGGTAAAGGTGTGACGTAAGCCTGTGCTTACTATGCTCCCATTGAATTACCGAAGAGAATACAGCAAAGAACAGATAGGAGGTACCTCTGACTCCTCTGCTGGCTTTTGCATCATGTCCATGCACTGTAGAGTGCCCCATCCAGTCCAGCCTATATCTTCTTGAAGATTTCATGAGATGGGCAAAGGTGAGAAAGCCCAAGAGGCTGCAGATCATAGAATGGTTTGGACCTTTAAAGGTCATCTAGTCCAACTACCCTGCAATGACCTGGGACATTTGACATTTGATCAGGTTGCTCAGAGCCCTGTCTAACCTAATCTTGAATGTTTTCAGGGATGAGTCACTCACCACCTCTCCAGGCAACCTATGCCAGGGTCTCACCACCCTCATCATAAAAAAAAAGTCTTCCTTTTGTCTAGTCTGCAACCCATCTTTTTGTAGCTTAAAACCATTTCCCCCATGCTGTCACTACAGGGCCTACTAAAAAGTCTGTCGCCACCTGTATCACAAGCCCTCTTTAAGTATTAAAATATTGAAGTCTACTGTGCTGCAGTAGACTTGAGTACAGACAAGGTAAGTACCTACAAGGCTTGATGAGACCCACTAACTTTTAAACATTCTCTTGCTTTTGCATTTTAAAGACATCTTACCTAATGTGTTTCTTAATTAGTTACCAATAAAGTGGCGATATCAGTGCTGCTATATCAGCACTGTGAAGAACATCTGACTGTGATATACTGTATCTCCAAATGGACAATAAAACATAAAGAATTATTTATATTGAGTTAACAAAATGATCCCCAAAAGATGCTAGAGCTTCCATTTAGCTCATCTGATGTTTAAAAATAAAGGAGCAAGCATTTATGTTCACACATCTGCTGCTTGATCTTATCACCATCATCATCATCATCATTGCTTTACATGAAGATAATTACTCTTTGTGTAATATATAAATTCAAATACAATCTGTAATTGCATTCTAAAAACTGCTGGGAATTAAATGCTTACTTTCCATAGCCTGGTATAAATGATGTTTTCAAGTAAGTATACACTGTGTAAGGATGAGAACTGTTACTTTACAGGAGACAGGTATTAGAAAGTGAAAATTGTTGTCAGTTTGCCATAGAATTAAACTCAAAACCAATAAGGCCTTAGCTGGTTTTATGTTCTGTAATGAGCAAGGAGCCTAGGCTGGGCTCACTGACATTTTCAGATACCCAACTATGCTGATTTCTTATTTCAGATGAGAATCACAAAAAGGTTGTGGCTCCTGGAATCAAGAAAAACTTAAAAAGTTTTGGCTCAATCCTGTTTTCAATCTCTTTACTAGAAGTGTGGTGGAACAACCTATAAAGAAGAAATACATTCTGCTGTCTAACTGAGATCATCTGGACAATTCCAAGACAAATCCTACACCACCCTATCTATTCTCTATGGTTCACTGGAGCCTAAGCTACTTAAAAAGTCATTCATTTTTGGGGCTGTGGATTTTATTTTCTTTCCCTCCTAAGACAAAAATACCCAAAATATTAAAGACGGTATAAACCTGCACCACAGCTGTGTAAGGTGGGCAGAGAGAACATTTTCCACTAAAACCCTGCTACTGGAGAACTTCCAGATCCTAAAAAGAATTTAGAAAAAGTAAATCACAGGACTATTAACATGGTGTGAAAGAATGGAAGATCAAGAGAAAACAGGTTTCACTTTCACGCTCTGGATTAGAGGGAAGCTCTTCTTGCCTCCTTTTCCTGAGAGATTGATGGGTGTGATGTACAATGGTGGGTAGCCAGTAAAGACTGGCCCCCATGTCAGGAAGATGGAATAGTCTCAGAGCAGTTCCAAGAAGAACTCAATTTTAACTGGATTTGAAGAGGACCATAATTATGCCTTCAAACTTTCAGCAGGCTGTGTCAGATACATCATTAAGAAGGTTCCACAAATACTGAGGTATCCCTGCTCCATGGAGCAGCCTGACAGAGAAACATTCTGATAGGTCTATGAGTTGTGCTGCCTGCAGGTCTGACCACTGGCTACCTCCTGCTACAGAGCTGCTAAGAAAGCCCAAATTGATGTACTTGATCTGTGCTGAGAATTGCATGATGTTCCACAATTGCAATGAAAGAGGCCATTAATTCTGCAAAAGCTACTACATAATTTCACTGTAGACAGAAGTAGACACTTCCCATTCAGAAATATATTTCAATTAAACTAATTTCTGAATAAAAAATTAAGTGGAGAATTCAGTGGATGGCACCAGGGTCAAAGTTTGCTATTCTGGATTCTCCACTGCTTTGGGGACAGGGACAGTTCTGCTTTTGGACAGCACATGGGATAAGAACAATCTTTGAGGGGAGGCACCACCAAAATCTGACTCTCAGTAACTTTTATCTGGTCCCTTTCATTATTTCCTTATTGCACCATATACTGGAAATGCAGATTTTCTATTAAATTTCTACTCACTTTGTACTTGCTTTCGCCACCATGGGCTACAATAGACAAATAAGTTAATGACATTTTTTCATTCTAAGCATATAAATTTCAGAAACAGGCCAATTTATAGTCAGTCATAATTTTGCAATGGAAAGCAATGGGGAAAAGCTATGATCAGTACCCAAAACATGACTTTTCTATTTTGTAATATTTATAAATTATATCCTAAACCTAAAAAACAGTTTGTTTCTATGAAATGTGGTTATGTATATTTAATTCTTTAAAAATTTCTTAGAGAACTATCTTCATCTTGGCTATCAAATTATTGCTTTTTTCAAAAGATTTACTCCTTTTTTCTTATTCTTAGCAATATATTAGAGAAGATAAAATTCAGTGAAAAAAATCTTAAGCCAATTTCATTTTACTTGTACTTTTATTGCTATTTTGCATTCATATTATAAAAATAGAATTTAGTCTTTTAGAAATCCTGTAGATCCTTTGCAGACAAAATCTTTGTTGATGTTGCTTGAAACAAAGATTATAAAATGGAGTGGTGAGATTAGTTCTCTGTGTGTGTGTAACAGTGCCTGATTATTTTTCATGCCATGTTCTCCTATCTGTTCAGAACACTTTTTCCACCAGTACAACTCAACATTTGATATAATTAATATATATCTCTTTTTAAAATGAAGAGTTCATGTTGCTTAAATGTATCTCTTTGGTTGGACTTTTAATAAAATATTTCAACTATTTTAAATTGCCATTTCTAGACCTTTCAGAAAGTTAAGCTGACAAAGAGGCTTCTCTTTTTGATCTTGATCATTTTAATCTGGGTATTATGGTGATGGCTAAAGTCTAAAGGTCTGTGCAGCACCATCCTATAGTGATAGTAGAATTAAAATAGCACACAGTACTTAATTTTAAATAATTTTTTTTAAACGTTTGGGCCACACAATATATGACCATAACACATTCATCGCTGTTATAGAATAAATGGCTTTGAGAGCTGTGGATTTATTTCAGTGTTCCGAACTGTTCTGGAGAGAGTGCTTAAACCTGCATAGTGGCAATAGTGGAAACAAGGTACTTGAGGCATTGCTTCTTCACAGATAGGGCAGAGCTAAACTCTGCTCAGTGACCATCAGAGAGGAGTGCAGCAGCTTAGACTTCCAGTGGATATCATCATGATAGCTTTGCTTTCTTCCCCTAAATTAATAGAGTGGGACTAACTGTTGGTGCACTGGGCAAGGTGCATTTAGCTGCAGGTCCAGCTACATTTCCATACAATGAAGTGTTGATATCAGACAAACTGCAGGTAACCATCTGTAAAAGAGGAAAATCTGCTCATGGACAACCATCCTACTCCCCATTAACTACAAGTCTTTTCTCTAACCTCTAAACATTTGAGCTAATGGGAACACAGTGCTGAGCAAGGAATCAACTGTGCTGGCTAAAGGGCTGCTGAGTCTTGCTTCCACTTTAGAAGTGAGAAGAACAAGAACTGAATTGTTACTCTAATACATCAAGTCTCTTCAGAGCATCTTACATGGGAACTCATTTAAACATTCTTGCTTGGGAATAATTCATAGGATAGGTAAATCTGGCTTCAGATTTGTAACGGATATTGCACAATAGAAAGTAAAACGGCAAAAAGTACAAAATTTGGACCTTAAGTGTATGCATACAGTATTTGAGGGCAAAATTAGTCCCACGTTACTTAACAGAAAACCAGAAGAGAAATGGACCTACAACACTAATTGTCACCCTAGGAGGATGAAGGCAGTGCCAGCAATATCCAAAAATGTGCAAAGAAAAAAAAACATGCATTTTTGTCTTTCCCTTTTGACTTTTATTTTCATCTGTGTGACATTGAGTTGAAGAGTTAATAAATTTTCACTGCTACAAGAGGTCATTTCACAACTAAATGTAGCAATATGAAGTGGGAAATGTAACAAACACCAAGAAGATGTTTAATGAAGTGGCATTCTGGATGTACTTGTTAAAGAGTACATTTGCAGAACTGCTTGATTGCTTAGAGTATGTAGGAAGCTATAAACCCAGCAGAGCATTAGTGCTGATTTGCAGAATTGCATTCAGCTCAAACGTCACCATTCCACTTGGAATTGCAAATAAATCTAATATTGAATTACCTAATATCATGAAAATGTTACTATGCAATTTGCATAGCAAAATGCTCAGAAAAACGGCGCTTCCTTCAGCCTAAACATTAAGAACATAAGACTTGAATCTGCTTGTTAATATTAAAACAACTGCATCCAGTCTTAAGATTGATGAAAAAGTTTTGTTTAAACAGCACAGAGCTGCAGTTTAACCATGTCTCACATCAGTTGGATCTTTACATTTTTGCCTGCTGATAGCAACTGTAGAATAGTTTACTTATAAAGTGCCAATATGCTAATACTCCAACTGTCAATATTGATTTTATTTAAAAGAAGCAGGCTGTCTGAGTGGCTTTGCATGTCAATGCATAGACTCAGTGCCTAACACTGTTCAATGTTCATTTCAGCTCCTAAATCGCAGCATGCAATGTACAGAATTCAATCTTTGGCCCAGTTATTATTGAAAGAGCAAGAAATCATAGATATCTAATCACATTGGAATTGACTATGCTGCTGGAAAGAGTTTGGTTTTGTGTCAATCTTATTACCATTAATTGGTGTCAATCAGATATCTTAAATAAAAAACAAATGCTAGTCCTTCCTATTATTATTATTGTTGTTGTTATTCTCAGTTTTATACAATCCTTTAATTGTTTCTTGACATTCTTCTACATTTGTCACCACTCTGATAAAAAAATATAAACTTTTTTCTACATCTCTCATGGTGCTGCATGGATGCTATACATTGAACTAAACACAGAAAGTCAGAAGGATGAGTAATGGAGGGACGTAAATTCATTAGAGGGAAGAAAGTAGAAACATGAACAAACTTTAAAAAGGACTATTAAAAAAAAGCAGCCTCTGTGATGTCTACTTCCCCTCCCCCCACATTTCTGTTTGGGTTTTGAAAGCTTAAATTCTCTCTGTACAACCCAGTTTTGTCTCCTGCTGGATCCTGCAGTGAGATCACAGCATCTGCTCTACTTTAAAGGTTTTGTTAACAAGAAACGGCAAATGTTGATATCTGAACTGGATAGAAGTCAAAAATGCCTGTCCTCCTTGACTCCTCCAAGATCACAGATAAATTGTTTCAGCCAGCTGCCTACTATCTCAAAGGTGAAATTCATCAACCTTGGTGACTTAAAACAATTAGAGTCATAGAATGGTTTGGGTCAGAAGGAACTTAAATCATCTACTTACTACCTCCATGCTGTGGGTAGAGACACGTTCAACTAGACGAGGTTGCTCAAAGCCCCAGCTCAAAGTCCAACCTGGCCTTGAACACTCCCAGAAATGGGACATCCATAGCTTCTCTGGGCAACCTGCACAAGTGCCTCACCACCCTAACAGTTAAGACAGTAAATAATTTCTTCCCAATATCTAATCTAAATCAATTTGATTCCATTCCCTCTTGTCCTATCACTCCACACCCTTGTCAGAAGTCCCTCTCCAGCTCTCTTGTAGCGGGGCTCTAAGGCCTCGCCAAAGCCTTCTCTTCTCCAGGCTGAACAACCCCAGCCTTCTCAGACTGTTTTCATGAAAGAGGTAAATTAACTCAAATATTCCCTAACCTGCTCTTTTCCCACAGTAGCTAGAATAACCATGACAACCACTTTCAGCCAACTAATGACTGAAAAATAAACTAAACTCTTCTACTGGAGTGTCATTAAGGTATGGTTTCACTCCCTGAGCCATGAATCAAACCGTCCCTTTGTTTTCTGCCTCACTACTACTGTACTTACAGAAGACTTTCCAGACATGTGGTGTCCCTGGTGACTTCTGAACATACTTTGTGCCTTAAGAACATGACAAGAGCTTCTTATGTGTCATATCCAAGGTCTATCTAGCCTTTTATCCTGTCTCCAACCAAGGTCAATAGCAGTACATAGGAAACAGCATAAGAAATGGGCAAATGTGTACTAATTGTTTGTCAGCATCTTGTGGTTGAGGAACAGCCTGAACAAAAGGTTACATCTTTGCACGTAATAGAGCTGAGGGGGATTTTTTTTTCCTCCCCAATGAATTTTCTCCATAACTGAAAGGTATTTTTAACTTATACAGTACTACTCAATATGAAGTACCATAGCAAAGTACAGACTGTGAGAAATAATCTCCATCAGTCTGTGCTGAACCTACTGTCTATGCACCTATCCAGTGTATTCTTACTATTTATCAGTTTTCTCTTTCTGGTCCTTCATTCTCTCGGTTTTGTCAAATTGCACTTCTCTGACATCTGCCAGCTCCTATACTTTCTTTATACCTTTGTGTAGCAGAGATAACCCAACTGAGGCTTCCTTTGAGATTTTGACACCATTAGATTTCATGTGCTCTCTTGTGAAAAATTTGAATTTGATGAGGCATGATCTTCCAACTCTCCTTTCTCTTCTCCCAAAACCTTAAGCAGAAATGGAAAGTAGAGGAAATCAACAGCATTTATAATTGCAATGTAGCACTGAAACAATAATTTCTCTTTGACAGTTACCTCCATGTATAGTAAATGTCACTTTCTTTGCAATCAGAATGAGAGGTTTTTGCACTCAGATTGCACTTTGTATAGCACTGATGAAGCCATGGGAGAAGAGACCAGTAACTCATGCGAGTGAGGGCAGTGGGTGCAGAACAGAGATAACCTGAATAAACTTAGAGATGCCAGCTCAAGCTTTGACACCAATGAGGACAACACAGATTAATTAACCCAATGAAGAAATAAATTATTTCATATTTAGCTCCATTATGCCATAAGAAGATATCTATGACCAGCAAGCCAGTAGGGTAACACCAGCCTGCTGAGCAGGGGCTGAAGTGAAGCCATATTTGGGGGGTCAGACCCACCCGTAGCCATCAGCCTGAGCTCAAGTCTTTCACAAAGGATGTTTGGAGGTACTTTCCACTCCTAGGATTTTCTTGAACATCCAGTAAAACAAAAGGAAAAAAATACACAAAGGACCATATTGTCTTATAACTGATTCTATATCCTTACCAGAAATAAGCAAGCAAAACCCAAAACAACACGTCTTTTTGTCATTATTTTTTTATTATTTTTTATTCTTCACTCCAATTGTTGGATTGTTTACCTGGTCACCCATCAACTGGATACAAGCCACTCAGCTACAAACTACATACTTTGGAAGGGAAAATGAAGGAAATTCCAGTAATAGTTAACAGAGGTCAGGGTCCTATGTTTATCATTTTAAGGCAGACATTTAAAACATTTAAACCTGTTAGATTTTTCATTACCTCCCCCTACATCTGTCTGTGTATGTACGTGTAGGTATTAGTAAATGATAAGTTTATACAGAAGTGCATGAATGCCACCAAAAGCACGTGTGTATATTTACATGTGGTCTTACATTATATAAACTCAGGTTTTTAGATCTGGAAATAAAGAAGTTATACACTTTTTTTTTTTTACATTTCAGAGTTCGAGTAGCATCCCCACATTTGCATATTTTCAGACATAGTTAATAGAGTTTAGGCTCTTATGCTGGAATAAATCTGTACTGATTTGGATCGTCTAAGAGTTAGGCATTATCAGTTAGAGAGAGGCACCCCCAGAAGTCAAAATTCAAAGAGGTGGGATCATGTATCACCTGGGTGCTACACAGCCAACTTAACAGTTTGCTTAAATTGGATGTCTCACTTCAAGATAATTAAAATGAGAGGAGCACACGTTTTTTTTGCCAACTACTCGATTGCTGTTAGTTAGCTTGGGAAGATGCAAATAACCTGAATATGCAAATAACTGGATGAAAAAAAACTTGAGAAAGTAGGATAATACCACTTGTGCTCTGGCAAAGATATAGGGAAATCCAGGCAGAGATGGATTTCCAGTTTCCTATAATATGCAAAGCTGCATGTAATTCATGCAATACCAGCTTTCCTTTGCATGTAACTATTGCCACATCCATATTTAGACAAGAGAGCAAAGAAGTTTGTAGGTAAAAATACCACTTTTGATTTTAATAGGCATAAACACTAACCAACACGAATGATTGGAGCTGTTAAAATGTACCAGTTGCTGTCTTGCATCTTCAGACTTTCAGTGTTTATGAAGGAACTAGGAAAAGTATGGATCTGTTGAAATATTATGGAACATTTTCCTCCATCAAGGATTAATTTATTAAAAAATATTTGAATATTCTTATTTTAAACAAATGACAATATTAGTACACTTTAATATGTTCAGAAACACATTAGATGGAGAAATAAATAAATTGTGCAACTCAAAGAGGGAAACACCCCTCTCAATACTCAATGTTAATGATGTCCAAAACCACCTGATCTTTTATTTAATTCTTTGACAGGTGATTGAATCAAGAGAACACCCAAGTCTTCCTTTCCAAATGGTGGGAAAGCAATTTTAACCTGCTGTGAAGAAAAATCATATAAAAAACATGACATATGACCTTTTGTTATATTTATCCAGAAAGCTTCAGTTCCAAAGCTGTTGATCTTTTTACAAATACTCCACATACAACACAAAACAAAAACAACTAGTTCATTACCTCATTCAACAATGAACTTTTGAGAGACACATTATTTAAGTATCTCACAACTGGAAGAGAATTCTGCGTTTACAATCATTTATATTGCTACATAGAAACTAACAAAATATTTCTTCTTTATCTAGGTACTTAGATTGTGCTCAACAGTGTGGAATTACCCTTAATGACTTCCTTTCCTTAGGGAAGAATAGAATTTTGTCTAGTTGGTTCACAGTTACTTCTGAAAGTTAAGGACTGAAACAATATTCAAATCTGATTTGTGCAAAACCAGCAGAATCATGTCTTTGTTTATCTTTGGAAATCATTGTCTGAGTGATAGTGCACATGTTCATGCAATTGAAGTTGTGTTCCATGGCCTTTGCAAAAATATGATGTAAAAGATGGTAGGAAATAAAAACAGTAATTTCTCGTGAGCCTGTGTATATAACTACCTTCAATCTTTACCAGAGTATTCACTGCCATTTGTAGGGTTTATCTTGAAAAGTATCATTTGAGATTTTGTTTTTTTTTTTTTTACTGCTGGAAACAAACGAGTGGGAAGTGTTTTAGCTGTATGTGCTGTATCTCCCACTCCTTTGTAGAGAGGTGCTGAAGGAATCATAAACACATAAAACAGCTGTGCCCCATTAGTAAGCTGTCAGATGGATGCAAGTCAGTCACTTTGAACAAATATCCACACCCTCAGTTCTTCACAGCAGCCTTGAAGGCCCATTTCATGAGCAGATGTGTTATCGTAATCACACAGAATGCTGTCATTCAAGGAAAAAATAAAACAATCCCAGAAAGATATGTTTTTAGTTGCAGTAAACTAGAGAAATCCACTTCCATATTGTAATGAAAATGGTTTCTGTGGCTCTAAGGAAGCATTTGAGGAGGGATGTCTTTCCAGTGTGATTTGCCCAGGTACAGCGGCAGAAGAGACAATTGCAGTCTGGAGAGTCTTGTCTTGTTCATGCTGACTGTGATGATCTGCCTTCTGGATTTAAACTGGAGCTCAGGGGGATGAATCCCACTTTGGAACACTTCACAGCCATGTCAGGGAGTCAGGTACAGCCGGTCACCCCAGAGAGGCGCCTTGGAGGGGCCAGACATCCCCAGTGAGAGAGGAGCCCGTTACTCCAGGCTGCCCTGGTCATTAACAGGCACTTCCAGAGAGTGATTCATAGGGCATATTTCAGATGCCTACCTTTGCATAGGAAGAATTATTGCTGAGAATTATGCCTCTGTTTTGCAAAATGATCCCCACACTTGGTATCCCTTTGCTGACATCTGATGGGTTGCAAATATAAAAGCCATCTATAAAGTTCTGCATTTTCCAATATGATAAAATGTTTTATTCTTTAAGGATTGTCGTTTGCCTACTAGTTTTGGTCCAGGCTCCGATCCTGGCAATTTAGCTGCAGATTCTAGTAGACATATTGCATCAAAAAACCAACTCTCCTCCTCTAAAGTAACTGAGTGTTTGAATGCCTTTAATCCAGCTAGAGATAGCAACTTCCACAAAAGCATCAGTCAAGTGTTCTTGTGGCATTTGTGATGGAAAATTGGACTATCTTTGTTACTAATGCACATCAAAAATCATACGTGTACTTGTTACTGTGAGTACATGTTGGACAATTTCATGTATCTATTTTAGTTTAATGCTAACCTATAATGTTTCATAACAGAAGAGGAATAAGTGTGGGGATTAATTCTGAAGTACTCATACACTACCCATCAGTGTTACAATGACCCTTCAAATGAGCCAAGTATTCCAAACCGGGAAATTAGTTAATTAATTAGCTGCAAACTTTGTTTTGTTGATGATTGCACACTTCCATTTTGCTAATGCAACTTCTTTGTCTGGCCCTTTTGTGTTTCACATGAGAAACTGATTTTCCCTTGTTTTCTGACAACACAGACAACACAGGAAATATATAAATGAAAAAAACTGGTTCAATCAATTCAAACAAGGAAGCAAAGACTGTATTTTGGAGATTTTCATAAACACAATTTGAAGAGGTAGCAGTGAACTAAACACATTATATGCAAGCATTTGTAATAACAGCTCACAAACTTCACAGAATGTTTTATTACTATTAGTTCAACTGCACAATTGGTTTGTCACTTGGTATCTTACCCAACCTATAAATCTTCCTGCTACATAAGAAATCTATTCTATTTTGCCATCATCCTTCATATTCACCACACATCTGTTGCTGCTGTAGTGAGGAGTAAAATCTAAGGATCCTTTAAAACACTTCATTATTTTTTTAATTCTACACTACAGCATATTGAAATTAAAAGTCCTGCACTTTATATTACTCAATGAGCCTTACAGAAATTTTCATACTTGTTTGGAGGGTTTTTAAGGACTGTTTCTTGTAAAATACATTTGGTAGAGCAAGATCAAAGCAAAGCAGAGATGTCTGCTAGAAGATGATAATTCAGGTAAACACATTCAATGGTAAAAATGCAAATATTGAACTGTGATTGACTTTGCTTCTATTTAAAGTTTATTTTCCCTGCCAAAGCAATGGCAATTTCAAACTAATTCCAGACCTGCTATAAAATAAATAGAAACTCCTGTCAGTCAACAAGTTTCCATGTTTTTTTTACCTAGACCTCACATGGTAAAACAGTGCTCAAAGGTTTCATCTAGTCAGCTTTCTGTTTTGTTCTGGGAACATGAGATGGAGCTCAAAAAAAATTAGCTCAGTTATAAATGTTTCCAAAATAATTAAAATTGTACAAAAACATACCACTCCTATTCTATACACAAGAGCAATTGTGACTTCTGAGTGTATTGCACATCTTCTAATTGTGATCCATCCTCATAATTAAACTTTTTCAATCAGTAAAATCCCCTGCCTGGGAATTAAAAAGATTTTGAATAAAAGTATCCTGCAGAATTGGACACAATCCTGCACAGAGGAAAGTCTGTCTGAATGATGCTTTGTGCTTGGGGGTGTTAGAAGGAAGGGCACTCCCTGATGGGATATGCAGAAACTGGGAAGGTTTCCTACCTCTGCAGATTTCACAAGCTAATTTAAAGCAGAATGTTCCACAGGACATGACATCACCTAGAAAAGGGAGAGGAAGGAGCACAGCTAGAAAAGAATCCTGCAGCATCATTTGCTGTTTTCACACTATCCGTTTTTTCCCCCTGCTATTGCAGTGCATCTCCTTTTAGGACAACTCTGGAGTTATCTTAAAGTTCCTAATTTCTGAGAAGAGATGGCTGAAATTTGGTTTCCTTGATGTATTTGCGTTAGGTCCAGTGCTGTAAATCCCAAACAAGCCCACTGCAGCTTACAAGTGCCTTGGATAGCTGCATCTCCATGTGGCATCTTCCATGGAACCTACAGCAACATAAAATAATAACCAATAGCCATGTTACAATTAATTGCCATTAATAATAGTAACCCTTTTTGCTCAGACATCATGGATGACTTGTACCTTCACCAGATAAAAGTTTCCCCTGCAGAAATCTGCTTGCTGTTTACAATATTTGCCTGTCAACCTTGCTCTGTTCTCCTATTCCCAACAATATTAATATCTCCTCCAAAACAGTATTCTCTCTAGATGAGAGCGCATTAGCACAAGGAAATGTCAAATAGCCTAATTCAAGCACTTTTAGAAAACAGACATAAAATTGAGACTGTAACAGTGTAAGTAGAGCGGTGAAATTACACTCCACCAGAGAAAGAGAGAAATCAAGAGACATGGAGACAGAGTTACAGACAGCTAGACAACCATTACATGTCTGTGCTGAAACACTCCTATTCACAATAGGAGATACACATCTACCCACAGCGTCACAGAAAACTCATACTAATTTTCATTTACAGGAACCACAGCACTGGCAAGGATGTTATCTCGACTTTTCCATCCACTACAAGTCTCTCCTGGAAGGGATGGGGGGCTGCTGTGGGAGGTGCCTCAGCCACAGGAGCCAGGTCCAGGCATGGTGTGATGTCCAGGTGTGATATGATGCTGTACCCCCACACACGTGCTCAGGGAAAGCACATTTGGGACAAGCAAGAACTAACAAACTGGAACTAATGTGGCTGATGTTTTAGATCTCACCCACAGGCTTTTGGCCTTTTGTAGTTTTTTTTTATTATTATTTGTTCTTTTTTTTCTTTTAATTGTCCCATTTATTAATGTAGGAAAGAAATGGAGCAATGAAATTTAGAGTGGGTAAGCAAGTGAAGATGCTATTCGGCTATAAATGCCCTCTTTGTCTTTTGGCCCCATGGGAGGCTGGGAGAAGAGGGATTGAGCAAGGAGGAACAGTTTGGAGTTAAAAAAAAATATCATTTGGGAATTAGTTTTTTATTTTAGCAGATTTTGACTAAAAAAATGCCCTTTAGAATATTTTTTTAAAAATGAAGGGTGTGTTTATTTGAGTAATTTCACAGGCCTGGTGCACAGTCCAACTCTATGAACAGCTGTATCAGAGTAATCAAGAGGATGGTGAACCTCGAGGTGAAACTTTGTGAGCTGGCTTCGCTGTCAGATGGGAGATGATGGGGAAGGTGGAAAGGCTCAACTGGTGTCCAGGACTGTGTAAGAGCAAGTGGAGCAAAGAGGGTGTTGAGGGAAGACATTGTACACTGATTTTTCTACTGAACCATTAAATAGCCTGCAAAAAGAGAGGAAGAATTGTACCTGTCAGTGACAGACATTAAGCATGTTTTTTCAGTATATTTTCTTTAGCTTATAATCAAGTCCAGTTTTAACCAGCCACCTCCTTGAATAGTTGCTGAATTACCACTCTGATGGAATGGACTGTCTGTTAACAAGCAAACTACATGTTTTTGAAGAAAGGTGGATTACAATGTACAGAATCTATTATAATCACACACTTGAAATTACAGCTTATTGAAGTACACAGATAAACCTAAAAAAGAAATATACAGAAAAGATTTGGCTATGATATAGCTCCTTGGGGAGAGAGGCCATGGAATCATTCTCAACGACTTTTTAAGAGTCTTGGTAATCTGGAGAGGTCCCAGCTGACTGGAAGCTGGAAAATATTGTCCTAGTCTTCAAGAAGGGCAAGAAGGATGACCCTGGACTCTACAGGCCTGCCAGTCTCCCTGCAACAGCTGGTAAAATTATGGAGATTATTCTGGAAGTTACCGAAAAGAACCTGAAAGCCAATGCAGGCACTGGTCACAGCCATCACAGGTTCATGAGGAGAAAATCCTGCTTGACAATTTTAATTTCCTTTTAAGATAAGGAAATTAAAAGTCCATCCAGCTGACCAAGGGGAGCCAGGAGATGAAATCTTTTTTGATCTCAGTAAAGCTTTTGATGCTGTCTCTCCTAGTATTCTTCTGGACAAAATGTCCAGCACACAGCTGGATAAACACATCATGTGATGGGTGAACAACTGGCTCACAGATCAGGTGCAAAGGATTGTAGTGAATGTGGTCACATCAGGCTGGTGACCAGTCACCAAGTGGTTCTGCAGGGCTCTGTCTTAGGGCCAGCACTCTTCAGTGTCTTCATGAAGGACTTGGATAGGAGATTCAAAGGTATACTAAGTTTGCTGACATCACTAAGTTGAGAGGAGCTGTTCATACCATTGAAGGCAGAGAGTCCCTGCAGAGAGAGGGCCAAGAAGAAGAGTAGAACCCAGAAATATCATCAATGAGCAGTGTGGGCACAGAAGCATGAGGAGACAGAGACTAAAAGCTGTCCCAATGGGAAGACAGCAGAAAACAAGATCTATCTCAAGGAGAAGACAACAGTGGCAAAGAGCTGTCCCAGGAGAACTGGGAACACATCCCCATCCAGACAATCTGTCTCAAGTCTTTGCACCTGCAGTTCTTACAGTACCCTCACACTTGTCCCTAGGAGAGTTCCAGCTGTCCCAGCAACATGGGCAGAGAGGTGGCAGGAAAGGCAGACAGCAACCCTCACAGCATGTCCCCCATCCACGGGGGTCACAGAGATGCACCCCCTCCCTCTTCAGGAGGCACTCGGGGCTCTGCACAGGGCAGAGCACTCTGGTGCCACAGCATTGCTGAACTGCCAGCACCTGGCAGATCCCAAGAGATGGTGGTTGGCCTTGAGCCTGCGCAGCATCCCAAGGGACTGGTGTGGGGTGGCACACATGGGATGGGTGCAAGGAAAAACACCCCAGGCATTCAGCTTCTCTGAGGGCATCATGCTGCACAACCATATTTGGGCATCCTCTCCTTGTGTGCAAATTATTGAACTTCAATGTGGTCCTTCTTGAAATGGAAGGATGCCTTCCACTCCCCAAATAGATGTAAAAACATATCTGACTTAATGTATGCAAACTCATAAAGGCTAGAAAATTGCAGTGGTTTCTTGTGGTCTCAGTGTCTGTTGAGCTTCAACAGTAATTTTCTGAACAAAATACTTCAGTATCTATTTGGACACCTAAATATTGAGGCAAATGCTAAAAAAAAAAAAAGGCAAACAATTGTATTTCCTCAAAAACCATAAACACTTCTCCAATAGAGAAAAGAAGATAAAGTTCACTCTCATCTCAGTCAACTCTGCTTTTGTATTAAAATTTGTGAATGTTATTTTGAGGTCAACCTTAATATATGTATGAGGTCTTTTTTACAATTATTTGCTCTCACATAGTTTTGCAATTCCTGAATTTTTAAATTTATGCTTTATGATAGGCTCTGAACTGTAATTTTGTTTAAGGTGTGACCTGATGGCTTTGGAAAGCCATACAGAGCTGCAAGTTGCCAGAATTCAATGCCCTTCAGCCTGGAGCTCAGGGTTACATGCTGCAGGCTGTGATCTCAGCCTTTTACTACCCCTGCTCTGAAGAGGAAGGAAAAGAATTGAAAGAAACTTGATGAGGAAAGGCAAACAGATTTGAAAGGAGAAACTGAGAGGATCTCATAAGAGGCTATGAAAATTGGTGAGTGAAAACTAGCTGAAGAAAGCCAAGGGACAGGAAGGAATACCTCCTCTTTAATATTTACTAGCAGAAAATATTGCTTGGATAAAAGCAACTGAGAGAAGGCCCTACATATTTTCTGAAATACGCAGGATATATGATGCAGCCTCAAATACTCATTTATCCATGTAAAAATGACTGGCCACGTTACACACAGTTGACTTCTCTATGATAAGCCAGTGCCCTGCAGATGAGCATCAGTAAAATGTTTATACTATACCTCTGCATCCTACATTCTGGGTAAGCAATATGTACATATTAAAAAAAAAAACAACACCTTATTGGAGTTTACAACAATGTTAAATTATTTCACAGAGACAGTTTTTTTCTGCCTCTGCCTTTACAGCCAAGATCCCTAAATAATTAGCAGCCAAAATACAGTAGGCTTAGAAAGATAAAAATACCAAACAGAGCTTTTCTGGCTGTGAATATATGTTGCCTGGAAAGTATTACCATGGGCCTTTTAGAAGCTAGAAGAACATTGTGGATCCCTTTAGGGAAATCCCTTTTACACAGATATAAAACTCCTACTTTTATTGTCAGTTAAGGTGGCAGTTACTAAAATCATTATATCTTTGGATATGTGAAAAAATTGCAAGCCAGAGGAAATTTCTTTGTTTCTTGTCCATGTGCAGATATCACTCACACCTGTGGGAAAGGGGGAATTTCTTCATTTTGAAGTGGTGAAGTTTTGAGATTTTTTTATCAAGTCCTGGAAGAGAAGGATCTATAGTTAGCAAAAAGGTTAGGTGATCAAAGAGGCATATCTTGTGTCTTATTTTTTAAGTGCAACTTATTTTTTAAGGGTTTTTAAAAATGTATTTTACCTGTTTATGTGTTGATTCCTGTATCTCAAATGAAACTACGAAAATTGAAAGATAGGGATTTCCTTATCAATTTCCCTATTTTTAACTGATAGTTAGATATATACCCCAACTATGTTCTGGCTGAAATGCCCCACACTGTTGCAAAAATCAAGGCAGTGTGGCTAACAGTTTTGGCATCAGGAATGGCAAATCTCATCATGTGATGGTCAAGCCGTGCAAAGCCAGGACATAAATGTCCTTCTCATGGGCTTTATCTTTGGCATCTGTTTAGCACCACTGAATCTCCAGGTGCTTAAGCACTTTTCTCAAACTTAAGCAAGTCCTCAAATATCCATCTTGAAACAGAGATACTCTCCTCAGTTGGAGTCCTCACCTATTAAAGCAAATCTTCACAGTATTGTAAAAACATATGAATGCAAAGCTATGCATCTTGTATTCTAAATTAGCTTCTGTCTCTCCAGGATTATCATAATTTATTAGTCACTTCTTTTCCTCAGATTATGTGAAGAAAGAAGATCAAACTGCAGTCTAATGAATTAGCAGCTCAAATGTTTGAGTATTGATTATTTCTTATTAGAGGACAAACAAACAAACAAACCAATTCTGAGGATCTGTCTATACATTCCTTCTACTGCAGGGTAGACAATAAAAATAGAAGGTATTGTTTCTTTAAAAAAAAAAAAAAAAAGGTAAAAAAAAAGGTAAAAGCTTCGTCTCATAAGGAGCCAAAAAAGATTTACCAGAAGGTACCAACCAAGGCAGCTCTAAGAAGTGAATTCATCTCTGCTCCTTCCACCCATGTTCCTCCTTCAGAGTCCCACACAGGCTCCCACAGCCACTGTCTTACACAGAAAAATCATCAATAAAGTGTTCATCTCTCTGCCAATTCAGGTTTATTACCTCCTTTCTCGTAGTCTAGTTGTTTTCTCCTTCTGGTTAGTTGCCCTTTTTTAAAGGGCATAAGAATTGGCCTTTTGTAGCCTCTTTTTAAAATGGATTAAATTCAACGGAGCAGAATGCATAACTGAGAAAATATCTTTCTTTTTTTAACTGGTTTCCAAGATAACCACAAAACAACAGTTACAAAATAAAAGGCTAAACGACATTTTTTAATTTTTTGGCAGCTGTAAAATGTGTCTTTGGATTCTATAAAGTTAGAACGCTAATATCTATCACATTCATCATAACTAGGAAACTGAAAATCAAAATTCCTTGTGAGAAATTCATAGTAACTCTATTTTCTTTTTCATTTTAGAGCACACATATTTAAATACCCATCACTAATCTTAATATATTAGCTTTATATACAAAATTAACCAGAATTTAACACAATCACAGGTACGAAGGGGAAATATCTCTTTGCACAGCTGAAATTCTACAAACAGGTGATGCAATCCACAGTTGGTGCAGTGGCCAATGTATTTTGTAAACAAGAATAGCCTAGGAAAATCTTTGATGTCTACCTAAAACAGAATATTCCTCAGCTACTAGGCAGACAAACATATATTTAAAATTTTTCACATAGAGTATAAACCAACCAAACTAAGAAAGCATTTATTTTCCTTCTTCTGGAAAAAGACTGGTAAAAATTGGTAAAAATAAGGACCTTCAACTCATTTGTAACTCGTGTCAAACAACATGATATTTGTTCATAGTCTTCCATTATATTAGATATGCCAACTATTCACATAAAAGAAATAACTTGAATTCATCTCAGCACAGGGATTAAAAACAATGGGTCATATTCAGGTCTCACTTAACTGGTGTGGTTATTTTGGATTTCAATCTGCTGTAAATGTCCACAGCTAATTTTAATTTACTTGCACCACCTTTACCATTATGCAACTCTCCAGTTTTAATAGAGATAAGCCAACTCAGGACCAAATAATCAATGTTTGGTGTAGGATTTATAGATAAAATCTGAATTTCTTTCACCATAGGGGGAAAAAAGGATTGTTTTGGCATATGTTCTCCAACACAAATTAAATTCTAGTTCCAAACAGTCAAACTGATAAACTACATTACTCTCTTAAATAAATGTAGACAAAAGTGGGTATTTTATCTTAAGGAGAAGGAGAGATATAGGAGAATAAGTTATTTCCTTTAGGAGACCTAAACATGATGTGGAAAAAAAGAAAATAAGCTTAAATGGTAGTGTAATCCCCAAAGACAAATTTTCAGCAATACTGTGCCCATAGCAGATAGTTCACAAACATGTAAATCATTTCATCTATAAATAACTGAAGATTATGAGAAACTGACTTAAATAATTTTATTCTAACTTGAACAAGCAGGATGATTGGAAAAATAGAATTACAACAGACTAGGGGTCTGGCTTGATAAAAACTATATTAGCTGTGCTGATGTGAAAGGATTGTTTTAGAAATGAGTAAAAGGAAAGGAAGAAAGGAAGAAAGGAGGGGTAACTGCTGATGGGTGATGGGAAAGACGATGGCTGTGCATCATGCCTACTCTCATAGCTTCAACCTTGTCCTGTTAAAGCATCACCATATAGACAGGGTCACATTACACACACTCCTCAACTCAGATTAATGCTTGGGAAGGCTTCTGACTTTTTTATTAACACAATCCTTGCTAGTGTAGGTTTTCTGAGCAATTTCTGTTATACTCATTGCTATGATATCTGAGTTCTTGGAGTCTGTGTTATAGTTTCTTAATTAGAGCCACAGTTGGACATTTGATTGTGTGCTGATGGGTACCCTCATCTGAAGCAGCCATGATGCAGCGGCCGCGATAGGGTTCATGGGGCAGGAGGCTACCAGGTCAGGAAAGGGCCTTTATTTTATTTTATTTTATTTTATTTTATTATTTTATATTTTATTTTATTCATTTTTATTTTATTTTTGTTTCTATATCAGGTTTTCCAGGTCAGCTACAGCCTTCTTACACTGGAAGTTACTCTGAACTCATCTGGATGTGGCCTCACATAGGCTGACGCACCTCAGCTGCTCCAAAACCAGAGCTGGACAATGTGGCCTCCAGAGATACCTCTTGCTGTAAAATAGTGCATGATTCAGTGAATGAATTTAACAGAATTTGTGTGTGTATGTGTATGTGTATTTAGCACTCAGTTGTCCTTCACATATAAAAGATGTGCAACTCACAGGGCAATACCGCACATGAGTTTTCCCACTTGTCTTCATACTACAGCCAAACTGCATCTCAAGCTGTGACTGGTGCAGTGTTATCAAGCCACAAGTATTTTTTTTCTTATGGGCCAGTTGAATTTAACCTGTACCTAGACAAAGCTGATCACTAACTACATGTACCAAGCATCAGGCTCCTCATGCCCCTACTGCCAGCAGCAGCTGTGCCCCAAAGTGATTTTCCTCTGTGAACACTTCATCAGGATGTGTCTGTGCACAGCAGTGCCCATTCTGGTACCTGCTGTGATGGCTATCTGTCACCCTGAACTGGCTCTTTTGTTTCTCCCAGCCACCAAGCTCTGCAATTGCAATCATAATTCCACAACCATTTAACTTGCCTATAGATATGCCAAGAGTAAGCAGCAGTAAATCACTCTGCAGGTCTGTGTAACCTTGCATGTTCACCAAAACCTGGAAAAAACATCCTATTTTGTACTTCTTTTTTGAGATCAGAATCTTATTTTCCTGCAGCAGGAGACATTATGAGACACTCTGAGGGAGAAGGGAGAGATGGGGTATTATGCCTTGGAAAACTAGAAAAGATGTTTATTCACAGGTCAAGAACAGCACACAGAGCTGAAATGTAGGTGTTTTCTTATATTTTGCAACTTCAGAAACATCATCTTTCCAGACAGGTGAGGGGAGTGGAAAGCAAAGGAGAGAAGAAGAGGAAGCAGCAGAGAGATGCATTTGTGTGCCTTATAGGAAGCCTAACTGCTCTCAGAATGTCACAGTGATTGTAAGAGGAGATAACAGGTTGGTGGTTATGAGGGTCTACCAAAAGTCTCAGAGGTTAATTTCAATTACCATGATTATTTTTAATCTGATTGTGTTCCATTTGCAAAATTAAACTCAAAGCTTTACTTCTCTATCAGATCTTATCAGCACTCCCCTTCCCTTCACAGATATTTATTTAGTGAGAATCGTCACCCTTTCCATACACCTGCTTCCTAGCCATCTGATTCAGCTCCTGAGTCCTGCGAGGCCCTTCTCAAAACTGCCTTGTGCAGGGGCATCTGCAGACACACAGTGTGAGAAACCTCCTGTGGCAAATGGCCTTCATCCCAGGGACAATAGATGCTGCTGTGAAGATTTCTACCCCTTCCCTCCACCTTATGCCAGGTCAAGAAAGAACAGAGTGATTCCATGTGTGACTTGTGTGTGTGCAACACTGATGATTATCAGGCTCTCCCCACTGCACAGGATGCTCAACAGAGAAGCACACAATCCCTGATTATAAATCCATCACACTTGAGTTCCCAGCATGCTTCAGAAGTAGGAATATCAATTTAAAAAAGAGTGTTTCCAATTAGCACATCTGCAACTGATGGGTCCACTCCAAAAGCAGGAGGTCTAGAGCAGTGCAGAAGGACACAGCAAAGATGTGTCCTGGCAGGAAGAGAGGGAAATTTGCAATTAACATGTTATCAGGAAGCCCATTATTACCAGTGCCTTGGTGCAATCCTGATTAGAAGTAAAAAAATATCAAAAATAGTCCAAAGATTTACCCAGTGAGTTTCAAATTAAAACAAAAACAATAAAAAAGTGGGCACACACAGGTAAGATGAGTGAAAAAATAAGCCATTATGGCCCAGCCTGACAGGCAGCAGGCATCTTGCCAATGTGAAACAAAATCATCTCAGGGAGTACCTACCCACAGAGTGCCATTTTCATATAATAAAGATGCAGGCATAGAATATCCATAATTTTTTCCCAGACAGTTTCTAAAACTTCTTCATCACAGTATCTTGACAGGGTTGGATTGTTTGTTTTTTACTTCTTTTTAGCTATCCATGGCTGTTTCTGGCTAAGGTGACATTTAGGGATTAATGGCAAAAAAATATTCCCTTGTGAAATAGTGGCAAGATGCATGTTAATTGACAAAGTTAAGTTCTGTAACAATGCCTTTTCTCCTCAAAAAAAAAAAATGGTCCTACATGTCTTTAGCAGAGGCCTAATTCCAGCTCAAGTACGAGCTTCAGCAAGTGAAAAGCTGAGCAGTCTGCACTACTAATTACACTGTAAACATTTAATAAATATTCTTTCTTTTTATCCTTTGCCCTTTCAAAAATGAAAGGCTGTAATTTACATGTAGGGTGGCTCCTAATTGCCTCTTCACAATACCTGCTTGTTTTATCTATTTTCTACTCACTTTTGGGAATAGGTGGAGCACAAACCCTGATCTACCTGTCTACAGTACTCCCCAAAAGCACCCCCAGCTCCCTCCTCACAGAAAGCAGAGCCCCAGAGAGGATTTCCTATGCATTCTCGTGGGATCTCAAGTGATAACTCTACATTTTTAATTACATAATAATTATCTGCAAGCATATGTGTGCCTATATGGGCACACAGCTACATAGTTGGTGTATAAAACTGAGTTTGTTTGCTCTTCTGTTTTGTAAATATTCCACCAAGGACAAGTTTGCAGGATGCGTCCAGTTTTGGGGGGTTTTGTTTGATTTTTTACAGCAAAATATGGCTGCAGGAATGGTTATGTTTGGGCTCCATATGCAGGTTCCAGCCATATATTCAAGCTGAACAATAAAGCAGGGGAAAAAACAGCTGATACACAAAGGGGACCGTCTAGACAGTGCCCCATCAGTCTGGCTAAATTTGGTGCTGGTGCTCCCAAAGGGATTGTAATATAATTGTTCTGGTGTCTGCATTCAGTCCCCCTGTCAAAGATCGTCACAAATATATATCCTTTTTCCAATACAGTAGGCCCATAGGCCCAAACTGTAGCATTAGATAGAAGCGGCTCAGAAACAACTACCTATGTAAATAGCTGCTAACATGCAGAAATCCTATTATTTATCTGCTGGAAGAAAAAAAACAAATCAAAACAAAAAAACCCAACCAACCAACCAAACAAAAAAACCTACAAAATTTTCATTCAGAATGGAATTAATTCGACTGTCAGTTGAAATATAACTATTTTAATTAAGAATATGAATTTTTTTAAAATACAAAAATATACTTTTGTACAGGTATGAAGTAAAGTCATCTTCTCCTATAGAGTTATTAATATATTAAAGAAAATTTAACATAAATTCAGATATATCAATGTGAAATGATAGCTATGAATCATAGATTGTAATGAAGGTGAAATCTTATTTAAAAAACAGCCTTAATGATGAAAAGTGCTCATGAAGAAAAAATGCTGTAATTTTATCTTCTTAGAATTAAAAGAAACTAGTGTTTACTTCTTTAATTTCTGTGAAGTGACTATCTTATTTATTTGTATTTTTGATTATTCAAAACACATTTGACAAATATTAAAAACACAAACTTATCTTGATTAAGACTTGTTCTTAATCAAGAAAAAACCCAGTGAAATTTCTGAAATCTATAAACAATTTATCAAGAAAATCAAGCTCAAATATGAAGCTTCAAAAAGAAAAAAAAAGGAATTAAGAGCTGTGTCACTATGTCCACAGACACAATGGTAGAAGTCAAAACATACAAATAAAATGCAAAGACATAAAATCTCTGCTTGCGGAAAATACAGGAAATGTGTTTCTGATTTGTCCATCTACACAGTTGTGTGTTGTTCTCCATGCTGTTTTGTCCTTTCGTTTCAAGAAAAAAATATTCCAAGACCTTCACATATAAACAAGACTCAGACTTGATTTCAGACATTTTAAAGAAACATCCCCCGGTTTATTTTATTTTAGAGGATGATGCTCTCCATGTGCATCAGTAGCTATTTATGTAGCATATTGATTCCACACAAACACTTCAGGCAGAGACTATGGCAAAAGCCACGCTGCCCCAAGCTGTGTAGCACCTGGGCTATATCCTTGCATGACCGAGCAGCTCACATTGCAAACAACACAAATTTCTTCTCCGTAATTTACAAGTTCTGGCAAACTGTAGTCAGAAGCCTGAAGTATGCCAAGAACACAAATATCAGGTTACGCTGAAAAGAAACAAAAACCACTCTTCCCCTTCCCCAAAACTCTGGTGTGACTCATTCCGTAAGTTTCCTTTCTAGAAAATTTGGTTCTAGCAACTTTCAGCAGGATGAGTGAGGGAAAGAAGAGAAAAGAAAGCCCAAGTAGCAGGAGGGGAAATAAATCCCCTCCATCTCTGCCGAGAAATGCCCTGAAGGATCTGGCTGAGCTGCAGCTCGTAACGCAGATGCTGCCCACCGAGAAAAAGGAGAGGTGGGAGAAAATATATAAATATGGAAACAGATTAAATAATTTAAGTGTAGGTTTAATGAGGATGACTGGACCCTCTGGAGGAGGAAGTGCAAGCGCGGGAGGTGTCGGGTTTGGGGGTGCTGGGGTGGGGGGTGGGATATGTGTGCGCCTCCTGTGTTGCCTCCCTCCCTTCGTCCTCCGCGCTGGGGGACGCGGAGGCTGGGGGAGCTCGGAGGCTCTGCAGCTGCCCCTCTCGCACTTGAATAAAGAAGAACTCTTCTTCCTGGAGAGGGCGAGATCCGTGAATACCTTACCCAATAAGACATCGGGCATATTGAAAACTATATTAAATTACCCTGATTAAGAATTTAGCCACGAACATGGGAGCTTTGGGAGATCTCTATAGTCAGGGCTGCGGGCTATTCATGCCAGCAGCTAAGAGGTCGAAAGGTTTCTGAAGTTCACAGGCTCAGAGCCTTTGTTATGCTAACAGACAATCTCAAATCAGCTGCCTGGTGGAGTGTGAAATATAAATGATTCCTTGAGAACTTCCAATAACTTGTCACTCTTGTTCTCCAAATACCAGGACAGGTTGCTAATCTACAGCAAGGTCCTTTTCTCGTGGCATCGCGAGTCCTAAATGAATGCCTTTGTATTTCAAATAATCTTTTTAAGGAAGCTGCCCTGCCCTAATAGCCCAAATACATCTTAGTTTTTGGTTACGAAACGAAAAACCGGGATTTTTCCGAACTTGACTTTGCCCGTTCCGGAGGTGTTTGGGGTGGGTGGGAGAGATCGTCCCCAATACAGCAAGCCAGCACCCGAGGAGGATAGGGGGCATCAATGAGTGGTGGTAGACTGGGAGCTGCGAGAGTCAAAACCTCATTCCCCGCCTTGCTCTGAACAAAGCCCAGAAGAAGATTTACTGTTCCAAAGCTACCTGTTTCCCCGCTTTAGGTGCTATTTAGGGCGCCAGGAGAGGCGAGGAGGGGGCTGCACCCAAGCAGTGGGTGAGGTCTGGGGAGGGTCTGAGCTTTGGGCACAAAGAGAAACTCACACCCTTCGACGCTTATGCCATGGAGAGGAGAACAATGAGTTAATTATCTTTGTACACGAGGAAATCTATTAGAGGATGTGATCTGCTCTTACTCGAGAAGGAGAGCGAAGCTTCCCCTGTGAGAACGCCGGTAGGGTGAGGCGGGCGCGCACGGCTTCACAGCGCTGCGGGAAGAGGGGAGACACCCCCCCTCCTCAGGGGGCAACAGTGACCACAATTATAATGAAAATGACACGAATTTAGTTTGCTTGCACTGGAAATAAAAATGCATGTGTCCCGTCCCATCCCCACCTCTGTCCCAGGGAATGCGAGGAGTGGGCTGGGTCCCCCAGGCACTCACTTTAGCGGATAAGGAAGACCCGCGCACGCGAGGGTTTTTTTGAGGTTAAGTTTGGCTGAATGAGGAGTTGCGGGTGCTACGGGCAGGTTTGGGCCTCTGATCCACGCAGCGCGGAAAGAGGATGCCTTTTGCCGGCTCCTCGTACTGATATCGACTGGAAGGTGTTCTATTTCGGGGGTGGGAGGGGGGAGAGGTAATAATTGTTTTCCTCCTAATCAGCATTTATTTCCCCTTTTGGAGATTGATTTCGCCATTTATTCTCAATAAGCTTTTATAAAAATTTCCCGAAAATAGGAGAAACAAAAGTTTAGTTTATGCTGTTTGCAGGAAGAAACAGAAAAGTTTTGGAGGTTTTTAAAATGTATTCCTTTCTTTTTTTTTTTTTTTTAGCTGACGCATGTACGGGGGTTATTATTCTGAAACACTGGAGTTCCGAAATATCCTTGTCCTCTTGAGCTATTAACAACGTTTAGCATTTCCAACGCATTTTGCATTTAACATAGAGCTGACGAAACGGACACAAATTGGTGTTGCGATTTTATATTGCAATTCCAGCCTTTTCTTTCTTTTTTTTTTCTTCTCTCTTTTCTTTCTTTTTTCTTTTTTCTTTTGGGGGGGGGGGGGGGAGGAAGTTTTCTATTTTTCCAGCAAGTTTTCGAACAAATTAAAACCCGCTACGTTCAAGCTGCTATTGAGAATTTGTTAGAAAATTGCCAACACTGGCTTAATCAATAACGTCTGGAGCAGCTAATCCTGAACTGAACGGTCTGCATATTAATGACAGTGTTGCTGACGACATTTATTTCATTGACAAATAGCTTCACACGGTTATTCTCACGTTTCTGGTGGTCGAATTGGGAATTTCAGATTTTAGCTTTCCTTTACAAAACCTCTAACAAGGTAGGAACAGCATAATGCTCGTTGGTGCAACTATTAAGTTACAATAATCAGATTTTTTTTTTAGGGGGGGGACATTTTATTTTTGAGCCGATATCTTTTAACTGCACAGTACTTTAAGTACAAAGTTAAGAATTGCATTAAATATTTCTTTCGTTGAAATAGAATCGACGTTAACAAGAACCAAATTTCTTAAGCTTTCCACAGCAACACTGTGAACATTTAAAACAGTAATTAATTTTTTTCAAGAAACACGAGCAATATTAACCAGAAAGAAGTTAATCTGGGGGAGGGCACATCCAGGAGCTTTCCTATTTTATCATTCCCGAATGGTATACCTGCATGTTAGTTTGCAGACAAATTACTCTCGTTCTCAGTAATAATATCTTGCTAACATACTTGCTTTTTGTAAATATATTTCCACAGAGGGCTATAGAATGCAAAGATTACCATTCATAAGTATAAGTAAATATAAAGGCAGATGTAATTTCCTTGTAACCACTGGACAAGGATCGCCTGAAGCACCAAAGGGAAAGGCAACTTTTCTATAGTATATGGAATGATTAATATCTATTTTTTTGTATATCAAGTACTATGTTCGAGGCCAAATATGGTGAAAGGCAATAAAACAGCAAAAGAAAAGAAAGACTGTGTGGAAAAGAACCAAGGAGAAAAAGTGCAATATGACACCCACAAGATGGCTGCTTTTCATTCTTTTCATATGATTATAGACCAATCTCTATAGGAAAATTAGTGGAAAATGTTCTTTAGCAAACCAGCCAGAGGAACTACAATTGCATTCTCCTAACACCCTTTGTTACCTCCAAACCGTAGCAAAATGTATTAAACACTGTTAAGCTTATATACATACAGCAAAACATCATACATGTTTGTCTGAAGGAACGTCTACAGCACATGAGAATCATCGTACTAATATCGACAAGTTTTGGATGTGTGAGGAGGACAGAAAGACACAGGCGAATCTGTAGCATAAAAAAAAATCCCTTCAATATAATAGGCGGAATTACAGTAGGTGTATCCAACAACCACACCGTTTTAGCAGATGAGTAAAATACAGTGCGAATAATACATATAATGCATCTGAAAGGTCTACAGGGAGATTTCTCAAAATCGGGTAGAAAATATATCTTTGTATGACCATACTAATTCATCTGGTCTTGGTCAAAATCTACTATTACTAAAAATTATAGAAATAATATAAGGGTAACGTTTAACATTGGATCAGAATTCCAGCGACTTTAGGCAAAAATAAGGCTTCCGAAGAACAGTAAATAGTTTGGGTTTTAGTCCATTCTCCAAAAATTTGTAGGTTACAAGGTTACTCTGTGGGCTGAGGCTACAAACAAAGAACAAAGCAAATTGTTCAGTTTCAATAGGAAATATAATAAAACCCCCTTTATCTAAAAGCCATCAGGGACAAGCACTCAATACAAGTTAACAAGCAGGAACTGATAAGATAACATCTATATGAGGTCAGAAGTCAAATGCCAGTCAAAGGCTTTTAACCTCTTGGGTCATAAACAGGAATAGTTAAAACACATAGATAGTTATTTATCTGATTTTAAAGGTATCTGATCATCGCGACTGAGTAATTTGGATTTACAGAAGAGGAACTCTGTCATAGTGGACATAAAATGCAAAGCTTCTAGACTATAATGCTTTCTTTTATTTTTTTTTTATTTGCCTTTCTGTCTCTTGTTAATCTATATGACCCAAAGCAGACAGACAACCAAAACAATAAACATTGTCTTAAAACGGCGCATACCCAGTTAATAAGTGGATTGATCTGTGCAACCCAAGGCTTGTCTAAGGATTCAGTAGGCTAAATATTTACAGTCAACATACATAAAAGAACAATAACCACCCTCCCTATTGTGGTGTTAATGCCAATGGAGTTTTGTTTTGTTGCTTTTCTTCGAGTCCACTAAGGTAAAGAGTAATCTAATTTCACAGTAAAAATGAAGAGATGTCCCTTTAAAAATGATAAGAAAAAAATCAAGCAGCATCTGATATTAAAAAATATCTAATGTTAAGTGCATAAGTATTTTGTGTGGATTTGCAAAAGCTTAAATTACACTTCTAACCTATCCTCTATGTAATTTTTATTTCCTCTTTCAGATTGAGTCTCCAAATTTTGTAACTTGCCTACATTTTTGTTCAAACGTGCATTTTGAAAGTAATGCTTGAAAAATTGCCAAATAAAATATAATATTAACCCTCCAGGAGAGAAACAAGGATTGACGGAAGGCCCTTCTAGGCCCACTGTTTCTTTCAACAGAGTTCACAATACACTAGGGGAATATTGTGGATTTAAAACATTTTTAAATATTTATAAGAAGTATTTTATCAACATATTCAAATGACACTTGGAGCGCACTCACCTTTATTGACAATCTCTGCTCTGAAAGTCCATTTGCTCCATGAAAGCCCCCCAAGCAGAACAACAAGGACTAACCGTTTTGATTCAGTTAATGTTTAGTAAAAAAACCAAGCAACCTTAATCAGCATGCTGATTGCATCGCCAACTAACAAATAATTTACTACTCTGAGCATTGCATTCCATTAAAAGCTCATTAAATTTTCTGTTCTCCAATGGGAGCTTTAGCTTTTGAACTGCATGCTTTTGCTCCAAAATATCACTTATCCACACTTTTTTCACTCTTTTCTCCCCCCTTCCCCTCCTCCCTCCCCAAAGCATAGGTGGGAATTTCACTTTCTAGATACACGAAAGCAAGAAAAAATACAGCTCAGATTTTCATTTCTTTTGAAAATTCAAGATCTCTGGGTGTCAGGGGGTGGGCAAGAGGAAGATTCTCGCTCGAGCAGTTTAGCTTTAGTGAAATATCCCTCTTCCACGGAGAGGAATGGGCAATGGTCAGTGATTTAGGTGTAGGAATTCTTTGAACAACTCGCGAGGGGGGGAGGGGAGAGATATATAAAACACGGCAACATTTTGTTCTTTAAGTTGGAAGCGATTGCCTAAAGAGAAAGGAAAAAAGTCAAAAAACCTCGAACTCTTTCAATTTTACTCATGTAAAAAAAAAAAAAAAAAAAAAAAAAGAAACCAGCGCTTGGACTACGGAGCACAAAACTTCTTGACTGTCCTAAATATCAAGGACTGCAGTTAGGATGCTTTGAGGGGGCTCACAGGGGAGTAAAAAGCTCATTTTCCTCAGCCTTGCATACTAAGTAGCACATAATCGCTATATTTAATAAGTAAAACGCAAGAAAATGTCAGCCCCTAAATTAACATGCATCTTTGGATTGCTAATTGTGCTCATTGCAAATTTGGGTCATTTTGCATGAGTAACTCTAATGTAGGGCTGAGATTGCCACATAGCACAGTGAATTCCTGATTCCCTGTGCTAATCCTGAACTCGGTGATTGTGTCAGGTGCAGTTCTGTACGCTCCAGCAGCTGGTTCATCCTCATCAATGCAAATAAGGCAACTCCTACAATCAGAACCTCGTGAGTCTAAAGCCTGATTGCTGAGGGCAGCTAAAGCGCTACACAGGCTCACTTTCAAATCACAGTAATTGACAAGACAACGGTAATATTCCTCTGGTTTGAAGACTAGCCTTCTGCCAAAAAGACCAAACAAACTGACGGGAAAAAACATACAGGGACAACCAGCGCTTTTGGGGTGTACAAAATTCATATACATATATGTATATTTTATATATATATATATATACACACACGTACATATGAACTTGAGTGAAAGCCTGCAGTGGCGATAATTAACGTAATATTTGAATACTTAGGAGGAAGTATCCCCAGCCAGTGACTACATGTAAAGCGCGGGCCGCCTCTTTTCTCAAGGACATCCATCTCGGCGTTGTAGTCTCCCGGCACCTCCCGTGCACTGCCCCGCAGCCCCTTTCAGAGGGGAGCCGCGTTTGGGGTGTCCCTCACTCACTCACCTCTTCCTCACCACTTTCGGAAAAATCCTAAGGAACTCTCTCACCGAAATCTCCCTTCTGCCTACCCCCAAATTTCAGGGTTTTTCCTGGCTTCCTTTCCATAAAGTCCCCGAAGCCTGAGCTAAACGTTGCCTGAAAACGATTAAGGTCGTGAAAGGGACTATAAAAAGCCAAAGACCACGCCAATGGATCCGTATCGACGTTTATCATACCTGCATACACTATAATACATACAATAGTATAAATACAAAACAGAGAAAAAAATAGCCTTTCCAGCAAGAGCAAAATCCCTTGGATGGGAGAAAGCCAAGACCAGCAGCTCCAGCGGCCCTGCTCAGGGGCTGAAAATCCGTCGCAGGAAACATTTGGTCCTAGAGAACCAGAGCTCCAAGCAGCAGGAGCTGCACCACATCCCCAAAGACAGGCAGGGATGCAGTGGGAGAAGGGATTCGAGCACCGGCAGTCAGGGCCGGAAACAGGACTTCGAGCTCACCTCCGAGCTTTCCTCCGCAGGGAACAGGGGAAAAACAAACGATCTCTGCAAAGTTTGCGAAAGGAAACACCAGGTTTTCCTTTTCCCCTTCCCTCCGCGCCTCACCCTTTCTGCTTCCCCCCTTCACAGGTTTTAGGAGGGGTGGGCAGAGCCAAAAAGTGCGACAAGTAAACCCGACCTCAAAATCGTGTATTTCCATAGCGGCTTCAGCCAGACTGTCCGTCCGCGTTCACTCGCGCCTCACTCCCTCCTCGCCCGTAATAGGATTAACGGACATTTTCCTAAAAGCAAATTTGAATTTGTCAAATCGTGTCCGACAGGCGATTTGCTCACAATATCCACTCTTTTCCGTTACGGAAACAGCACCCATCTCAGTCTGTTTAATACTGGCTGACACAGGGCATCCTCCAGGTAAACGTTTGCCTTGGCAAAACATTTACACCCTACCCTTAATTCTCCCTACCTCCTTCAGGAACCCCTGAAAAGGGGACCCTGGCATTCTGATGATGCAACTCATGAATAAGATCATTGCCGTGAAAGGATCCCTAATGTTTTCTGTAATCTGTTTTTTGCTCTGTCCCAGGTTCAATAATCCCTTTTGGGCAACCCGAGAAGCGCCGGCAGGGGGGGTTCCTCCCCAAGACCCTCCGACCCTTCTTTACTGCACTGGTTTTCAAACACCGCTACGACTCTCACACCCTGCAGGAGAAAAGTAACCTGCTCATCCAGAACAGGGCTGGAGGGGAGGGGAGAGGAGAGGAGGAGAGAGGAGGGGGAGGGGGGGTGAGTCCTGCAAATCTGTACACCCGGCGACAGGCTTTCAAGTCGCATCCCCTCGAGACTGGACGAGGCAGCTGTCCCACCAGCCCGAGACCAGCGGCAGGACTGCTCGGCTTGTCCTGGCCGCTGCCGGGCTGTGCATCCTTCATGTGCTGCAGCTATCTCTTGAAGGGGTCTTAAAAATCCTTTACCCTCGGGATTTTGGGTTTGTTTGGGTTTATTATTATTATTATTATTATTATTATTATTATTATTATTATTGTTTTCCCCTTCCCTGAGCAGGAAGATTTGCTGGCTTTCCTTTTGTAACAGGTGCTGTTAGGCAGCAAAGAACCCCCAAAGATATCTCTCTTACATGGAAGCCCATACAAAGTCTTTTATTCCTGTGAATATTGCAGATAAAGTTTCTTAGGTTGTATCAGAACTCTAATTTTCCTACACACTGGGAGAACAGAATGAGGAATAATTTCATTTCCAACAATGATATCCATCTGCATCTCTATAATTTTGTGGTGTTTTCCCTGTTCTTCACAGATGAGGACACCAGGTTTGAATCAAAGGGTACTTGACTTTTCAGTAATGTCCTTTTGAACTAATTAGAACCTTGTAAAAATAGCAGTAAAAATTATTTTAAAAGATAATTACTTTAACTTTTCCACCAGTCATAGTCTATTCTAATGTGATTTTCCCTCCTGCTATTAATTATTTGCAACTGATGGTCTTTGGCGATTTGGTGTGTTGAGGAGTGAGGATCAATACTTGTGACCAAAATAATACACCAACTTCTGAAACTTAAAAAAAAAGAGTGAGCTACACATTCTGAGTAATATGAGTCAGCTGATGGAGCAGTAGCTCCACAATTAGCAGTCATGAAGAAGATGGCATAAAGGCTTTAAGCATGTCCAGACAGAGAATAAAACGTGCTTATGCATGTCATTCCAGGAAGGGAGTCCCCAGCCAGCAGCAACCTCCTAAATCCATTTGAGCAGATACACAGGTACAATTCTTCCCAACACAATCTGAGAGCTGTTTGGCTAACAGCTTTTCAGGACTACTCAACAAATTACAAACTAGATAAATTCCTCCTCTCTTAGAAACACCAAAAGCTACCTTACACATTTCAGCAGGCCTCTCGGTGGGCTTGTAGGTTCCTTGCAGCTTGAGCCAGGCCCCCAGTCTTCCTGACCAGAGCAGAAATAGACACTAAGCTTTCCCTGTTGTTTTTATAATATCAGCTAAAGATTTCTGACTCATCCCACAGTAAGAGTCATATACTTCTTCTTCACTGAGGGGTGGCAGAGGTTCATGCCCATTATAAACATATAAAAATACTTCAAGAGCCTGCTCATGATCAGTGTCCATCCTCAAAAAGGTTACTTAAGTATCTCCCATTAGCTGACTTATTTTAATACAGCTCAGCCTTGGTACACTCCTTACTCCTCAGAACCACCTTGTGTAGGTTATTTTTGTATCAAAAGCTCACCATCTTCTACTGTGTTCTTATACTCCATGAGTTATCACAGCCATTACACTTTATGAGTTGGGAGATCCATTCAGTGCAGGCTAAACAAACAAACTAGGGGGGCAAATAAGAAGCAATGTAGCAAAAAAACACCCCAAAACGACAAAGCAAATAACGAATACACGAGGATGATCTAATGTTTAAATGCCTCAGTGACACATACTAAACACTAGTTCTAGATAACAATAGCATATTCCATGGTAAGAGTCACAGTTTTAGTCAATACATGCTGTGGAACTGGAGTGAAACATTAGTCTCACAGCTAAATCTAAGAAGTCAGCTGCCAGGGACAGAAAGTGTACCAAACTCAGTCTTCCTTGTGAGTCAAGTGCACAAGAAAATTCAGCAAGACACAGATTGCAAGACAGCAGAGAAAAGACAGAATGGGCTGGGTTATCAAAGACATGAGGACCCTCCCTGCAGAGTTGGTGGGGTTGGGTGTGTAGGAGGGAATGGAAAACTTTGTGCCAATGACTGCCTTAAATCCCGGGTACACCACCCTACCTCTCAGCTAGTCACAAAAAAAATTCAGACCTGTACAAGACAAGAGGGAAAAAGAGATGCTAGAAGATATAACTGGTTTGGGAACGTTACTATCTTCAGCATTTATAATTCCACCTTTATTCTGGGTATCAACCGCAGTTTGAAAGCACAGCCATGATCCTTACACATTCACACCACTATCTTGCTGTTCCAGGAGATAGTTTTATTATCTTGAATCGATCCTATTTGAACACTAAAATACCTTAGCTGAAGTTTATATAAAACCTGGAAAATTATCATATAATAACTGTAACATTATCATAATTTTAAAAATGCCAACTCTGACCATTAAGGCAATACACAGGATAGTCTGTGGTAAACAAAAATTATCAATTCTTGCTATGAAGGAGCAACGTGTCAAATCAGAGCCAACAAAACAATTTCATTTTCCATTATTTTCTGATTTTTTGCTCTTCACTGCACAGACAACTTGCTAGTATTTAAAGGAACATGGGAGGGTGGAGCTGGTTGTAGCATATTTACTCATGTAAGTACTTGAGTGTAGTAATGTGTTTGTTTTAAAATATTAATATTATAAAAATGTTAGTTGAAGTTGACAGTAAATATTGAATAGACATATCAAAAGGACAGCATGTCATCTTCACTTCTGTATTATGTAACATTCAGGCAGCTGCTTGCTCTGATTGTATCCATTTTTTTACAGAAAATTAATTTTTAAAAGTTACACCACAATGATGATTGAGTATGACAGATAAAGAAAGAAGGAGGGAATTTAAAGAGTTTAAAGGAGGGAGTTTAAAGATTGAGCCACTTACAAGAGATTATGACCAAATTCCCAGGACTACTGTTTGATTTGTATTAATAATTAGTATTTAGTTATTAGGTCTCTCAGTACATTAGAGTGAAAGACACATGGAAGAGCAGGGTCTAAAGTTATGGTAATTTGTCAACACAAGGGAAGCATTAGGAAAGTGCTGTTATTAAAAACAAACAAACAAACAAACAAACAAAACCCAAAAAAACTTCTATCAGTTTTTTTCCTAAGTGATGCACAACAAATAAGTCTTTCATATGCATTCATGCAGACATAGCAAAGATCAAAAATGCTCCTGCGACAGGGACAGAAAGAGGAAAATAGGACTAAAAGGGGTGTGAGAGAATTACTCAGCTATATGTTTCCCACAGTGTCTAAAGGTGATACACTCCAATTCCCTCCTGACTTTTACAATACGATTTCTAAATATGGCATTAGTTGCCATACTTACCAATACTGTTTAACTCCTTTTTAAGCTAAAAGAATTCTCCCACAGCCAACAGATCTCAGTGTAAATGTCTCCCCAACACTTATGCTATGTATAGGAGTCAGAAATGAAGGATGGGTGTACTGGACTCAAAATACAGCTTATGATGTGAACAGACACTTGAGAAGGGAAGAGATAGTGCCATCTAATTTTCTCCTAATTTAATATTGGCATAATTCTGTCTGCTACTAGAGGGCTACTGGGGATGGAGTTCACATTCCTCATATCCTCATACAATCCCTCAGAATTTATATGTGTGGATTGCATTGAGCATGTGTAAATGCAAGTATATATATGATTACCTCTGTTTACTTTCCTGACTAAGATATTTCTTATTTATCTTTTGGGTTTTTACACACTTGTACATAACAGTTGTTACTATTTGCAAAGCAGTTCTGAACTAATATCCCATTATGAATGCTTCCTTGTTCTGTAGACTGGCTGAATTCAACCATTTTTGTAGAAAACTTCATTTTTGTGTTTTTTTTTTTTTCCTTTTTTGCCTTCCATAGGCAAGCAAACCAAAATGCTTTGAAATATTTATAAAACACTCACTATGGGGGAAAAAGTATCATATGGTTTGCAGTGAATAGAGAAGTATTTCAAAAACCAAGGGGCTATTTAAGCATTGTCTTACCTCTTCTTTTTCCCCTCATAGTCTGCAAAGTCTTTCTGCAGAAAAACTCTATCAGAATCCGTCACTACTAAAATGCCATGAACAGTTTTGTTTAGAGAACTGCTATTAACCTATTGCTTTCTAACAGTCTTACACCAACAGTGGATGTAGAGGCATAAACATGCCAGGAAATCAAGACATGTGAACCAAAATTTATTTGTCTTGGGAGGCTTTTGTCAGCAGCAATTTCATGACTTTCAAGTGTCAGATTTAACCTATTTCTCATTTCATACAGAAGGTTGTATTCTTTGGGCTATAACTGAGAAAACACGCATTCTTCTGTAAATGTTATTGTGCCAGAAGCAGGCTGGACTTTTCTCTCCCACCTTACATAAAGGTCCACTTCTCTGCTTACCTGGAACAAAGGTGGGGGAAGGGGTGGGGGAAGGGGAAGGGGAAGGGGAAGGGGAAGGGGAAGGGGAAGGGGAAGGGGAAGGGAAAGGGGAAGGGGAAGGGGAAGGGGAAGGGGAAGGGGAAGGGGAAGGGGAAGGGGAAGGGGAAGGGGAAGGGAGGGAGGGGAAGGGAGGGGAGCGAGCAGTAGCCTGAGGCAGTCCCTCTGTCTGAAGATGAATATTTGCACAAGAGGTACATAAAATCATTTTCATAAATCCATTTTTTGAATTTTTGGTCACCTAAGTGGCTAAATTTTCAAAGATTCAACTCAGCAGTATTCACTGGAGCCTAAATGTAAAGTCCTCAGCTGAGGATGATTCTCAGAATGTTGACTAAGAATGTGACAACAGCATTCTGTCTAGTTTTCTGTAAAGCTTTCCATATATACACGCCTATATACACAAACACACACAAACACACACACACAAACATATATATACATTGTCTCTCTCTGTACTTCAGAGTATCTACAAGGGCAGGTGCAGACATGCCTCTAACATTTGTGAAGAACACTTTACAGATTATGGCCCAAAAGACAGTGCATATATTCTCAAAAAGACTTTGAAACAGTCAACTTTCTTATTCAGGGTGCTGTTAAACAACAGACTCAAACTTGACTGAATACAAATCTCACATCAGCAGCAGAGCTAATGAAGCCTAATCTCCTTTGTGCTTGCGTCTTGTTTTCCTAATGTTGGAATAAAATATGAAGGCCAGCTGATGCTTTACCTGCATATAGTGTGCTATTCCATGGAGATTTTAATAAGGGGTGAGTTCACACTGTAGTGCTGCCTGTACTGGGAGCAATAATGAGGGTCTTCCTTGACATTGGCGTCACACTTTCATCAGACTTGTAAGAACTTTCAGGCTGGTTTGGTAGGAATTGGACAAGAAGCTCTGCAGTATCAAGGTGAAACGTCTCATTGATGCACATGCTCATGCAAACATAGAGCAATTACAGTTGAATTCCTTAGGAAAACAGACTGAAATGTTTAAGGATGTAAAAACATGTTTACTTCTGGTATGTTTGAGATTTCCTGTTGTCCACAGTATTGCAGGTTGTTAGAGAACCACTTCAGAGCACTATAGCAGAGAGTTTGCCAGCAGAACTATTTTTATTATTTGTAAATATTTTTCAATTTTTAATTATTCCCTTTTAATCTCAGAGAAATAAAAGGGCATGATTGAAAACATTCAGCTTTTTCAAACATGTCCCAAAACTCAAGGATCCTGGCATTCAGAACTATGTACCCTCTGCTCCCACTGAAACACTGATTGTTTCAGCATCATTTACCTGAAGCCAGTTTATAAAATTCATTGATCTCTCCTCTGCCTACCAGAGAACTAATACTAACTTTGCCGCTGTGAAACTCCACGTTACAGAAGAAGGGCAGAGGTTCTCACATTTTTACCTCCAGGTTACATTGGAATCACAATAAGGCACACAAGGGCACAGTTAAAAACACCCAACAGATGTGTTGTTCTGTTCTACTTTTAAATTTGAGCCTTACATCTTGACTACATCTATTTTAGACATTTTTGACCCAGATTCATCCCTAGTGTGACTGGGATAAAATAAATGGATTTGCATCGGAAATTAATTTGGTCCACTATGCTAAAATCCCTATGTCTTCATAATAAGCCCGTGTCGAGATGTTTTTAAGATTTCCTTTACTTTAAACTGAGTGAAGAATTGCTCTTATAAATAACACTCTGATAGGGAGGACATTTAAGAGAGAAAAAAAATGCAGAGATAAATAAGTACAGGCAACAAAACTCAACAGTTTTATGTTGTGATCACAGAGCACCACTTCCAGATAACGCCACTGAAGCAATGTAAGACTTTATTATTGGATATAAACAACATATAATGAGCATCCATGGGATGCTGGATAACTCTCATTAGTGAGGGAAGATCTTCATAACTCACGTATGGGTTTACCACTTCATTTTATTAACTCTCACTCATTAGAGAGCAGCAGTGCATTTCAATATGACAACAGCCAACTTCTTCATGGCCCACTGCATGACAGGTTTCCTGGCGCTGGTCTTTTGGGGATTTTTCTGAAGAAAGGATTGCACATATGATTTGTTTGTGTGTTGTTGGGAACGTAGACAGGGACAAAAAATAAAAATGAGGGGCTGCTTGGTTTTTCATGCATGAAGCCCTCTGTACATACTTGACTGAGTCAGACCTGTCCCCTTTCCAGACAGCACAGCAAAGTAAAAAATTCATCACTGACTTTGATGAATAGCAGAGGAACCGAGATGGGGAAAACCTGTCCCCTGATCATTATCTCCCCTTTGACAGCATGGGACTAGAACAAGTCATTACCTGATCCCCACTCACTCACGGTCAGTCTTCTTGGGGCCCCTTTCATGGTTTAAAGTTATACAAATCACCATTCTTGCGAGGAATGCAGAGGCATCAACAGGGGCTGAGGGATTCCTAGTCCTGAGCCTTACAAACACTGCTTCTGATTTGTAGAAGAATAAGAATATTCTTGGAGTGTCAAGGTTTAGTTTGCTTCCCTCACCCTCATCCTTCCCCCACCCCCAAACACTTGTAATACTTACAAGTGCTTGGGACACATTTCTGGATGCCCAAGGAACTGTGACACTGAGTAGAGAGGCCTGTGGCACTGTCGCTGAGCACAGAGGAATGCTTCTGTCAGGTTGTTAGCTTGTTCCCAAACCTCCAAACACATCAGAGTTACTTTGCTCATTATACTGCTCCCCTGTGAAGCAGAGGATTCATTTTAAAATTCTCTTTCTGATCTGCAAGACCTTCAGTGGTCCAGCTCCTGCCAACTGGCTCAAGCTCTTTTCTGCACTTGCACTGCAGATTCCAGCCCACTGATCATCATCTACTGTTTGCCTTAATGCCAAAATGTCAAAATACCAGAGACCTTCACCTTTTTTTTTTTTTTTTTTGCATCACACATCTGGAATGCTTTGCCAGTTTGCAGCCCGCTCACTCGTGACAAGAATTTTTTGCACATGAATGCCATTGTGGGATACTGCGGCATGTACTGGCCCATTGCTGATATACCCACATTTTGATGATGCCGTTATGGCTTCATTTTTCAAGTACTTCAGTGTATATTCAAATAATGTAGATGAAGCCTTAAGGTACAGTAGAGAGAAAAAACCATCAAAACCACTGAGTGCTTTTTAAAAGGAAATACTACTGTCTGAGCCATCTATTTTTAAATTCTTTTAACACATAGTGCTTAAATAAAGTCACAACACACCACAGGCCTTTCTAGCACTACTGAACTGCTCAGCAAGAAGGCACTTGCTGCTCAGTAGCTTGATATTTTAGGGGAAAAAAGTGTGCTCACTACCAGAAAGCACATTTCCAATTGGGTTACTTGTGTTAATTGAACAGAAGAGTAATCACTTCAGAAGTGACACACAGTTGATAAAATGAGGAGTACCTAGTTTTGGCAGTGGTAAATTTGGTTTGATTACTCTGATGTATGTTGTGTACCATTTTAAAGAACACATTTTAGACAACATGAGTTTTCTACACATACAGACATATATATGTGTGGGAACGTGTGTATGCATGGCACAGTTGTGTGAACCAATATATAGTAAATAAATACTTTTGTACATAGTTAAAATAGTTTGGTCATAATATTAAAATACAATAGAGAGGCTGGGTGTGGGGATTAAGATCTAGAAAACCCAGGCCAGACCCGGATTTCACGAGGCAACTTATTAAGCACAGACACATACCCATGCACATAAAAATGAACCCACTGCCTTCGTAGTCATAATACTCTAGAAATGTATTTTTTAGGAGCTTTTGCCTGTTTTCTGAAGAATGAGGCACATGTGCCTAGCTTAAACCAGCCTTGCATCCAGGTGTCCCAGGCAGCAAAGCCATGTCTGATCTAAGGAGTTTCTTAAAACTTGCCCACTATGTGAGACAACAGGGCTCAGGGGAATGACTTCACAGGTGAGATGGTGTTTGTGACAGTAACACATGGGACAATCTTCTTTAGCTTGCTGCTTGAAAGGCTCCACTCAACTCCTACAAATCCATTCAAAAAAATCCATTTTTGTATAGTGGTTACAGGAGCTTTGGCCTTGTTTTGTGTGCATATTGTTTTTGTTAAGCACCCATTTAAACAAGACCGCAATTAAAATACTAGGTCTCTAAACTCATGATTGCTGGAGTTCAAGCTGACCAATTGGTAATTCTTGTTTAGGTTAATGAAATAGCTCTGCTCATTAGCAATTTTGATTGTTTATTTTTCACAAAATGCCACCAAATCCACATCAGTGATGAAATCTTATGCAAAGAATTCCACAGGTAAGAATTTCCTTTAGAAGACATACTTTTGAGACTCTTACACCCAAAAATGTTAAATGTGTCTAAATCTGTTGCTCTCCAAATGCATCTCATCTCTTACCATTTCTACATCAAGATGGATGCTTTTCAGTTTTAACATTGCTTTTTTAAGAACCTCCTAATTTTCTTTAATATTCTATCTGCCAGGAACACATGGTGTAAACCAAATGCCTTTAGAATTTGTTTTTTTCTTGACAGTGCTCTTCTCTACCATGCTACATTTGCCACAAATGCCACCAAATTAGCATTCATAAATAGGGAAGCCAAAGACTTGTTGACTAAAATTAAAGGGTTTGAATAAGTCAAAATCATCTTCTCTTTGTCTTTGGTACTATAATCTCTGGTGTCTGAGAGGATTTTCTTTGAAGTCTGTTTGCTCTACTGTTTTATAACTGTGATGTTGCATGGGTTTTGTTGAGTTTTTCTTTCAGCTGCCACATATTTCAAAGTAACAATTAAAAATGTCAGAACGACAGAGTTTATAGGTCTTCATGACAGTTGTTACGATGTGACTAAATTATCTTTTCCTAGTGGTTTGTGTGCAGAGTGAGATTTGGATTCACTCTGAGCAGCCCTGCAGGGAAGGTGGACGGAAAACTGAACAGGAGCCTACAATGTGCATTTGGAAGCCAGAAAGCCACGTGTGTCCTGGGTTTATAAAAGAGTTTAGATTAGATGTTAGGAAGAAATGCTTTACTGTGAGGGTGGTGACACACAGCCACAGGTTGCCCAGAGCAGCTGTGGATGCCCCACCCCTAGAAGTGTTCAGGGCCAGGTTGGACGGGGCTCTGAGCATGGTCTAGTGGAAAGTGTCCCTGTCCATGGCAGGGGAGTTGGAACAAAACGATCCTCAAAATTGTGGACCAAAATCATGCTTTGATTCTATAAATCGCTCTCCTGGGTTTCTCAAAAGGTAGCAAAGCTTGTCAAAACACCACCAGATGTAGGTATTTTCTACAGAAATACCATTTATCCATTCAACCAGAATGCTTCAGTTTCCAGATCACAGCTGACAGACCGCAGTGGCGCATTTAAAGTGGTACGATTTACGAGAAAGCCATTTTATTATTCCACTTGAGAGACGCGGCTGTTTCCCAGCACTCCTCTGGGACCGGCTATCCAGTCGCGTCCCTCAGGGCAGACCTAGGCGGCCAGCGGAGCTGGGACCAAAGGCCGAGCACCGTTCTACCCCCGTTGTGCCACTCCAGGGCGGATACGCGAGGCACTTCCCCGAGGCCCCGCCCCGCTCCCTCAGCACCGCCTGCGACGCCCGCGAACCCTCCGCCATGTCGAGGCCGAACGGGGCTGGCGTCGCTTCCGCCCTCACAGCGCACCGCCGCGCATGCGCGGCGGCACCGCCGGCACAGGGAGCGCTCAGTGACCTCTGCGCATGCACAACAGAGCCGCCGCTCTCCTGCCCTTTCCCTTCCCCCGGCCCGTTCCTTTAGCGCTGCCGCCCCCCCCACATCACCCCTCCCTCCCTCCCTTCCCAGTGGCACCGGCGGTGCCCGGGACGTAGCGGGGGAGTCCACGCTCCGGGCGACCACCTGCGTCACGTGGCTGAGGTCGCGCCGGCGCCCTACCCGAGGCCGTCTGCCCACGCCTGTGCCTGACAGGGCTGGCGCCGAGCGGCCCGCGGAGGGTGCTCCCTGGTGGGCGCCTTCGCTCTCCCTGGTTCTCCCCATCCCTTAGGCACGGAGCGGAGGGGGCAGCGGTGTCGCCGAGACGCGGTGTCAGCGCGGTGCGGCCCCGCCCGCGCAGGCAGCTCTTCGGGCAGCCCAGGCGGGCCTGGCAGCGGAGGGGCCGCGGCGTGACCTCGGCGCGGTGCGGGCGGGAGCGGCGGGCGGGGGATTTATGTGCCGGGAGCGGGGCCGGGCGGGGCCGGCGCGGGCTCGGGCACCGGCACCGGCACCATGGTGAGCGCGGGGAGCGGGGCCAAGGGGCAGTGGGGAGAGGCTCTGCTCGCGGCCTGGGGTGCGGGGCCACGCTTCCGCAGGGCCCGGCCCCGGCTGTGGGAGGGCCGAGGCCGCCGAGTGGGTCTCTTCATTAGCTCTCATTGAGGGAATGATCGTGTTGGCTGTACTTCGCCGCGACCTCACGCCGGCACCTTTGCACTGCTCGGGGGTTCGGTCCCTCTGTGCCGCTTTTCCGCGGGGAAGGAGAGTGAGGCACCGTGCTCTGGGTTCTGTGACAGGGTTGGGATGTCTGACCATAAATACCCGGAGCCCTCATCACCCTCCTCAGCTCCCCGGACGGAGGCTGTGGTGAGGTGGGAGCCGGTCTCTCCTGCCTGCAGTGAGGGGACCGGAGGGAATGGCCTCCAGCTGAGACAAGGGAGGTTCAGATAAGATATTAAATTTTCACTGTCAGGGTGGTCGGATATTCGAATAGGCTGCCCCGGGAGGTGGTGGAGTCAGCATCCCGGGAGGTGTGTAGGAGGTGTCTGAATCTGGCGCTGGGTGATGTGGTTCGGTGGCTTAGTGATTGCACTGGCAGCACTGGGCTGACGTTAGACTTGATGATCTCAAAGGTCTCTTCCAACCACGATTCCTTGATTCTGACTGTTTACTCACATCTTCTGTAAACTCCCTATAAATAGGGTGTGTAAGTGGTCTTGGATATATGTAGAAACCTTTGTTGTTCATTAATGCCAGTTCATTTTCAGTGCTCTGGGCCATGTCACAGTGTGTGCTGTGGCAGCATGGCAGTGTCACACAATCTTAGAGTGGTTTGAGTTGGAAGGGACCTAAAGAAAAAAGAATCCCGCTTTAAATTGCTTTTCACAACAGGTATTTCAGCACAGCCAGAATTTATTGCTCTGAACATAATGCACAATGAATGACCTTGTAATGTTGTAGGGGAAGAACAAAGTTTGACTGATGTAATTGTTAATGGTATAAACTTGTTGGATATACGTCGCTTAAATAGAGGAGGCTAAGTAATGAATATCAAATAAATAAAGATGTTGAATTTTGTATTTAGGTCTTAGTTACCATTGAAAACACTGGAGTTGATCAGCTCAGCTTTTAATGTACTTATAGATAAAAGGAGCAAGGATATGTGGGTGCAGGTATAAAAACGTATTTTATATGTGCCATTACACATATAATATAGAGTATGTTTTATGTATTTTATATCTATTATATTATATTTTTCTTCCATATGACTATATGACTAAGTTTCAATGTCATTTTAAATATGGCAGAAGTGTCTGTTTGTTGAAGCAGATTGCTAAGAAATGCACTTTACAGTTACATTTTTAATAAAATTGCCTTTTAACTGTTCTCATACTTACAGATTTAATCACATGATTCTACTAAAGCTCTTTTTAATAGTATGTATTATGAAAGGCTTATGAAAGGAGCTGTATTTCTTTTCCTTATGAAGTATTTTTCTTCCTTTTTTTCTTTTTCTAGAGGTTAGAATATTTAATCAAAAGGTCGTGAAATACTCATTTATAGGATTCCATGGGTGCTGTGGCCAATATCCATTTTGGAAGCTACTTTTTGAAAATTGTGAGCTTTTCCTCTCAGTGTAGGTCCTTAATTAAATAAATTGAGTGGTTGCTTGTGCTGCCTGATGAGATTGAAAGATCAAGTCCAGTTTCCTTTGCTGGCAGTGTGGACAAATAATCTTTGTGTGTGGTTCCATGACGTCAGCAAAGTGAAAAGATGGTTGTCTACTTTTACAGTGTTTGGAAGCTGCATTCTCTAGTTCCAAAGCAACAGGAGAATGAAATGTTCATCAGTTTCTTTTGGACCAGGAGGCTTTTAAATCAAGTCTTAAAAATCAAGATCTGCCAAGCTGGGACTGCCAAGACTCATCTATGCTGTTGCAGTGCGAGTTAGGCCATGACTTTACACTCTGCACAAGTGTCTTAATACTGTGCAAGGCCACAGTGTTTTAGACTGTTCAGCAGAGGCATCAAAGACTTTTCACTTTTTATGCTTGGAATTATTCCTTTAATGGCAGAGCCTGCTCTTTAAAAAGCAAGTGTTCTAGAGAGTGGGAGCTTCCATAGTTCCTACTTGTGGTCGTTGGGGAAGTATTGGTAAACTTCCCCAACTACTTTTTTGGTAAAAAAGTATTTGAATAGTAATAGTGGAGTATAACCTTGTTTTTTCCTGTGTAGTAGATCAGTTCTCTGAACTAGTTTTACTTGTAATCTAATAATACATTGCATATCTACTTGTGTTCAGTACAACAAATATTCAGTATTGGCCTCTTCAGTAATAAAAATAAATGTGTCTTTTTATAAATGCCCTTGTTCCAGCCATGGAATTTCTGTAGCAATAACTTGATTTGCCTAATGATCACTAGTTCTGTAATCTTTGTGCTTAGAGAGCCTCAGTAGAAAAAGACAAAAGACTGTTGGGTAAAATGCAAGTTTATTGTCTGTCTGTTTAATCTGTGGAAAGACACTGGTCAGGAGAGGAGTGACCTGTGGGTGGGAAAGACCCGGGAAGGTGAGTGGTTGGGTCTTGAACTTCTTGTATATTCATCATACCACTTCATGCATCTTTTGTTCATCTCTGCTGTCTTGTAAACAGTGGTAAGTGCATGAAAATTCTGATTCAGGGAAAACTTGGTCATGAAAAAAGAAAAAAAAAAAAAAGTAAAAATCTGAACTTTGAAGAGGTCTCTTGGCATAGATGTCTTTCCCAAGATTAACTTTATGAATGTCTGATTTTTACATATAGTAAGATTTGAACTGCCTCAGATTGCTGACTATCATTCTGACTACAGGTCTTTTGTGAAAGTGGTCTTTTTCACAGGAAGCATTCATTTTAAGATGCTGCACAGTAAGCTCAATTTTCTTTGGCCATCCCATATAATATTTTCGACTGTTTAGGAAACAATTCTGAATTGCATTTATGTTTTGGAAGAACACTGTCATGCTTTTGCAAGCTGCAGCTTGAGCATGGGCATATACATGCAGAGAAAAATTTGCATGTGGGGGAAAATTGACCTATGGAAAAGTGTCATTTAATAGCAAAAGCAATAATGTGTCAGCTATTAAAAGGCATTTTGAAAAATTTATACCAATTTAGCTTCCAGGCTCCACAAATACCATTGCACATTTGGAATTGCAGGAGATGAAAATGTTTGTTATATTCTGTTAGGGATCTTGCTTGTCACCACTAATACAATACCTTTTCCATTTCTTACCTGGAAATTCACAGCCTTGTTAGCATGTTTGCATGCTACCATTGAAAGAGATTTATGCCGAGTTAACATCTGCAGAATGCTCCAGTCCAGTTGTGTAAAAATCTTGTTTTTACAAGACTTGCCACTTCAGAAAGAAAGCAGCTTTCTGAAGGTGAAATTGTAGACCAGCTGTTTTTTCAGGCATGCAGTTGTATCCCTGCTGCAGTCCTGGTGCACACAGTAGTTGGCTTCAGCTCAAGATTCTCGTCTTGCAGTGGAGGAGGTGATTATTGTCAGAGAACAGGTAGTTTCAAAGTCCTGTGTAAAGCAAGGTGTTTGAATTATTTGTAATATATACATATGTAGTAAGGAAAAGAAAGATGGAAAAATCTGTTACTACAAGTAAGGAAGAATAACCTTGGGCAAGGTCAAAATGAGGAGACTGGAGTGGTGTCTTTGAATAAAACAGCCTTGGCTGACTTTGTGCTTCATGTTCTGTAAGTCAATTATTGATGAAAAGAAAAATGTCCTTTAGGCAGAAGTACTTTTAATTTTGTTGGGTTTTCTTTTTTTCATTGCTCTGAGATAGCTGTTGGTGTTTTATAAGTACACTTAACTTGTAGATAGGAGTATTGTAACTCTATCTTAGTTGCTTATTCTTAGTTTTTGTTCTCCTCACTATCAGCAACTGTGTCACCAGGTATGTAATATAAGACTGTGAAGGTTTAGGTTGTACTTTATTCAACCTTGTGCTGTTCCCTTTTGGACGTGTCATCTTTTTATTCCCCAATTTTAAGAAATCTGGCCAGCTTTCCTTTAATGTAACTGCTAATACTACTCTTGTGGACCACTTATGTGTTCTCTGTTATGATTTAAAGCTTTCATGTGAAGTGTGCTGTGTTAGGCAAGTAAAGGTCAAACTGCCATACTTACTGAAGGATCTGGAAGAGAGCACAATGCTCCAGACTTCTGAGGCACCTCTAACCAAAGGCCTTCTATGACAGAAACACAGCTAGACTGCAGTTTATTTGACAGTGTTGTCGCTGCGTGGCTGTACTATTTCAGTCTCGGTTTTGGCCAGGAGGTTTCTTTCCAGCTTATGTTTCACAGAGAAACTGACTTACCATGTTACATAGTCCTCTTTCTTTGGTCCCAGTGCTTCCTGGCATTAGAGATTGACAGAAATGTCTCTGACCAATGGAATACTGACCTCTCTCTCTAGAGTCTTGAACTTGGATTTCAAATTCCATGCTGCAAAGCTGAAGCATGATAGGGACATGGATATGTGTGGAATCAGTGCACCGAAGGTCTTATGAAATGGGTTCAGTTAACATGATTTTTCACAAACTGTTCTGTATCTGCAGACATTTTATTTAGTCTGTGCAGCAGTTCCTCATCTCTTAACAGGTGAGTAGTGCTTCTATGAGTTTTGGGTCAGCGTGGTCAGTGATTGTTTGCTTAATTACGTTATCACAGGTCAGGTGATGGGTTCCAGGTTTTGTTCACTGGAGGCCCTCAAAACCCCCATATGATGTGGGCTTTGCCCTTGTGCATTATCTCTCTCAAATATGTCATACGTTATTTTTTATACTCTCGATTTTTAAAATTGTGGATTTATGACTAAAATCTAAACTCTGTCCTCTAATTTAGAGTGTGCAAATAGAGGATGCAAGATATTGATGGGAACCAACACCCAATTTTCATTCATGTTCCTGAAATGAGTGGTTTTAAATTTAAACTGGTATTAGTGGTAAAGTGAAGACTTAGAAATATGTGGGAGGCTGGATGCAGACAGAGCCTGAACTGTATTTCAGGGGGAGGGGAAAGATGTGTTCTAGTGTCATAATATGGGGTAATTTGGGATGTTGCATGTATTTCTGGTATGTGTTTATAAAACACACAAGCGGAGTGTAACCACATCCAGGCAAAAGGGTAGAGTTGGCAAAAAGTTGTGCTGTGCACATAGCGTGTTGAGTGACCACATCACCTCCTGTATTCCTGTTCCATGTGTTCTTGGCAGATTGCAGGAAGATTAATGCAGTGGACTTTTTTAAATTTCATGTCACAGCTTTACGCTATTAACATATTACTTGTGGTTGTTTACTAACCTTCAGGAATCAAGAGAAAATGCCTATATCAAGTGACCTCATATATCCATTTTTTAATTGTAGGAAAGTAAGTGCAGGAAAATATGAGAAAGATATTTCCACCACAAAGTCAGATTTAAAGTTAAGATTAGTGATATCTTTGGGATTTGGTTATTTTTTCCCTGTGGCTTAAAACTTGCTGAGTTGTTTTCATTTGTATGCTGAAATGTTTGTAGGTATTTCTGTTTTTAACGAATGCAGCAAAAACCTCTATGGGAATTAGTGAATTTCTGCTGGAAGGGGGTAGAGAGGATACAGGAGACATTCAGTGGTTAAAGACAAATTGTTCCTAATGGGTTCTGTTAACAACTTGCAGCCTTCACTTGAGTAAGGAAATGAGTTTCTGTTGGTGAACTTTTAAGTAGTCTTTTGATTTGTAAGTGTTTTAGCTCAGGTAGTGGTCCTGCTGCCCTGTAAAAAAATAACTGCCCTGATTTGTATAATTTTCTCTCCTGTCGTCTTGAGTTGAAAAGGCATTTTCTTTCCCTTGCTGATAGGAACCTCTAGGAGTAATTGAAGAGACACGCCGAGAGAGTGAATTCTGAGGATCATGGCTTAGTGGGCAGGCAGCATAAAGGGACAGTGATTTCTCTCTTACATTGGGTGGGAGTGGTCAGGCTTAGTGTGAGGTGGTCAGAATAAACACTTGATTTTTAAAATGCGTGGTTTGTTTTGTATACAAATTATAGAGTATATACTTCCTTAGCAAGTTAGTAATTTAAAAATCAAATATATTATGCAGGCAGCTTGTTTTAGCAACACTTCCTTTCACTGGAAGAGAAATTAGCCAGGGAATTGGTTTGAGTAATCTGTGCGTGGAACTATGCACAATCCTCAATAAAGGTAGAGTAGTAATACATACACCTCTCAGTCCCGATCTTGATCCCTGATCTCAGTGACATAGAACATAAACAAAAGTGAGTTCTTAATTTTTGACATACATCAGGGAATTGATGGCACCAATGTGTAGGAGCAGTAGAAATTCCAAGGAGGGAGGAGGCAAGGAGGGGCTTGAGCACTAAAGGGATTTGAACCTCTCCAAAGGTGTTATTTCAAAGTATAAAAAGGTAACAAGTACTTCTAACTGATGTTTGGCACTTATTAATGAGATGTGTGGTAATATATTGAAAATGTTTACAAATACTGCAAGATAATTTAGGCTATCTTAATCTCCCTCAATCATGTTAGCTTAAGGATGATACTGCACATCATGCAAAAACATTTCATTTACACAGTATTGACACAATTTCTGATTTATTTAAGGGGGGGGGGGGAAGAAACAGCATTGAAGGAAGGTAGGAACTTTCCTTAGTGCAATATTTAAGACCAAAGAAGTTATTGTTGGTAGGGAAGGGGAAAGTTGGCGAGGAGTTGTAGGTTAACAGCTTGTTGCATAGGAGGAACTTGGCTTGTATGACCATGGGACCCCCTCTGAGGTGCAAGGACTGCTGGAGAGGGACAGCAATCCTTCTGGCCAAGTGGGGCAAAAGCATCTTTGCCAACAGTCTGGCCAAACTGGTATGGGCAGCTTTAGACTAGGACTGAGAGAGGAAGGAGGTGATGACTCACAAATCAAGAGGAGAAAGTGGTGGACTGAGCTGGTAAGCAAAGGATGCAAGGTTATGTTGAGAGGAGTCCTTAAAAACAACTAATTAGGGGAGAAAGGAACTCACACATGTAGGTAAATACAAATAGGAAATATCTGTATATACAATGAGGCCAACATTATGAGGGAGAAGCTCTTAGACCTCTTCAGGGAAATGAACATCTTTGACCTGCCAGTACATTGATGCATGCAGCATGGGGAAAAATGGGGAAGTAGGGGGCTGTATGAAGTTGCAGAGCTATGATTTCATTTGGATAACAAAGATGTGATAGGATAGGCAGTACAGTGCCACCATGGATGGATGCAAGCCCTTCAGTGGGGATGGGCTGGGAAACAGAGGAGTGGGACTTACTCTCTACTGAGAGAACAGTAGGGATGCATGGAAGTCTGCCATGGCATTAAAAAAAAATTGTGGAAACAACAACAAACAGTCAGAATTAAAGCTTGCTGAGTGACTGGGAATGAGGTGGCTGCTGACACTACTGAAGTGCCAAATGGTTTTCAAGAGTTGGATGTTGAAGCTATGCTGATTCCTATGTGGTCTTCTTTCCCCACCTCTGCCTGGAGTTCAGTGTGGGGCAAATACTCTACACTAATCAAAGACTGCAATTTCACAACGTGGATGTTGTTAATTTTGAAGTTATTGTTAACTCCAGGGGGTTTGTGATGTCAGCTGTTTAATCGTGTCAGAGCTGAAGAGATCACAAAATCCAAATTTGTAATCAGGGATGTAGGTTTAAGGCATAATGTCTTGTGAAATGCCATGTCTATGGGTGGCCTTTCAGGATGTGAAGCAGGGGACATATATTACGGCCATCATGACCTGGGAATGCATTTTCCCTCTGATGAAACATGTAAGTGATTGTAGCAAGTTTCAGGGGATTTTTTATTTTGAAAACTGCGACCGTATCCTGCCCTCTGTTCCTTTCCAGTTTAAAATTAACCAAAAAATTAACCTATCATACAGAGCATTTTTTTTTTTTTTAAGATACTTTATGACTTTTCTAAAACACATACTGACTTATTATTAACTTATTTCTCTACAGAGTGTGATAGGTGTACAGCTGGTGGTTACCATGGTAATGGCTAGTGTCATACAGAAGATCATACCTCACTATTCTCTTGCTCGTTGGCTTCTCTGTAGTGGCAGGTAAGATAAGAAACAGTTGCTATACAATGTGTGACTATGACAATGCAGTTATGCATTAGAGTAGTAACAGTAATTCTTGAAAAGTAATTGACAGCTGTTCTTAATACTGTAGCATTGTGCCACCTGATTTGCAGGCTCAAGGTAAAACCACAGTGTTGCTGTAAAAGAACAGAATTGTTTGTTGCTGCTAATGGTATCAGTCATTAAGTTAATTGTTCTTCAACTCTTATATTAAAGCTACAAGGTACATCCTTTAATATTAAAAAGCTAAACTGAATACAAGATACTGAAGAATGGAAGGATTTTTTTTCCTCTGCACTGCCTCTGTGGTGTTGTTAATCCACCTCCTGATTAGCTTTTCATATAAACAGTACTTAGGTATTTGTTAAAAATTCTGGTTTTTTAATACTTCATAGGACAGGATTAGCATAAATTCAATATACTACTTCCTTGTAACAATAGATCAAATAGACATAGTGAGTTTCAGGGGGAGCATTCCCTGTGTGTCTGCGTCCATAATAACAATGAAAAACAACAGCTGTTTTGAATATAAATCAGTATGCTAAATATTAAAAGGAATCATAGACACTGTTTTTTTCATTTGGTAAGAAAAATACTTAGTTTGATTAGAAGGTAGAGTGCTGTCTTTTGTAATTGTTAAAATTTTGAGAATACGTGTAGTATTCAAGGAGTATCCCCTGAATAATAATATACTCCATAAGAGTATTAATGAGTCTTGTATAATTTTCCATTGCCTTTTTTCCATTGCCTTTTTTGATACATCTCATAATTACCAACTTTCTTTTTAATTTTCCACATTTCATCACCCAGCAAGTTGCTAGTGAGAATTGACTGTAAATGTTGTTTAGAGGTGTGTTATGTATAACAGAAAACAGTAGTTGTTAGGTGAATAACACGAACAGGAATCATACTCTTAATGAAGTTTCATTGTTGACCACATCTGCAGGGTGATGATCACCTTTTTTGTGCCCTAAAAAGAGTATTACATTAATAAATATGAAACTACCTACCATTTGCCTTTCAAGTGTATTACCACTAGAGTGTATCACCAAAGGGCATGTTATACTTTTTATGTCCTATTTAGACTTTTATTTCAAAATTTAAATATCTAATTGCTCTTTCAAAAGAATTGCTCAGTATTATGTCTGTGATCTTCGTTCTTTCAAAGTTTTCACTCTCTGTATCCTTGTTCTAAGGCATGTACCAATGATAGGGAGAGGTTTGCTGTTAAAATATTTTTTCCTAATCCTTTTCTTCATTTATCTTTGCACACCTGCAGATTGATAAATACATGAAGCAAGATTTCAGCACTTGTGCTTAGGTAATTCTGCTCCTACTGAAGTCAATGGGAGTCCTGATATTGCCTTTACTATGTTAGTAGCCTGGAAATCTCATGGTTGCTTTTCAGTGTTCTTTTATTTACCTGGTAACTTATTTTACTTCATTGTAATTTCAGACACTATGAATAATTCCCTGAATACAGGAATTGTATGAAGAGTCAGAAATAATTCTATGTACCAGAAATGAAAACAAGTTAGAAGCTTTGCGACAACAAGAATCTGAGTTGTAATGGCAGAAAGAAAACCAGTTATTTTGATGGTTTAGTTGAGAAACTGTCTATTATTTTTATCCTATTTTTCTTTTGTTTTGTATTTTTGCCAGTGGTATTTGGTTTGGCAGACCTGGGCAGGTGGAGTGGTAGGGTGTTTTATACACAAAAGTGTACAGGTACAAATAAGCACACTCCTAAGCAGTCCAGCTGGCCTAGGAGAAGTTACTACCTGCTCCTCCTTTCCTTTGTCAATAGACTCCAACTCATCTTTGGTTCCCAACAGTGGTTTTTAAGTGATTTGAGCTAAATGTCTTGCTTCCAAAGGGTTGGCAGGCTTTCCTAAGCAAGATAGACCGAAATGTCTATAGATAGTTCTTGCCAAATGGGAGAGAGGATAAATGTGTTACCAGACAAGATGGAAACACTTAAGTGACCAGTTGATTTCAAGATGCCTATATGTGTACAAGCAAAGTCCATTAAAAGGAAGCACAGACATTTCAAAATTTAAAAGAATTGTTAGAATAGACAGACATAAGATACTTACATCATTGACTGTCAAAAAGCTATTTACTTAAATTTGTAAAGAAATACAAACTTTTTCAATCAATGCTGTTTTCAGAGCTTGAATGGAATTTAAATATATTTATTGGAAGAAGTGGCAGCCTAAGTATCTGTATATGCCTTTGCATTTTTAACTAATAAAACTTACTCTACCGAAATGTTGCTTTTAAGTTGCTCAGCTGTTTCAGTTTTTCTGTTTTGAGGCCACTTCAGGAAGACGGGAGAAAATAGATGTTTTGTCGTGCATTCATTAATGATCTTCATTCAGATTAACTGGGGCATATCTGTGTGGCTGTTGCTATTCAAACTAACTTGGATATGTCAAAGCCACAGTTGTGGGATTTCAGATTTAAGCATATGTAAGCTAAAACAGGTATAAATTACTTTTTTATTGTCTCCCTCTTTATGAAAACGTTGGTTCAGATCTCTTGGTTTTAAGATTTTAAATGCTAAGTGTATAGGGTTTATGAACTGAAAAATCTCCAAACTCTTGTATACTATTGTAATTAGGTATCACTTGCAACATAATATTCTGTATTAGGTGCAAATTGTAACTTAAGTATTTGATTTGGGTTAGCATACTACACAGAACAAGAATTTTGTCTGTTCTGCTGCATTAGGTACTATTTCTCTGTGCAGGAAAGATTTCAAAAAACTTCTTCACAGCTTAGGTAGCTTTCATCATTACAGAACTACTTATGGTAATCCCAGCATGCCAAATTCAGATCCGGGAAATTGTGAATAACAAAGCAGAAGAATATTTCTCTGCTTTCTCACACTTTCTTTGGGTCATGTGAAAGATAGGAAGAAGTCAGCATCTCCAACGTAGTTTGTCTTCCTGGATGAAAAGGTTGTTTCTCTAGTTTCTGCGTGTCTCAGTCTTAACAAAGTCTCTTTTGCAGCAAAGTTTACAAACCACAGATTTTTCAGCTAGGACCACACATGATGAAAATAAGTTAATTAAACAACATTCACTCTTAGTTACACTGAAAAAAAAACCTGAACAAAAGTCAGCTCCTCTTTTCTCCCCCCAAAACTCTGTTTGTGCAAAGTCTGTAATATTTGCCATTTTCAGTTTTGGAACTGGCAGTGAATTCCTTCAAGGGAAATTTGTGGTGTTTGATGTTTTATTGACTGGTATTGGAGTTCTTTTCTCTCGAAAAGATCCTAAGCTGAAGGAAGCCTTTCCAAAACAGAGCTGGGAGTCAAGTGTTATCAAGTGGCTTGAGGTTGTTTGGGTTTTGATGCTTACTTTCCAAATTTGCCCTGCTATCTCATTGAACTTGGATGTGACATCATCTCTAATTCACCAACATAGATTTGAATGATCCTACTTGGTGCAGTGTACTTTTAATATGAGCAGATGGTTGTGGATTCCATTATTGCCTCTAACTATTACCAGTGTAAACCCATGTCGCTATGGGTGACAATTAGTGCCCTCCTACTTCCACATACATTTCCCAAGTCTGTTTCGGTTAATAATTGGTCTCCTTTACCTCAGCATTTGAGAGTGGAGACCACAGTGACATCCTTCCTGCATGTGGACGATAATCTTCCCTTGTTGAATGTGGAAAAGGCCTTGTTTCAGCTACTGAGGTTTTTGATGTACTTAGAGATTTAAGTAAAATATACCATCCTAGCACTTAACCATCTCTATTTTTCTTCTTCAGGATTTCCTTCCCACTTCTTGCCTTTTAAGTGAATGAGCAATGGATGATGCATTGATTTGTGAAAGTGGAAAAAGTTGTAGGTCAACTGCATGTAAATTAGTGATTTTTTTATATCACTTTTTCTAGTAGGATTTGAAGCTAGCAGTGAGGAGGCTTTTAGGAAAGGAGTGTTGATGTTATGATCTGCTCTGCTTAAGAAAAAGACTGGTAATGATTATTAGATAATAGCTATTTCAGATTCTGAAAAATTGCTGGGTTTTTGAGGGTATAATTATGTTTTATAAAATTGTTTAGAATATGGTTCTGATGGGTAATTTTAATGGTATAGTTATTCTAATGAACCTTTTCTACAAGCCCTGTATTTGGTGATATCTTTAAAATTTGGTGTTGTGAGAACTGGAGGGCTTTCATATGAATGACAAATGTCAAAGCTTTCTAATCATAAATAAACATCTCACGCTGAAGAGAACTGAAGTTTAACTGTGGTTCAGTTCAGGCACGATTGGTACGGGCACATAAGGGTGTCCTGCTTAGGAGTGGCAAATGACTGGTGTCTTGATAGGCATATAGGTCTGCACTGACATACAGTTTTTAAAAGCCCCACTCTACATTGCAAATACAGGTATTGTTATACTTAAAATTTTCTTTTTCTTCAGTTTACGGTGGTATCAACATCCCACTGAAGAAGAACTACGGATTCTTGCAGGGAAGCAAAGAGGGAAGAGCAAAAAAGACAGGTAAATACTTGTTTCAAGCTTTTCTTCCCCTCTCTTCTGGTTTTTTTCGGCATGTTCATGTAATAACTTTGCCAGCCAACTTTTGTCTTTGTGTGAGTTAAAAACTGCTAGTTGCATATGACTACCCCACTTGCATTAATTGTTCCAGTTCTTTACCAAAATGTGTTCTTTCAGTTTAACAAAGGGTTGAACATTACCAAGTTGTGCAGAACGGGTTAATTTCCAGTTCACAAAATGGTCTGTGAAGCTGCTAATTTGGTGGCAAAGCTTTTTTTTTCAGTGGATGTATTAATTTAGATAAAAATTGAGGAAAGCAAATCTTAGAATTGAACCTCTTCTCTTGAATCAAGGGAAGAAAGATTTGAGTATATTAGTTCAACGTAGATTATTAGGATCTGCCACTCTTACACAGCTGTGAAAAAGGTAAATGTGCTCCTAGGATGTATTACATGAGGTGTTTCTAGTAAAGAGAGAGGGTAATATTAATCCTCTTGGACAAGACACCAGTGTAGAACTCTGTCTGCATTACTGTATACAGTTCTGATCACTCATGGTAAAGAAAAATTAATTTTCTATGTGAACAGGTGAACAGAGCTGCTAGGATCATCCAGGAAACAGAAAGTGTCTTACAAGAGGGGCCTAAAAGAACTGGGCTAGTTCAACCTATCAAAAAGGCAACTGAGGAGGTGGGATAGCTGTCTGTCAGCTTAAGCTGGAAACAGATTTCTGGTGTTCAGATCTGAGGTTCTGAACAGAAGAACATGTACTTCTGAACAAAAATACAGCTGTGTCAAGAGCCGAGACACCTGAGGTGGTGGAGCTTGCCTTGTTGATGTGATATTTCTGAATTGGCTATGTTTAAAACAACCAATGCCCTCTGGCTTTCTTTTGGCAACACAGGAGGTTTCTTTTAGCCCTGTTTCTTCTATCCCAGTATGAACTCTCTTATAAATAAATCTTAAGACTTAATTTACACATTTCTCATATAATCTGTTAATTGTAATGTGATTTTTTTCCCTGTTTCCTCGCTCTTAAGATGCATGGTTGGGAACATTATTTGTTTCTGTGATTCACAGAATCACAGAATCATTTAGGTTGGAAAAGACCTCTGAACTCACCTAGTACAACCTTTGACTGATCACCACCTTGTAAACTAGACCATGGTACCAAGTGTCACATCCAGTCATTTCTTGAACACCTCCAGGGATGGTTAGTCCACTACCTCCCTGAGCAGTCCATTCCAGTTCCGTGAAGAAATTCCTCCCGATGTTCATCCTGAACCTCCCCTGGCTCAGCTTGAGAGTACATCCTCTTGTCCATTCACTGGTTACCTGGGAGAAGAGACCAACCCCCACCTGGCTACAACCTGCTTTCAGGTAGTCGAAGAGAGCAATAAGGTCACCCCTGAGCCTGCTTTTCTCCAGGGTAAACAATCTCAGTTCCCTCAGCCTCTCCTCATCAGACATAACCCCCACATCCTTCCCCAGCTCTGTTGCCTGTCTCTGGGTTCACTCCAGCATCTCAATGTCTTTCCTGAATCGAAGGACCCAGAACTGGACACAGTACTCAAGGTGTGGCCTCACTGGTGCTGAATACAGCGAGACAATGACTGCCCTTGTCCTGCTGGCCACACTATTGCTGATTCAGGCCAGGATGCCCTTGGCCTTAGTCAACCTGGGCACACATAGGCTCGTGTTCATCTCTTCTGTCAACCAGCACTCCCGGATCTTTTTCCAATGGGCCACTTTCCAGCCACTCTTCCCCCAGCCCGTCGCATTGGGTTGTTGTGACCCAAGTGCAGGACTCAGCACCTGGCCTTGTTGAACCTCATACCTTTGGCACCAGCTCACTGATCCAGCCTATCCAGATCCCTCTGCATAACCTTTCTGCCCTCCAGTAGATGAACACTTCCACCCAACTTGGTGTCATCTTCAAATTGACTGAGGGGGTACTTGATCCCTTTGTCCAGATCATTGATAAGGATATTGAGCAGGACTGGCCCCAACACTGATCCCTGGGGGACACCACTAGTGACCAGCTGCCAGCTGAATGCAGCACGATTCACCACCACTCTCTGGGTTAAGTTGTTCCTTGTAAAATTAAAACTATATAATAGTAATTTTTTTGCAATATTCTTTAAAATTCAGAAACTCATTTTATCTAACAATTTCCTGTGACAAATTAAGGCAAAATAATTGTGAATAGCATTACAATTTGTAGCAATCCATTTAACCAGTGATATTTATTTATGTGTAAAATAACTTTGTTATGTAATTATAACTTTATGTTCACTCATAGGAGCCTTAAACAGAAAAACACAATCACACTGCGAAGTAATAATTGTACTTTGCTCTTATTGCCTTTCCTCAGCCTTGCCAGTCTTTTCCCGCAGTTGTAGTAGGTGCTCGTTCGAGGGTGAATGTTAATCACCAGGGATATAAAACTTCAAAGAAACCAAAGCGATAATGTGGAGGCTTAAATGATGTTTGCTTTGCTTTTTTTAACAGCTGAATAATATGGTTATTTTTTAGTGAATAAATGTACCTCTGTGTCCTTTAAAGAAGTGACTGTTCTTGAGGGAGAACCATAGTTAAGGAGGAATTGTTCCTGTTGATCAGTTTGGATGTACTGATTTAGATTGCACAGAATGGAATGCACATCTCCTTGTGAATCATCTCAACAAGGAGATGTGAAACAGATGGTGTAGGAGAAATAAGGATGCATCTGTTTGATACTCCCCATGTCTTTTCAAAATAAAGAATCTGCTTTGTCCAGCCTATAGTCTTTAAAAATATAATATCTGCTCCTTAAATACTTTGCCCATCTGAACTAATTAAAAGAGAAATGATGAAAGGAGATACAAGGAACTTGCTTGAAAATTAGCCTTGGAAACAGCTGTAGTGTGAACTTCTAGTCCGTTTTATTCAGTGCATATTATACTTCAGTATATTCTGCTGTAGGTTATAATAGCACCTGAATATTAGGCAAATTTTCTACTTCAGAATAAATTGTGTTTATATTAAATTCCTAGGTTAATGAAAAGGTCCATAGCTGCTATCAGTTAGTTTGAATTAAAGCTTCCAATGATCCCAGGTGTGTTCTGTCTGTGTCTCTTGGATTGTGGGTGCCTTGGGATAATTACAGTGTAGGAACACCAAATTTTGTTGAACTGAAATAGCTTCAGTCATCAAAATGCTGATCTCACTCAAGATGATGGTACTCCTGGGTGCATGGACTAGGAAAATAATCAGGAGTGCAGCTGTGGGCAGGGAACTGAGTTTTTTGAGAAATGCCTTAGATTCCTATCCACAGTTTGTCTGTTAAAATTGTTTGGATGATACTAAGAATTAATATAACTTGAAAAAATTCTATTAATGCTTTCAGCATGTATTCTCATTTCACATATGAGCTGAGATTGATTGAATTTCTTTTTAATGCTTATATATGACCCAATAATTTTCTATGTCTTTCTATGAAAACTCTAACTCTCCTTTTCTAATTTCAGAGGTGGTATTCTAGAATGTGGCAGAGTTTACTGTTTCCTTCTAGCCATTTAAAGATTTTAAGTTGGGGTTTGATTTTTTTAATCTAACAAAACATTTTCGATCTGCTTAAATGATTTTTTTTAATAGTGTTGAGATAAATTTTACCTTAGTAATAGTAATCTGTCAGACCAATTTCATCTAACTTTGTTAATTTTCTTTTAAGAATAATGTTTTTTTTTCAATTTGAAGTCTACCGGTATGACTTATTTTCGGGGAAGTGAAGATCGTGATGTTGGCAGAGTTTCAGAGTTCCAGATGAAAAGCACCCTGTGTTCTAAATACACATCTTTTTAGATTAGAAAGCTGTCTTGAAGTTGTCTTTGCCTGATGGCTGGTAGGATGGATCTTTCAAGGACCTAGGTTAATCGAGATCATGTGATGTACTTGCTAAGCACCTTGTTGTGATAAGAGGGACTGATGCTTTTTTTGTGATTTTTTTTTTTTGTTTTTTTTTTTTGACTGTGGGAACACCCTGAACAGAGAAAATCAATGGGCTGAAGTAAATACTGGGCATTGGATCTTGACCCAATACTTTCTCAGGATGCAGCATATAGAAGCCATTTAAACCCATAACACAGCAGTATGTTGAAATATGTGAAGATAAAGCTAGGAACCGTTGACATACCTGGCTGCTTCTCAGGATTTCAACTTGAAATTTTACTTTAAGCCAGATACATAAAAATATTTGCATTTGAGGAAAAAAAAAAGTAATCTGCATTTTTCTTAAATTTGAAATGTCATTATATATTGAAAAAGTTTATTTTGTCATACTCTTGTTTGTATTATCTACTTATTTCTTTATTTTAACAGAAAATATAATGGTCATATTGAAAACAAGCCCTTAACCATTCCAAAAGATATCGATCTTCATCTGGAAACAAAATCGGTGACAGAAAGGGACACTATTGGTAAGAATAACTCTATTCAAACAGTAATATTTCAGATATATACTTATTGTTTCTATGAAATGTTTATTTGCAATTAAAGGTAGAATATGTCTTTTATAGACAATTAATGAATAGGAGTAAAACTGATCATAAATGAGAAAGCAAATATTCAGGCTAAGTCTCCTTTCATGTTCCATGGGTAGCATTTTAATAGCAGTGTTGTGGAAAAGGATGAATATAACGGTCTTAAGCTCTGCCAGGGGATGTTTAGGCTGGATATTAGGAAAAAATATTTTACAGAGAGAGTAATCAGACATTGGGGGTTCCCTGGTGGTCTTGCGGTTAGGATGCGGCGCTCTCACTGCCGTGGCCCGGGTTCGATTCCCGGTCAGGGAAGTCCTCCGGGCAGATGGAGCTCGTCAGCCCTGTAAGGCCATCCATCTAAGAGAAGGTCACTCTAAACAAACCTACGTCCTGAGGACCTCACTGCCACTGTCCGAGCTTGCTCGGCCCCGGCAGATGAACCTTAGGATTAAAGGGTGGGCTCAGTTCAGCGCACACTGTGTCTCACCTAAAAAATCCACTGCGCAGGCTGGAAGGGTAATGACCTTTCCCAAATCTTCGTTCGTGAAGACTGGCCATGATGTTAATCAGACACTGAAATGGGCTGCCCAGGGAGGTGGTGGATTCACTGTGTCTGGAGGTTTTTAAGATAAGACTGGATGTGGCACGCAATGCCATGGTCTAGTAACCACAGTGGTAGTGGATCAAGGGTTGGACTTGATCTTAGAAGTCTTTTCCAACCCGGTTGATTCTGTGATCCTATGATAAAGCACAACTGTTATATCAGACTTCCATAGCAATGTGAGACAACACCAAAAGAATCACTTCATAGTCTATTCAAAATAGAGTTTGTAGCTTTGTACAAGAAAATAACAATTGACAGATGTCAAAACATATAGTTTCTGCTTATCTAAAATAAGAAATGTGCTGTAGCATTGAAACCTAGACCTTTCAACCACACACTGGAAACATTAAGGTAAAATGTTTAAAAACACGAAGTGACACAAGTACAGAAATATGCAGCATTAAGTGTTTTGGAACTTGCTGGTTTTTAAATGATGATTTTCGATTCCTTAGTCATAATCAGTCATTCTGTTACAGAAAATTCATGTATGGATATGTATGTGTGATACATATTTTCTTCCTATCTACATTTTTACATGAGTGTGTTCTCTGGATAAATATAGAAAGAATGGAAGCATAGTCCTCTGCAGGAGACTTCTCAAATTATAGGAGACGGTGTTTCTTTAACACCACAGAGTTTTTTGTAGCTACTATGTAAATAAACAAAGCCTTCCCAAGTTTCAATCAGTGCTATTTCCTTGAAATTGTAGCATTTAATTGTCTACCTGAGTGATACAAGATAGGGTTTAACTGTCTTTGAGAAGTTATATATACAAGTTTTTCTGGTGAATCTAACCAGATTGTTATTTCAAAATAAGTACAGGACTTGGAAATATCCAAGTTTGGCCAATTTCATGTGCTTGCCAACAGTTAGCTTGTAGTCAAGTCAAACGTTCAGTAATGTTTTCTGACTTTCAAATTGTGAAGGTGTAGGGAAGGTGTTTGTGTGGGACAGACCACACTTTGCTGTCAAAAATTGTTCTTTGTGGTTTCCAGCACCTCTGGGACCTCTCTATTCATATCATCCAGCCTGTATGTAACACAGTACGATCCCCAGAATTTTTACAGTTAAATTTACCCAATGACTATTGCTGTACAGGATGTATTAACAAAATCTGGAAGAATAAGCCATCAGTATCTTAGATGTTTGGATTTTTTTAAATCAAAAGAAGTGATCATATGTAGTATATTAAATGATTGCCAATGAGCTTTAACAGAAAGCCAAAAAAACTCTGAACTGGAATTGCAGCTAGACTCAGCTGAAGAACTGACCTGTTTTCCTTCTGTAGTGTGAAATCTACATTATGTATGCCTTTTCAATTCAGGATGTTAATGTATAAAACTGGGGTGATAAAATAGTAAAATCTTGTAACCTTTTAAATGTGAGTAGGTTCCAATGACCACAAGTATTGAATTACAGAAGTGAAGAGTGAACTTTACATTGTTGAGTAAGAATATGTGGCTTTTTTACTGTTGTTGCACTTGCTTGATCTGGGTCTACCTAGAGTTCACTTAACTGAAAACTTTTTTTAGTTGCTACTCCATTGTATATATGTTAAAGAATACCTTTAGCATTCACAAATTTTTATTTTTCAGCACTGCATTATTTTCCGGAGTATCAGTGGTTGGTGGATTTCACTGTTGCAGCTACAGTTGTGTATGTGGTGACAGAAGCCTATTACAGCATTGTGAAGCCCTCACAGGAAATGAATATCAGCGTAGTGTGGTGTCTGCTTGTCTTGGCTTTTGCAGTGTATCCTTTGCTGTTTTCTTGAATCACTCTACTTGTTCCAAATAGTTTACATAATAGTGTAATTCATATAAATCTCTGTGTTGCTAATGGGCAGGATACACAAATATTTAGCATTTGGGAATCATGTAAGCTAGTACCATTGTTTGATAATGTGTATGCTGCACCTGCTCTTTGTAAATGCTGGTATCAATAGCTTGTTAACATTAATACCAAATCATTTATGGGAAAAATATATGTGTGCAAATCCTAGTGCTCATCTGTAGTATCCAGTGGTTCTAAACTAATTTGGTTTTGCTCAGTTTGGCAATCACAAATAGACTTCTGTACAGAAGATACAGCTTTTGGAGAAGTTTGGAAATCTATTCCACACTTTTTGTTTTCAGTATGCTTAATACTTCTTGAACAAAAAAGCCCTACTTGCTTCATTTTTCAAATGTCAGGAATAACCAATTTAAATAACACTACAATTAATTGCAATTCTAGGTGAAACAGAGTTGTGAATTATATATTGTAGGAAAATCCACTGCAATAGCCCTTTCTTACCATGGTTTTGAATACAGTCCTATTACTGCTTTCACTTGTTCATCAGTTCAGGGCAAAACCTTAAAAAAGATTTAAGCTGCCTGTCAGTGCAAGTTTTCTGTCTCAGTAGGGTGAATGGGCAAGTGGCTGTTAGAGTCTGTATGGTTTCTGGGCTGATGGGATGAAGTAGTGTGATCCTGTACAGTGTGGCAATGCAGAAGGCTGCAGTACCAGGAAGCACAGTCTAAATTTTATATCAGCATTAACATCTCCATAAATGTGTCAACATAACTTATTCCAGGCATTACAGCTTTCAGAGTGAAGGAGAGCGATGCAGAGAGTGATGATATACAGAGGCATTGGTAACAATCCCTGTGGTCATTGGAACCTAGTCAGATGAGATTTCAGAAGAAAAGCGGTTCATTCACGTGTTGTGACATCAGGCCTCTGGGATGCTGAGAATACTTAAAACTTACTCAACTAATTACTAATTTGGTATGTCAAGACCAGAATGATTCTATGATAATTGACATGCTAGAGAAATTTGGTTACCTCCATATTTTCGATTGACATCAGTCAGTGTGATATGTCAAAAATTAAATATAGAACAGTTTTGTGTTTTGTTGACAAGTGTTTCTTCTGTTTTGTGGGTGTATGGTAAGAGGTGATAGTTTATAATAAGGATTTGACTGACTGAATGACCAAAAAAGTTTAGAGAATTTGGAAATTATAATTAGACATTTTTCAGCTGTGTCTTCCAGAAATGGATGTTTTGATTCAGTGCAGTAACCCACTGTTAGCAACTTTTAATGTTCATAGTGTAGATAATCAGAAAAGTCCAAGAAGCTAATTTAGTCTACACATCTATGTATTAGCAGAAATTTAGTCTAAAAGCAGTAGTACTTGTGTTCCTGGTAATGTGGATAAATAGTTCCAGGATAGGGATCTCTCTTACTTGTAGTGGAATAGAAAAATAAATCTTTAAATGGCTAGATAGTTTCAGGAAGACTAAAAGGTGTTTCTTGGAGACACTATTTAGAAGACCTGCTGTACCAGCTGCTCAATGTTTAATATTTTTGAAAGGCTGTGGTATATGGTGTTGGACCATCAGTTTTTTTTTTTCATCACTCACTGTTTCATCACACACTCAGTTTCCAGTGCCTGAAATGGACTAACAGAAGAACTAGCAAAACAAAGATGTTAAGGGAGTTTTTAAGACAGGTTATTGTCATAACCTTCTGATTGTGAATTTTGCCTTAAAAATTACTTTTGCAGTGTTACTGAGAACTCATTTTGGTGTAGATTATAATGTTTCAATTACAATTTTTTTTAATTATTCTTTAGTTACAGTTTATTGCAGATAGTAACTCTTCACAGATTGATTTCTCTTATTCTGAAATTTGAAAAGCTGAGTGCTTTTCAAATATTCAAACTGAGTTATTGATCACAATTTTCAGTGTAGCAGTTGCAGCCAAATTACTAGCAAAAGACTGCCTTTGTAAAATAACAAAATGCTTACCAGATGATATAGTCACCTCAAAAACAGGGACAGAGACCAGGCAGAGGTGTTTAATGCGTTCTTTGCCTCTGTCATCAACACCGATGAATGACTAAGGGTGTCCCAGTGCCCGGGCTGAAGGACCATAGCTGTGAGGATGATAAACTCCCAGCTGACTCTAAACCTGTGCTGGATTTGCAGGGCTCCATCTTAATGCCCAGTTCTCTTAAACATCTTCCTAAACAACTTGGACACGGGACTTGAAGGGATGCAAAGTAAGTTTGCAGATGATACAAATTTAGGAGTTGTTGGCTCCCTGTAAGGCAGGGAGTCCTTTCAGAAAGACCTTGACAAATTCGTTGGTTGGGTAGTCATGAGCTGTATGAAGTTTGACAAGGACAAGTGCTCTTCTCTCTGGTGACCAGTGACAGGACCCAAGGAAATGGCATGAAGCTGAGTCATGGGAGGTTTAGGTTAGATATCAGGAAATGGTGTCTTACCCAGGGGGTGGTTGGGCACTGGAACAGGCTCCCCAGGGAAGTGTGTCTGTCTGAGTTCAAGAAGTGTTTGGACAAGGCTCTCAGGCACATGGTGTGATTCTTGGCGTGTCCTGTGCAGGGCCCGGAATTGGACTTTTAATGATTCTTGTGGGTCTCAGCCAACTCAGAATATTGTGTGATTCTGTGAATTGACAGATTTCATGTGTTTTAGTAGGAACAGAAGATGGATCTTTTTCTCTTCAACCATGTGGACTGTATAATTAAAAAATTACATAATTACAGCAGTTTAAAAAATAAAATTATTTTTGTAAAGGGATGTACCATAAATTCTACAGGCATATCACCTCTTGTGGCCAAAACAAAATAAATGAAAGTGGGAGATGAGGAATCTATTAACTTAGCACTGAATACTCCCAGATTATTCCTTTAGTAGGTACTGAATAGTAGATCAGGCAGTGAAAGGAAGTGATGAAGCAAGCCACAATGCTTCAATTTTCTCCATCCCTAAAATAAGAGCAGTGGTGATTATTCAGCTAACAGAGGGTTTCAATCACGTGTAGTTTGCATAATCATTAATCTATTTATTGAGTTCTGAATCTGCACTATAATTGGAGTTTATTGTCAGTATTCTTTCTTTTTCCTGGTTGAATTTTCTGTATCTTTTATGCACAATCCATAGTTGAAAACATGATGTATCTAGGGGGTTATAAATCTAATTATAGGTTAGGACTGTAGATCACAAACTGTTATTAAGTCCTTTGTATAACTTCAAGGTGTTTTCAATTTCTGATTGATGTCCCTAGCTGTAAAAAGACATTTGGTTTAAGGATGTATTATTAGAGAAATAAAGCTTTCCAGAACACAGTCTGTATGATCTATTATGTACCTCTTTTTGGGATGAGGTAAGTCTTCCTTTAGATATATAAATTTTTTCTGTAAAGTATGAAGGGATCTTAAGTTGATTACTACGAGCTTAGAATTTTTGGATGCTGTGCTTAGGCCACTCTACTCTGTGCATTTGAAAACCTCTCTGCATACACATGAAATGCAGCAATGCCTATGTAAAATATGTGCTGCCTGATGAAGTGTGGCATTGCATAATCGTGTTTTCTTGAGAGGTTAACTGATGGCTGGTCAAATGTTTTACTGAATAGATACACTAAAACTTGTTTTCTTATAATCTACATCTTAAAATTCTTCGGTATTAAAAAAATACAAATATGAATATTATTGCATTGTGGGGAAAAAAAAAAGGTGTACACTTTACATTTAAAATCGAGTTTTTCCTTGGTCTCTTTGCCTTTTCAAAGCATGTAGTGCCTGGAATGATCTCCAAATACTTTATTTAAATCTGCGCTGGATATTGCCTGTCATTTGAAAATAAAATAAATTATGATGGGCTGCAGTTCACAGTAATCAGAGTTGACAGCATATCATGAAAAATTTGTCGTAATCTGTTTAAATTTAGAGCTAATTATATTTAGAAATGTGTAAAAGAGGAGAATACTCAAAAAATATTTTTAAAACATCCTGATAAGAGAGGCAGTGATGTCTTAAATAATTGTCTTTGTGGCACTGGGGTTAGATAAAAGAACTTGATATATCATACCAGACCGTATAGGGTTTTGAAGGCTGATTTTGTGTTTCCAAGGTGAGCATGGGATAGATTTTTGTTTTCTAGATAGTACTGAATGTGCTGTTGTCTTACTTTCTTTGATAGCTAAAAATCTCAAACATGCACAGATCAGATCCTTAGGGACATGGTTTAATGATGTGTGTTAGGTTAATGGTTGGACTCAATGATCTAAAAGGTGTTTTCTAATCAAAATAATTCTAGAATTCTGTCTGAAAGGAGAGAAATACAAGTTCCATCTTTTCATGTGTTTTATGTTTTCTTACTCTAAGTAAGCCTAGATCAAAACTGTGCCAGAGTAGTGTATTCCTGGCTACCGATTATGTGATTATTAGGCTTTATTGCGTTCTCTAATTTAACCTGAAATTGACTGAACACATATTACTTTAAGAAAAAAAAAAAAAAAGCATATTGTAGAACATCCCTAGTGTTGATGACCAAAATGCAACTCTATAATTCTTAGTTATTTTAGTTGTTACAAGTTATTATAGTTATTACAAGTTTTTATTATATACAAATGGATATTTAGTTCCTTTATAAACTTAATTTTCCTTGACCTTTTTCTTGTGTAGTAAGGTACTATTTTCATTGACTACCCATTATTTCAAAGTTGAGGATGGAGGTGAAAGATCAGTCTGTGTCACCTTTGGTTTTTTCTTCTTTGTGAAAGCAATGGCAATTCTCATTGTGACAGAAAACTACCTAGAGTTTGGACTGGAATCAGGTAACTCCTTTCTTTAGTGTTTGAAGCAGCTCTAGTGATTGCATGATCTGAAAAAAATTATTTCCAGCGTTTTTGCAAATATCTGTGTTAAAATGAGTGGTATGTGTCATATACTTCTAAAAAATTTTGTTTTGGAATGCAGATTCTAAAGAATATCCCAAATGGTTTCCTTGTTTTCTTTTAAGTAGTGTAATCTTTGCCTGGTTATTTGTTTTGTTAATGATATTTGCCTTCCAGTTTTAGATTTAACCCTTTTTGATTTTCATAGCAAAGTGAAATTCCTTTACTGGAACAGACCAAAAAAAAGTTATATTTTTTCATCTTCCTGAAATGTACAAGTATTAGAGATGTTAATAATCAAGTTTTATTGTATTATGGCTAACTAATTAGTACATGAAAAGCTATGCTAGACATGTGAAAACTTGTTTGAAAGATCTGTTACCTAGTATTTTATTTACAAAAAGGCATTCTGCATTTGTACTGTAATAAAATAAATATAATATATGTGTCTCTACAGGTTTCTCAAATTTCTCTGAAAGTGCTATGCAGTTTCTTGAAAAACAAGGTTTGGAATCCCAGTAAGTTTCTGGAAATACATTTGTCTGTTTTATATATGCATTTACAACTGAATCACTTGGATTTTCTTAGCAAGCATTTGACTTGCATGTTTTGCTCTTGTACATGGTTATAATATCTACAATAATGGGAAGAGGTGGGTTAATGAAAAGAATCTGTCAGTACCCACAAGTAACTGAAGTTGCATTAGCGTTTTCTTTTTAATACAGAGGTGGTTTCTGACATTGTGATTGTAGCTCGTAAGATTCAAAACTGTAAACGATTTTTCATGATCTTTCCCTTCAGCTTTGCAAGGATTGTTTAAAATAGGTGATAGGTTTTTTTTGTAATTCCTATGGCATGCAAGAGGGTGAGTGTGCAAAAGCTACAGATGGAGTTTGAGGAAATTGGCATTAGGAATAAATTTTGGTGCTCAGTCCTGTTTTTGGGTTGTAATAGCATGCTCCTATCATGCAAAACCATCTGCTTGCTACAGGACATCCAAGTTTTGTATAGACTGTTGGAGGAACATGCTTGTGATGTTACATAAATATACAACTACTGTCTCAGACAGCCTTTGTATATTGCAAAATGGATTTCTGTCACATTTCTTTATACATGTGCTCTAAAATTTATGGGGCATTTCATTACTGGGAGCACACCTTTGAATTTCTTGCTTATTAGGTCTCAAGTATCATGCAGAAGCCATGGGATATCTTTATTTTTGAGGAACAGAAGTTTCCTCAACCTAGATTAGCGTCATTTATGAATAAACTCATGGGAAATCTGTGATGGAATCCCATGTGTTTCTTAGCATTTCTTTACTCTGCTTTCCTAAGCTATTTCCTTTTAAGTGTTTGTTTAAACTTTTGCAGTGCTTTGGCTGTTTATAGTAGCAACTGAGTGGATGGTGATTCTTGGTAGTTTAGATGACATAGATTAAGAAAGAATTTGAAACATATGATTTGGTTTTGTTCCTCTTGAATCTATTAGTTACATGTCACTTGGTTTTTTTTGTTGTTTGGAGGTTTTTGCTTTGTTTGTGTTTTTTTTCTTTGTGTGATCCAGTGTTTGTTAATTCTGTAATTAATTCTGTAATTTGGTTAATCTTGGAAATTTTTTCTGTAATTTTTTTATATAGTATACTAATCACTTGGAAGAGACATGTAAATGGCCACATGTATGTTTTGGATAAATCTGTGAAAAGCTGTAGGAATAACAATTTGATAGAGCTTTTTAATGGATAATGGTAGAATGAAGTATCCATTTTGTCTTTGACCAATTAAGCTGGTGTCTGTTCGTCTCTTAAAAACATAGTTCTTAAAATCATTCTATTAGCTATTTCTGTTATATGATTTGTTGTTAATTACAATATAAAATTACTCTCTTTTTTTTTCTTTTCTGCTAACAAATTAACATCTTACGGGCAGTAGCTTAGGTTTTTCTCTTTTACTAGGATAAAAATAGGTGACTTGGTTGGGTATGACATTATTTTTTTAAATTTTAGCTTCTGATTGGTTTGTAATAATGCTGGTATTCCAGAGTAAGACTATAGAATACTGTTGGCTTTTTTTAATTAAATGTTAGATACTGTTGAGTTGAAAGTAGTCTCTGATACCCCCATCCCCCCAACTTCTTCCCCAAGAAAATGCTTATTTCCTTTCTTTTCTTTTAGGGGTCCTGTGTCTAAACTAACCTTCAAATTGTTCCTGGCTGTTCTGTGTTCACTTATTGGTGCTTTTTTGACATTCCCTGGCTTGCGACTGGCTCAAATGCATCTGGATGCTCTGAATTTAGCAACAGAAAAAATAACACAGTAAGAGAAAATATATGCAAATAGGTATATGCTACTCAGTCTTAAATCTTTTGTGTCTGAAAAGAAACAAAGCAAACTATTCCAACAAGAAGGTAGTGACTAAGACTTCTGTTGCTGCGTGCTTTTCATATCTCGAGCAGACTTGCCACCTACCTCTTTCTGCTCAACCTGTGCTCTGCCAGTCTGTTACAGTCTTTGCCTTGTAATTAGAGCCCAATTAAAGGAGCCTTCCTTTCCTGCTGCAAGAGCTCCACCATGACTGTCTCTGTGTTCTGCTTTCATTCACCCATCATTTCCTTCTGGAAGTAAGATAACCTTCAGGAAGCAGAAGTGCAACCACAGACTTTTTTTTCCACCCCCACCTCCAGGTGGGCATTGTGCCTTTAATCAATCTAGTGTAGGATACAGTGAAAAAATGACCCAGAATATTTAATAAGGGTAAGATATTAATATCAGTTTAAAGGAATATTTTCATTTTCGGTCATTCTTGAGTTTGGCAGTAAAGTGTTTTATCCAATTTCACTATTTCTCTTGAGCATTCTCTGGTTGAGGGTGAAACTCCAGTCTTTCACAGATCTTGATGTTTTATACATGGTAATGACAGATTCTGCAACATTGGCCATTGTGGCTACTTAGTCTGGTGAATTTCCTAAGAGAACCATTATGTTTTCTGATACAAAAATTATTTTTGTTCAGACTGCATTTTTGTTCTTTTCCCTCATAAATGCCCAGCTTAAAATTAATCTGTTTGATGTGGGTCCTTCGCTCCTGGTAAATTTATAAGCAAGTACGCTGTGTTATATACTTGCACTCTGTGTAGTTGTCCAGCTACAGCTGCAAGCTGTTGGCTTGTTGTATGTGCTGTTAAGTTTCTTTCTGTGTGTAGACTTGAGTGACTTGAATCACTTCCTAATCTGTTCTTTTCACCTAGACAAAGTTCTTAGTTTTTAGTTTTTATGATTCTCAGTATTTTAAAATTTCTTATGCCTTTTCTAAAGTATTCTTTAGTTTTCTAACATCTTTCTTGACCTGTGGACATTACATCCTAGGCAGAAATGTAAACTTTCTGAAACAAAAGTCCATTAATCAATAGCTAAAAGCTAATTAATATTCACTAGAATGTGATTATGAAAAATAAAACTTCTCTGGCTTCATGTTTAGAGGATATTGGAACTGATTGCTAAAGCTAACTTCGTGCAACACAAAGCAAATTATTTTCAAAAGTACCTGTACTTTGACTATTCAACTGAAAAAATGTAAAAATTATCATAAGTGGATTAAAACTTGGTCAGATCAACATAGTTAGGTAATGAAATTATAAGCAAACAATCATTGTCAAGTGATAGGTTCTAATAGGCCTGAGAACATTACTTGCCCTTATGACATGTTTCTATTAATGAGTACATCATTTATTGACAGTGACGAAAAGGATGCTGTAAATGGGAATGACATGTCACTGATACAAAGCTCTCTAATTTGGTTACAGGAAAACTGTTTATCTTTGCAGTCACATGCATAGCCTACTTAAAAAAGCAACCAACCAAACAAAACCAAAACAAAACCAACAAACCAACCAACCCCTGAAACAAACAAAAAAACTAAGCAAGTTCCCAAAGCTGCCCAAAAAACCCACCAGCTACCAATGTCCCCCAAAACCCAAGCAAAAACCCCCAAAACTAAACAACCCAAAAAAGCCCAACACGAAATCATATTTCTTTACCAAATGAATCACCTAACATACAGGGAACATGGACCAAATAAAGCCCAAAAACTTGAAAATTAATGATTAAGTTCCACTTTGCTAATACTTACGAAAATTATTACTGTGATTCTTTTATATGTGTAGGAATTAAGTTTATTGTTTTGGGTAAACAGAATAAAAATCATCTGGTGTCCCTTTTGGTTTTGATAGCTGTTTGATTTTTTTTTTTCCCCTTTAGAAGCAGTATTCTTTCCTGCATATATTTGGAGTCTTCTTAACCAACTTGTATCATTTTCGTATACATTCCCTCCTCTACCAGGGTCTGCTTCAGGACTCTTTCAGCCTTTCTGCCTATACTTGAAAAAAACAAACAACCAAAACAAACAAACAAACAAACAAAAAAACCCACAAAACCCCAAACCAAATAAAATAAAAAAAAAAAATCCAAAAAGGTGATTTTAAGCACCCTTTGTCACATTCCAGTCCATTAACTCAGTAGGATCTCTTAAATAAGTAGAAGTTCAGCTAAAAGGCTTCCACAGTTTAGTGAAATGCTTTGAACTGTTGTTTGATGATGTTGTGTTCCCTAGCAACACTAAATAGCTATCAGGGCTTATTTCTTCATCTGAAATCAATTATTTAAATGTGTGTGATGACATCTTCTGAAACTTGCAAACATTTTAATGGTTTCAGGAAGTTTGACAGTTTTCAATCAGTGAGGTCTTGTGTTCTTTAGAACAACTTTTGATTACGTCATTTTCTAGAGTGTAGAAGCACTGTGGTGGAGGTGGAAGTATAGACAACCTGATTCTGTTAGTTAGGAGGCATTGCACTAACAAAACCACCAGATCTCTTCAACTGTTTTAATTTCATTTAAGTAATGAAAAACGATTGGGGTATGGCGTTTATAAATAAAGAAGTATATTAATTTCAGGGAAAAGTCCAGAAAACTATATCCCCTCTTAAAATTCTGCTGGTTTGTACTCAAAGATCACAAAAGAGTACTACTTTTACTTCAACTCTGCAGTTTCATACTTTTAAAAGGAAAAAACTGTGCTGGCTTTTTTTGGCTTTTTTTTTTTTTTTTCGATCTGAGTATCTTTCATTGAATGTAAGTACCAAGTTTGGTTTAGTCAGGATTCCTAAATAAAAATCTTTGTTAAACTGGGAAATGTGATCTCTGAGAGCTGTTTCTCCTGGTCTGTATAGATAATGGAAATTAATCTGAGTAGATTTTTAATAAAGCAAAAAATAGTAATATAGCAGCATATTCACCATAATTATCTGAGATGCCGAGTTTCTAAATTAAAACTGTAATAGCTAGTGCAGTTTGGTGTTAGTCCATCATATAAAAATTTTCAACAACAGTCTTTTAGTCTAGTGTGGCATAGTGTGTGGAACTCCTTTGGTTGGATTGTTTGCAATAAATATTCTAAGAGCACTTTTAAAAAGCCAGATCTGGTGTGATTTCGCAATACATAGTATTACTGTTTTGTCGAAATGTAAGTCACGCCTATTTTCTTATTTATCTTTCTTTTTAATTTTAAAATTAAGATTTCTCCTTTTGAATCCATACACTCTGTTCAACAGTATGGTGATTGTTCAATAACTTCCACTTTTTTTTTCTGCTTTCAGAACATTGCTACACATAAACTTCTTGGCACCTTTATTTATGGTTCTTCTGTGGGTAAAACCAATCACTAAGGACTACATTATGAACCCACCTTTGGGCAAAGAGAACATTCCTTTGTAAGATTCCCTTTAAAAATTTTTTCTGGGGTATTGAGAACAAAATCGTGTCTATGTTCTTTGAAAGTCATAGGAACATGAAAGACTCAAAATTTAATTGCACCTGCTATAAAAGGCATTGTGGAAGGTGCTACTGAGTTCTGAAGAGCTTCTGTTATTTCAGAAGAATGAGGATTAGTTGCAGAATGTTGAATGTTAAGGTGGTGGTTCCCAAAAAGCTGCTGTCTTCTGACATCTGCTTGGCAGTATTGGGATGATCTTCGTAGGGGTGGAATACCACCTCATTACTACCTTCTGGAACCTTGTATCTTATATATTGATGTAGGAGAGAGGAGTGATTTCACAGAAGACAGTCAAGAAATGTTGGCATGAGAACAGAGCTAGGCAATTTGTTTTAAGATCTACATGTTGATGAAGTGCATATGGAATTGGTAGCTAAAATATTCAAAACATAAAAGGGGAAAGAATTTTCAAGAAGAGTGGTATCTGAAATTCAGATTGTATAATTAGCATAGGTGATTGTCATTGTCACAATTAGTCTAAATAGTTCAAAATTGTGGTATTCAAATAAACTTGAACAGATATGATTAGCTGACACATCTTGCTTTCTAGGGCTGAGATACACTTCTAAGGTGGTTCTGTGACCACTGATCTATTAAAAAAACACCATAAATGTACATATTTTGTGCATCTGTTTTGTTCCTTAGTTTGTTTTAAAATGAGGCTATAACTGGCTATCTCAGGCAGCTGAAGTACCCATTTACTATCTACTACTGTGTGTCTGAAAACCTGTATTATCTGAGTGAGCTTGGGTTTTAGCATCCTGCCTTCATTACTCAGAATTTAAGTACTTAAGAACTGTTCTTATTTACAGACAAATGTATACTAATTTGGATCTAATGCTATGATAGGGTTACTGAGAAGTAGCAGGAAGGAGAAGCAGAAGCCAAAAGTGAATATTACTTGCAAGTGAGCTTCATAACTGTAGATTGTGTGTTAACTATTTTTTGACAATATGCCTCAAGATTTCTTTACAGATGATACAAACAAAAAATTGTGGCCTTTAATAAGAGTAGGTGGCCTTTGGAATACAACATCACCCTTTTTTTTTATCTACAGAATGTCAGAAGATACGTTTGACACTGTCAGGTTGTGGATTATAATCCTGCTGTGTGCTTTACGGTTGGCTATGATGCGCCATCATTTGCAGGCCTATCTGAATTTAGCCCAGAAAAGTGTGGATCAGATGAAAAAGGAAGCTGGCAGAATAAGTATGGTTGATTTACAGAAAATGGTAAGTATGGTGGCACTGAAGTTATATATTTGGAGTACTCTGCTGTGCAAATGTTTTTTTTCCAGTTGGTTACGTGTTCTGTGGCAGAAAAGCTGGAATCCAAATGAAGCTTCCTAGACTATATGTCCTATAAAAATAGCACCATTACAGAGAAGTTCTGCAAACCAAAATATGGAGAGATGTATCGTCTGTATTATGCACATGGCTTTCTCCCTGGTTATTTGGAAGTTGTTGTAAAAGATCCCTTCAGATATGTGATGATGTGTAACTAAAACATGGGAAAGAAAAGATTCAATTTAGATAGAAGAGTAAAATACTGTTACTAACTATTATTTTTAAGTTGAGGGAAAATTTGTGATAAGGAGGTTATATTTTGGAATAAAATGAGAGATGTTTAATTCTGTCAAACCACTCTCAAGCGCACTAGCCTAGTTAAAAAATATCCTATCTTATTGTGGACAAGGCAAGATTTCTTAGATTTTTTTTTTTATTATTTAAAAAGAAGAGTTATAAAGTATATCACAAACAAATGAAGGAGTAGAATAGTGTTGCGTGTTACCTGCAAAATAAACTTAAATTTCTAGCATTGCGTGATAGTGCTGCCTGTTGATCCTACTGAGTTGGGGTGTGTTGCAGGAGGAATATTAAAGTATGGGTAAGACTCTCTCCTAGGATTGTCATTGTTACTTTTGGTTATACTAAGTGTCTGAAGGTCCTAAGTGGATTGCGCAGTAGTGACTTACAAATAAAATGGCTAGGAATTTGCTTCAGAAAAAAAATTAGGAAATACAAGTAACAGCAACTGATTAGGACAGAACTATGCCAATTGCTGTAAATTCACTATCTTATTTCTGGGAATTTTAATCCTATCCATAAAACAGTAATGTCTTCTCTATGTGGCATTTCCAAAATCCATTTATCCAGTATCTTCATATCTTCTCTTTGAGGAGGCCACAGTCGCTAGATCTAGTCTTGTTTAACTAATCATGTTTGCTTTAACTTTTTCTGGAATTTCTGCCAGTAAATTATTTTCTGTCATTCTACAGCGATCATTATTTTTAATTTGCTATTTTTGTTGTCTTCCATCAATTTTCTGACAATAATTTTTGTCTCATACTTTTTCTTCTGTCACTGTCATACTACTTTTTCTTCTCATGTTAGTGTTTTAATGCCTGCTCATTATGAAGCCTTTTGAGGTTTTAGAGGTGTTCCCAAAAATGTCATGTCTGCCTTCATCATTTTTGCCACCCTGCATTCTGTTCTTTTCTAAAACCCACTTAGGTTTATTTCATTGCTTGCTTGCTGTTGATTTCAATAGTTTTTTCATTCTTTATTTAGTCTAGTCTTTTAGGTCAATAGAGTATATAAAATATGCAATGTAACAATCTTGAAAAAAATGGAACAGATTGAGAGCAGAGGGAGGGATTTCCATGAACCATAGTGTATATCTAAAATAAAGATCATTTAAATGCTGTTGATCAACTGCTAATGAAAAATCATCTTGTCATTGTTTTTAACATAATGGTATTTCACAGTTGAAAATTTAAAAAATACCTTGCTTTTGGAAAGAGGCTGCAGTATTAATCAAACTTCCATTTACTTTTTATGAGGCCTTGGGCTGTGACTACTACTTCATTTCTGAGATGGGATTTAGTTTGTAAATCATTGGAAACTTTAAAAATTAAACATTTAGTTTTGTTTCTGGTGTATTGAAATAGGAATCTTTGATGGCATGCAATTTGCAGAAGCAAAATTGATTCTCTTTGTTTTAACAGAACGGATACTTTTAATTATTTCCCTTCAACTCTTCCTCTCAGATTTGTAAATGTCCTGAAACTAGAGTTCATTGTAGGGATTTCTTCTTGAGATCTTTTGAAGACGGTAGGTCACGTGACAAGAGGTGTTAGAAAACTCTTAGAACAACTTTAATGCATAAGTACTGGGGTTTTTTTAATAAATTCTTTTTAGTCGACATGTTCATAAGGATTTGCTTTGCTCAGCTAGGACTCATGAATTTTACTCTCTTCTGTTTTTCCCAGGTGGCTCGGGTATTCTATTATCTTTGTGTAATTGCACTGCAGTATGTTGCACCATTGGTAATGCTCCTTCACACAACTCTGCTCTTGAAAACACTAGGTAGGCAAAACTCGATCAAAAAAAATACGTTTTACACCAGGCTTTTATATTTTCACCTTACTAAAGAGAGTAAGAATGTATGGGTAGAATTTGCAATACAGAAACACATTGCAGTTTCCTACTCTTTAAAACATTCGTGTGTGGCTTTAAAACAGTTTTTTTCATTGCTGCTTTTGATATCTTTCAATCATATACTAATTTGTTTAATTTGTTTCTGAGAAATTGTGTAATACAACCAACTAAGCTATTTACTTCTGTTGAAATATTTATCTTTCAAGAAGTATTCTATAAGTGAGCTGTATAAAGCATTGTTGATTTACCTTCATGAACATACCTTAAAGGATTTTTTTCAGCTTTTTTATCTTTAGTAGGCTTTTTGAATGGGAATTATAAAATATGGTGTTCATGTAATTATTGGGAGATCTGAAGTCACTCCAGTTTGATTTTTTTTTTTTCCTTTTTTCTTGTGAGAGATAACTTTCACAGCCTGCCATGCAGTCATGGCATTCTTTTTTGCAAAAAGACAATGGAATGATATAGGCTTTATTAGGCTGTGATTCATTCTGTTCTAGAGTAGACATCTACATCTGGTGAGATGAATTGTACCCAGAACTGACAGGGGTCCCAAGGCAGCTATATTGCATGTAGAGGTCAGGATGCGAAAAGGAAAGGTGAATCCTACCCCAGTAGCTTCTGGTATGATCAGGAAACCATGCAGATGAATACAGTTAGTATTTACTAAGTTATAAAAAGTTAACATTTTTATTTGTGTGTTCAAAATATATCTGAAATGATCTGTGGAGTAGTAGATAGAAGTAGTAGAACTTAATTTTACAAAAATCTGTTACTTGTTTGTTTTTGACAGGTAATTATTCTTGGGGCATCTACTCAGAGCTGAATTCTGACACTCCAGTAGAAAAGAGTCTGCTTCCCAGTTCTGTTTCTTCTGAGTTTCCACCTGCTGATGGAAAGATGAAAGTAACAGTAGTACAAATAACCACGGCTTTGGGAAGTCTAAAGAATATTTTCACTCCTCTCCTGTTCCGGGGACTCCTGTCTTTCCTCACCTGGTGGATTGCTGCTTGCCTTTTTTCTACAAGCCTTTTTGGGCTCTTCTATCACCAGTACCTGACTGTGGCATGAACAAGTCAACTGACAAAGCAAGTGTGAGGTCAATACAAACCCAGGTACCCAAGAGGAGATGAAGAGAAAACTATATATGAAGAGAAAACATATCATAATTATTTTTAAGCACTTCCTCTGTGTTCTCAGGGTGAATAATCTTAAAATGTTTAAAATCACAACTGGGTTTGTTATTTTTGTTACCCAAATGGTAGGTAACTAATTGAATTATAGCATTGGGACTGACTGACATTATTGTGTGATAGATGGTGGTAAGCATGCTGAAAAAATGCGACCTCTGAGTATCTTGGTTTCCATAAACAGCAAGCCAGCCTCAAAAATTTGTGTTTTACACATCAAAGTCAGTGACTGAACTGCGTTCAAAGGGTACTGGTTATAGTGATGGTGGCTGCCTATCGTTTTAAGTCTTGAAACTGAGCCATACTATGAAAGGAGAGAGAGGGGATTTAAAAAAAATAATTCTGTTGGATAGCTATTGATCACTTTTCTCCATGGAAAATGAAATAATCCAACAGGACAGGAGAGTTACTGTATATTACAGTAAGGAAAGTTGTATAAAATTTAAATTTAACAGGAGTTATGTACGTACCTGGCAGGTATTGCTGCCTACATATTTTGCAGGAGTGCTTGTGCAGTAAGAAGAGAGTTATAACAAATATATTATTTCAGTCCCTGCAGTCATTTTGGAGTAATGGCCATCTGTATTGGTGCTAATACTGATCCACAGATTCCATCTGGATCTTTTAAATTTCTTCTTTTGAGGTAGTAAATAAATTCTATTGAATGCACAAAATAATAGAAAATAATTAGTGACAACAATCAAACATTTCAAAACAAAACAGTTTAATCCTGCTGACTGAGAGTGTATGTATATGTGTTATGTGCATATAAATATATATTATATATTAAATATATAATATATATGAAGTTATAAAATATGGAATCTTATTTTAAATTACTGAATGTATCTTACAGGGCCGTGGGAGAGGGATGTATGTGTATCTAGTAATTTCAAGATCCCTTTTGAAATGAAAATTAAATTTTTTTTTGAAAGTTGAGTTGAAAGGGCTATTTGTTTTTGATGCCTCTTCAGAGGTACTCAGCTATACTAAAGAACTTACACTGTCTTGGAAGAAAAGATTGCTTAAACTGTTAATCTTGAAGTTTCTGCTCTGTCAGATCATCATCTTTTGCCACTTTAATCTGTCTTAACTTGGCCATATAATAAGAGTTAATAGATCTTGGCTCCAGAAATAGATTTTCTGTATAATAAAACAGCTATATAGTAAGGAGAAGAAAAGCATCAACTTTACAAGTTTTGCTTAAGTGGAGGGATAAATTCCAAGTATAAAACCATTGACAGTTTTTCAGATGTTTTGTGTAATTGCAAAACAGAATGGGGATTTATATGCAGTAGCTTTTTTAAACAGTTAATATTACACTTTGCAGAGGTCAGTGGGTTTTTTAACTAATACTAGCTGTTTTCATGTTACTGTTCTTTTTCTCTTGAATTTGTGTACAGCTTTTGCATATAATAATCATTTATAAATGGAAAAGCTTAACTAAATATTTAATATGTAGCAAACCTACCATATGGGAAAACAAACTCAATGAATGCAGAAAATCAAGAATTTAAGCTGGTGATAAACTATCTTACTGTGTTGAATGCCTTTTAAGTTATTTATTAGTTTATTAAATTGCATTTAGTGATACTGGGGGAAGATTTGTGCACACCAGCCAATACCTACCGCATGCGTTGGGGATGTCTGAGAACACCTTGCATGATGCTACTGGTTTTAGTTCAGTGTAGTATTTCAATGTGACTGGTGCTGCAAGCTTTGTTGTTTTCACACCAGCTTTTCGTAACTAACGAGGACAAAGGCTTAACTGTGAATTGGCCTAAAGAATAATATTTGACTTTATAGATTCAGATCTTAAAACATTCTTAGGAAGTGTCTTTCAGATGAACAATAGAATTACAAAATATGACAGGTCCAGCAATCCTGGACTTTCTTATTAGTTCAAGATATATCATTACTAATAGAATTAACAAGACCAGCTTTTAAGTTAGAGTTAGGTGTTCAATGCAAATCCTTTTTTCAGGAAGATAAAACAATATAGTGCAGTTTGATTGGGATAGTAAACTTGGCTGAAGACTCTCACTATGTAGATGTAACCTGTTGTTGCAATCTGAAGGAGTAAATTCTGGATAATGGAGAATACTCTAAAATAATGTTAAACATCAGAATTTCTGTTGGCATAGTTATTTATTCTTCAAGCTTATAAGCACAAGTGAACTGTAGTTATATAGTATTGAATTCAGCAAAGGCAATGAGTGGATCATGTAGCTGAGCTTCACAGAGCTTTTGCTAAGAGCTCATGCTGTCTTGCTATTCAGACGTCACACTAATCACAATGAAAAATAGGCACCTGGATGTTGCTAACATTAAGATCAATGCTTCTAGCCATTGCTGTTCCATTGTTCTGCAGAACTGAGTGGTTGACCTTCTGGTTAGCAGTCTGATCTGAGTGGGAGATAGTTTCTCATTGGATCCATTTAATCCTTAGATGAGTCCAGGAGGCTTATGAAAAACTAAAATATGGCAGTAAAATGTGAAGTGACAGTGAAACTAGAGGGCCTGTATTGCCAAGGTTTTGAGCAATTATGATATATACACAAAAATGTCTTTTGGGGTTGTTACTTTAATAGTCCTGACTTCCATGTATATTATGTAAGGTTCAAAGGAGTATCTGCCCACTTCTTTAGTAAGTTCTTTTAAAAGAGCAGCTAACAAATACTTTCTTTTTTTTTTCATGGAGACCTTTACCAGCACCTGGGAGTGAAGGGAAAGCATCTTGCAAAAGTGGAAAAACAAGTAAAGCAGTACTGAAAGTTTGGTAGTTTTTATTCAGGTTTCTTACACATTTTATCTTGCTTTTTGGCCAATGCTTAATCATAGAATTCTAGAATGGTTTGGGTTGGAATAGACCTTAAGGGTCATCTCATTCCAAATCCCCTGCCATGAGCAATGGCACCAGACCAGGTTGCTCCAAGCCTCATCGAACTTGGTCTTGAACACTTCCAAGGATGGGGCATCCACAGCTTCTCTGGTGAACCTGTGCCAGTACCTCACCACCATCACAGGGAAGAGCTTCTACCTAATATCTAATCTAAATCTCCCATCTTTTAGTTTAAAACTATTCCCCCTTTTCCTATCACACTCTGCCTGTGTAAAAAGTTGTTCTCCCTGTTTTTTTATAAGCCCTGTTTAGTACTGGAAGGTTGCAGCAAGGTCTCCCTTAATTTCTGAGAGATTTAAGGCTGAAATGTGCCTTTGGCAAATAATCCGTATTTGTCTCTTTCTTCAGGTCACGCCTCCCTCTCTCAGTGATGTGACTTGTTAGCTTGACTTCTGTTTCTGATCTACAGTGCTTTCCCCATGTCCCTGCTCAGAACAAACTAGGTTAAATTTAGTTTGGTATTGTATTTTGACTTCTGTTGTTTTGGTTTAAATTAAGCTATTTTTGAAGGATTAGTTCCTTTAAATAGGTTATATAACTTTGAATTCCAGGTGAAATATGAACAAACTCGTTAGCGATTATTTAAGCACTGCACTTTTTTAAAGTAGGTCCCTGTAGACAAAGTGTTAAGATAGTGATAAATCCAAGTCTTCCGGCAAGCTCAAGGAGGTCCAGATCTAACACTTGGGCTATTTCTGAGCTAAAAGAATTTGATAAGAAAAAGGAGAATAAATTATAGCAAGTCTATTCTTCCACTTTGTAGGTGAGGTTTTTAGGCAGCACTTGTACTCTTTTGATACCTTCTCAAGCTGTAGGATTTGCCACTTTTTGAGGTCTCTTTAGCTGCACAGTTTTTTCCTCTTCCAGAATTCTCTTGCATAAGAATCAGCAGATTAAGTAACAGGAAAAAACAGGTTTTATCAGTACAAGAGAACATCGTTGTACAGAGCAATGTACTTAGAGAAAATTAATTTCTGTGGCAGTTGTTCTCCTCCTTTGAGTCACAAGTACTGCAAGATGGTGGATTCTTCCTTGGGTTGTGAAGTCAAATTTGCCTGTGGACAAAAATGCCACGAAGATACATCAGCACAACAATTACGTAGCATAACCACTCTGTGTAAAGGTTAGCAAGTACAGAAATTTCAACTAACTTCAAAGGAACAATTAAAAGTGTTGTACTTGGTTACAGTAACTACAGCTAAGTGGTAATAGGGGTCTTGGATGTATCACATAAAAAATTTAACATGTGATCTTAAAGCTGTCAGAAGACTCTACAAGGTAAAAGGCCTTATGCCTCTTTGTTCTCAAAAATCTGTGCTTTCCACAGAGAAGATTTTGATCAGTTTTTAAATACTATGCTTCATGCTTTATCACGTGACACAATGTGCATGATAGACACAACCCCTCCCCTCCCAGACTTAACCCAACAGTTAATTTTGTCAATATAAAGTTACTATATAGTTTTAGTTAAGGTTTAAGTGCACAGAGAAAACAGAAACCTTGAATGAGAATGAGGCCAAAGAAAATTATATGTTCTCTTGGGGATATCTTTCTATAATGGCTTAGCAAAATCTAATGGAGGAAGGCAACAGCAGGTTACTTGTATCCTAAATCAAATATTAAATGTGAATCTTTACCATTATGAGTAAGACTGTTATTTTTAGCATCTGCAGCCTAAGTCCCAAATGGCAAGCTAAGAACAATATTTTGACCTCACTGATATTTACTCTAAAGAGCATCTAGGCAACAAGTTTCTGAGGTCAAATGTCTGATCTTGTTAAGCAGGCTGATGCAGCATGGTGAGTCTGTGCTTTGAAGTGATTTTTGTGCAAGTGCTTTTTTTGGAAAGTCTGCCATGCTTTGTGACTTGTGCAGCACATGCAGTGAGGTGGATGGTATGTCTTTTCTCCACTCCTGAATATTAAACTGAGAGGTTTTTCTCCTCTAGGTGAGATCGTGAGGCCAAGATATTATTTCCAGGCTGCTTTTACTGACATCTGTATATGCTGCACTTAACTTTTTTCAGTCTCTCACTGTGGACTGCCAGGAGAATAATACTGCACTGGATGTTATTTTGCATGCCAGTGTGTAAGTATTTTTATAACTTTGATTTCAATGGCGTTTTTAATGAAAATTATTTTTAATCCTAATACCATGGATCATACTTTCATTTTTTAAATTAATATCAGTGCCTGCAACTAGAAGTCAAACACTTCTACACTAATTTTTTTTTAAACTTGATGTCCGGACTGAAGTATTCACAAGTATGCAGTTTTATATCGAAGTGCAAAATCCACCTGTAAATACCAAACTTCTCCATATGATCACACATCAGTCAAAAACCCTGATTTATATTTGCAGCATTTCTGTCATCAGCATACTATCCATATGACTGCTGTTTATAAAATACACATCTCAGTAGAGTTTTGAGTAGCTTTTTACAAACTCCTTAATGGTAGGTCATTACTATTTTGTAATGCTGCAAAGTAATTTTAAAACCTGGCTTAAAATTCTTGTTGTTAAAGTCAACCTTGTTCTCTTTTCCTCTGTTCATAGTAACTCTCCCTCCCATATATGTTCTAAGCTTCAAGAATGCATATTTATAGTCTTTTTATAAAATCCTGGGATGAAGAAAAATGCACCAAAAATTGTATTTCATAACTACCCAGGTAGTTCATACCCATGTCATGATGTGCCAACAAACAGTTTTTATTTTCTCTGTCTTTGGTCATTCCTTTTCCCATTGTTAACAATCGTGCACATTTTCAGTATGTAAGGTTTTCTAGGAGGAATATACATGGAGAAATACTCTGTAAAAGCAATTACAAGAAACTGTCTAATGTTTCAGTCTTCCCATTTATGTGAGCAAATATTAATGTAAAGATTTCTCATAAGGTAGACTTGTTATAAATTGCACAGGGAACATCCTCCAAGTTGTAAATATTTTACTTTAAATATGTCTCTTTGTTGCTGGGAACACACAAATTAAGTGTTATTGTTCTGTTAATAGTATTAATTTTTTTTGTCTTTAAGTGAAAAGCTCATAATACTTTCTACTCTACAACAAACCTAAGATGAAAAGACTCCCCTCCCTTCATTTCAACATTTGACAAATGGGAAAGACTCTGATGTTATTTATGTAAATTCTAGCTTCCTCTTATTGCTACATTACTGTTAAAACATGATTTTTATAGTTACAGCTTTAGAAGTACTAAGACTGTCATGCTTCACAGTGAAGATGGTGTCAAGTGGCATTTGCTTTGTGTTGATCTGGTGTTGCATTACCTGCTGTTTCAAAACAACTTGCCTCCTATGCTTTTAGAGGTTTATCAGGATCTGCAAACAGGAGAGTGCAGCACATGTTGGAAAAGCTCACTTTTCACTTGAGGTTTTTTGGTTTTGTTTTTTGTGGCATGGATAATACTTAGGTACAATTACTACAAATAATAAACAACCTCCAGTAACATTGCATTCTTTTTGTACACTGTAAAGTGCCTAATCATGGGTGATTCTGCTAGCCCTCAAAATGTGGTTTGCTGTGAAATTATTGTTTTCATACAGTTTTTGGCATATGTAATGTCCATGTGTGGTTTTGAGTTATTATACATTGGAGGCAAAGAAGATTTTGAAGAAATCTTTTCCATTCCTGTTACTTAAATGGTAATCTAACAGCTGTGCCCGTACCTAACTGGTAATTTAACACCCTGCTGCCACCTCTGCATTGTGTTTCTGGTTTTATGATTGAGAGAGGATTTACAAGATTCTGAAAGGTTGATTTACCAAGTTTTTTAGTGACACCCTGGGTGTTAATTATAATTATACCCCAGTTGTGCAGGCACATGGGTGACTTCCTCCAGGTAAGTTGTTCTGCTTGAGCTCAGGAAGGTTACACTGAAGTTCACTGAGTCCCTATGGATTCAGAGCACAAAGAGTACTGAATGTAGTATGGCTGGCTGACACCAAGCAAATCAGCTCCAGAAAGTTACACCTTGTACCTTTTTCTTTTTGTAGAATGCTGTTAGGATATTGAATAGGGAAACCATACTTTCCACTGCTTCTCCATCTCCAACAGCGCAAGACCTGTAGGTGAAACCTGCCTGCTCTGGTGCAGCAGGAAAAATTAAACAAGTGAGGAAACAGCAGGTACCTGCTCCTGAGTTAATTATGCATTTTAGATGTGAAGTGCTTGTAAGTTGAGATGGTGTTGCCGATTCAAATCTACCAAAGGAAGCCTTTTTCCAAGAAAGGCTTAAAACAGCATGTTGAGCTTTTAGCTCTAAAATGTGGCTGTAGCAATCCATACTGTATGTAGTACACTCTTGGGGAAAACTTGCTCTAGTAAGCTTGCTAAACATTTCCTTACACTATTTATAAAAAGTTACATTACTTTTTTTACTGTAGAGCATTTAAGAAGCTGATTTTGTCTTGCTCAGGCAGCATTTTGTATAAATGTGAAAATAGTAAGGATAGGTTTGTTGTCTAAATGCCTAAATTCCTTTAACAACAGTCAGTTTTGCAAAGTTGAAGCAAGCTTATACTTTCTTACTCCCTACTAATTGTGCCGAAATGTTATAGTTTAACTTTGCTTTTATAATGCACACATTATTAAAATTAATTTTATATCTATTAGTTGTTAATGTTAATACCACAGCAAATCTACAAGAAACTGTGATATCTGCTGTATATCAACTGGCCCCATCAACTTGCTTGCCTTTGCAAAGCATTGATCCATGTTGGACATTTAATGTCTACTGCAGCGATGCTCATATAGTGTTTTAGTATCCCTACATGTACTCTGCATGCCTTGCACTTGTGCACTGTAAAAGACTGTTTTACAGTACTTTAGGTTGAAAAAAACCCTTCCTTTATTTTATATAGTATTTCCCATATCCAAAATAGGACAATTTCTAAAGCCAAAGATCAATAAATGTTTATTGTCTATCAGTGTGATTTTTTTTCCTATTTTGTGTGATATATGCTACTTTTTATCAACTTTTGCAAAATCTCCAAAGAGCATGTGATAACAGGCTTTTTATCAGTTTCTCTACTAGTCAAAGTTGTTTGCTTCTTTTAGAAATAATTGAGTAGACCATTTATCCTCTTCATGTTTGGGGTGCAGCAGAATAAACAATTTTCTAGTATCATGTGAACAGCAGTCTACCCTCAAGGAACCACTTACAGATTTCATATGAATGTTTTCATTTTTGAGTGTTTCACAGTCTAAATTTGGGAACAGTTTCTGGGGAAAAGATTGACTATACACCATGGTGAGTGGAAGAAATTCTGAGTTTCCCAGTACACTCAACAGATTTGTCACTTTTCTTCTTGACTGTCACCCTTCCTAACAGATCACTTAGAAAGGGATTGTATTTGCTTCTTACAAAAAGAAATGTGTTTAAAACATTACATGGTCTCTTCTATGTGTTTCATCCTAACAATACTAAGAAGGACTATGTTTAATAACATAACTTATGTGTTTGTTTGTTTGGGTTTTTTTTGGAATATGACATTTGATTATGCATGCATTTTCTTTCCATGTGTGCAGCACATGCAGATGAATGATGCCGACATTGCTCAGATAGTGCAGCACTAGAAGAAAAATTCCTTGAGAAAACGTCTTCCTTTAACCTAAAACCAAAGACCCTTTCAGTTACAGGCATCAGTCCTGTTGCTGAGATTCTAAGTGTCCCACAGTCCTCAGAAGAGCTAGTCTTAATTGTTTGGGTGGGGATTTGAAAGTGTTCAATGCATTTGAGCTGTGGGTCCCCCTCCTGAAAGTGATCAGCCTCAGATAACAGGGTAAGTTTATAATCATGGTTAAGAAGAAGGTAACAGCTCTGGTGGGAGATCTATGTCTCAGAAACCAGCTAAGACTTCTGTTTTCTCTGTGCATCCTGAAGCTTAAGGCTGCCCTTAGGCTCTACAGTCCCCAGGACTTTACAGTAGAATGGTTGTTTCGCTCAAAAAGAAATGGTGAAAACCTTGGCAGTGTGCTCCTGGAATGAAAGCAAGCCTTGGATTTCAAGGGTTGTAATGATTTAAAAGGTCTTCAGCAAGGAAAACCAAGAAAACTGATCTCAGCTGTCAAGTACAAGCATGCATGATTCACTGCAATAACCTAGGAACTACCCAATTTTTTGAAATGTTTGTTTTATCAGAGTATGTTCGTGGTAGAGGAAGGCCTGGAAGTGTACTCCAGCTAAGAGGGCAAGCATCTTGTACCTGTCCCGTGCTGGCTGGTCTAGTCAGGGCTGAGAAAATGTTGAAGTTGTTACTGGTTTGATTTGGATTTTATGAAGAATTTTCACAGGTACAACACAGTTATTTTTTCTTGCCTCCTTAACAGGCTATTACCTGGGGGACTGGAAAATGGATGGAGGAGAGACTTGGTGATCTTTGGAGGAGTATTCATTCTAAATCTGCATTAAGAAATAGAAAGTAATTTGTTATACTTATTTTAGAACTGAGGGTTAGTGTTTTGCAATCCTGTTGGGTCCTGGGGAAGGTCAACTTTTTAGTTTGTGAAATGAGAGCCACTTTACAATCTGTCTCTCTTTAAAGCAGTCAAGAAAATAAAGCATCCTTCTCTGAATTATGAGGTTCACAAGCTGCTTTCAGTGGTTCTGAATAACCAAGCCCTGTCATGTTCCTCTCATCTGTCAAATCTGAAAGCAGCTTTTCAACAAGTGTAGAACTTTTGTGATTTCCTGAAATGCTCATTTTTATAGAATTAGGGGTTATAGTATGTAGCAGTTGTGCATATGTCAGAAACTAAAAGAATTCAGGCTCTTAGTTGGATTTAGGCTGGTCTTTTAGCATCAGAGATGTCCAGTTGCTTCCCATTCATTTGGATTATATTGTGAATAGGAAAAACTTGCAAGTTTTGGTTATAAAATCTAGTTTTCTTCTTTGAGTGAGCACACATTTTGGTATCAGCCTGACAAGAAGAGTGAAATACAAAAATCTTCAGCCCAAACATCTGTATCTTGTCCCAGTTGCCGGTTTCCCTCTCCTGGTGTTCTTGGAGTGGGATTAAGCTGTTGTTGCCATTTCACAGACAGCATGAGCTCACAGAATTGGGAAAGGGGGCACAGGGAGGGACAACAGCTGAATAAAATGTCAAGGAATTTGGGCTACGATTTACAGAATGAATGATACAGAAAGCAGTTCCAGACAGAGATTTGTTGGCCACAGGAAAGCACAACGTGATTCTCTGTTAGTTCAGTGCACACTGCTGGAATGCATCTGGGATATGAGGAGTGAATGTCGCTCATTAAAAAATAAAGGGGGAGATTGGAGATGATGTGTAGTGCAGGACATGCAGGACCAATGCCATAAAACTATGTGGTGGTGTGTGTTCTTTTTCATGTGAAAACCTGGGAAAACTGTGGAGCACTTAAGGACTAGAAAAAATTACTTTTAATTTGAAATGTAAAAAAAACCTCTGCAAAGTTATCAAGGGAAAATTCAGAGGTTAAAGTACCTTAACATGGAAAAAAAACCTGCATTGAGGAGGACTCTAATCTTAGAGGAAGACAGAACAGGAACCAGAGATTGGAACCTGATATTAGATAAATTACAATAGTAGAAAGTATTGTTTTAATAGAGCCATCACTATTTGCATTTCAGCTTGAAGCAGTGAATTCTCCAGAGGGTAGTCTTCATGCATCCTCTGTGTAAGGTGTGGTGGGTGAGCAAGTTGTTGCTCTCAATACAAGGGCAATTAACAAAAACTAAAGGAACCAGGGGACCAACAACTAGACTACTGTTTAATTCAGTTTTATTCTAGGGACTGGAATTTTGGAACTTTTGGATTGGGAGTGCTGTGACTGGTTTCCCACATGAAAAATTTGACACAAACTATGCGTAGACATTTTTTTTATTTGCATTGGTTTTAATGATTTAAGAAAATTGTAGTGGTAAAAGATTTTAAAATACAAAAAATTGTAGATTTGAAAATAACAAAATATAAACTGAGGAAATGGGAATGTTTTATCTGTCTAGAGGCATAATGATATTTTAGAAAGGAAAACTTTCTCTTAAAATTCTTTTTCTAAATGCTGCTGAATTGAACTCCATTGAACACAGTTTTTAGCTGCAGAGAGTTGTTTTCATTGGGTCACCCTCCACAGGTGGTTCCTATGTCCCCCCTGGATGCATCAGTCCAACCAGCCCAGGAAGGTGTACCATCTCTCTCTGCATCCTATACTCGTGTCCTCCTCCCCCACAAAGAGGGACACCAGGCACATATGCTCCCACATCTATCTGTAATTACAGATTTACACAATTATTACTCACTCTTTGTATACTTAGACAGACTACTACTGTGTGCTCCCCTCCCAGATGATCATCTCCCACATTTTAATTGGACAGCCCTGTTAATGTATATCACAATTAACTTTGCTTATTGTTTTGCAACAGCTTTGTAACCCTGGCTCTTATGTAGCTGTTGTGGTTTCACCTCAACTGGCAGCGAGGCCCCACGCAGCCACTCGCTCACTGCCCCACCAGCAGGATCGGGGAGAGAATCAGATGGATAAAAACTACAAAACTCGTGGGTTGAGATGAAGACAGTTTAATATAGAAAGCAAAAGCCACGCAGACAAGCAAAGCCAAACAAGGAATTAATTCTCTGATTCTCATGGGCAGGCAGGCACTCAGCCAGAGTCAGGAGAGCAGGGCCGCATCATGTGTAATGGTTACTTGGGAAGACAAACACCATCACTCTAATGCACCCCTCTGCTCTTACACCTTCTTTCCCCCATTTTATGTACTGAGCATGATGTCATAACGGTCTGGAATATCCCTTTGGTCAGTTTGGGTCACCTGTCCTGCCTGGGTCTCCTCCCAACCTCCCATGTGCTCCTAATTTTCTTGCCAGCATGACAGTATGAGAAGCAGAGAAGGCCTTGGCTCTGTGTAAGCCCTGCTCAGCAATAACAAAAACATCTCTATATTATCATCACTGTGTTCAGCACAAATCCAAAACATCGCCCCATACTAGCCACTGAAGAAAATTAACTCTACCCCAGCTGAAAACTGCACTTCTGGATATTTGATAATTCTCAGATCCTTTTAGGCAGTACTGTTGCAAGACAATTATTTCCTTTTCTGTTTGTTTTTTTTTATATATATATCTGTTTTTTTCATTTTTTTTAAGTGTATTACTTGGCATTTTGTTGTGTTTCTTTTTAAAAAAAATATTAATTTCTGACCATTTCTCCAGTGCATCAAAGTTAACTTCAAATTCAAATGAATTGTAACTTGGGTACATTAGGCTTAACATGTTTTCTACACAAACATATGAGGATCATACAATCATAGAATAGTTTGGGCTAGAATGGACCTTTAAAAATTATCTAGTCCATCGCCCCAGATGTTAAGAAAGATATCGAAGTGTATTGTTCTCATAAGAGTGTGCACACATGCGTTATACATATGTTTACATCTATGTGGTTTTAGATATAAACACCACTCCCATGCTGATCAGTGGCCTTCCTCAAAGACTCCTGAATGAATACATTTAACTTTTCTTAATATTCCTTAGTCTTTTTTTTCTATAGCCTGGCCTGCCACTATGAAAAACAAACAAAAGAGCATTCCAGCAGCTTATTTGTTTAATTTCACTTGTAAGAACCAGCTATTAATTTTTATTCTTATTTCTATTGTCCCTTAGACATTCTTAGGTTTCTTGGTTTTATCCCTGTCTGCCTGTTCTAGATTTTCTTATGCTTCCTCTTATTTGTTTGCTGTTGTCTGCTTTTGTTCTGAGTTTGGTTATGAAAGAAATCCAGCTTTCTTCTTGCTCTGATTCCATTTCTCCGTCCATGTTATTATTTCTCCTATCCATTGTTATTTATCATCTCTCTTATCTCCCACTAGAAAAGTCACTTTTCTTATACATTTTGTAGAAAGAGCTGTTGAAAGATTTAAAACACAGTTAGGTCACCCCACAGCATAAATTTATCATTTTGAGAAACCTTGTAAAGTCCAGCTTTGCTGCCTTTTGTAAAAATCTCCAATGTCTGGCAGCTCCAGGAGTTCCTGATGTTTGCATCTTTACAAAACAGTTATTCTAAACTCACAGAAAAAGGATTTTATTACAGAATAGTTACTTTCAGTTATACTTTATGATTTTTGACAGATTTTGATTAACACAGTGCTTTCAATCCATGTTCTCTTAACTTCCCAAGGAACTCAAGAAGCTTGTAGGTGTTTTCTGTCCATTGCAGAGCTGTATCAAGAAAGGCAGCAGCCTTCTGTGGAAGGCATTATATAGAAATAAATATGCCCAAAGTCATCTGTTGATGCCTGTGATGCAGAGCTGTGCTAAACAGAGCAGCTCTTCAGGCCAGGAAATAGTGCCCTGAAAGTTAACCTATTTGCATAAGTGAATTTAGTAGTATTTCTGCTTTTTAACAAACAAATTAGGTTATGTTAACATCAGTCTGAAATACAGAGAAATAAGTTTTGAAGTGATCAGGGCACATGTTACTTAAATAAAATGTATTTTTTCAATATATGTTTAGTCTCTACAATCCTGTTTTTACTTCCATCTTCTGTTTCCTTTGATGCTACTACATAAAATAATATGAGGTTTATTTTTTGCAAGCTCTTTACTGGGAGAGGGATATTACATCTGAGAAAATGACTGTGCTAAGCTTTTCACATACAAATGGGTCTTAGACTTTAAAACTAACTTTTAAGATATATTTTAAACAATTTTAAAATTACTTGACTAGATTTCATGGTTGCAGTGTCTCTTTAGCCTGTCTGCTATCTAGTGAAAAATTAAATGTAAGATGGGAAGAGAGGGGTAGAATCTGGATGCTGGAAAATAGCCACTGTTGGTGCATCTGAAAAATGATCACTATGCAAATGACCTTTCCTTTAGGAAATTTTAAAATAATGAATATATAGCAATGAATCTGAATTAGCAATGTAAATAGTTTGTTTGGTAGGTAAATGTTAGACCGCTACATGGTTAGGGGGCCCCCTGGTGGTCTAGTGGTTAGGGTGCAGCACTCTCACTGCCGCGGCCCGGGTTCGATTCCCGGTCAGGGAACTCCTCCGGGCAGATGGAGCTCGTCAGCCCTGTAAGGCCATCCATCTAAGAGAAGGTCACTCTAAACAAACCTACGTCCTGAGGACCTCGCTGCCACTGTCCGAGCTCGCTCGGCCCTGGCAGATGAACCTCAGGGTTAAAGGGTGGGCTCAGTTCAGCGCACACTGTGTCTCACCTAAAAAATCCACTGCGCAGGCTGGAAGGGTAAAGACCTTTCCCAAATGTTCGCTCGTGAAGACTGGCCATACTATACTACATGGTTAGAAACATGGTGAGAGAGTTTTACAGGGTGAAGTGTTCAAACCTGTCTACCTCAGGATGAGGAGAGGGTCCCTTGTGTGGAGACCCTGGTCTTTTTTTGCTAAGACTTTTTAAAACTTGAGCATATGTCTAACTGGCTAAGCAGAAGCATATTAATACTGGGTTAGATGGAGCAGTGTTGAGCCCAGTGTGAATCACAATTGAATTCTCCTTTATTTTCCCCCATAAAAAGTCACCCTTCAGGTAAGGGCTGGACATTGCCCAAAGGATGAGGAGCTATCCAGGACACACCAGGTTCCCCTCCTATGTCCTGCGGAGAGATGATTATGAGATCCATCACTGTCATCTGAGAGTTATTTCAGTTCTATTTCATGTAGCATATGTGGTTCCTTTTCACAGGACTAGTTTTGAACTCCTAAGATACCTGAGAACTGTTACGTGCTTACTTTTGCCAGCATTTTCTTTTTTATGCAATGTTTTGCAAGATACCTGTTCTGATCCTCCTGCAACCCATGCTTTTTGTTATTCTTTGAGTGAATTAGCATGTTCTGATAGCAGTTTCTTTTTAACCTGTATTTCACTGATAAATGTATATGTGTCTCACAGACTGCATGCACGGATGGTTTTTAAGGGAATCTGGGCAGTGAGGCTTAGTCCCTGCTGAATCAAAAGGGATGAATTTTGATTAATTTGAAAAAGGAAAGAAACTTCAGTCGAAGTTTTTGCAATTTAGTGACTGGTTTATTGTGTTGTGTGATGCAAAATATATTTCACAAATTAGCATGAAATACTGGTTTTAAACTCACTTGTAAAAACCAAGAGTAAGCACATTTAAAAACTGATTAGAGCTGCATGGAGCTCTTCCCCAGAGATTTGAACTCTGGGGCATATGCCCTCCCACTCCCGGCTGTCTCCATCGTTGCTGTTTTGCCCATTTAGTTTGCAGCAGGCTCACCTTGTTCATTTGTGCTGACTTAGTTTAACTGCTTACTTCAGTTGGCCATGGCAGAGAAGGGGAGGAAAAAAAAATAAGGGAAAAAATAAAATAAAATATTGCTGCTGCCAGTTCTGTCAGTGCACTTGTTTTTCTCCCTTGCAGCTTTCTCTGTTGTTTCACATTGATGGCAAAAAGGCTTTTTTTTTAGACAAGAAATTGAACTATCCCATTCCCATCCTTCTTTAAATAAGACTTTGGGATATTTTTTTTTGTAATTGATTTCTTAATTGAATTTGAATAAATTTTCATGTTCTTTTTCAGTTTTTCTGAAATTTTTCCTCCCACGCACCAATACTCTTTTGCTTTAGTGGTGAGACTGAGATATCCATTATTCACAAAACTTTCTAGTTAAGAATGTCTTATCTAGACAATTCAATACTACTCTCTGCTGTGTGTTGTGAGTTATAGGGAAAAAAAACAATGTTAAGCCTAATATATTTGTTAACATATTTTCAGTACCCAGCACAACATGCTTCAGGTGTAAATATTCTCCTGACCATAAAACGCTTTCACTACTAAAGGAATATCTCTGAAGACTGTCCAACCCCTTCATGGTCTGGTTTTTTGGGGATTTTTTTTGCTCATGAAGTGGACATTAACCAAAAAAGTAAATTTATGATGGCTTGGCCGATGCTGCATAAGACAACTGTGTTTTTATTTTTTTTAAACCACAAAGTTTTTTGAATTTGTTACATAGGAAACCAGACAAAAGATTTTTTTTCTTGCGTCCTTATGACCACTATTTTCTTTTTCTTTTTTTTTCACTCTGTGAATAACAAAAATGACAAGGGAAAAGTACAGAACCATTTCATACCTGAGATTGAAGGAGTTGAATTACCATCATTTTGAAGATGTGCCTTTTATATGTCTGCAGTGGTTAAGAAAGATTTTATGGAGCACGAGCATTTGGAGCATGAGCGTTTTAGAGCAATTCAAAATTATTGAAGAGCTACAGATTTTGTTAAGTGCTTCAATTCATTAGTGACTCAAGCAGCATTGTAGTGAGCTTTTTAGGGCTCTTAGTATGGTCGTATGCACAACCTATAAATGGTCTTTTAATTTCTCCTGGCTTTTTTTCCCCTCTGCATGTTTGTAATGTTGCTGTAAGTGTCCCTCTGCTAATACAAACTTCTGCTAGTACAAATTTCTGTTGAGCAGCAGCATCCTGCACACAGACTCAGCCTGGCCTAGGTTAAAAAAAGGGTGATTATTGCAACTCTGCCATCACATCCTGATGCTGGTAGTGACATGAGTAATGTTAAAGGTGTATCACCCCCTCACTGTGGAAACAAGACAGTACATTTCACTCTCACATGTCTAGAGACTAAACAGGTTGCAAATCTAAGATAAAGAAAGACTTTCTATTAAAAAAAAAAACAAAAACAAAAAAACAAAACCAAAAACAAACAAAAAAAAAATCAAAAAGTAATTCTGGCACACTTAAAAAAAAAAAGTACTTTTTTCACATTCTTACTAACTATTCTGGACATGGAATCACTTTCCTATTCAAAGTGGTCTTAGAAATTGTAGAGAAACTGTCCCCTCGTGGTGGCATGATTTGGTTATTTTGAGTGTAAATCACATCTTTCCCTCGATTTTTCTCCTCATTTTGAAAAGCAACATGAGAATAGTTCAATTTACTTAGAAATTTCAATTGTCTGTCCTAGTCAGGCAGGAGTGCTGAAAGTTGTGGGTTTATAATACAAACATTCTACCTCAAAATAACGAGCATCCACATATCCTATCAATAGTGCATTTCCTACTCAATATTACACAGAGCAAAGTAAAATTTCCTAACAAATTTACAGTAAGTTTACTGCAAAAGCATGATTTTTTTTTTTCACCATTAGACATTTGGGATGATCTGCGCCATTTTTTCATGGGTTGCTTTTAACTTTCAAATCCAACATCTTCTTAGCTGTGCTTCAAATTGTATTTTGTCTTCTGAATGAGTATAAACCCAAGAGCATAAACAGAATCAGAGTGGGTAGGATTGGAAGGGACTGCTACTGGAGTTATACTGTCCAACCTCCCTAACCTTATGGATTTATGTTTGCCTGTTTGGGGATGGGTATTTGTTTTCTTGCGGATTGGCTGGAAACAAGTGGCAGCAATTTGCTTCCTTCAAAGTTGATGGGAACATTCACCCAAGAGAAAAAAAAAAAAGACAATATCACCAGTATTCACATAAAATTTGTATTATTATTCACCCAGGCCTACCCGTAATAATGAATCTAGAGACTTTCCTATTTAGAGCACTTTTATTAAGGACACATTTGTGAATTAACACATCATTACAGATATGCCTGGTATGTAGGCCCATATGCTGTTTTCAGGGCCTCATAGAATCCTTTGTGATCACCCATATCTGCGCATAGTTGAGTTTTTTCAGCTAGATCGATCCACCACTTGTTCTGGATGTCACGGAATTTCTGTTGGAGCTTGCTGCATGCAAAGCCCTCTACTCAGCGTTGATGGTCAAACGCTTCTAACAGATAAAACTTCTGTTCTGAATCGTTGGTCTGAACACTTTCAGACTCTTTTCAGTACCAACCATGTAGTCCAACACTCAGCAATTCAGTCCATCACACAACAACCGGTGAAGTATGAATTGGATACTGCCCCCACTTTAGGAGAAACCCTCAAGGCCATACAGCAGGTGCAAATCGACAAGGCAGCTGGGGTTGATGGAATTCCACCTGAAGTCTGAAAACATGGGGGCCTTGCACTCCATGACAAATTTCACGAGTTTGTGGTGCGCTGTTGGGAACTAGGTGAACTACCTTCAGATCTTCGTGATGCAGTCGTTATCACCTTGTATAAGAAGAAAGGAATTAAATCTGATTGCTCAAATTGCTGGCAAAATCCTGGCAAGAATACTCTTGAACAGACTAATACCGGCTATTGCAGAAGGAATTCTACCTTAAAGTCAGTGCACTTTCAGAGCCAACAGGAGTACCACAGACATGGTATTTGTTCTCAGACAACTGCAAGAGAAGTGTAGGGGATAGAACAAAGGACTCTATGTAACCTTTGTAGACCTCACCAAGATTTTCGATACTGTGAGCAGAAAAGGTCTATGGCAGATTTTGGAACGTTTAGGTTGTCCCCCTAAATTCCTTAAAATGACCATCTCACTCCATGAGGATCAGCACGGCCAAGTCAGATATGGCAATGCACTTTCTGAACCCTTTCTAATAACCAATGGTGTGAAACAAGGCTGTGTTCTTGCTCCAACCCTATTCGAAATCTTTTTCAGCATGATGCTCCAAAGGGCCACGGCAGACCTCGATGATCAGGACGGTATCTACATTCGATATTGTACTGATGGAAGCCTATTCAATCTAAGGCGACTGAAGGCCCACACCAAGACCCTAAACCATCTTGTCCAGGAGCTGCTTTATGCTGATGACGCCGCCCTTGTTGCACACACAGAAGCAGCTCTGCAGCGTTTAACATCCTGCTTTGCAGATGCTGCTGAGCTCTTTGGGCTGGAAGTCCGCTTAAAGAAGACGGAAGTTCTCCACCAACCTGCTCCTCAGGAAGTCTTCCATCATCTCCATATCACCATTGGCCAGTCAGAGCTCAAATCCAGCAGTTTAATTACCTAGGTAGCCTCATCTCCTCAGATGGTAAGATTGATGGGGAGATAGAGAACAGATTAGCTAAGGCATATGTAGCTTTTGGAAAACTCCACAAAAGAGTTTGGCATAATAAACACTTGAAGAAAAGTACCAAGATCAGTGTTTACAGAGCCATAGTGCTGTCTACTCTCTTGTATGGTTCCGAATCATGGGTCATCTACTACCACCACCTGCATCTCCTAGAACGCTTCCATCAACGCTGCCTCTGTACAATCCTAAACATCCACTGGTCAGATTATGTGACCAATACATCTATTTTCAAACAAGCAACAGTCACAAGTATTGAAGCCATGTTGCTGAGAACACAGCTGCAACGAGCAGGGCATGTCTCCAGGATGAAGGACCACTGCCTCCCTAAGATCTTGCTCTATGGTGAACTTGCCACCGGCTGCTTCAAGAGAGGAGCCCCAAAGAAAAGATACAAGGACTCCCTGAAATAACATCTCAGCCTTGGCCACATTGATCAACATAACTGGTCTACTCTGGCCTCCAATTGGGAGGCCTGGAGACACACCATCTATAACGCTGCTGCTTCCTTTGAGAACACATGCAGGATCACTCTCGAGGAGAAAAGACAACACAGAAAGAACCGTGTTCTGCAGAATACACCATCTAAGGAGTCTTTCTGCTGTGCCTTTTGCAATCAGATATGTCTGTCTTGTATTGGCCTCATTAGCCACCAGCGTGCCTTTAATAAATGTGGATAGAGCCTTCCTTAATCTTCGTTCACGAAGCCTAGCCATGATGACAGATATGCCATACCCTGTATAGTTATAATTTTGAAATACTGTCAGTAAGGGCCTGGCAGTCTGTGTTTTATTTGTAGTCTTGGAGGCATCTGACCTTTTTAGGACTAACTACAAGAAGCATTCAAAAGTGGCATTAAGTCAAACACAGTTACACACAGTCTTACACACACACAAGAGAAAAAAAGTTTTAGTCATAGAGCTGCAAATTGAAGACGTCTGAGGTGTTACAGCTGGTTTACTGTCAGTTTGGTGGTGAGGAAGGCCTGCTAAAAGCCCCACTCACAGTGCTCTCAGACCCCATGTGCAGGAGTGAGAGATTTGGCAGGTGGAAGGTAATAAAGGCTCATTTTCCTTTACTTTTGTTTGACCCATCATTCAGTCAACAAATGCCCACCCTCTGCTCTGGCTGCACCCATAGCACTGGGAACTTGCATCCCAAGGAAGCACAGTAGAGTGCAAGTCCTGGTGAGAGAAGGAAGAAATGATGTCAGGACAGATGAAAATTCTTGCGGTATGGCAATAAGGATGAAAAAATAGGGCTGAAAGTGCTGGCAGAGCAAAATGGAATAGTATCAGACATGCTGCAGTTATTTTTCCCCCAAAATCTGTGCTGTTTCTCTGCAGAGGGTGCTAGACAGATGCATTCATTGCAAAGTCCTGCTCTGGCTGTGCTGGGCTCTGTCTCAAAGCTTCTTCCAACAAGTCAGAGCAATTCCTCTTCTTTAGGACCACTTTGGAGCCTCCAACAACACGATTTTACAGCTTGTACAAATTACAACCTGAAGGGACCTTCTTCAGTCACTTTTCCTCTACTCTGTCAAAATTACTTTCTATACTCTTTGTCTCCTCTAGGTTGACCAGGTCAGTCTACATCACAAGGGGTATTCCTTGCCCTTTCATCATATTCTCCTTTTTGAGAATTTAGCAGCACCATTAGTTTTTGGGAGACACCTGGCTGCTCCAGGGATGTTTGCCTCAAACCTTTTTCCTCCCTTTGCTGCAGTTGCTAGCATCTTCAGGCACTACAGCAAGTCACTCCTCTGCAGGTTATAATTTATTCATTCCACCTGCTGTTGATTCTTGATCCCTTCCTATAAATATATATATATATATATATATAAAAACCAAAAAAATTACTCTCTCTTCCCATCTAACACCCACCTCTTCCTCCCTGAAAGGATTATAGTTACAGCAACTAACATAAACCACTGTGTGTTTTTACACAATCAGGCTGCAATTAAACTGTTTTTTTAAACAATTTATTCAAAAAAGTATTGCTCTGGCTGAAGGAAGGAAAGTTTCTAGCAGGTGTGCAGACTGCTGACATCCACAAGGACACATGTCGCACAGTCCTTGATTGCCTAATTGATAAAATGAAGCCTTCATTCTCAAGGGAAAATTACAGAATAATGAAATGTATTAGTGTGTTCTACTCCAGCAGCCACGCATCCCCCAGCTGAATACTTTCAAGCATTGCCAGGAGCGGGCAATTCTGACATGACAGACCTTTCCCATGAACTTCCACAAGCTGCACTTTTACCAAAACAAAAAGTGTCCTATGGCCTGGAGATGCCAGCACAGTTCCTTTTAGTTCACACAGTGTTTGGTGCTCAGCCAGGCAGCTCTCCATGAGCTCACTCCTCTCTGTGGAAAGGAGTTGCCATACCTGCAAAATAGCCTGTTTTTTCCCAGGAAAGCTCATTATATCTGTCTTGACAAACACAGCAAAAGAGGACTGACTGGGAAGCTACAGGTGCTCCAATTGATGCACGAGAATAAAGCAACAGTTAGCAACAGTTGAAAAACCCCTGCAGAAATATATTGATTTAAATGCAGTGTGTTTTGGATTAACAATTGAAACTTCATCATATCAAATGACCTGGTGCTCTGGGTTATAATAAGCCAGTAGTCTGTGTCATTTTGCAAACAAATCTCGTGCTAGCAAAAAAAAAAAAAAGGAAGGGGGGGCAGAAAGAAAAATTATGCACACCCATCCTTACCTTATTCATTTAATAGTTGTAGTTTTATGAATAGGCTTTTGACTAAATCACAAAAAAGTGGGAAATTTTTTAAAACAGGATTTGGATTTTTGCAGTTCCCTTCGGAATCTTATAGTCTGTGCTATTTATTTTTATGATATTGATTAGAAATGTCTACACTTCTGTTATGAATCTAAACTTAAATGTATCTGTACTTGTTATTATAAAACAATGTATATTTTTTTTAAAAAAAGAAGTGTTTATTTTGCATTTTAAAAAGCTAAGCATCTTCCTGGCATCTTTGCAAGAGGGCTTTGAAGCTCTCAGTTTCAAAATGCTGCAAAAGTTTTAATTAGAAATAAAGAGAAAGCAAATTTGAAATATTTTTTTAAAGTATGATTTTATGATATTAATCTCCCATGATTGAAGTGGATTATGGAAAGAAAGAAATAGGTCTGTTTATGTGTTTATAATTATTTAGAGGAAAACCAATATGAAGTGTCTTTTACATCTGTATTTCATATTGAATTTAGAAAAAAAAATCACTGTGGGAGAAAAATGCAGGAGTTTATGTCACAATTTTTCTCATTGAAGTAACTCATTTTTACAAGGCATCCATGGAGTAGCAGGTCCACTTTTAACAACAAAGGAAATACTGGAATAATTGTGATCCATAAATCATCCTAGATTTCTAAACAGAATTATGAAAAACAAAGAAGTAACTCAAACATGATTTAGTACAGATATGCAATACGTGCAACTAAGCGGATCTCTGTGCTGGATGGGGCTCATAGCTATTACTATTAAATTATTCAGGTACTGTAGTACCTGATTTAAAAGAGCATTTTATTCTTCAAACTATTTTAACCTGCTTGAGTAAAAAGCTTTCTGTAGAGCAAACTAGAAATTACTATTATCATATTTACAACAAATAATGTGATGCCTCACATTAAGACGACTTTAGTTTACAGCTCCTTCAGCTTCAAGTGAATTGAGGAGGGAATAGCGGCAACATCTGCTTTTCCCAGCAGACAACGTTTCCGTGATTTCGCTATCAAGTCGATATCAACGCGACCTTCTGACCTTCTCGTCCCCGTCCTGTCCCTGTCCCCATCCTCTTCCCGGCGGGGGAGGACGGTCCTGAACTTCTGAGATGCCGTAGGAAAACGACTTTCCGGCACCCTTCTTCCTCCGTCCTCCTCTTCCTCCCCTCCTGCATTACCTTGATGGTTGGGTTTTTTTGTGTTGTGGGGGTTTTTTGGTTGTTTGGTTTTGGTTTTTTGTTTTGTTTTGTTTTGTTTTTGTTTGTTTGTTTTTTGTTTTTTGTGGTTTTTTTTGTGGTTGTTGGGTTTTTTTGTTTTCTTTCTAGGTTTTTTTTGTTAGAGATTTGTTTGGTTTGTTTTTTTTTTCTTTTGTTGAGTTTTGGGGGATGGGGGGTGGAGTTTTCTTAGGTTTTTGTTTTTCTTTTATCCGTTCATATGGGGGTTATTGTTTTATTTGAGTTTGGTTGGCTGGTTGGTTTATTGTAGTTGTTGTTATTGAGTGTTTTTTGGTGGTTTTTTTCGTTTGTTTGTTTGTTTTAAATTTTTTGGAGGTTTTAGGGGGGCAGTTGGGGTGTTTTTTGTTTGGTTTGGATTTGGGGTATTTTGGTTCTTTTTGTTTTATATTTTTATTTGGTTTTGAAAGACAAGTCTCGGCGCTGAATAAGCTGGAACCGGGAAGCCTCGGGAGAGCCAGATCCCCGATGGACCTCGCTTTCTCCCCGGAACGCAACCGCTTTGGGCAGGCGCTCCCCTCTCGAGGGCATCTCAAACAGTTCTCCTATCCAAACAATTTCTGTGTCCTCCTCTGAGTTTTGGGGAGCAGCAGAGCTCCGGGAAGAGTATGAGAGTGTGTGTGCATGTGTGAGATGCTGTGCGCTTTCCCGTCCGCGCCCCTCCCTCCCTTCGTACCGCTCAAGTTGGATGCAGGGGCTGCAACGTGCAGTTCATTCCTTTGGCAGCGTTAACCAAAAGAAAAAGAAAAAAAGAAAAAGGGGAAAAGGGAGAGGGGGAAAAAAAGGGGGGGGCGGGGGAGAAGAAGAAAAAAAAAAAAAAAGGAAAAAAAAAAGAAGAGGGGTGGAAAACAAAAGGAAGGCGTTTTCCAGGCTGATTTCCTTCAGTGTGAGAGGGGAGAAAGCATCCTCAGAGAAAGCAAACGCTCTGGGAGTCACATGACAGAAAGAATAAGGAGGGAAGGGAGTGGGTGCCCTGGGACCTCCTCGCCCAGCAAAGTGCCCAGGGGTGGGGAGGGAAAAGGGGAGCTCCCGGAGCCCCGTGGAGGGACAACAGGGAAGATCCTGGCCTTAAACAACCTTGAAATTTTCCTCTTTTTTTTTTCCTACCAGTCAGTGTACGTGTTCTGGGAGTCGTGCAAGGCAAGGACGAGATGGTAGGAGTGACTGGAAGGAATAGATTAAAACCCCATGCATTTTCACCTTTGCTTGGTAGAAGTTATGGGTTTTTTGTACTTTTTGCCTGAGAAGTATTGCAGGAACAATCTGGCAATAATTACTGAATTGTCATAACCTGGGCTTTTCATGCATTGTCTTGATGCTTCCTTACTTATTTTTTGTAATGATGACCAGAGCCTGAGAATAATTCTTCTACGTCACAAATGCTTTTTTGTATTTTCAATATTTCTGTTCTGGTCTGTAAAAGCATTTTGCACACATAATACAATGTAGAGTTGATTTTTGTTTTGTTTTGTTTGTTTTGGGGTTTTTTGTTTAATTTTTTTGTTTGTTTTGGAATAAAAACTATTCAAAATTGTCTCTTCAATAAAGATATTCATTTCCATGCTAGGTTATTTTTGGTATTAAATAATACATTAACATCTTTTAATGGGAAATGTAATCAATGTTTTAGTAGTATTATAAAATTCATCTACAGACACAGATGATGAAATAATGAGTTTAATACAATGTTGAATGTGTGTTCAGAAAATATAAAAGAAATGTGAGAATTCATTATTTTGATATCTCTTTGGAGGTGGATTTTTTTTCTTCATAATTAAGTATAGAACTGACTTTAAAAGATTTTCCTCCATATGGTTGTAATGAAATGAAACCTTATTCTAAAGAAAAAAGAACAAATAACTGAGGCATCAGTCTTCTCTTCATATGGTCTATGAAACACTCAGACTCTGCTCTACACCACTTCATTCTCAAATATGTTTAGTGATTTCAAGGTTCAAATATTTGAGCAGAATGGAAAAGATGCAGAAGGACCATGAAAGTGTTGCGTTTTAATCACTCTGTTTTTCCGTATGGCCCAGAGAAGATCCACCGCACATCATGCCTATGTGCTCTCACGACCAGCAGTACCACAAAATGACAAGTTTTCTCCACCATGGTTTCATCAAACTTAGTCATCATTCATCTCATGAAGTTGATTTTATAGGCTAGAGAATTAAACCTTACCTTAAAGTGGTAAGTCAAATTGTTAAAAAAAAATGGCTGTTTGAGTTAGGATCCATTGTCAGGGGCCGTGTGAGTATACAGAGATGCCCATATCTTACTGAAATTTTTTTGAGCTTTGTGTGAAAATTTGTCTTGAGGTCCTGGAAGGAGGAAGCAAGGCTTGAGCTCACTTTTAGTGCTTTTGAGAAGCATTTGTTCTGAGACCTTTCCATCACATTCTTCAGAGACACACAAACATTAAAGGATGAGTAAAAAAATATAATATAAAGGGAAAAAAAAATCTGAGCGAGGAAGGAAAATGTGTTCCATCTCCACAATGAATTAGTATTTTTAAATGCCCAAGCTGTGCATTGGGTTGAGACAATAGGACTGTATAACTATAATGTAGTATTGACACAAATCGGCTACTCTTTGAGTTGGTGCCACTGGCTTTTTTTAAAAAACAAACAAGGTGAACAACTATCAGGACTTGGCTCTATAAAAAAAAATACTGAAAAGGACTAGATGTGTTGGGTGGTGTTTAGGGATACACTACCTCTGTCTCACATGGAAGCCATTGAATGAAAGAAATAACTTACTTGGATATATTTTGGTATATACTTATCACAATCTTCCCACTGCTTCTGGAAGTTTTTTTGGACAGGGATTCAGCAAAATTTGACACTAGATATTATATTTTCAGCAGTGCACAATTTGCTTCAGGAAAATGTGAAAGAATGAGAGTGGGACCTTTTACAAGATGGAAATTAAGACCATCACCCTGGTACTGTACCATGTTTAGGTTGATGTAGTGCCATGAATGCATTTATCAAGTGTTGGATAAGCTGGGGTTTTGATTTTGTTTGTTTTCTCCATGATTCCTATGAGGTAACCCATCCAGGAGAAGTTTCTGGGATTATCTCCACATTTCTGGTGTAAGTTTATTCACACTTGATTTCTACTGACTATATTTTGTGCAAATCATTCCCTTTCACTTGTGGTTTTCTTCAGCCTTTTTCCCTCACCTTGCCCACATATTTCCAGAGGGTAATCATATTCTCCTATGGTTTTTGACAGCCAAAATGTCTCTTTGAAGGCATTCCTTTGAGACCTTAATACACTCATCCCTGCTGTAACATAAACCAGCAAAAATGGTGAAGCATCTGAAGTGTTTCTGTAAATACACACAGAGCAGATCTTCTGGAAGGCACAGTTTTAAAATACTCTGGTGGTGACAAGTATGTCTCTATCAGTATGACAAGCTTGACACCCCAGGTTGCCTTTGCAGAGAATAAAACTGGATTTCAGTGTTTTATGAAATTCAGAGTCCTTAGATAACCATGAAGATACCCAAACCAGAGAGAAATAACATCACAATCCGCTTCTGCACATGAATTGGCATTTCAGATTTGGATTTATAGACAATAAACATAATGCTAAGTAATTTTAAGCCTTTACTTCTAAGCTGCACTAAACCAGTAAGATAATTTTTTTGCAATGCTACAGCACTGAAATAATGACATCTCTAGACCTGTGTGCAGCCTTAACAAGCAAGGAAACTTCAGAACTAGGTTGACTCAGTAGTACCTGACAAGACCGTAAGATGAGCTGAGGAAATATTGCCTTCAGAAATTACATACAGAGGCTCCTTTAGCTTGTGTGAATTTCTTTGTGCCATTTGAAATGGTACTTGGAGAAAAAGTAGGCTGGTTTTTAATTTTAAAGTTTAAATACATCTCTGGTTTGCTTTGTTAAATGTGAACAGGCATTTCAAGTGAATAACATTTAAAAACAAGCAAATTGCTCTATTTAATGTCAGCTCAAGAATAGGGATATCAATGCCTAAGATTTCATCTTTCTAGCATTAAAACAATTTCAGCAGTTATAAAAACATCCATCACTTTATTTTGTCTTCTAAATGTGCAACCCCTTTATTTCATCCCAATCCAACAAGATAAATGTGGCAGTGAGATTCAGGTCCTGTTATTTTGCAGGTTGCTCCAGTTCTGATCTCCAAACAGAGCAAAACACAGCAAGACTTCCACAGGACTCTGTGCACATGTGTGCCTACTTTTTCCAGTGGTTTTCATCTTGGTACGACTGAAGTGAGTGCTTATGGGAACCAGCTGCAGTTTGCTCACCATGCTCACCTTCAGAAGCAGAACCTCGTGCCCTGCCTCAACAAAAGTCTTTCCTAAAATCCTCCTCTCCTGAAGCAGCCTTGGCTCCATGCCCACATTGTTGCTCACTTTCTTCTTCTTTAAGTGCTCTCTCCCATGATGGATGCTGCCAAGGTCTCTGCCCCTGCAGCCGGGATGATGCCAATTGTTTCAGATTAGTGGGCAGTGATATTTGCTCTCCCTGGATGGCTCAGAAAAGTCAGAGAGATATATCAATACAGTCAAAAATCTTTTGCCCCCATCATGTGAGCTCCATTGGTTCTTTTTTCAGCACAGCTGGCAGTGGACAATATTCAATATGCATTTGTCACTGTTCCACTGCTAGATTAAGAGGAGAAGGGATTAGGACTGGAAAGAAGAATGAATTAAGACAAGCCCTCATGAGGTCCTGGGAAATATCAAAGTGATGGGGAAGAATAGCAGGGACTGTTGCTACTTTGGTGACGATAACTGTATTTTTTTGCAGCTCTGAGTATTCCTGACCCCTGTCCTTGCTGTGTGAAGGGCATCATGGGGTTGTCTTCCCCCCACCAACATTGCTCCTGCTCCACTGTGAGTCTGACCTTTTCTCCTTCCAGCCCTATCTTCTCCCTGGCCAGGCCCTTCCATTTCTCCTGTCTTACCTACTCAGAGTTTTCTAATCTGCAAAAGCACACTTCCACCTCTGAATTCCTGTTTAAAATCTCCATCCCTCTCCCCAGGTGTCTCTTATTTTTCTCGAGGTTTTATTAACTCCCTGCAAGGACAACTGGCAGTATCTGAAAGGCACTCTCTGCCTCTTGTCTCCCTCTCCTTGTTTAAGTGCCCTTTCTCATGTTAACCCCTGCTGTACTTGCAGATTTCCAAAGTCCCCTCCAGTTCAGGTTTATCCACTTGGCCCACCTACTCCTGTTAGGTTTCTTCTTCCCCTCTTTCCTCTTAAAAGCATCTCATATTGATCCCACTTCTGGGATCCCTGTTGATCTTTCTCTGTGCTGCCCTTCAAGCAGCCTGCCATCCTACATCTCCTAAGTGATGAACAGAACTCATTTCTCCCCATTCACGCTGTCACTCTCCATTCCTTTTTCTCCAGCATCCTTGATCCCATTGCTTAGCCTCAACACTCCAAATTTTTCCTTCATCCCTGACAACTTCTTTAGTACTTTCTGGTCTGAAGGTTAAATATTTCCTCTCTAACAGAAACTCTCCTATGCCCATTTTTCCCCTTTTTTTCCCTGTGAAGAATAGGTTATATTTTGTCTAGTTTTACGGCTTGAAGTAAAATGTGAAGTGTGGAAATGTGGCATTGACTTTTCTATTGTATATAGTATTACTGCTCATTATCTCTTTGTTCATGTCACTTTTCAGGAGATTTCCAGTACTGTAACTTTTAATACTTTTTGTCATCGTTTATACCTTGAACTTGTCTGCAGAAAGTTGTGTAAGAATTGATATTTCTACTTTTTATCGTAGTTATGGAAAGAACTATGAGCCCTCTATGTTTTGCCACAACATTCGTTGGTCAAATCAGCGATTTTAAACTTCTCCTATAACCTTGTTTTCCTACATTTGAAAGTGCTCTTCACAGGTATAACATAATGGCCTTCTGACTGTGTCCAAGTATACACAAAGTTGTGGCACTAGGTTTCCAGCATAGTCTTTGTGGCTAATACCTGTTTTCTTCTGATTTGCAAAACACACCACACAGAGAACAGGTCTTGTGAGATTTCTAAGAGTGTGATGGAGACTGGTCTGGAACAGAAAACAGGTTCCTTAGATTGGTATAATTGGCTTTGGGGTTAGCAGTGTTAGTATAACATTCAGAATTAGATAGGACCACTTACAGGTTAAGGCAAGAGAAGAAATATTCATCTTGTAATCCTCTCACTGTACATCCATATTGTCATGTGTCCTGATTTAGGCTTAATGTTATTTGGTTTTGGAGATGATGGAGTTAATGAGTCATTTCCAGTTGTGGCAGGATAACTTAATTCTGTACCTCTCTCATTGCACACTATCCTTGTTAGGACAGCTGAGACCACTTCATCATGGTATGGGTGTAACCCAAAACTGTGTATTCTACAGCCTTCCATGCCATTTCCCAGAAATTGTTAGCAGTAGAGGCCTATAGATGTTCCTGTCCTCATACCCTTTTATGGAATTCCCCACTCTGAGGGGAGGACTGAGCATTCCTGCCTGAACTGGAGAATACGTAAACTTGGAGTTTTGGAACCTTTTTACCACTCATGGGATCCAGAGGAAGACTGCAGTTCACCGCTCTCAACCAGACTGCAGCTCACCACCCTCAGCTGGACTGCAATCATCACTTTTGGCCAAACTGCGACAGCTCTCCCATCAGCAAGTTTTTCCCCTCTCCCTTTACTTTGGACTCGGGGGGGGGGCCCAAGGAACACCACTTTGTTCATGCCCCAGGGTGCTGGGTTATACATTTGGGGTTTGTGGGTTAAGACCAATTGTTTGTTTGTATAATTGTACTTATTGTATTATTTTATTAAATTGTTATTCTGACTTATAATCTCTCTTTCGAGTTGAGTTCATTTCCCCTGCTGGTTAACTTTTAAACCAGCACACACACTGTCTTTGAATTTTTGTAGGTGCACGTGAGCGTAGGTGCAGGGTGTGAGTGAGGAGGGACATTGGGCTCACTCTTGCATGTTCCTGAATCATAGGAATAGAGCACCTCGCCCGCAGACTACCAGTAGGAAAACGTAACAGAAGAAAATCGTGATCCAGTGCCTCTGACAACAGTAAAACAAAAATCTGTCCTGTGAAGTGCACAGAACTTTTCATCAAGCACCACACAGACTTTGATTAATGTTCAGGTGGTACATATCATTCACCTTACACCCAAGACTTTGAAGAAGAACATGAAGTACCACAGCTTGGCTACAAATAAGGTAAATGCTTTGCAGATGCCAAAGATTAAACTGACTCATACTGTTGCTTCACAGACCACTGATATTCAAAGAAATAAAAGGTAGCAAAATGGATAGTCAACACAATTCAAACCAATGAAATTCTTTTACTTCAGCTGCTTTGAAAAACATGTTTCCTGCAAAGAGCAAGTCAAGCACTTTGCAGACAAAAAACATAACAGCTGAGTATAAAAGGAGTCCAAAAGAAATCTTTTTACTTTCAAGGCTATAAAATTTGGCTCTGGAAGTTCACAGAGAGTTGAAAAAATGTACATCCCATGGTACCATTTTTACAAATGCTCATCTTGGACTAGAAAGACACTTTTAAACCATTATAAAAGAAAAAAGCCATAGAAATCAAGCAACAGAAATCCCATTTTCTATTAAAACATGGAACTCTATAGTTCGAGTTCTTAATAAAGTTATTTTAAAATTAAAAAATAAATTTGTTTTCTGCACTCTAAACTAAAATTTGATGTTCCATATTCTAGAAAATGTTTTCAAATTACATTTTATCTGATGAATAGAGAGATTAAACCTGCTGGAGAATTGTGTGACAAAAATTGGGAGTCTTACCTACCAATACTGGTTTTCTTCCTTGAAGTAGAGAAAGTTTATAGCAATGTTATTCCAAGGAAAGATCTGACAGAGGAATGTGACTCTAATTCATCTTTACTATGATGCTTATTTGGGTGAATTTTTTGGGAGGTGGAATATAATGGTGGTGATTAGTATCAGCATAAACCTTCGCCTACTTTTTCAGTGCTTTCTTATCAAAAGAAATTCAAAAGACTTGTCCAGCAGGTATCTATTTTTGCATGCCTTTTACAGATGATTTCAGTAAAGAGTTGTAACTGTTGGCTCAAGTCAGCTTGATTCTATGTGTATAGCAACACAGATTTGAGGACCTACCATTAGTATTTAGTGTTTGTTTGGAAACTGTAATTTACGAAGTTCCATGGGAGAAAAAAAGAGAGTGTGGGAGAGGATGTAAGTGCAAAGGTTGGTAGTGAGCTCTGCAAAACATGAACTAGGAGAAAAAGTATATGTAAATGAGAATTTGCTTAGTTAACTGGAGGTGACTACAAATAAACTGATAGTATGCTTTAAATGTGCCAAAAATCTTGGGGTGGGCTGAAGGGGAAAAGAGAGAGGAATAAACTACTGCTGTAGATCAGAAGGGAATTTTGAGTTCTCATTACAAAAAGCAAAACTGATGTTAAAAATGAGGAAAAACTAAAGGACAGGGAGGACAGTTAAACACTAGGACCTGAGTTTTGTCTTAGGGAGTGCTGAAATACCAACCATGAGTAATTTTTATGAGCAATCTAGAAAAACTGGTGTCAGGAGAGGCATACATAAGTCACCTCTGCTCTTAACCAGAGCTATGGAGCAGAGGTTATCCTTATAGGACTTATTTATAAAACTTAAACCTGTGAGGAATCCCTTCTGTAAGTAAGTTCAGATTTGGTTTTGTAAAACAACAACTTTTTAACAGTTCAGATAATATACATGTAGTTTTACAGAAACTGAAGATATACTGATTCAGCAAATGAAGTTAAAGTCCTGATCACTTTGAAATTCATCCTCTACTTATTATAAAATGCCATTGTATCCTTGGATTGTAGTGGGGTTTTGAAAACTTTTCAGGGCTTGCTTTTGTAATTTATAGTGTCAACTGAATCCATCCTTTATGATGGAAAAATGAAACCTTTATTCATATTCAGTTTTACAGAATATAACATATGCTGATGATTTGAAAAGATGGATATGAAAACCATCAACAATAAATTAAGCCCTTCCTGTAGCTCAGCGACTGCTGTCTGGACTGCCCTGCTAAATTGATAATGAGATGTTGTAACTGTGGTTGACTGTAACATAGCATTACTGCAAGCATACAGATTTTTCCTCCATCCCTGTACGAAAGTGCTGGTGGAGCTGCTGAGGGAAATGCATGTAGCTTTAGATGGAAAGGTGAAAAGAGCATATGCATTCTATGGTAACCTGTTAATTTTGGGACATACTGCCATTGACTGAAACTAACCTGCTTCTAGCACAGAAATGCTATTGTAGCTTTTTATAACTAAGATTAGTGAAGGGGAAATATTGTGTCCTCCTATCTCTGATTCTTAAAGAATCAAAGGCAAGTAAGTGTACAGTAAGATGATCCTTATGTTTTTCTGAGAAGAGTTTCATCTCCAGCATTAAAAACACAGCCTGTTTCACATGGTGGTGAAGCCTGTGCCACAAAACCAGACCTGTTGCGAAGAGATAGCTCTCTTTCATAACCTACAGAGCACTCTTTCACTGTCCATGTGAGGAAAGGCTGGGAATTACCTTTACCTTCCTTTCACTGTGCAGACGTATTTTGTCTGCATCAAGTGATTGTTTTAGTACAACAGGATCACAGTGAATTGGCTTGAGGAAGCAGAGCATCCAAGAACATGCAGCCTTTACAGGAGTTCCCCCCACTAACCCTTCCCCACCATTGTTTCTCACTGAAGATCTATTATTAATCCTATAGAAAAGGTTATTCATGCCCAAACAACACTAGTCACCCAGTCTGTGCACAATGTCTGACTGTAAATGATGACATTAGCTATGAACAGGAGAATGATGACAATAGCAATGATGACAATAAAGCTCAAGACAAAACAGCAGTAAACTGAGAGCCTCCACTAGATCTGTTGTATTTGTTTCCATCATGAAAGGATGACTTATTTCCCCACCAAGTTTGAGGCTGATAAATCACTGGGGCTGTCAGGAGCTTCTGTATGACAGCTAATGGGGCTGAGAGCAGCAGCTGCCCAATGGCTTTGGGATACAGGGCTGGGACAGAAGCTTCTGGGGTGCAGAAGCTGGAAGCATAATCCCACAGACAGGCACTCTCGCCTCTGCCCACCATAAGTCACAACCAGGAGTAAAACACTGTGTGATCACTGTGGTGATCACTGAGATGAAAGGCTCCTTTCCTCTGATATCTCCACTATGAATTTATCTGGGTGCCACACTGTTTTTTATGCCAATACCTATTTTATTTTTCAAAACTGAAAGCATGTAAATACATTATTGTTCCCTGCATTCCTGGTGCTGGAGGTAGCCTAGCAACTCCTGATGCTGCATGGGAGACGGCGGCACATGCACATTCATCCCAACAACACAGTGGTGCAGCATTCCACTTGCAGATGGTTCTCATCTCCCTTTAATTTCAGCAATGATAAAGCTCCTTTCCTCCCTACACCCTCACTGTATCTCCACCCTCAACGCATCCATGGGAAAAAAAAAAGATTTTATTTTCTTTCTTTTGGGCAGCCTAATTGTCCAACAGCTTTCAGTGTTCATTGCAGATGAATAGCTGAAGCTATTTGCATGGAATTTCCAGTCTGTAGCTCCCTGTGAACAGGTAATGACTGGAAACATGGGGATACATGCAAACCCACATTTTACATCATGCAAAATTTTGCAGGCCCTTTTTTTCTTACTTCACAGAACCATAGAATCACAGAATGGTTTGGGTTGGAAGGGACCTTAAAGATCATTTAGTTCCAATTCCCCGCCATGGATAGAACTCAGTGGCATTGAGTATTACTTTTTAACTGAATTTTGCTGTATTTAATTAATTATAAAGTTAAATTAAATGTTTTCCCAATTTGTTTTATCTTTTGGGGGGGGGGGGCTTGCCCTCTCCCCACCCCCAAAGTTTTGAGGGTTTTTGTTTGTTTGTTTTGTTTGTTGTTTTTTTTTTTGTTTGTTTGCTTGGTTTGGTTTTATTTGTTTGTTTTGTGGGGTTTTTTTAGTTTTTGTTTTTTTGTTGGTTTGGCTTGGGTTCCCCCCCCCCCCCCCAGAGAAATGAGTGAAAACAAACTACAGAAAATAAATCTGAGGTAACAAGATCACCACACTCAAGTCATTGTTTGGTGAAACATCAGAAGTTTCAGTGAACTCATCTAGCACTTTTGGAGTTGAAAACGGTCCTGTGAATGCCCACGCTGTGTTTATTTGTACTGAGAAAGAAAGTGGATGTGGTTTGAGAAGAGAATGTTTAATTGCTGATATGTCTTTCTACATGTCAATATTCTACAAGAAAAGAAAATGTTTTCTTTTATAATGGCATTTGTTACCAGTGCCATTCCCACAAATCTCTCTTTTCGGGTCCACAGCAGTATTACGATATTAGATTCACTGTCTCAGCCATACAAAATTAGTCTAAGTTTAGTGGCATAAAAGATTCCTTATTTACTTTGTTCTAACAGAATGAAAAGGACCTGAAATTGTGAATAAGCAAATTTCATTTCCATTACTTTTTTGAGTAAGACTTCATTTCAAAGAGTCAGTATAAATAGTTCTTTTTTCCCATCTCATTCTCACTATTCAAAATCACAAGTTTTACACAGTTTTCTTTTTCTAAAAGCATGTGTACATTTGAATAAAAAATGTTCACTAAATAAGCATCTTGCAGCTTGATTTCTCAATGACTTATTTGTACTGAATAACAAATGATCCATTTCTGTGGCCACTGACCGACTGACAAGCTGGTAAATATTATTATTAATGCAGCATATCATGGTGATACTGGGAGGGCAACAGCACTGACAAGCATGAACACAATGTACAGTCTGTCTGGTAAATGGCCAAGGGGTAATCTTAATCCTGAAATCAACCACATTTGGAAAAAAAAAAAAAGATGTTTTGCTTTGTAAGTTCCCAAGTGGTTTTGGAGGTGGAAGTTCCCATGGTGATCCTTTCAGACAAGTTTGAAGGATACAGTAGCTCATGATAAGAGAGTTTTGTATCAAAGTACCACAGGAGAACAAATGGGACCAAAAAATAAAAATCTACTGCTGAGGAAGTCATTCCAGGCAGGTATGTGGGAGAGTTGCAACCCAAAGAGAGAGACCCACAGTGAGATGGATTTGCACCAGGCCAGGTGACAGTGCCTGAGGATTGCTGACTCTGACCACTGCGTTGGATGGGGCAGTGATGCAAACACCTTGCTGCACAGACCTTCTTCTCCCAGCAAGCTCCCAGGGAGATGATTTCCATGGCTAGAGACAAATCACTTCCAATGGTTGCAGAAAACATTCAATTTCTTTCCTCTCATTATCACTGAATATCTATTTCTCTGTGGTTTGAAAAAAGGCTCTGCAAGTAACTCGCTAGCATTTTATTTCTCATCAAATACTACTTCAGGAATAGAGGAAACCATTCCTTGAAAAGGTAAATTTCAAAGCAAGGAGTGAGGTTTCTTTTCACTTTTATTTTATTTTTTGACCACTTAACAAAATACAATAAAGATGATCTTGGGGAGATAAATGGTTAAGACCCATTTTCAGAGCTTGTAGTATGAAAAGACCTGGAGTGCCTGACAGGTAGGCATATCTTTTTTCAACCTATTAATTTGTTGGAGACAAGGACAGTAACTGGCTTTGTGCTTCTGTGTCTCCAAATCTGGTGAGCAAGCTCTCTGATGCTGGGTAATGAACCACCACGGGGCTAACAATGGTTATGCTACACACCAATTTTTATTGTAAAAAGCAAGGAGAGATATTAAGAAATTTCTCCTCCAAAAGGAGTGATTTGCCTCCCGCTAAATTCAGGTACTAGTAATGGTGACCCCCTTATTTGTCAGTCTCAATTGCTGCAGATATTTGTACCCCAGCATGAAAGTTCTACCCTTACGAAAGCCATGGCCAGATCAGCAGGAGGTTAGTCAACAGTAGGAGTGACAGTGACAACACCACCCTTTGCCATATCCTCATTCCTAGGGCAAACCCAGGATTTCTCCCTTGGTCCCTTCAGGGAAGACTGCAGCAGAACCCACTGCCCCGCCTCTACCCCCCCCCCCCATCACAGCTTTGCTCTACTGGGACAGTGCAGGCACAAATCCCGTCCTCAAGAAAAGAGAAGCATATATCATCTCTAGATGTATGTTTTACAATTTTTGAAATACATATCCAACTGTTAGCATAAAACTGTTGTAGGAGGTGGGAGGCTAACTTCAACCAGAAAGAAAGAATAAGTTTGGATTTTTAACCAATTCAATATTTTTCCCCTGCACTAGGAAGTACGCTGCACGTGAAATAATATACGATGCATTTCCTTTGAAATTTGGCTGGTTTAAACTATTCTGCTCATCAGAAAGAGAGGTCTTCATATCTCCCAAGCCATTCATTACTCCTGTAGAACTTCATGAATATCTTTTATCATGGTTTGGGTTGGAAGGGGCCTTAAAGATCATCAGTTTTCTCTATGCTTGAAACTAAGGCAAATTATAAAGACAAATACCCACGTGTTTACTGAGAAGTTGTTACTATGAAGTTTTCAGGTGGATGTGCTAGATCAGCTTCTGACGTGATTCTTGTGCATTAAAATAACCAGTCTGTTGTTTGGTAACTCACAGCTATAGTTTTCTTATATTTCACACCATTTTACTATGTGAAGCAGAACTGATTGCATGTCAGACTTTAGAACAGGCTTACACCAGAATATTGCTATTTATTGTAGCTCATGTTGGCATAGGGATCTGAGGGAACATTAAGAAAAAACATAATTTTTTAAAAATATGGTTTAACTAAAATGAAATAATTCTTCTCTAAAGAAAAAAAAAGAAAAAGTGATATAGCTGTTTAGAGATAATAATATCAAATAAAAATTATTAATGCTGTCGCTCTGACATACAACCCTCTCACACTTTTTTGTGTATGTTTCAGAAGGACATCTAATGAAAAAAATTTGTGGAATGAAGATCTCAAAAACTGTACCATTAGTAAGGAATTATACAATAAATGTTGCAACACAATTTCGTTTAATTATACTACTGTATTACTTTTTAACAACATGTGATTTATCTTTATTCTGTACAAATTTCCTTAAAAAATAGAAAGCATTTCCTTGCCTACCATAATATATCTTGTAAATTATCTCCACACCTCTGAAAAAGATGAGTATAAACCCCTTGTTAACATTTCTGGATTATTTAATACCATTTAAAATTGAATCCCTTTGCTTTTCCTTTTCTTGCCTCTTTAGATGATCTCCTGTTCAGGCATGGTGCCTACCAACAGTGAAGTCACCTGTTCCCCAAATTAAAGAGAAGCATGGAAACAAGTGTGGGTAAGTTTTGTGAGTATAACACAAATACAGCATCACAGCACCCCTCTCTGTCTTGATGTACGCTCTAGACAATGTCCATGTCATATGCAGTTGACCTCAGTGCAATCCAACAGCGCCGTATGAGATATCTGTGGAAACATTTAAATAAGACATGAGGTACATGATGCTGCAGAACAACAGCCTTTGTGAGTAACAGTCTTTCAGATTTCAGAGAAAAGATGCAGGATTTGAGGCTTCAAATGCTGAGATGTGACAGATTCAATTAAAAAATATGCATAATTACGTGGGCTTTTTACATCAAATTTTAGCTCCCAGTTTTCTAGGAAGTAATCCAAAATAACCTTGGTCACTTTCTTCAATTTCTTTTCTTTCCTGTTCACCTGCTTCTACCTGTTTCTTCAATTCCTAAAAGTATGTGTAATTTTAATAATTTAGTCTGGCTTTCTGCTGTAAGCATATCTTCTGTTCTTTCATATTTTTTTATTCTGAGCACACTTCTCCTGCTTTTTTACCTTCTGATGGTTTCTTGTGGTCTGGCATTTCCATATGTGCATCTATATTTAATCCTCAATCACCCAGTTCCTTTCAGGCTCTTTCTGAGTTTTTCACTCTCTGTGGTTTTCAGTCTCTCAGATAAACAGTTGTGCCACTTTCTCTCTTTTTTTTTTTTTTTTTTTTTAATTCTGCTTTTTAAAGCATCTCCTCTTTCTCCTTATCTTTACCCCCTTTGCACTACTCTCATTTATTTTTGATGCCTCTCTAGGTCCTTTCCTTTCTCTTCTTCACCTCTATAACTTTCTGCCTTTGAAATTTTTCACATTTCTTTCATTCTTGTCACACATCTCCCACTTTGAGACAAAACTGTAGCTGAGAAATGAAGGTAAGTGGGAACATCTGCAAATATCTGCAAACAGCATTTTATTCAGCTTTCTGAAAGAGACATTTTCTCAGAGGAATCAGTATTTTTGGTGTACTCTTCACATTAATGCTAGTACTAACTGCACAAAATTTATGCACAAAATCTCCATTTTCACTGCACTAATGAAACCCAGTTCTTTAAATAAATGTCTTTTTTTCTTCCCCCTGCCCTGTAGGTTTACTGAAGATTTATGTTTGGTCAGTAGCTGTTGTCCAAATAAATGGTGGTTGTCTGAATACCATCTTTCCTCTCTACCCACATTGCTTGCTGTATCCCTGCAGGCTTTTATGTACTGACAATCAACTTTACACATGCATATATTGCCCTAAAAACAGGTCGTCTTAACAAGATGAACAGAACTGGGGGAATTAGTGCAGTATCTTTCAGTATCTTTTTTTTTTCCCAGGATAAATATGAGGCTTTTTTCCTTTTACTTCAAACATATATATTAAATGCAGCAATTTTACATCTATTGCATTCCAAAGAAATTACTGGAATGCTCAAGAAGTTGTAGTTAGGGATATAAAAGCCTCTAGAGAGGATATAGCTTATTTTCTTATTTTATTAACATAGTTGTTTCAAAATGTCACAAAGCTTTAAGGGGACTTCCTACTCTGCTATGGAGCTAATTCTGGAAATCAGAAATTTCTGGGAATATATTGGTACATTCAGTACTGGGCTGGGCCAAAATTCAAAGTTGTCTGTGTTCTGCTTTCCAGTTGAGTCCTGTTTAAACATGTGAGCCATGCCTTCCTGAAGTTATCATTCAGGAATATAATATCTATACTGTATATATGTACTGTATGTATTAAATTTCACAGCAAGTCTTCAGTGTAGTGGGCTAGTGAACACCAAACCTAGATATATCACCTTTTTATGTACTTTCCTGCCTTCATAGTGACCAAGATTTTCTTCCAAAGGCAAAGTCAGGAAGGATAACATCTCATGAAGAATAAAAATTTCAGAAACCTCAAAAAAATTTGCATATTTATGGTCAAGTGTCACATTTTAATCTCTTTTCCCCATACTAAACACTTTCAGCAAGGATCATGTGAGATGTTAATTGGTTGACCTCTCACTTCCATTACGGGCACATCTACCCAACACACTGCAAGGCTCTGCCCCTGCATTATTTCAGAGTTTTATGTAAGACCTTCATCTTTCTAAAGGATTATAAAATATATCCACATTATATTTCAAAATATGAATGCCTAACATCTAAAATGAACTGGAGAGGGGATTTTGTTCTGTATTCAGTAAGATTCAGCTGATTCAGTAAGAATCCTAGGTATGACCAAATAAGACATCTCCTAGGAATGAAACCCTTTCCATCCCAGAGACATGAAACCACGTGACAAGGCATTAAATGCCTTCTCCAAACAAATGAAAATGTGTTTGTGTTCCTACATATGCACCAGGATTATTGAGGAAGAAGAGAACTGCTCACCAAGCACACCTTGCTCAGCCATCTTGCCATGTCAGAAAAGCAACCTTTCGTCTTGCATGCAGCAAGCTCCAACAGAAACTTCGTGACATCCAGAACAAGCGGTGGATCAATCTAGCAGGAAAAACTCAATTATGCGCAGATACGGGTGATCACAGAGGATTCTATGAGGCCCTGAAAACAGCATACGGGCCTACATACCAGGTCCAAAGCCCTCTACTCAGCGCTGATGGTCAAACGCTTCTGACAGATAAAACCTCCATTCTGAATTGTTGGTCTGAACACTTTCAGACTCTTTTCAGTATTAGCTGTGTAGTCCAAGTCTCAGCAATTCAGTCCATCACACAACAACCAGTGAAGTACGAACTAGGTGAACTACCATCTGACGTTCGTGATGCAGTCCTCATCACTTTGTATAAGAAGAAAGGAGATAAATCAGACTGTTCAAATTACCATGGTATTACTCTGCTCTCCATTGCTGGCAAAATCCTGGCAAGAATACTCTTGAATAGACTAATACCTGCTATAGCAGAAGGAATTCTACCTGAAAGATAATGTGGTTTCAGAGCCAAGAGGAGTACCATAGACATGGTATTTGTTCTCAGACAACTGCAAGAGAAGTGTAGGGAACAGAACAAAGGTCTCTATGTAACCTTTGTTGACCTCACCAAGGCTTTTGATACTGTGGGCAGAAAAGGTCATGGCAGATTTTGGAACATTTAGGATGTCCCCCCAAGTTCCTTAAGATGATCATCTCACTCCACAAGAATCAGCACGGACAAGTCAGATATGGCGATGCACTTTCTGAGCCCTTTCTAATAACTAATGGTGTGAAACAAGGTTCTGTTCTTGCACCAACTCTATTCACAATCTTTTTTAGCATGATGCTTCAAAGGGCCACGGCAGACCTCGATGAAGAAGATGGTGTCAACATTCAATATTGTACTGATGGAAGCCTATTCAACCTAAGGCGACTGAAGGCCCACACTAAGACCTTAAATCATCTTGTCTGGGAGCTGCTTTATGCTGATGATGCCACCCTCGTTGAACACGCAGAAGTAGCTCTGCAGAGTTTAGCATCCTGCTTTGCAGATGCTGCTGAGCTCTTTGGGCTGCAAGTCAGCTTAAAAAAGACAGAAGTCTTCTATCATCCCGCACCTCAGGAAGTCTTCCATCATCCCCATATCACCATTGGCCAATCAGAGCTCAAATCAGTCCAGCAGTTTAATTACCTAGGTAGCCTCATCTTCTCGGACAGTAAGATCGATGAGAGACAGACAACAGGTTAGCAAGGGCATATAGAGCATTCGGAAAACTCCATAAAAGAATTTGGTGTAATAAACACTTGAAGAAAAGTACCAAGATCAGTGTTTACAGAGCCATAGTGTTGTCTACTCTTGTATATGGATCCGAATCATGGGTCATCTACCGCCATCACCTGCATCTCCTAGAACACTTCCATCAATGCTGTCTCCATACAATCCTTAACATTCACTGGTCAGATTATGTGACCAATATGCCTGTTCTAGAACAAGCAGCAGTCACAAGCATTGAGGCCATGTTGCTGAGAACACAGCTGCACTGGGCAGGACACGTCTCCAGGATGAAGGACCACCGCCTCCCTAAGATCGTACTCTATGGTGAACTTGCAACTGGCTGCCACATGAGAGGAGCCCCGAAGAGGAGATTCGAGGACTCCTTGAAACACCATCTCAGTCTTGGCCGTATTGATCTTCATCACTAGTCTACTCTGCCCTCCAATTGGGAGACCTGGAGACACAGGCCTATTGTAGCAAATGTGGGTACGGCCCTTCTCAAATCTTCGTTCGCAAAGCCTAGCCATGGTGATATGTGCACTAGTGTCACTAGTGTGCACTAGTGTCACTAGTGTGCACTAGTGACACTAGTGCACAAAAAAAATTAGCTAATGTTGGTGTGCCAGTCATTACTTTAGGTTGTCAACATTTATGGACATGTTTGCACTGCAATCCTGGCAAATTTCAAACAACCTGTAAACTCAGCACAGAATATTGAATCTATATATATTTTTAATTTAAAAAAACAGAGAATCATACACTGGTTTGACCAGTGTAAGGGTCCTTAAAGACCATCTAGTTCCACCCTCCTGTCTCCTTCCACTAGGTTGCTCCAAGCCCCATGCAACCTGACCTTGAACACTCCCATGGATGGGACATCCACAAGTTCTCTGGACAACTTATGCCAGTGCCTCACCACCCTCACAGTAAAAAAATTATTTCTAATATTTAATCTAAACCTCTCCTTTGTCGTATTGAAGTCATTCCCACTTGCCCCATCACTCCATGCCCTTGTCAAAAGTCATTCTCCAGCTCTCCTCTAGCCCCGTTAGGCAATGGAAAGTCTCCTTGAATATTTTATTTCTGCAAGTACAATCCCTTGTAAATACAAAATATCGAATTCAGGAACAAATGCATCTACCAGTGAGCTCCAGATTCTATTACTCTGAATTTGGAAACAGTGAAGTCACAATGAATTGCAGGGATAATTCTGCAAACGCAGTTCCTGATGGCGGATCGTTTTTAAATACTGCTTGTTTCTGCAGGTGTATGCTAGCTTGTGGGAAGTGAGATACAGGGAGAGAGAAAAATAATTAGGTTCTTACTGTTACCAAAGCACACATGGAAACTTTTAAGTCTGCTCTTCATTGCCTTTCCCTGCTTCTTTTGGTGCTCTGCAGAAACCAGTAGATGTGAAGTCATGGAATCAGTGCAACAGGGACTCTTGCAATGCTAGACCTGTGGGATTGGCACACCAGAAGGTATGGATTGGACTGCAAAAACAGAACAAAATATTGTGCTTGAGGAAATTTACTAATAGCTAGAGGACGCTCCTGTTTGATTCTAGCTCAGACTCCCTTTGGTTCCACAGTCCTAATTTTATTTTTTTTAATCTTACGAATTACTTACTTTGCTCATTTAGGTAGTCCTTTCAAAATAAGTGTAACTGAACAAGGAAGAAAAATAAGCTTCTATCAGTCAGCCAAAATAAATATATAAACTGCCAATTAATCCAAGGAAGAATCTAGGCTAAATCAGTTTCTGACATGTAGTGAACATTGAAGTACTTGCATAAATTAAATATGCAATATTCAATATAAGGAGTTGTGAATATACGCCGAATGTTGTGCATATGACCATCATGTATGACGTTTCTTACAGGAAACAAGTCAGTCCCCTCAGACTGCGTACCAAGGTGAGGTACTCACTTCTTGTCTGGGGACAGTGTGGGGCCAGGCATGACCCATGTGCCACAGATGCTGCATCACCCCTGAACTCCTGTTACTTGGAACTCTAAGAATACTCATGCCAGTTTAAACATATTCTGCTAAGGCTTAAGAAAATAACCATTGGTCTTGCATCTCCCAGGCTCATACACTGACTTCGGTGAAGCTAAGCCTTCCAGCTTTACGTAGAGATCAATATGGGCCTTTTCACGAACAACAAAACTCAAAAAGAAGTTAATGAAAAAGGAGGCAGAAAAATGCATTTTCTCTGTTGTGCTGTAGCTTCCTTGTAGGTATTTCCCAGAAATAGATCCTGACCATCTATGGCAGAAATCAGTTTCAAACTATCTGCAAATCTTATTGGTTGTGAAGCACTATAAATAGGTTTTAGACTTAACACAGACAGAGGCAAGTATATGAAGACCCATGAAAAACAGAACAAAAGAACCTACCCCCATAAAGCAGTGCCTCTAGTTCCTTTTCCTGTAAGACAGTTTATATGTGATTTAAGAAAAATTGTATTGGCTGCGTACCCTGTGCATCTCAAGACAAATGAGTAGACTGCAGAATTAGAGAACTGACACCACGTCTTCTTTCCTTCTCTTCTGCAAAAAAGCATCAGTGAGGATAAGGTGTAAACTTAAACTGTCACTCTCAGCATTCCTATAGTTGTACCACAACTTTGGCATTTAAACACTGAGTGCATTGCATTTGCGAGCTTAAAAAACACCTGGATCTTCCACTTTTCCCAGTCTTAAGAACTTCTAGGAGAAAAGTTGACAACTGCACAGTGCTATGTAACAAACCTCATTAACGTGCAGGAAGTATCTTGAGATTCCTAATTCTATTACAGTGTGGACAATGAGTGCATTTGTGTTAGTCAGCTTTCCCCTTTGAGTTTAAATTAATCAATGAATGGAAATCTCAGTGGCAGCAAAAAGAGGTACTGCAGATGACAAAGCAGACAGCAAATGCCGGGACAATTTCTCTTAGGAAAAACACAATCCCCAACCTTTCCTCTGGCTCCTATGAGTTCCCACCAGTTCAGAGTCTAAATGTAAGTTTGGAGGATTCTGCCTTTCTCTAACCTTTTAATTCAATAGCTTGGTGAGGAATCTCACATGATACTTTATCTCTGTGTCTGACTCTTGCAAAATATGTGGTGAGTAGCTGAATAAACCCAAATGCATTTGTTCTGCCTCTTTCTGTACTAATGTACCTCACTCCCCCCAGAGCTGCTATTCACTATGATTACCAGATTGAATAACATACTGTTTTTGCTTCACCAGCACCACCACAGGATTTTCCCTACTGATTTGATTAACCTATCATACTGCTATTGAATGAAAATAAAAAACCTTTTAGATAATAATGTGACCTGAGTTTCAGGCCATTGTGCCATCCATCCGTTGTTTGTGAGAACCATTTTCCCTGAAGGGAGATGGTGTGTTGAGACTGAATCTTACCACCTGCCACTTTGCTCAGAAAAAATCCCCTTTCACTCCCAGCTATGAATCAATACTATTGGGACACAGAAGCTTTATAGAAAAACTAAGAATTATGCGATTAAATGGTTTGGATCTCTGAGGACTAATCCTCATAGGTAGGAGGTGGAATATCAGGATGTATGGAGCAGACGAGCAGGAATATTCGATATTTTTTATTTCTGCTTGCCTCCAACAGTGTAAAAGACGTAGTCATCCTACTGTTCTGAGCATGACTATTCCTCCTAGTCTTACTTGTTCTGTCACTGCTGTTGGGAACATCACACAAGTGTCAATTTCTATACTGCTGCACCTATGAAAATGTAACCCAACAGCATATCAAAGTCTTTTAATAAATCCTTCACATACAACATGCTTGTTTGGCAGAGAGATCATAAAGGGTTAGCAGCTATCTAAAATGAGGTAGCTCTTGAGAGGAGAATTGAACTTGCTAGTATTTCACAAGTTTCTATTAGCCATGAACCCTACAAGGCTAAGTGCTCTGTAAGTCTTTGCATGAGTTGAATTTGTAGAGAGGAACAGCTTTAAATTAGGAACTTTGTCACTGGAACAAAACTGAATTTTCAGTTTTTGAAGACTTAACAAATATTTGTGCTTCTTCACTAGAGGAATGTCAAATCTGGCCCTACCTCAACTCTGTCAGCCCATTTCATAAAACCCTTAATTATTTAGGTAGATAAACATGTAAATTGAGAGATAAGGGACATTATTAAAATTGTTGCATTTATTAAATGGTATAATTCAGTGAGTCACATCTGAGATAACATTATAAATGTTATTGTAGTCCATTCAGAATCAATGGATAAATTTGTATCTTGGATATATTTCAGTAAAATATTGAATTAAATATTATTTAACAGTTTACACTAAGGTATCTGCTGAATAATCTGCATTATTGTGAAGTAGGATGCAAAGAGGCCCTAATTTCATGTCCTAACAGCTTATTCATCAGTCTACCCTAATTTTCTTTCAAAATTACAAAAAAAATGAAATTTACCCAATAACAGATTTTATTTCCTCTTCCTGTTCTTTCTAATATGCAAACGTATTGGATTATTCAGATTGCTACAGTGAATGTTTTTATGTGAAAAACCTATTTTGTTAATTAATTTACTTTAAAGTCTACATTAATAACAACCAGTTATAGCCTTCTAAATCAGCTAAGTTAATAATCTACATCCTAATGGAAAACAACACTTAGGTGTGCTGAGTCACTCTAGAGTCACTTATTACCTTCCATGAAAAAAGTTCAAGGCTCCTGACACTGCATTTACTCACTAGGACAAAGAATTCCTTTTTATCCAGTTTCAACACTGTAAATACATGAATTGCACACACCAATTTATGGTTTGCTGATGTGGTCATTCCTCCCCATAGCGAAACAGGTAGAGTCCCTTTTTTCCCTCATCATATAAACAAATATTAAGTCAGCAAACTTTTTACTCTTCATAAATCGCACTTCAAAGTTTTTTAAAACAGAAATTCTGACAGACTAAAATATTAAATTGATGCTGAGAAGTGAAGTTAATGTTCAAATGAAGAGTGTGGGAATCTGTACCTGTTTATATGTGATTAGTATATATTCTAGTGCAGTTCAGTATAACCCTAAAGTTAGAAGTCTATGATGCCATCTCTTTTTGACCACTGTCCTTATTTAAGCCTAAGTAAACTGATACAATTAAAGACAAAAAAATCACAATATGTACTTTTTCTAACTGAATTTTATGTTTATTTTCTTCAGGCATATAGTAGGATTTTGAAAAAGACTCTAGACCTAGTAATATAGAACCTTCCAGTACCAAAAAGGGCTACAGGAGAGCTGGAGAGGGACTTTTGACAAGGGCATAGAATGACAGGACAAGTGGGAATGGCTTCAAATGGAAGGAGGGCAGGGTTAAATTAGACATGAGGAAGAAATTCTTTACAGTGAGGGTGGTGAGGCACTGACATGGGTTGCCCAGAGAAGTTGCGGATGTCCCATCCATGGAAGTTGTGATGGTTTCACTCTAGGCCTTCCTGGAGACCAGCTTGTAACCAGGAAGGAACTAGGAAAGTGATCACGGAAGTATTCCATGCTATTCCTTTACGTAACTTGAGGTATAAATAAAGCCAGCAGGAGGGACCTCCCTCTCTTCCTTTCCGGCGAGGTTCGAGAACGGTGGGTCCCTGTCTCGGTCTGGTTTATCTGGAGCCGAGGCCTACAGTGACTGCTGTTATCTGCCACGCGTGAGGGGAGAGCGCTGGGCCGTGTCCAGCCATCCTGCCTGTTCGAAGGGAAGTGATGAGATTTTGCTAATTTACCTTCAGTTGGCTGGTTGCTCGGTCTTTGTCCCTTTTTGTCCTTCTCCCTTCTCCCTCCCCCTCTTCCCTTTTTGGGGAACTGTTTGGGATTTCTGGAGTTGTGGTGTATAGTATTCTCATTGTATATATCTGTCTCATATGTAAAATATATATATATATATGTATATGTAAAATATATATATATATATTTTTTTTTGCTATAGCTTTGGCTGCTTAAGTCGTTTCTTTTCGCTTCCCTCTCTGGGAAGCAGGTCCTTGTTGTTGAGTTTCGGAGACTTGGCTGGAAGCCAGCTCGAAACTTGCACAGAAGTGTTCAAGGCCAGGTTGGATGGGGCTTGGAGCAGCCTGGTCTAGGGTAAGGAGGGTTGGGACTAGATGATTTTTAGGTCCCTTACAACCCAGATGATTTTTAGGTCCCTTACAACCCAGATTATTCTATGATTCAATGATTCTGTGATTCTACAACTAATCAGTGACATCTACTACTAAATCTTTTCTGGGAGCTGGAGAGCTGATTACACTTTTGTGTAGAGCATAAAATGTGTGTCTGTGTAAACCTGTATTATTAGCAATGTTATGCTGTAGAGAAATCTGGTTTAGGAATGACTTGTAGAGGGAAAGAAACGAACAAGAAATATACTTGATTCCTTTCTCTTTTTTTTTTTCCTTTGTGGTGTATAAACAGAGTCTATGGGAAGAGTTATTTAAAAAAGTGTTTTATTTGGGGATATTTTGGTCTATTCAAAATCCATGTCAAAACCCTGGGTCACACATTGCTCTGCTGACTGGAAAATTCATGGTACTCTCATAGAAAGAATTATCTTTACTACTCCTTTTAAAACTTTTTTCCCCCACACAGTTATTTGATGTGAGGGCCTTAGAAATACTCAGGTGTAAAAATGGTCTTTGTTAATATTAATCACTCTCTGCCCTTTGAATTATATTACATGTTCACAGACTGCATCTTTGAACCCTCCAATTAGCCCTCCAGGAGAAACAAAAAAAAGCAATATCTGAATTTTCTCACATTTATGTTTAAGTTGAGGATGAGAGAGGGGAACAAGAAGGGAAAACAAGCAGCAATTTTTATCAAATGGCTTTTAGGTTCTTCTGCGTATATCAGTTAGGAGGAAATAATGCACAGGTCCAAGGATTCTTTAAAGTACCTTCTTCAGGACCAGAATAATGAGATATTTTGGAGCGGTCATTTCAGATGGGAAGTGGTTTGAAAGACACGAGGGGCTTGTAAGTTGTTTGACTTTAAAACAAAGTGTGTTCTAACACCACTGAATGCCACTTCCAAGAATAAGAAGAATAAGGTAAAGCTAGGTTGCTTGCTGTTATCCTGAATATTCAGGCAGTGAAACCATCACAACTCAAAGAATTATTCAGTGTGTCTTCAAAGACAACTTTCAAAACATATTTTTCCATTAAAACTGTCAGTTTTGCAATGCAGTCATAGTTTCAAACTGTAGCAATACAATATTCTGGTTTAAATCAGCTACAGATCACATCTTTTGTCTTTACATATTCTCAAGCCTTAATTCTACAGCTGGTTGTAGGCCTTCTTTTAGAACTTCAATGTAATAAGAAAGGAAATCACAGTAGTGGTGCTATAAAGAAAACAGCAAGTAAGATGCCTCAGGAGGAGCAGCTTTCTTTAGGTCTCCAGGTGAAAGCTGAAAAGCTTTCCTGCAGTTAGCTTTCCTTTCAGCTGCAAATTTCTCATCTGCATGTAGAAAACATACAGTTATATCCTCTAATTTATAATATGAGGAAAGACAGACTTCAAATCCTATGTGTTGGTATGAATCAATCCATAAGTTTTCCTAGAAAATAAAAGACAACCATCTTTTTTTCCTCCACTCCACACATATATAGAGAAATCAATCATCATTTATACAAACCCTTTGGCTTTAGTCCATCGTGATAGTATAATACATTGATTTTTTAACCAATTATTAAGGAATTATTCTCACGCAATCACCATAATCTCCCTCTTGTATGGGAACGCATAATCTTTCCACCCTTCTTGTGGTTGTAACTATATTGTAGATCAATGATTTTTTTTTAAAATAAAACTTTTTAATATTTATTGATTTTTTTTCTGGAGTTGAAAAAACATTCTACCAAAATCCAGGACACCAATTGTTAAAGAGGAAGCTTAACCCTGGGAATACTGAAAGCAGGTTTTTTGATGAAATTGCTCTGTGTATCTAAAATTTAGATGAAAACCAGCCTCTCCATTGAAAAGATGAGATATCTACTTTCCAGAAGCAGCTGCTATCCATCAGTAGCAAATTTCTAGTTCGTTCTCTGAGCAATCATTTTTAGATAATATAAGGATCTAAATCCATGCCCAGTATTTGGCATATGGTCAAGAAGTAGGCCAACCTGATATAGCATTTAGATATTAATATGTGAGATTGCATAAATAATTTACTTGGTCCTATACCCTTGGTGAAGTGAGAAGCTTCTATAAAGACAATTTAAAGCTCAAAAAGGGAGACAGGCAGGCAGACTGATACTATTTTTAAATTCCCTGGAAGAAACTTGAAGTCTGATGTGGTGTTTTGAATCCTGTATGAGACCATCTTGGCTGAAACTAGTAGGTTTGGACCAGACCCTGATTAGGAAGTACATTTCAAGTCTTTTCAGACTCAATAATGTACCATGGGAAGAACCACAAGTGGTTCTTACGCTCAAGCACTTTTCAGTAGGCAAGAGATGGGTGTTGGTGCTGATACAAAGGGTTGCAGCACTCTCGGATTTGGGAGGGACAAACATTATAACCCTCTGCCAGCTCTGAGCAATCACACTCCTAAGTTCTGACTCTTGAGTGCCAGAGAGTCAAAGTCCTAATGTTAAAATAACAGGTTGTCCTCATACCTGCAGCTTAATAACTGAGATTGTTCTCTTGTGCAGTGGGAAAAAAAAAAAAAAAGGGGACCTTCCAGATAAAGAGTGGAAGCAGGATTCTGCCCTAAATGCAGCGTATTTTAACAGGCTGTGCAATTGACCCTCTCTCCTTGAAAAAGGAAGGTTTGAGTATCTTCAGAGGAGAATTTCTTCTCCAGCTTGCACAAACATGTAGATTTACAGCATGAAAAATTACGATTGCATTAACCAGCAGGTGTACTTACCTTTGATCTGAGAGGGGGTAGAGAACTTAAATAGGGATTTGTTCACTAAGAGGGTATGGTGAACTTCTAAGGAGAAATTCAAGCAGAAGTCTTAGAGAGTCAAGGTGCTCATGGGAATGCTCCATTTTAAGGCAGACTGTGTGTCCTAGTTAGAACAAATGGGACCAGTTCATCACTGGATGGGTGTAACCCAAAGCTGTGTATTCTATAGCCTTCCATGCCATTTCCCAAAAACTGTTATCAATGAACCATTTACACCATCTGCACATAGAGCCTGACTCCTCAGGCTATAAACTAGGTGCTAAGAGGCCTGAGAGATGGGAGTTGCTCTTGTCCTCACACCCATTAAGGAACTCCCCACCCTGAGGGAGGTACTGAGCATTCCTGCCTGAACTGGAGGATATATAATCTTGGAGTCTTGGGACTTTTTGGAACCACTCGTGGGATCCAGAGGAAGACTGCAGATCACCGCTCTCAACCAGACTGCAGACCACCACTCTCGACTGGACTGCAACCACCACTTTTCAACCAGACTGCAACAGGTTTTCCCCTCTCCTTTTACTTTAGACTCAGGGTCCAGAGAACACCACTCTGTTCATGCCCCAGGGTGCTGGGTTATACATTTGGGTTTTGTGGGTTAAAACCAATTGTTTGTCTGTATAATCATACTTATTGTATTATTTTACTAAATTATTATTCTGATTTATAATCTCTCTTTTGAGTTGAGTTCATTTCCCCTGCTGGTTTACCTTTAAGCCAGCACACTGTGACAGCAAACTTTATAGATCTATTTAGAGAGAAACTTGCAATTCCACCAAAAGAATTTTAAAAGAAGGACAAGCAAAATTCAGCTTTTATCAATGATAAAAACCTCATAGGTCATTATATATTGAGTTGGATGTCATTTGAATATTTCCCTGGCCAGAAGCAGTGAGACGGAAATAAGTGTTTCTAACAGTGGTTTAAAGTTTTAGCACAGAAAGGTTTTGAAAAGCATCTGCAAAGAGAGAAGTGGAAGGACAAGCATTGTGAGAAGGAAAAGACCCACAGTTCAGGAATGAGTGTGTAGTACTGAACTGACTCCACAACTCAGATAGAGTGAAGTGGGTCTCCTTGAAGAATATACTTAAGTTGGTAGAGACCATGAGACACCCCTTACCTAAGAGGTATCCTTGCTGTCAGGGGAGATAAATTCCTCAAAGACTGTGTGTAGCTAAAGCAAAGGGATTACACATATATGCCATTTACTCTGAAAAGTATCACAAGTCTTGATAGTTGCTTGACATTAATTGGTCTGTTTAACTAATCAGTGGAGGATCAGCTGTATGAAAAGCTAATTTCACGTGTGGTGGGAACACAAAATCTTTTGTTCTCTCATTTGTTTACAATAGGGGGTTTCTCTGAGGATAAGCTTCATCGAGCTGTAACTGTGTTCATCTGTGTCTGAGAAGTGCCATAACTTTGATTCTCACTTTCTGAGAAAATGTTTCTCTTCTTGGGGACTGCAAATAATGCAAACAGCTTGAGAGAAAAATGCCTTGTTTTGAATAAGCAGTTATTGTTCAGAAGAAACAATAATTTGTATGATGTTGAGGGATTTCTGTGAATGATAGGCAGTCCACAGTTCTGCTGCTATGGGCTTGCTAAGTTTCTGTCACTGAACTAGAACTTTATCTTGCTAATAACACAGAAGCCATAATTTTTATAAATGGAAAAAAAATGTATCTTGCAGAAAATAATGAGCTAGTATCATGATAACGTGGCCACCATGTAAGAAAACCAGTTAGGGTACTCTGAACAGATGTTTATTGAAGACTGTAGGATTGGATATGTACTTCATTTAAAAATATGATGAAATTACAGATTGAAATATCATGCACGGGCAGTGCAGGAACACCTGAGAGGTGCTGTGCAACTCAGCTGCCCTCACTGTAAATACAGAGGAGACTGCTTACTAGCAAGGACTGGACTGAGTAGGCCTGTCCAGTGCCGGCTTCTGGCTTTGTGCTTTTTCGCTTTGAGATTTACATAGGCAGTGGCTCTGGACAGACACAGCTAATACCACTGTCTGTTATTAATATGAAGATAATGAATCTAAAAATTAATACTGAACTGTTACTATTATTCAGTGGAGTTTAGAAGTGCAACTCCTTAAGCTTCTCTACTTAAAAAGAGTAATCTAAAAACACTAAGGTTGTGTCAATCTCCACATTTCTATACTCTGGATGTCTATCACACAGAACATATATAACCCAGCCAGCTTTGAAAAGGTTTTCCCTGTAAATTAGGCTGTAGAGAGCTCTACGTTATCTAATGCTACCCTCTGTGTGTTTCATAGCATGTCACTGTGCCACAAAGTCACTTTTTTTTTCTTTGTCCACAAACAAAAACTGTATGAACACCTTCCAGTTAACCCTGTAACTGGGGTTACAGGCTTCTGCTAAACACTCTGTTGTGTATCACATCTCTCAGTCTTTACTCACTCTTTTTTTCAAGCAAATGTGCTTCCTTGACCAATTAGTTCAGGGGGATTTTTTCACTACATTTCTATAGATTCTTTCTTATATGACTGAGATGACTTTTTTTCTTGGTTTTGTGGAGATGGGTGTCAATGTGTGAGAAAGTACATTGTATTTCAAGAAGGCACTTCGGGAAGTTAATGAGGGAAACCACCTCCAATATTCTGGTCACCTCCAAAAGATTTATATATGAGTGTAACGAGGTAGAATGACAACTTGGTCATGGAGCCACTTGTGCTGAGACAGTTTTAGAATCAGACAAAAATTTAGATTTTGCTTATTATAGGAATATGATGAGAAAATAGCACATTAAAGCTGTAAATCTAAGAACAGTCAGATGAGAGAAAAAACAGTTACACTTTCATAACCTCAGGAAATGAAGCTAGGCATTTGGATCATGCCTAAAACTGGATGGGTAAGATAAAAGGGTTTTTGGAACATTTTGTCAGTGCAGATATAATTTCTGTGACCAATAAGACAATCTGCTGAGTAGATCCTCCATTTGTGAGCTGAGCTTTTGTTACTTTTATGTTCACTTGGCACATGGAAGTGTTTTAGAAATCTGGACTTGAGTCCTGGTCGAATATTCTTAAAAATCTGGAGTTTAATTGGGGTAACATAGATTTTAGGTAAGCTTGAGATCTTTGTGAATGAAAGAAGGGCTGAGAGCTGTGTAGCCCTTTTCTGTGACAAATATTTATAGTTCTATTAGTACCACTATAACCACAACATTGATGAATAATTGGTGAAACGTGTTTTGGCTAGAATATGTTTTGCAATGATTCATTTAAAGTTCATCAGACTATTACTATGGCTGAAGAGATGCTTTAAATATTTCCTTGTTTTTTAATTTGGCTCATTTTTCAAAAGAGTTTTAATTAGCCTCATTCCTCAAAGCAAAGCAAGCTTTGTTGATACATTTAGATGTGATAAAGAATGTGTCTAGTAAGCTGAGGAGAGAAAAATCTGTGTCATCATGCCTTTTTTCCCCTTTTATTTCTTGCACTTATTTGTTGATGATTGATTTTAACCCAGAAAATTTTCATTTGAGCCATACATATAATGAAAAGACTCAGAACCAGTCTTTTTAAAAACTCTTTCCATTTTTTACTTTGTAGAGTAATATGTTCACATGCTGGCTGCATCTAATGATTCCAGTTAAGCCAAAAAAAAGTCTAGTTCTGGCCCACCCAGCACAGATTTTGATCCCCACTGTTGGTTCTTACTGTGTCCAGGCCATAAATCTGCTCTTCAGTCTTCCTTGGCATTGAACTATAGTGGTTCCTGATGGGTCTGAATTTTAGGGTTGTTCAAATGGGTTCCGGCTCCTGTTACAACATGTACAGCATTCATTGTTGACTATCAGTCAGCCCTGTGTCCTGACAGTATTGCTAAATTGTGGGCCTGAGGTGTGATTTAAAAAGGTCCTTAAAAATAGCCGCTGTCTTGAAAACTATAGTAGATACCTGGTTTACAGGCATTGCTATTCATAGCTTTTGCATGTTCAGTTTTATATTTCTCTGCGTTATTATTCTGAATATTGATCAAAAATGCTTCTTAAGAGACCTAATTCAGCTGCTTAATCTTAATCTAAAACTTGGCAGCAGTGCAAGACTTTCTGGGTTATTTTAACTTTAATCCTTTTTTAAAAAGATTTTAACTCCTTTATGTATGTAGAACTATACATATTTGTGCTGCAAATATCTATGCAAAGTATACATATATATAACATTCTATAAATACTATTAGAATTGTCCTGGTCATTTTATTCACACTACATCCTAAAACAGACTAATATTAATAGCTTTACACAAATAGGGAAAATGGAAACTGATTGCTTGATTTAAGAACAGGATGGGAAAAAACCAGTTATTTTCATAGCAAAACAGTAAATAATTCATATTTAAAACAATGAATCTACTAAATAAAATTTAATTAAATAAAAAATAAAAAAATTAATAGCAGAACCTAAACCACTGCATAAAAGTCTTTTTTCTTTTCAAGAACATGATTTGGTAGTCCTGTTTCTGTGGTGGGGGGAAACAGTTTTCCCCCTGAAGTTATAAAATGGTAAAACCCCAGGAGGTGGTGACCCTTGAGGTTTTACCCAATGAGCACTTCTGCAAGAGACCCAGTAGCAGAGAGAGAATTAGGCTCTACAGAGAGAGAGAGAGAAAGTTGAGGTAAGAACTGAACAAAAAACCCCCAAACTAACTCCTTGGAGACTCCTCCTAGAAAGGAGGAGGATGATGGACTCTTACTTGAAAGAGTCTTGAAGTGCTACAGCACTGCAGAAAGGAGCTGAAAAGCTCCGAGAAGGAATGTGGAGGGGGTGACCTTGCCCCCCTCCCCACTGCTTGAGACAGAGCACAGAGCTCTGCAAAGGGAATTTGAATCCCCTAAAGATATGGACTGCCACGAAGACCTCTGCACTTCATTGATATGACTGTAGTGAAGTGACCTTGTCCGGGTGAACACAGCCCACGGAAGAGAAGACCCTCACTTGGAGACGACAGGCCAAGGGGCTTGGATACCCCCCTCGTGTGTGCTGGCAGAGATCCAGCTACAGCTGCTGCATGCATGAGAGATAGACTGCTGCCCTGGAGAAACTGCTGCTCCGAGTGGAAAGGATCTCTTCCTTCTTCCCTCCTGGACTTTTATTTGGAGGGGAGAAGAGATTTGATCCATTATAAATACTTTTATGTCATGGTAGAGATAGCTAAGATTGTATATAATGTATTGTAGTATTTATTTGTACAGTCATTGTAATATATTCTCTTTCCCCCCATTTTGAGTCTTGTGTGGTGTCTGGAAACCCATCTCACACTGGGTTGAGATGTGGGAGGGGGTTTGGACTAGAGAATTGGATTTTGGGGTTCTCAAACCATGACATTTTCATATTCAGCAAAAGTTGCCCTAGTGGACAATTAGCTATTGACAGCAGAGGGGAGATTCTAGTTTGGTAGGGACGCTAGGGTTTTTGTGAAAACATTGAATGAAAAATTGCTAATGAAGCTTTTTTTGACAAGCTAGCATGAATAGCCATTGTAATATCATAGTCTTTAATAAATAATAAGGAGGGTCTTTTAGACACTTATTAGTAAAAGAAATTGTCCTGGTCATAGCAAGTGCTCACTCTGATCTGTATATTACCTGTTTGTGGTAATAATTCTCTGCTCTTATGTTGTGTGCCTGAGTGCTTTCTATGAAAGCATGTACCTCGTGATCTGAAAATCTTTCTTTCTCTTCTCTCTCCTATTCTCTCTTCCTGATGTATGTATGTAAGTATGTATGTATGTATGTATGTATGTATGTATGTATGTATGTATGTATGTATGTATGTGTATGTATTTATATCTGCAATACATGAAAAAAATTCAAACAAAAGTATGCTAATGCAATTCTTGGCTCCTGGGATTTAAATGGAGCTTAAGCATAAAGCAGTCTTGCAAAACTGTCATGGAGATTTACATCCAAAACACAATATTGTTTATCAGCCTTGTCACAGTGATGAGAAGGATACACAATCTAGAAGAGGAAATGGTGAAGAAACGAGATGATTGACATGTTCTAATGAAATACATGCATTCTAAAGCAGATTGAAATAGTTGTGGAATAATTGATATAACTGATGTAAATATGGTTGATGAAGATTTTATTCTGTAAAAACAAAGATCCAAGTCTCTGTAAAGCATATGCCTTACATTTAATATGTTGAATGTAGACAATTGATACTTTCCAATACAGACTGCCAAGTGCACAAAGAGCAAAGTTTAGTCAAAGTTCATTTTAAGGTCATACACTCAGTGCAACCATCAATCTGGGCAACCTCTCAGTAACCTCCATATACTTCCAGACAAGATCTGGGATCCTTTGTGTCCTGATTAGAGCATACAAGAGTAATTTGTTTTAAATAGGAAATTAAACAACTTTTTATAGTGCTATATGAGGGTCATAAAATGGTTCTTGAGGTGCATTGATGAGAGCTGTTTGAAATTCCTATTCCACATCTTGCTCCTGCAAAGAGGAAGAGCAGAATGACTGAAGAAAATAATTACAAACTCTTCATGGTGAAAAATCATGAAAGAAGAAGTCTTAACTGAATGGTAAAAGGGCAGATCCTTAAATGGCTTAATTTTTAGAGACGCTGTCTCTCCATCCCACTCTCAAGAGGCCATGTAGAACTCATATGCTTCTTGCACTGCATAAAGCATGCTGTCTGCTGGAGGCTGGCAGGAGCAATGCAGGACTAGGATTATGGCAGAAAATAGCAAAAGAAAGAAAAAGAAAAGAAAGAAAGAAGAGCTGTAAAAGTCAGCTGAATGTTTTCTCCATATGAGCATTGTAAACAGGGTGATAGCCCTGGTGATACAGGGACACTTTTTGGGTTTTTAGTGATTTTTTTGGAAGCTGGAGATTCCAGGAGCTAGTGTTCAGAATTTGGAGTCTGACTGAGTGGGGAGGGTGAGAATGATGGAAGAGGCAAGAGACCACGAGAAACCTGATGTCATGAGTGACATGAGACTTGAATTCAGACAAAGCAGAGGAGAGGACCTTCATCCTGGATTCTAAACCAAAGACAACTATTACTGAAGAGGATGTGCTCTCAAGAGTACACTTAGCATCTTTCTGCTTCTGCTTATGAGCCAAGTTTTGTCTATCAACATCGAGACTAATAATATTTTAATAATAATTTTGTCTTTCCTTTCTTGATCAGTGAAGTTACTTGAGTGATTCCAGACAGCTGCTTCCTGAGGAGCTGGCCTACTGATACACCTCCTATCATTCAAAAAAAATATTTAATGGGTTAAATCCAGTTTTAAAAGGAAAAAGTTGATTCAAATCTGTGATGCTTCATTTCTGTAACATGAGATTTACAGGTATTGAAATATTAACCCTGAAAATCATGATTTATGAATGATAATTGAAATCCTGAGAAGACCCTTTCTTGTACTCACTAGTGCTACAAAATCCTGATATATGAGAACCTGATATTATAAAAGAAAAGAAGGAAGGGAAAAATAAAGCATGATTGTGGAAGAAAAATATTTTTAAACTGTTTTAATATTAACACCAAAGGCCTGATTCCCATATCTTGAAAAAGGCAGTGGAATAGAAGCAGAGATTAGATGAAACAAAAATGAGTCAAATGCTTATACTAGATGACAGGCAAGCTCTGAAGATGTGGTGATGTGATTAATGGAAGACCCAAAATGTTTTCAAGTTTTTTCTTTAAACCTCTTTTATCAAGATATTGAGTTTTCTTGGGAGATTTTGCAGCAGTTAAATCACTGAAAACTAAGTTTCCTAGTTTCAGCATTCTGCTTCTTGTAGATGATGGAAACATGAAGCAGAGCAGAAAAAGTAGAAACAAAACTATTCCAGTGATTTAAAATTAATACACGTAGTTTGCCTTTGAACAATTGCTGGGGTTTTTTTACTGTATGCAGATCAGTTTTTTCAGTGCTGTGGCAGTAAGGAGAAGGTTTTTACTATTCACTCATATAGTTTTTCAATATTATCCATACACTCAGTTCTAATATTTTTTTTGGAAAATAAAGCAATTTTGAAGATTACCAGTAACACTACATCAATGTTGCCAGGGATGAAAGACATAGAGTAACCAAAAGAGGACATCCTTATAACATAAAGGGGCAGACATGCTTCAAAGCAAAACTGTGACACTTCTGTGAGCTAGAGATTACTAGCAGGTTATTGTAGATGTGACACTGTATGGTGACAAGGATGTGACTTTTGATGTGATTTCAATCACAGTGTAATTAAGGAAAATTTCTGCAGAATTCTACCAGTTAAGTAGCCACTGTGTAGGAGCCCAGACTACAGTACTGAAAGAGATCTCACATGGTCTCCTCCTATTCATCCCACTGCCTCATGGTTCACAGTGTGCCAGCTAGTGACAGGACAGGGGAAAAGCTGATAACCACATTGACCACTAATAAGCATCAAGCTGATTTATTATGAAAATAAAAATAAGAGACCAAACTCTTGCAATCTTTTACGATTCTAGGTTGCAAGTATCACAATCTCTTTTTTTCTCTTTTGTTCCTTGGTAAACGTTAAATGTGGTTACTTTCAAACATTTTAAGGAAATCTCAAATCATAAAGCAATTACGGTTATTTTTAAAAATAAAAATGTGACTGGTAGCGTACTCTGATGAATAAATGTCAAGTAGTGAGAAAAAACGAATTGCAGATCACCTGCATTTATATTGAAAAATTCTTCTTCAAAATTATTTAGTGAATAGTTACAAAAAATTCTCAGACTTAGGAAAATCTGGATAATTCTTTGGTTTATTGAAGTCTAGAGTGGTTCCTAAGTGATTTAAAATCACAAAAGACAAAATTGCAATTTCAGGAGACAGAAATTGCAGTTTACCTCATGGTCTTGGACTTGATGATATTGAAGGTCCTTTCCAACTTAAATGACTTTATGATTCTCTAATTCCTCTTTGGAGTCTGTCTGATCTGAGACCAGGGTCTTGCAGCAGAGATGCAAGTGACAGGACTAGGGTGGGTAGTAAATAACATCTCTTCTGTGCCTTATCAACAAGTTAATCAGCACGGAAGAAGAAAAGTTTGTGACACGCATTGGACAGGGATGATTGGGAAGGCAGAAGAAGATTAGGGTTGGAGTTGATGATCTTAAGGGTCTTTTCCAATCTTCAGTTCTATGATAAGACAGGGACAGAAATGAAAAAGGCAGAGAAATTGACCAGAGCTGGCCAGGCAAGACAGTCTTCCAAAATTCCAGAAATAAAGCTTGCATCATCCATGCAAGAAGTACTGTTGGGGAAGACCCGCCCAGGCATGACATGTTTCTTACACTGCAGTAGCCATGGTACAATGGAAACTTACTGAAGGGTTGGCTCAGTGCAGAGGTAGCCAAAACCTCAGTTGCTGAGGCCATGAATTTTATCCTATTGAAAGAGCTCAGCTGCCCAGGAAAAACACATGCAAAAAAGGCGACACCACAGTTTTCTAAACTATTGATATGAATGTGAACAATGCTACTCAAAAACCCAATTTTCATGTATTAAATAAATTTTGCAGTGCTTTATTGCTTACAGTTAACTTGCTCTGCAGTGATACACAAGTGATTTGCAGACTTGAGTCTGCAAATAGAATCAAAAGCTGCTTGGGTACTCCCAAGGTTATAATTTCACTGAGAAATTCTCTTATGTCGTAAACTGAACGAGTTTAGTTGAACTATTTAGTCACAGGAACCCCAAGATGAAAATTGTAGCCTTGTAATGTACAGCAGGCAAGACTTCATTCGTTAACAGCTTTAAGAGGGCCATTTGTAATGACTAAATCTTCTCTAAAGACTTGAGGATCCAGTAAAATGATTTTCATACCTGAAAAATGAGTGGGGTTTTTCCCATCTATTTTTGCCATTTTCTCTTTGAAGGAGAAAATGTCACTTTTTTATTGAATCAACAAGTAGTTTATAAGTGTTACTGGCTTAAATTTGATCATAAAAGAAGAGAAAGTTTGAACTACTGTAGCTTTTTATCTGGCTTGGATAAAATTTCAAAGTGCTGTCACTTGAGTCACATTATCCTCTGCTGATGTCAGTGACATATCAAAAATAATCATACAGTTCTGACAGAGATTAACCAATGCTGAGTTTATCCTGAATCTATAGAAAGGTCATCAAGTACTTACATATTATTCATATCATAGTTACCTTTTCGGTCTTCAACTTAGAATGACAAATGTGTTTACTCTAAATCATGCAGCAGACAAAAACCCCAAACAAAACTAGACCAAACAAAATGACATATCTTAGCAAAAGCTAAAGCAAAAGCAAAAGCTGAGAGCAAGAGCAGCCTACTGCCTAGATCAAAGCTTTATTATTTTATAAATCTTAGCAGATCTGTGTTGATTTTTATAGGTCATCCTGAAACAGGTAACTTTAGTGAATAATTTGAGAAATAAAATGCAAAAGAGAGGAGTTTTTAGAGAATACATTTGATGTCTTTGTTCTCCCTGTCCTTGATAATAGAGAAGTTATTTGGCATAACTGCGTTTACTCTGTATAATAGAAAGTTAAACCAAAATGCTTCATTTGTGTCACTTCAATGATATACACACAAAAATCTTGAGAGACCTATCAGGAAGCACATTGGCATGCACTATATTTTACATACAAATTTAATATGTAAGTTAATAATTTATTTACTGTATATTTTATGGATTACTTTTGTGGGTGAGACAATACCTGTGCAGCTCTGACACAAGAAATGAGATTCAGAAATTGCCTGGCATGTGATAGCATGATACTGTAGTACCAAACACCTATACCACCTGACATGTGCTGCTTCCAACAAGAATCAGCGATAACCAACTGTGGTCTCAAGATGCCAGTTAATAAAACAGAACCTCTAACTTTCCATGTTGAGTAAGACTGGAATATATTCATATCTGCAATTACTTGTTTATGTGCATGCATAAAAATCTATTTTAAAAACCAATACATATCCAATGCATATCAATGTAGAGGAATTCTGAATCAATCTTACTCATCACCAGTTGTCTAGGTTTCGCTTTGTTTATTCCTCTCTACTTTTTAAGTATGCTGTGGCATGTTATCTAATAGGTCTCCAAGACAGAGGTTATTAAATAAGGGAACAATATGAGAGAAAGCAATTTTTAAAGAAGGTTAGATAATCAGGTCACTTAAAAGAACTGCTATCACACATTTCTCAACATTTTCGAGACTCAGTATCTACTTCCAATTGAAAGATAGTTGTATTTTTCACGGTGGAAACAATATTTTGTTTTCACACTTTCCTGGTTTCAACAACATAAGCACTTCAGGAAAACATTAATTTGCGTGAATTTATAGCCAAGATGGGTAAGGCCAATATTGGCCACAAAATGCTAACTTTTTTGTCAATTATTTCAAACAATGGATGAGTGGTTTCCATCAGCACTTGCAATATGTAATTTACTGAGTATTTCAGGCTATTCTTTGGCATCTTAATTTCTCCAGCAGTTTTCCCATGTCAAAGGCAACTGACTACTATCTCAGTTATTTATATTTCCAAGTGAATTAACAAAGGCAGCTTTCATAGTTTTCTTCGGTGTTTCATACCACAGATATGCCTGGTTGGAAAAGTAGGTTTATATTGAATCGGCCTTGAAAATAACTTTAAGATGATTTATGGAAAAGGATTTCACATAATGACTGCATTTGGTAAAGCTGAAAACTTCTTTGTTGGTTTTGTGACTTTGAGATGTTCCCAAGGCCTGGGGGATGAACTCTATGTCTTCAGCCCCTCTTCTAGAGATATCAAATCCATTACATAAAAAATGTCCTAAAACCTATTTCCTGCATTGTTTCTGTTGTTCTCTAAGGAACAGTGTGTTACAGAAAACAAACTTGCAAGGAAATTCAGAGCAGAGATTTTTTGCAAGTAATTTGTTACCCTTACGGGAAAGATTATTTTGCTTTTTAACAATCTCCAGTAAAGTCCAAGTCTGAATCCTGTGAAGTGCAAAGCACATAGTGGTACTGCCAGAAAACAGCTGCTGTCTTCAGCAGGGTCTTATGGCTCTTGGAAATTTCTATCAAGCCTACAACACTTTTCAGGGTTTGTCTGCAAATAAACATGATCTTAAATCCAACAGTTCAGGAGAATGAAAATAAGACAATAAAATGACCATCCTACATGGTCTGGAAGGATCTCAAAACAGTTGTGGTTGTTATCAGCCTAGACAAAACCACAAGTCATGACTTCATTCTGAAACAAGAAATGTTCACTTTAACTGGCAGAAAAAATTAGCTACACCCAACATCAATTAAAGAAGGGAATGAATGCTTGGGAAAGGGCAACATGATTGTTTGACAAGCGACAAATATTGGAGATTAGATGGACAAATTAATACCTGAAAAACACCCAGAAACTTATGTGAGTGACCTGCTCTGTATTTGTCTTGAGTACTCTTTTATATCAGCATATAAAAAACCAGAAAGTCTTCTTTTCCTGTTCTACCTTGAACCCCCCTCATGTTCTGTCACTTTTAGCTACTTAATGCAGAAAATCATGCTTTACGTAGTCGAAAGAAAGAATAGAAAAACAGTAAAAGTCATTGTATAAAAGTGGTGGTATAAAAGCAGTTTGATGCCTCCTTTGGTATTTGTAGGAAATTAAAAGAGCCCCCTATTGCTGAGAATGAAAGACTATTGTTCTGGAAAACCAAGAGCCATTAAGCTAGTTACACATTTGCATTGATTTGGTGAAAACTGAATGAAGTTAAATTAATACAAGCCAGATGTAAACCAAGTTAAATGTGTTCACGTAGGGGTTTTCAACAGTTTAATTGATTTAAAATTATTTTTGTGCATAAACAAGATCATGTATCTTTTTTTCTTCTCATTTGCAGACTGAAAATTTGGTAATCATTTCAATTTGGATTTTGATAACTCTACATTAAAAACGCAGCTGTATTGCTATGTAAGCATGAGTCTCCTGATAATTAATACAGTGTATGCCCTTTCAGAAAGAGACCTCAAATTCATGTTTTCTTTGTAGCCAAATACCATACGCAAGCAGTTGTCTTCAAACCTGGTGAAAAGACACCTTGGGTGGCAGAATCAGAATCACATCATTGTGATTGGAGGAGGACGAAATGGTATCCTGAGACTACACTTGTACATTGCAGCGTATGTAATATCATGCAAGCTCTATAATAATGCTCAGGAAAATATTAATACAGAGCCTGGCCATGGGCACAATGGGCTTCTCCAGTACAGTAGGAAGAGAGCATTCCTGGGGCCTCTTCATCTGTCCCACTTCCATGTCACTTCATGCTTCTTCCTGAAAAATTCCTTCTGTCAAATGGGCATTAGCAGCAACTTACCGTCATGCATGTTCCATGCTATTTATCAGAAAAGAAAGAGAAAAACACTTCTTAGGACATACGAAAATGAATAATGTCATTTAAATTTCATATTGCTATACTGACAATAGTGTAAAACGATGACATATTTTTTTGTGATTAAAATTCTGCAATGGCATTGGCCTGAAATGCGTGTTTAATATCAGATCCTTTCCTGAGTATGTACTACTGTACTATCCCTCTAAATGCTTTATTGTTCACATTTTTTAATACTCATGCCTATTCCTTCAAGTTTCCAAACTGCCAGGGGTATGAGCTGAACAGGTATCTCCTGGTATTTTGGTTTGTAGTGAGACAGATTTGCTACCTGTAAATATGAGCAGGACTGGGAAACCATTCCTCTTCTGCAGCTGAGAGCATCACTGGCTATTTTCCATCAATAACTCTCTCAATATCTCCATCTCTGCATCTCACCCCTCACTGACTTTCTGTGGTGACAGTTTTGACAAGGGAACAAGGTACAGTCTAAGGTCTTTACCTGTGGTCCTTAAAATCAATGGCTTGGTGAACACGCAGGCAGAGAGGAGAAATTCACAGAACTACTAAAATAAGTACTAAAAGTTTCTGAAAAGTGAGGAGTAAGGATGGCCCATGGCCATCAACGTGATGGACCGGAGGGATGACATTAATGTCATGTAATACAGAAATGAAGGACAGGCCATTTCTGAGGTGTAAACCTGTACACACAGAGGTAAATGCTTCTGTATGTACATATAAAGTAGAAGGAATACAGTACTATATCAAAAAATGGAACAATGCTGCAGACTTACTCTATAGCAATGTACACATACACATGTAGCAGAAATAAAGATTCTGCAGGAACTAATACTTGATTTCAGGAGAAAAGTGATCGAGTTGTTAAATTAAACCAGTTTAAAATAGCAGGCGCTGAAAGTTTCATATATCTAGCCATTCAATGTGTCTCCTTAAAAGCCAAGATGCATGTATAACATGCTAAACTCACTGAGACTTGTGTTTATTCTTCCTAGTTTGTTTAAAACCAATAACTCTTTGTCATAATAAAATAGACATAATTTACAGCATTTAATTATAACTTTAATTTTATTTAATTAACATTAAAATTAAATTTGTATAGTATAGTTCATAATAATGATGCAAACAATTAATTAATCCAATTTAAAATTTAGCACTTGATGTATTTACTTGCTAAAAACTGTAAACTTCTTTTTAATAAAAGTTAATAACTGTGATTTGATGAGTTATTTTCTGCCCCACTGTGGATGTTTTCATGATTAAATATTTTACATCTGGTAAGTCAAGATGTACTATTTTCTCCTCATCAGAATTTTGTGCAGGCTGAAGTCACTTCCATTCTCCCAGAGCAGTAAAACCATTTGTAAATCTAAATCATCAGTTCCCACAGTTCTGTTTTCTTATCTCTTTTCGATTGCAAATAGCTGCAGGAGTTCTTCACCTGAAAAAGATTAATTCTTGTCAGTGAATCATGCTCTCTTTTTTTGTTTCAGGGTTCTCTTTGAGTTTCTGGGATACTTGAATTGAGGGATCCTAACACCTGCATGAAAACTATTGAGGCCTCTGAACCTTTGTCACAGGCTACCCTCCTCCAAGGTACTCACTACTCACAAAAAAGAAATTAAAAAAATCTGAAGAGCAGATTCCCCCGTGTCAGAATTTTACTGGTTCTCTGACTAACGGAGATCCCTCCTGGGTGAAAATGTCCTATATTGAGGTATTAAACAAAAACTGGTAAACTTCCTAGAATTTGGAAATTCTTCTTCTATAAAGCAAGGAGTAACAAAAAGACAGAGTTTACAGCCTAAGAGTGGATATTAGTGACAACTCATGTATTTCATTTTGTTCTCCTCTCTGGTCACTGAGGGTGACAAACATGCTCCTTATATTTCTAGTAGGTTACATTAAGATGTAGTCACAATTTCTTAGCAATAAAATCAACACGAGATTCAAGTTATGGAGGAGATGGGCAAACCTCTTTTCCCCATTCTAAAAAATCATGGCACTTCCTATCCTATTCCTATTTTTTTCGGTGGATATGAAGAGTTTCATGAAAGTATAGAGAGACTTTTTGGTCTGTCTTCGTGTTGAATTTGCCTATCACACTAAAAATTCATTGGATCAGAAGCTACCTGCAATTGTATATTTGTACAGTGTTTATTATAATAGGAATTTACTCCTCAGTTGAGACATAATACACATTGTTGATAACAATAATTTCAAGCAGTGATAAAAGTTATGCCTCCCAACAGTTTCTCTGCTTCAAAAATGATACTAAAATCAAGTAGTAAACTCTGGTCCTCAAAATTTGGCCTTCTGGTTTGCTTAGGCAGTGCTTTGTCATTTTAAAATATTGCCTGTGTTTATCTTAACTTTGGATAACTATGTCAAGCTTAGAGAAAATCCCATTGTAATCAATGTGTGTTTCTTTTTTTACATGTGTACCTCTACTTTCTTCCTATTGTCATTATTTTACAGTGCTTCGAGCACTGTCTCCAGTGAGCTAACAGCCAAAAGGACAAATAACAGCGGAAGGGAGAGAGGAAGGTGCAATTGGAATACATTAAAAATTTCTATGCATCTTTCCCTTGGAGCATATGAAAAGTCTAATCTAGTTTTAGAGGTGCTAAAAATTCCAGGAATATGTTCTATACTTGTATTATCATCTCAGTCACAAACACAGAATTGGAATTGTCTTTTAATGTGTTTTTTCAGCGATAACGTGGCAAGGAGCCATATTGAGGGTAACTCACAATTATTATGCTGTATCATTTCTTTCCAGTCCTCATTTGAGTAAACGTTCAAACATACTTCAGGAGGTACATAACTGTGTTAGCATATGTTTCCATTGAAGTGCATTTGCAACACGTCTAGAGTTGCATAGTCTTGCAAACACACACAAATTCCCTAACAGTCAAATGAACTTGCTTTATCCCATTTTATTCCCAGAAATTAAACCTAAATTAGTAACCTATTTAGATATCATTTATTACCTGTTTCTCTGATGTGATGACTAATTAAGGCAATAAAATACTTATTTATGCTATTCAGATTATGTATTGGGATTTGGGGAGGGGAGTTAGGTCCAAAATGCATCCCCAGGGCTGAATATAGAGATAATGCATCATTCTATAACAACTTTCTTCTGTAATTCACAGAACAGTCACTGCACAAACACCATCTTTCGCCAGGAAATAAGGTTGTTTCTTAAATCTAATGCACAACAATGCTTCCAAGACACGCTTTAAAATCAACTGTGCCTTCTCATGTTATAATTGTAATCTGTAAGCATGTCAGAAAAATAAACAGTTAAGTTCAAGTTTAAAACAAAGCAAAGCAAACCAAAACAAACAAAACCCCTGCCCCATCTGTCAGATTGCATGTATGACATCATCAGATATTCTGCACTTATTTGCAGCCATTCAGACCAACCTACCCCACAGTCTAAACTTTGTGCTGCAGCTCTCTTTACAGGATCAGCGGGCTGGAAAATTACCACATGCTGTCACAGTTAGCTCAGTCAGGTCTTGTTATCATTGTTTCCAATGAATCCATTCATTCCATTATTTTGCATATTGGGCAGACGTTCTACCGCAGAGACTTGAGCCTCAGTAACTTCAAGGGCCAAATGTTAATGGACCCCTATTTTCAGCAGAATAGCAGTGCGATACATGGGAAAAAATACCCAGACAGCTCACTGACACTGGTTTAGGACCTCTAGACTTAGGGTGTACCCTGTAAAGAGCTTTTATATAAACAAGGATTCAATAAACAAAGAATATCTTCTCCGTCAATATTCATAACCCATAAATTTTTCCTTCTTTTCCCCCTCCTTCGCCCTGCAGAGCAGCATAGCTCTTCAGATGCAAAGAGGCAAGAAAGTGGTATGTATGATCAATGGCTTTTGCACAGCAAATCCGTAGGATGTGTGCAAGAAACCATACAACCAATCCTGATTTATAAGGGATATTATAGAGCTCATGACTGGAACAAAGCAGTTTTATTTTGAGCCTGCTCTACTATCTGTGTGGCTGATAATGGAGCATGTGATTGTGGAAATTTAAACACGTGATTTGTGTATGCGATGGCTGATGTGTCAAAATGAAGGCACAGCATGTCTATCTGTAATTCCAGGGCATGGAATTTAAGTAAAAGGATAGCAGTAATGACAAATTTTATTTTCCTCTTAGGAAACCAAAAAGCTAGGCAACGCTCAGGAAACACATAGTAAATTTTGAGCATTCAGAAGAAAACATACATCAACATAAAGAAAAATGTGTTTAAGTTACAATGTTGTTTAAGTTACAATGTGTTTAAGTTACAAATCTTGATAGTGTTTTTATTTTTTGGTTGGTTTTGCTTTTAGGCCAAGTGATTTCTCAGTGGTTTCCCATCCACATCCTTGACTTTAATGAGCTCACTAGAACTTGGTTCTAATACGAAAGAGCTCTTGGAACAGGCTTCCCAGGGGAATGGTCGTGGCACCAAGACTGTCTGAGTTCAAGAAGTGTCTGGACAACACTCTCAGGAACATGGTGTGATTCTTGGGGCTGGGCTGTGGAGGGCCAAGAGTTGCACTTTGATAATTCCAACTCAGGATATTCTATGACACTATGATTACTTTCGGATAGCTCCACTGGCTCCAGTTCTTTCACCCAGCTTTACCTGACCATGGATGGGGATACCTGATCATCCATGGGGATGGAAATTGGTAGTGCCTCCAAAGGGGAGGCATCCCTGCCATTGCCAGTTATGACATCTCAGGGGCCCCACTCTTGTTAGAAAGAAATTCCTCCTTCATATTCCTTGATTTGAACAGAGTAAAGTGAATAAGATTAAAAATGTTACTTGAGAGCAAGTTGCAAAATCCTTCATTCCAAGAAGGAGTCAGTTTAAAAATAGGTTAAAAATTAATCCAAAAAGAGAGAGAGAGAGAGAGGGTGTCTCTGTATGCCTGGGGCTTCGCTGCCAGATCTGAATAAACTCTCCTGTTCCTGATACCAGGCTAGCACTCGGGAGGGAAAGGATCTGACCTTGGTGTCTGATGCCGGCTGCCTTTATTTCAGGTACTAAGTATTCTCTTCCTATTATTTTCACTGCCACTGGACAGCAAAGGTCTTGATAACATGACCTGGCTGCTCTCACTGTGACAGCATTTGGCAATTAGCTGAATCCACTGGCATTTTGAAAATTGAAACACAAGTCTCAGCTTTTCTAACTTGTCTGTAATTAGAATAGCTGTTATTTCAGTTAATTTTGTGGTATTGATAGTTCAAAGCTCTCCAAGGAGCCTCACAAAAGTCAACAGCACAATATATCTTGTTTTCTGCAAACATTTTGAGAATATTAGGCCAAGATCCTGAATGTATGAGAAGAATTCATGGTATCTCTCTAAAGCCTGGCTAAAATATATTCCAGGTGGTAATAAGATATGTTAAAATCCTTGCACCATCCAAAAGCTAGATTAACCCCTTTATATTTTATGTAACATGTTCTGTTTCAACTAGGATTATTTCTGTGTCTGGCAGCTAATTTTAAATAGTTCCTCTTTTCAGACAACATTAAGAGGCAACGTGTGTCAAGGCTAGATTTCCTAAGCGAAGACCTCCAAGCAATCATCATAAAAATTTTGTAAACCATAGATAATATCTTGGAATAAAGAGAATTTTTCAGAGTATGAAATGTTTCATTAGGATAAACATTAGAACTTAGTGTTGCCACTTTTAATACAATATTTTCAAAAATATCTTCCGGAGTTTTAAGCTAAGCATAAAAAAAGGAGACAAAAAAAAAAGAGACTGAAGGGATGAGAGAACACAAGAAATAAATAGCACTTTTATAAATTCAGTTAGTTCAAGCAATCTGAAATGTGGTATTTTGTCCCTAATTCTTCAAGATTAGTATACATGCATGTTTTTGACAATGTACTTAGGAGATATGGGATCTGGAAGAAGTGAAACAGTAATGAATTAATAGGAATGGGCCTTGCTTTATGTGGTCTTTTAAAACTGTATTACAAAATACACAAATTGCACTATTCAATGCTCCGCTTTCTTACCAAGCTTAAAGTGTTAAAATTAACCACAGGATTCAAGGAAACTTCTGGACTTGAAGTATAAGCACAAAAAGTGACTTTCATTATTTGCTTCAAGAATGGAGGCATTTATCTGAAATTCTGGGGAGATCTTGTTTGCATTCTCTGGTAGGACTAGATGCACCATAGCCCAGAAAGTTTAAAAGCAAAAAACCAAAAGCAATAACAACAACAACAAAATAACTTACATGTTTGTTTTGACAGTCATCTTCTCCTAATAAAAGTGCAGGTAGTTATATGACTGATTCAGTGTCCTGAACTGTAGAAAAGAAAACAACTGCAGAACAGCTGCCACTGAATTTGGTGGGATTTCAACCAAGAAATACTATTGACATTCATAAAACCCACAAGAAAGGGCATTCAAAGGCATACAAGGGCATTCAAGGACATACAAGGCATTCAACAACCTCTGCATTCTTGTATCTTTACCACCTTCCATTCTCTTTGCCATAAAGGACTAAAAATATTTCAGCAAAATATGTGAAAACAAGGTAGAATTTATCTATATGACCCATTATAACAATTTTTCATAGTTATGTTCTGTTACATTTCTGTATTTCATGTTACATTAATATAATAGAATTTTAGCATTTGATTACCCTGGTAAGATATGACCTTTGAATCATTTAAAAAAATTTCATATCAGATTAATGAAGACAAAGGCTTACACATTCAAAAGACAGCATGTAAACTCCTGATAGAACATGACAATTTTTTTTTTAATTTTTGCTTGTGTATGTTGCTAATGTTTGTTTGCCTTTCAATATTTTCCTCCAATTTTTCATTATGGAACTTGGAAAATTACCACATTATCACTCACTTTTTGAAGAAGTAAGTAAACCAGGCAGCATCGTAGTAGTAGTCAAATTTTAAACCGTTATCATACGAAGAGCTGTGATAAGAAACGATGATTGCCATTGGGGAGGATTACATGAGAAAACAAAATCAGAAACAGTGCAATGAAACCACTGGAATTGGATGGAGATCAAGAAAAATTCCTAGAGGAGATATTTTTCTAATGATTCAGCAATTGTCTCAAAGAAGTAGTGAAAGCCCCTTTACATTATGTAGTCAATGTTAAACTGGAAAAAAAAAGTATTACAAGGCGCTATGTGGGAAATAATTCCGTGATAGGTGGTGAGAGAATCTGGTTGTTTTTATTTTCACTTCCCCCGATGCAATGATTCAAGACTGGCTAGGAAGATGAAAGACTAATGGTGTTTAATGGATTGCTGAGATCTTGTTTGATTGCTACATGGTTGGTTTTTTTTCTTTCAGAAATTAAATAATTTAAGAAGAGAAGAAAAATACTGTTTTATAGCTTCTGGTTGTCTTTTTTCCTCTAGTCAGATTAATTTAAAAGGAGTGAATCAACACTCTCTCAGAGTCTGCACCACAGAAAAGAATCATCCATAATGCAGGTGGTAGAAAGGCAATGATGCAGCGTGCCTGCACTGGTGAATGAATTTCGGATGAAGACTTAGTGTATATTAACTTTCTGTTTCCCTTAATATTCTGTTGTAATTTGTCCTCTCTTGTATTTTTAATAAACTTCATAATACCTCTTAAGAATTTTTTAGGAAAAATTTCAGAGTGTCGGGAAAATCTGGAGATGACTGGTGGAAAAAAGATCATAGGTACTTTATTGCCTATGAAACTCTATAGCCCAATTCAAAATCCTCTCAGGACCCTTTCTCATTAAGGCAGCATATTTTCTGGAGCTCACAAAGGATCTGACATACCAGAGAGGGTATTCTGGCAGTATCTGGAATAGGGAAAAGGAAGGAAATGATTAGAGAAATCCAGGAATGCTCCACTGTGATACACACCAATATGTAAAAGGTCATATGTCATGTTTTGCCTTGGGCTTGTGCCATCTCTGTGTCTCTTGACTGTGAAAAGGGCAGATTGAAAGCAGCAGTTCCTGAATTTATTACCACAAGGAGCTATTTTTTTAGACTGAAAGGCTACTAATTACAGCATGCCTTGAAACCCATAATTCTTGTTGGTTTGGTTTGGTTTGGTTTGTTTTTTTTAATGAACAAGGTCAATCATTTCTCTTCTACCATCTGTTCCCCTCAGACTTTTTTCTTCCAATCCCAGCCTATGTCTTTGAGATCTGAGCAATATTTTTGGCATCTTCTGGTGTGTTTTCATATCTCTCTTGTCAGCCTAGCTATGTTTTCTTCTTTGATCTTAATCAGGGTAATGGATAATTCAATTATTTTCACAGCATCCTGGACTGCTAGATGTCTTCTGCTTTTTTTCAGTAGATGCTGTAAACTTGCTATCATTGTTTCTGGCCTTTTTCCATGCTAGGTCTGTTCAGCTGAACAGCATTGCTTCAAAAGGAGGATGAGGGGGAACTGTCTTGCTCTCTACAACTATCTGAAAGGTGGTTGTAGTCAGGTGGGTGTCAGTATCTTCTCCCAGGTAACAAGTGATAAGACAAGAGGAAGTGACCTCACATTGTACCAGGAGGGAGGATTAGAGTGCATATTGCGAAAAACTTCACTGAAAAGGTGGTCAAGCCTTGGAACAGGCTGACCAGGGAAGTGGTGAAATCACCATCCCTGGAAACATTCAAAAAGCATGTAGATGTGGTGCTTGGGGACATGATTTAGTGGTGGACCTGGCAGCATTAGGTTAATGGTTGGACTCAATGATCTTAGAGGTCTTTCCCAATCAAAATGATTCCATGATTATATGTCATTAGCAGCATCTAGATGTCTGCCTAAGGCCAGACTATTTACAGGAAATGGCTGAAACAAGCTAGGAACTGAGTAAAGTAGATTACTTGAGAAGAAAATATCACTGGCAAAATAGCCACCCCTTCCCCTGTTGCGTTGCTCCTAAAGGTAGTGGCCTCCAGCAAGCTGGGCTCCATGTGCCACAAAGGGCACCAAATAGAGCCTTTGCCTTCCCCACTTTAGGAGCTGAACCTTGAAGAACCCACTTTGTTACATAAAGCTTTCAATCCTCAGCAATAGAACAGGCACAAGGTGAAATTCCAGCAATTACTATGGTTTCATGTCATGCTGGAGATCACAAAATGTTAGAAATAATAATGTTTGGAAGAAGTGCCCCTGTTGGCACTGTGTCTGTAGCATGCTGCAGTTGTGTCTGTTGTATTTGAGATTAGGAGTTAACATCACCACAGTTCATTTTTAACATCCATTAAACAGACATAATAGCACAGTACCCCCAGCACAGATGTGTTGCAAGGCTTAACTAATCATTGTGCTCTTGCAAAGTGCTTTGAGACCTCAAAATGAAATCTAGCATTAACAAGAAAAGTATTATAGTTATGCAGCAGTTGGGGAGCAAAATCTCGGAGAGGCTGTAAATCTGCTACCATTGTGTTTGCTGATAGGTCTGTCAGCTGAAGGAAAGACATGAATATTTAAACATTTATTTAATTATTAAACTGCAGGTCTACAAAAGCCATACTCATGACTCCACTGATGTCCTAAGTGAATTCTATCTGTACTGTGAATCCAGAGCTGTACAACTAGGGAAATTCACTTTTCTTAACATGCTGGAAACTCAAATGGCAACTGCGGAGAATCCAGTTCTCAATATTTCACCTCCATCCCTCTTCAGAAGAACAGCCAATCCCCTTCTACCAAGCAAAATAGTTCTTAGATGTTCTGGAAACAATATTAACCTCTTACAATTACTAACTGCAGGCAGGTTCAAAGTCCTACAAGTAGTTAAATTTTAAATTTCCTCTGTAATTTTCACATAAAGACTGTATTTTCCATTTGCTTCTTGCCTTCAGGCCCAACTCTGACACTTTTGGACTTCTCCCTTGGTGTTATATGTGTCCTCCAGACCCTCTTGGGTCTTGTATCTTGTGGACTGGAGTCAAAACTTCCTCTTCTGGTGGTTGATTACAGAGTTATGGGTGTCCTTAAGTGAAATACTCTCCTGAGACATCCTCAGCCCAGTACAGATGCATATGAGTCATTTCAGTTTAATGCATCTATGAGGCATCCCTCTTTATGGACAAAAGTGGTATGGTGTATGTAGTGCTTTGAATCTTGTTGATCACAAACTTGCTGCTTCCCATGCATCAATTCCCATCGGGTTTGTCAGGGTACAGTGATTTTCCAAGATACTGGGGTAAAGGGACATCATGGACTAACTGAAACCACAGAGGAAATGCCAGCTGCCAACATGGTGTTTATCAGTTCAACAAAGTCTGGTTCTGGATGTTGGCTATTTCTTCAGTCCAGTTAAAACTTTGGTAACAAATATGACCTCTTCAGTACATTTATTATTGAAAAGTCTTTTATTCACTGTAGTAATGTAAATAATCTTTTTCAAATAAACTGCTTGAAGAATTGGAAGCAAGAATTGGTACACGGAAAAAAAATTATCAGGGAATCCCCACTTCATAGGATTTGTCCGTATATTTAAATTAGATATTGCTAGTTTTGCATTCTGCTTTTAAAACTGTTTTGCCAGTTTATGGATAAAGTACAATTTCACATAACACTAAAATAACATCTTTTAGATACTGGCTATAGGACTAATTCGGAAAGTAAGAAATGCATTGTCTCACTGTTGTGCTTGGAAATATTCCTGAGGAGTCAAAGGAGCAGGCACATTTCAAGGGAAGAAACCTCCACAAGACGATAGGGATAAAGATTTTTTTATCAGTTAGAATTTCTTAGGGAAATAAACCAGCAGTTTTCATTAATAATACTAGAAGCAGTCAGAATCACACTGTCTGTCTAAAGATATGGTTAATAATTTTGAGGAAAAAAATTTGAGAGAAAGGAAAGAGAGAACAAGCAAAGATGGTTCTTAACACCATCTGTAATTTTTCCATCATCAAGGATTCAGACCTCTGCATCTTAAAATATTTTTAAAGAGTTAATATTTTCCAGTGCTTTTGTTTTGTATCTATCCCATTCTATTCTATTCTATTCTATTCTATTCTATTCTATTCTATTCTATTCTATTCTATTCTATTCTATTCTATTCTATTCTATTCTATTCTATTCTATTCTATTCTATTCTATTCTATTCTATTCTATTCTATTCTATACGTGTTATTTTGTTATGGTATGTTTTGTTTATGTTATGTTATAATAGAATCATAGAATGGTTTGGATTGGGAGGAATCTTAAAAATCATCTAGTTTCGACCCCACTGCCATGGACAGGGACACCTTCCACTAGACCAGGTTGCTCAGGGCCCCATCCAATCAGTAATTCTTATGTTTTGATGTAAGCGGATAGCTTAACTTTACATACTGTCAAGCTCTGAGAAACAGTGTTTGGAACTGTACTCTACGATTTGCAGCACAGAAATTGTTACGATCTCAGGAGTAACTTTTTTCTCAAGTTGTCACAAAATTGACACTGAACATTTGCGGGCATCTCACCACAGGAGAATGTGAGAATAGTGAGCATATCTTTTTTGATGAATAAGGTTACGCAAAGTTAAATGGGTGTTTTGAATTCCTAGGCTGTTCCTGCACGAAACTATGGCTTCTCTGGCACTATGTCTCAGATATTTAGGAAGATATTCTTTACTCAGATGGTAGTGAGGCACTGGAACTGGTTGCCCAGAGAAGTTGTGGATGTTCCATCCCTGGAAGTATCCAAGGCCAGGTTGGATGTGGTTCTGACCAATCTTGTCTAGTGGGTGGCACCCCTGCCCACGGCAAGGAGATGGAACTAGATGATCTATAAGATCCCTTCCGATCGTTCTATGAATTTATGACATAAATTAAATTATTGTCTAGATTTCAGAACTATGGATGGGACAACCTGTTTGTGCTGTTTGAAGAATGGTTCTTATGGACCTTTTTTTATCCTAGTGAATGTGTAGATGTCTCAAAGATGTATATGTATCTTTTTCTTCTGTCTACTCTAGTCTGAAACTGGGACTTGCCTGCTACTCTTATCAGTGAAGTCTGAGAGATCATGAGTGTTCGTGTCTCTGTTTTACTTGAGTGATCATGTATTGCCCACTGGATTCCATCTAGATAGAGTAGTTATAAACTCAACAGATTACTGCCAATTTTGTTATTCCTCTGTAAGTTATTCCAAATTCCTCAGAAAATTATTTGGAAATCAACAGTTTTACCCACTTGTTATTATTCTCAGCTAGGAGGACCCTCTAATTTAATACTCCAGCTAACATCCTTAGTCATAATCACTTCTTTTGTCTTCCATATTTATCTTGAGAATCTTTGGGGTTTTCTTCTGGCATATGCTGAAACTCACGTAACAGAAAGGAGAAAATGAGAGAGCCATGATTTGAGTTCCAGAGTAAATCAAGCAACAGTCATTAGAGCATTAGAAGAGATTTTGAAAGAAAGAATAATAAAAATTTAATAAGTGGTGTTAGTAAATGTAATGAAATGTCAACATGGATTCTCTAGAAATGGTCTTTTGCTAAACTAACTGGATACCTTTAGAAGTTTTTATTAAACTGGTTTATAGATAAATAGTTTTGATGTAGATACAGATAGAAATATAGACAGATATGGATAGATAAAATCTGTCTGACTTCAGTGAAACATCTGATATGCTTCTATAATGGAAATTCTCTGTTCAGCTGACAAAATGGGGGTTACTAGAAAAATGTGACATGAATATGGAGCTGAAAGCAAAGGGGTGAAATGTGAAAGGAGAAGCATCAAACAGGAAGGCAATGGTCATTTACTTCCTAATGGCACTAGTATTCAGCTCAATCTTCATCAATAGTGACTTAGTCATTAATTACCTTGGTCATTTGGTGGAAAATTAATGGAAATGAAAAAATGAACTAATGGAAATTAACAAGTGCTCAAAATTAGGAGCAACACTGGAAGTTTCAACTACAGGTAGAGTGATGACTCTTGATAATTGGAATAATATGATCTAGATACAACTGGAAGTAGAAAGTGCAGAGCCTTTAATGTAGGGACTAAAAACACAATAATTTTTAAACTATTTTTTCCTTAAAATATCTAAAGATATTTTTCATTGAATGACTTGAAGTCATCAGGAAACAAACTTACTTCAAAAGTAGTGGTGACAATGAAGAAAGAATTCGGGAGTTTGTTGAATCTGCACTGAGTAATACTCAGGAAACATTTTTCAGTGTTAAAAACACATTGATATAAACTAAGTTGTGTTGGAGAAAGAGATGGGAAAGTATGTCAAGGCATTTTAACTCCTGATAGATACAATGACTCAGATAAATTCAGGGCTTATGTAAATAAAGGGCTTCAAGGAAAAAAACAAAGGGAAGAGACAAAGTACCTCGTACTTGTACCAAAGTAGCAAAGTACCCAATGTCCATGACAAATCCTGTCTGGGAGAGCAGAACTAATATTTTTTTTTTAATTTCAATGACCTTCTTGAGAAATCCAAAACTTAAAAAAACTTTTAAAAAAACCCAACCAACCAAACAACACCCCCCCCCAACAGTTTAAAACAAGAAATGTACCTGAAAAATAAAAGCAAAGTGCAAGAAATTAAGAACTTGAACATGTTTTTCATGTTGATTGGCTGTGTTTTGATTTCTTGATTTTGAATACTCCTGTACTCATCAGAAAGATCGTCAGGGGAGTTTAGTCATCAGTAAAGGCTACCTGGACTATTTACACAAAAACTGTTCTATCAGAAAGCATCAATTTTCAGCAATGAAGGTCTGCAAATGCACCTGTTTTGATGAAATTTTTGACCGTCATGCAACTGTTCTCACAGAAAACAGCCTGGATGTAGTCTACTGTGGCAACCCCCATGAAATACTGGACTTTATCAGTGTCTACAGTTAGTTATATTGTCATATTGGATCCATGAGTCTTCTGAAGGCAGAGGTTTTGTTTGAGATATATGACTTTTTTATGGAGGACCTTAAAGTTCTGCCTTACTGTCGAGGACTCCTGTACCATTTCTCTCTGGTTCATAAAACTGATTCAAGAAAACTGTTGTAAGGCATTTTAGAGGACAAGCTAGAATTAGTTATTGCTGTAGTCCTCGGACTGTAGACATCAGATCAATCTGCAGGTGGTAGTGCCCTGGAGCTGCAGATGCAATAAGCCCTTGCAGCTACCTGATAGAGAGGCAAGAGTCTCCAAGCTCATGGCAAATACTGGTTTAGAAATATTGCTCAGTGGAATTTGTGAAAAGAAACTTCAAAATTTCCTTTTCTGTAAAGACAAGGCTTTTTAAAATATTTTGGTGACATACACTGTCAAATAATCTCCCTCTAATTATCAGGAGCTTATCCATCTTGACAGCAGAGGCTCACCAACCACAGCAACACACAACTTAATGCAAACTGATTTACTAATTTGGTAGCTTTCTCTGCATTGTACAGTACACAAAATTGATGCTCTCAGGTAGTGTCCTAGAAATGGTTATGTAGGAGTAAATGAAGGTCTGATTCATTTTGGTGCTAATACACTAATCAGAAGCATTTTTCAGGCCAGGAAGCTCAAGCCTCGAAGCTGAGATGACTTCAATAGTGAAGGTGGATGTAATGACCTTGTGCTGCAAGGTCGATTGCTTCAGTCATATCATCACTTTCAATTCTTCCTGATCCTTATCAAAGCTTTTTGATGCTGTGGAGCATGGGTCTCTTTTGAAACCCTCGTAATATCTTGTATGCCTGCTCCTGACATGGCTTTCATTGCCACTTCCACCTGCAATATTGTTTTGTAAGCATAAAACTAGTGTTTCCCAGAATATTTTCTGTGTGAACTGGGGAAACTTCTGGCCCTTTGCCTTGTCTGTAGGCATCTGCATACAAGGTTGTGCCTATGTGAGTTCGGCTTTGTGCCTCATATATTTCAATACATTTTTTTCAATTTCTGATTTATTTAGTCTTAATTCTACATTAAGAATCCATGAGCAAGGTAGGTTAGGGAGACCACTTGGACACAACATTCTCCAGCTGCTTCCTGGTGAATGTGGGGTCCCTAACTCACAGGTAATAAAACCTGAAGCAGTTACGATGCACTGAAGCATTATGAATGAATTGTGAAGACAAATGTATTCAACACTGTCATTTTCCATATTAGTATGTAACCTTTCTGTCAGACATCATTAACAGTACTAAATCAGTGCTGTCTAGAGGCTTCCTTTAAAATAAATACAATAACTTTACCAAGCCCCCAGACAACATCACCTCCATCTCCAGGTTTAAGGACCTTAACCTACTTGTACAGGTATCTTTCCCTAATATTCAAGTACTCAGGGGCCTTAAGAAATATGAAAGTAAAAAGACTGTTTTCTGGGAACAAATCACCCATGAGTGCCACAAATGTAATCAATTTGCATAATCATCAAATTGATTGTAAAAAAATAGTTACACAAATTAAGAAAGCCCAAATAATACATGAAGGGCATGGCCCTTAACAACATCACTGTTGTTAATCACGTAGTTGGACTTCAAAGTCCTTAAATAAAATGCATGCTAATTGGGATTTGGCCAGAACTCAGAACCCGACATCTGATCTTCCATAAACTAAACATCTTATGCATGCGAGATGTCCTCACTGGTCTGGGAAAGAGATCTTAAGACTGGAGTCCATTGCTAAAAAGCATTAGAAATAGTTTTTCTTCCTTGTGAGTGCAAGCTTGAATGATCAACATAACCTGGATATCTGATTTTAAGATGGTAGAAGCTAGGAAGTAGCTAGGACAGGTTCATCTAGAGTCACACAGCCATGAAATCTGAAGAGGACCTCTGAACATCACCTGTTCAAACCCCCATGCATGGCGGGACTGGTTTAGATCTGCCCTGAACTTTTTTTATGTATATCTCTGGATCTTGACTATTGCCTCCTGTTGTGAGCTTTCAGGCTGTTTGAGGCAAGAGATCATAGGTGCTGATTTTCTTCCCCATCTCTAGCAGCTAAACTTTGATTTATTTATTTTAGGTTAGGAGGTAATATTCTTTAGTGACTGCGAATGCAACAATTAATATCAAATTGGATAAGTTTTGCAATGAAAGAGTAAGATTTGACAAGGCTCCGGCTTCCCCAGGTGATGATAGGTTGTTCCAGCACAACAGTCACCACTTCACCCTGCAGAAGGTGAGATATGGTGGTAGGTTTTGCTAGACTGAGCTGGAGCAAGGCTCAGATTTGACCTGGCATAACCCTAAGCCCAGTGGCAAAGTGTGAAACTGTGAGCTGAGCTTGTCTGCTCAAACGAAGCAGGGAGGTGGAGCAGCTGCCCAGCTCCCCATGAAGCAACGACATAGTATAGAAGGTTTAACCGCCAAAAAACACGGTCACAGCCCCCTGGATGCCTCTCTGCCTTCCAAAATATGCATCAGTATCTGTTGTGAGGTGCCTCCCTGGGTCCAGCAAGGCTGTGTTGATCTGCCCGAGGTGTGAGCACGGTGAGCTCCCACCTGCCTGCAAAGAGTCAGCTCAGGCACTCACTGTGTGCCCTTTCTGATTCCTCTGACTAAGTGAGGATGCAGCAGAGTATCGTAGTGCCGGTTCTCACCAATGCATGTGCAGAGAAAAGCCAGTCTGGCATTCAACTTTTATTGTACGTCAGGGATCGTGTCAGTTCCTCTGACATTATATTTACCCCCAAATTCACATGAAAATCTTAAAGTTTGTCCCCCTCTCCTCAGAAGGATTTTGTAAGATTTTTTTCTGGATTGCATTTGATTTTATTGAGATGTTCTTTTAATTGTGACCTTGTAACAATTAATTGTGACCATTATTCAAGCCATAACTATTCTATAATTCATTGTCATAGTGTACTGTTCCATGAGTCTGTATACCACTAGCAATTTACAGAGTCTGGTGTTAATAAAAATACTGAATAGGACAAGCACTAGTCCATTAAAGATCTCATTAGGGAAGTCCATCATTGATCTCTCCTTACCAACTAAACTCAAAATATGGAAGATGAGTCAGATTTTAACCTAAACAGTTGAGTTCCCTTGGTTTAAGCTAGTGACTGTTTAAAAAGCCCCAAAACATCAGACAATACAAAGTCTTGGATAAATTAGTGTGTATGGTAGCATAAACTATATGAAAAATATTTTATTGACCAGATATGCAATTATGCAAAAAAAAAAAAATCAAGAATTTTGTAACTCCAACCTTTCAAAAATGTTTGCATTGTCTTTAGATTCTGATTTGCTTACCAGAATAGCTCTTTTCTTCAAACTTTACTTAATGTTACTATACTGCTTGGTTTTTTTTTCTTTTCCCTCTCTGGGAGGCAGGTCCTTGTTGTCGGGTTTCGGGGGCTTGGTGGGAAGCCAGCTCGAAACTTGCACACTGATCTATAACTTTATAGTTTTGCAGCCTGTGTTTTAGACATCCTCTAGAAATCCTCTGCCAGTTTATTAGCATTCATTAAAACCAGTGATTTATGATTCAGAGATCCTTGCGCAATTCAACTAGGATTCTAGGATTTTAGTTATCCAACCTGTTTATTGTAAATATATAGCTTTAGCCACTGTTATCTTTCAAGTTTCTTCGGATTTTTCTACAAATTACTATATTACTACCTATTTTGTTAGTTGTTCTTGGGTCTACTGTAAGTATTGAAAGAAATTTCCACTGACACATTTCTCCCTTTTTGACTCCTTTATTTATTATTATGTCATCTTTAATATTCTGTATGAGAATGAAATTCAACTCTGGTTAATAGAGCAAAGCACTGCACAGATAATCACTATGCAGAAATGCTCTTTTTAAAAGTAAAAACTACTAGAGCTATTGGACATTTGGGTTTTTTTCCTGTCTCTTCACCCTCTGGCTTGGTAAACTTTAAGTAATATGAGATTCTAGAAAAATTTAGAAGGGGCTATGGATATAACTTAAAAGCTCTGATTTTTATTTAACCTCACTTGTTAATCGAGATGGAATGTAGCATGAAACAGGCATCAAGTTAGGCTTGAAATCAACAGAACAAGTTCTCATGGGAGACGGGTAAAGGATGAGGACATCATAGAAATTAGTTTTGCTACTTGTAGCCTCTTGAAAAAAGTAAAACATAAACAAAGCTTCAGGCTCTGACTACAGGAGTTGGATACCCCAGCAATAAGAGCAGATATAAATACAGGAAATTGAAACAGAGCTAAGGCAAAAAAAAAAAAAAAAACTAGCTCACTCATTCTTAGCTGTATTGGTTATTCAGGATTAATGGGATTAAATAACCTTAAATATGTCAGTCATTAACACCAGCAGTGGGAGAGCACTGAGTAGAACTGTAGTATTTTTAAGATACTTTTTAAAACCTAATGTATAGAACAAAGGTGCTCACTTTTTCATAATAATCAAGAAAATACATTCTGTGAGAACGGGAAAGAGTATCTTTCATGCTACAGTTGCTAAGAAGGCATTATGCTGCTCTGCATATTTCTTATTTCTCCTTGAGGCATTTCCAGATCTTTTGGTATTTTTTAGATGATGGATAAATCAGACACATGCTTATATCATCACTTATGCTTTTAAAAAACATGTAATTGCATAATTGTCCTCTAAACTACTGTTACTAACCTGTTTGGGCAATAGAGTATAGTCTGTACAGGTCATTATCACTCTAACTTCTGCACAAATTTTATGTAAAGTGGATAACAGCTAAGTTGTATATAGTAGATAAGTACAGAGAGCAGGAAGGATCAGCCTGACCCTGAGTAGATAAAACTTCGAGGACTCTTAAGAAGGAAGTGTTTGAACTGCAGAGCACCAGTCCACATGCACGCAAAGCTCACATTAATCCAATAAACAACCTGGTCTACTTTTAAAAAATCTGCTAAAAGTGAAGAAGTAGTTATGGGCTACTGCCAATAAGTATTCTGAGTGAGTATCAGCTCTGCCGTGCTGTGGCTAGTTCAAAAGCTTTGTAACTAGGCTTTGCATTGAGAGAGAAATCAGTGTTGGAAAACAAAGCAGTGCTGATTCTTTTGTCTTTACCACATTGATCCTGGCAGGAGAAACCTCACAAACAGCATATGTGCCAGCTCTTTTTTTCAGGAATCACAGACGCCTGTTTGATTTTTAGAAATTTCTTTTTTCCTTCGATATTTGAGATATTTTAGACAGCTGAAGGCAAACCACCCACAACATGCACTGCTCATTATTATTTCCCAAAAGAAGCATTATCAGAAAGCAAATGTACCAAAATATTTATTTGGTACGTTGATTCTGTAGCAGGAAGAATGTAGCACAGGATTTTCCTTCTAGGTTTCTGGGCTCTCACACATGCTCAATGATATACTATAATGTCATTGGTTGAGGGATCATGTGACACGATTTAAACACTGTATTTAAACTGATACCCTTTGTAATGAACTTAATTCTGCTCTCGTACTCCTTGGTGTGAGTAGTGGGGTTCGTGCAACAACAAGCACCTCATGATTCAAGGTACCAAAACACCGACCTCACAGAGCCTGACAAAAATATGTCAGAAAAATGCTTGCTGAGATCAGTAAAACTTTAATAGTTATTCAAATTACAGTTTGCGTGTCATTTTCAAAAAACTCTTTTTTTTTCCCTAAAATAGATCAAGAATTTGAAAAAAAAGACATAGAAATGTCTAAAAATCATCCAGTCATACTTTAAGTTTTGTTTATCAAGCACGTCTTTGTCCATTTCTCTTGAGTCTTTTATGATAAAATTGTTCTTGTTCTTACAAACAACCTTTAACCAAATCTCTCCTTGAAAAGCACATCGTCGGTGATGTACTTCCCAGGTACTCTACAAAGAAAGATATTTACATATATTAAAACTGAAGTGTTAAAAAACTGAAAACAGTAGTGCAATCCAGTTTTTAATCCAGTTTCCAAAGAAAATATCATTTTGGCAGGCTCCAAAGGGTGTTTCACTGTATTCCCTCTGTACAACGTTGTGATAATGTTGCGCAGTCAGCAGGAAGCTCATTTATTGCAGATAAGTGATCTATGCTTGATTAGTTTTTCTCTTAAGTTTAATAGTGTCAGAAGATATCCATTGAACTATAACAGCTTCTTTAATATAAGGACAGTGACATAAATCTAAAAACTCAAGATGAAAAGAACCTGCTCTCTTCCCAGATGAAATTAAACATGTTTTGAATTGCAGCTGGACTAGCTGCAGAGCAAATAAAGTCCTTTTATATGTTTTGAATAAATTAATATATCCCAATAATAGCTAGTGAGTTGTGTTTGACCAATTTTTTCCTACAGATGTACATGTTTAAACACACATAATTTGAAACAGGGTAGATCACCAAAGATGTAAGATTTTATATGTTATTCTTCTGTATGTGCCATGGTGCAATGATCCATATTGAAAATGAGACAGCTACTGAATAGTACTACTGTTAAAAGATTTATCCCTTTTTTAATGGAGTGGTGAACAAATGCACATGCAAGTGCTCTGAGCAGCATGGTCTCCGTAATGTGGAATTTTATGGTCCTCAACACCCAGGAAGACCAGACTACTTATCTGTCCCACAAGAAGCCACAGATCTGTTTCTCACAAACTTAACTTATGTAAATAAACATACTTCATCCAGGAAGGGTGAGAGAAGTGGAGGTAAGAAAAAGAAGCCACATTTTGTTCTTTTTGTTGTGCAACTTTTTCCGTGCACTGAAAACTCCTGGCAGGAAGAAAACATTCAAGTTAAAATAGAAACCAGAAAAAAAAAGCCTATTTGTCATCTAAGACCGCCAAAGAATGTGTCTGGGAGGTTTTAGTATCACCCCTCAGCCATCAGTACTATTCTCTGATCGTAGAATCATAGAATCATAGAATCATAGAATCAGCTGGGTTGGAAGGGACCTCCAAGATCATCAAGTCCAACCCTTGATCCAAGACCACTGTGGTTACTAGACCATGGCACTAAGTGCCACATCCAGTTTCATCTTAAAAACCTCCAGGGATGGAGAATCCACCACTTCTCTGGGCAGCACATTCCAATGTCTGATTACTCTCTCTGTAAAGAATTTCTTCCTAATATCTAACCTAAACTTCCCCTGGCACAGCTTAAGACCATGCCCTCTTGTCTTGCTGATAGCTGCCTGGGAGAAGAGACCAACCCCCACCTGGCTACAACCTCCTTTCAGGGAGTTGTAGAGAGTGATGAGGTCTCCCCTGAGCCTCCTCTTCTCCAGGCTGAATAGCCCCAGCTCCCTCAGCCTCTCCTCATAGGACTTGTGCTTGAGTCCCTTCCCCAGCCTTGTTGCTCTTCTCTGGACCTGCTCCAGCACCTCAATATCCTTCCTGAACTGAGGGGCCCAGAACTGGACACAGCACTCGAGGTGTGGCCTCACCAGCACTGAGTACAGGGGAAGAAGCAAGCATAAACAAGTTCAGCTCTTGGAGGGCTAAGGGCATACGACCATCCCCAAGACTCACATCATGTGCCTGAGAGAATAGATGCTTCTTGAACTCTGTCAGGCTCAGTGCTGGGACCAGTTCCCTGGGGAACCTGTTCCAGCACCCACCCTGGGATCTCTAAAAGACTCGTCATACTGAGTAGGCTCTGAGGCTGTCTCCAGCACAGCTTCAAACTTTGTCCTGCATCCCATTGGCACAGTCCCCTTTCATTCACTTGACAACTCATACCATGTCAAAGGGTAGCAATCTTTCCACTCTGATGACAAAAAGACTGGAAACTGATTGTGCTTGGAGAATTTGTTCCTGCACAACAAGGGTGATAAACTGGAAGACTAAACTCCCTGTATTGTTCAGAGTGTATTCTTAACCAGCTTTCTTTTAAAGCATAATAAAGACAGTCACTTCCATATACTCTAAAGTTCCTGGAAGAGAATCAGCTTTTAACAGGTCTTAATTTTATCTTTTTTCCCTTAAATAAAATAAATCTATGACTCTTGCAGACTGTTCTGACATTACCGAGTTTCCTGTAGGGCATGGTTCACTAGTTAGCTAAAATCTATACAGGCTGGTGTTTCTCAAGTATTACTTTAGGAATGCCAATAATCACCCCTCACATGAATCAAAAACCTCAAATGATGAGGAATGCAAGTGTTTTTTCAAGCATCACAAAGAACTGGGTGAGAAGGTGTTAAAAGTGTTAACCAATATTCTAGGGTGTGATCAGATCACCTGCCTCTTTTGTGGAACTGTGCAGCTTCAGCAACACCTACAGTTTCCCAATGGGAATGGCAAGTATCAGAGTGATTGCAAATCTAAGTGAAAATTAACCAGCAGCTCAATTTCTTGGCAAAAAATTAGAACACCCTTCAAGTGTAAAAATTTTCCAGATCTTCAATATTAAGTTAAAAATTAATTTAACATGTTATGCTTCATGTGTTACCTTAAATGGAAGTACTCGACTGTCACAGAATCATTAGCTGTAACAATAAAGCTTCATTTTGGCAGCACTGTCTCTGACATTATACTTCTGTGTGGGATGGCATTTTGTTTTACTTGAAGAAATAAAATATTCCATTAATTCATCACCCAACTAATGCAAATACTTTTAACGGTTTATTTCTAACATGGTTTTGTGGAGTTATTTGTGGAGACAATGTTCCCCTTTTATTTCTTAATTGCATTTCTTCAGGAGTTGGGAAAAATGTGTGGACAAATTTGAGATAAAAAACAGGAGTGAATTGTAGCAATCTACTGGTGAATTCAGCAGATATATGTTTATTCTAATTATGTCACTCTAAAATATCCCATGACTTTCCTAAGTAAGAAGTCAAAACTCTCATCAGATGAGGTCAATAAAAAAACTCAGTACTTTCAGTGTCCTAAGTTAGAACTATGTGTATTTCTGCTTCTTGACTACAGAATACTTACTGAATATTTTACCTACAGGTCAGCAAATTGCATAAATTGTAGAAGTGCAACAGTGACAATTCATGAATAACTGTTTATGGTAAATAAATGGAAATTAATTCCATGCTGAATAAAATGATGGTTACATGAAACAAGGTTCTAAAAGAATTTAAATTTTCTTCAGAAAATTCATACGAAGATCCGAATCAATTTAGCAAGAAAAAATAGGAGTTTCCTTACTAGGTAGTTGTATTAACTACAGGCTCTAGAAAAAGCCTGAGAAGAGTGTGTATGGGAACTGGAACGATTTATGACAAATGTGAACCATAAGCACACAGAATAAAAACAAAGCAGATTTCATTATTAGATAGATTTTCCTGCTCTCCTTTAAAATTACATAGAAATTGCTCTTCAGACCTTATTTGTCTTCCAATATACATCTACTGGAGTCCTTCCTTGAGATTTTAGCATAAGGCAAAAAACAAAAAAAGAAATTTCAGTCCAGCTGTGATTTCTAAGAAGATCAGAGGTGTTACATCTTTTACCTACCAAGTTACAGAGATTATTTTGTAAGTATGTTCTATGGAACATTGTGAGACAGTATCAATAGCAAGCAAAGGAAGAAATGCAAGTAAAGACATGACTTGTTTTTTCCAAACCTGTTATCTCAAGAATGAAGCCTATTAGATACTAAATTTGCAGATCTGGAGTCTGGAGCTTTCCGTGCTGGAGTAAATCTGTACTAGCATATTTCTTGTAAGGCAAATTATAACAGTTCAAGGCTAACAGAGGGGAGGAAAGAATTAGATCCACTACATGAAAGTGACATATCACATTTGCATATACATGTATGTTATTAATTTCAGTCTTGGATATCAGGCACAAGTTTACATACGTTTGTATTGTTTTCCCTGTTCAAAGTACACAAATAGAGCATTATAAATACATGCAATCAATCTGTGAAATACAAACATTTGTAAAATATCTACAGAATTATACATACATGTGTGTATGGATTTATGCATAGAGGATATTTAAATGCATAGCTGTATGAATATGTTTTCTTGTGCTTTTAGAGATCTATTGCATATGGTTGATAGATAAGTGGTATGTAAATCACAGGCATTTATGTTCATGGCAGATACACAGAAATTATATACATATATTTGTGTACATATGCAGATGATGGCATAGGCCTCTTCCCTTGCCTTCTGAGGCAGTTTGCTAACTGCTAGAGAGAACCACACAGCTCTTAATAGCTGAGGTACAGCTTCATAATCTATAATATTTTAAATTGCATACGTACCTTATTATATGCTGTATTGAACAGGGGAGGACTGCTGTCAGATTTCAAACAGACCTCTCTCTGTTTTGTCCCTGGCTTGTAGGCTCTGATTGATAAACTTAAGCTTTTAAAATAAACAGTAAATGAGATCAAATATATCATTCCAATGCACTCACAGTCACTCAGCTGTGCATTTCTAATGGTTTTACATGCTGGTAAACTGTCTTTTAGTTGCAGTAGTTTACAAGTGACTCAACCAAAGATGCCTAGACCTCGAAGGCTGTCAGTTTGTACATCAGTGGCCTCTAAAGCTGTATTTCAGCCTATAAACTCTTCTTTAGAGAGCAACAGAGAATCAAGCTTAGCTTTCAAAAATAATGGTAGAAAAACCTGCCCAGGGCCCATGCTATACAAGTGGGAAACTGATAAAATTGCAAAGATTATTCCTGTCACTAAGATAATAATCTAAAATGAAAATTCAGCTCACTGGAGAACTACATAGGCTATAATTTTGCAGTCTCATTCAGATGTTTTCTGTTAAAAAGAGTGAACCTAACAGGCATTTGTACTAATGCTACTTTGCGCTTTATGAAGGGCAGAGGTTCTTAATCTAGGACTAAATGACATTTCCACACATTTTAAGGTCCCTTAACAGATATAAGGAATCTTACAGATATGAGGAGTGGTTTAAGGAAGATTTAATATAAATGAACAGTTGCCTCAGTATTTTTCCAGAATAGCTTGTCTGACTTATAGCTATATTTATTTATAAAGGGAAAATTGGTTTCCAGGTTCATGTTCGTGGCTAGGCTTCGCGAACAAAGATCTGGGAAAGGTCTCTACCCACGTTTGTTACAAGCACACTGGTGGCTAAAAAGGCCAATACGAGACAGGCATATCCGATTGCAAAAGGCACAACAGAAAGACTCCTTAGGTGGTATATTCTGCAGGGTACGATTCTTTTTGCGTTGCCTTTTCTCCTCAAGGGTGATCCTGCGTGCGTTCTCAAAGGCATCAGCAGCATCAGGTTTACAAGTATGTTGGCATTAAATACACAAACGCAGATACAGAGAAGAGTATCAACTTTGATTCCTCCAATTCACACAAAGTGCATTTTCTAATTATAGGCAAATTGATCTAGTTCAGAGCACAGAAATTTTGCTCACAAAATATGTGAGGGAGTAGGAGCATTTTCCTGAGTTTTATTTTCTACTATAGATGATTTCATTATTTTTCTAGCAATTGTATATGCTAATGTTTATCTGAGCACACTGGACTCCTAAGGACTAATGACTTGTTAATCAACCTCAGAAAGCTAAATTATCAAGGAGGAAGAGAAATAATGCTAAGAGTATTTTTTTTAGACAATCAGGAACTATTTAGGGAAATCACAGAGGCAACTTAGCATAGAAAAGAAAAGAAAGGTTTGCCAGCATTGCTTTGCAAAAACAATGGCCTCTGACCCATTAGGAGTTTTTGTGTGAGTATTTTTCTATCTAGTGCATCCTCAAGAAGGCCACTGGAAAATTCTGGCTTTCATAATTTTCAGAACAATCTGAAAGTGCTCAGGTTTGTGTCCAAAATGAGCCGAAGAAATTATTGCTTAAGTATTAGAATAGAATTATTGGACCTCTTTAGCTACAGTAGACCAATAGACCTTGGCCATAGACCTGCTTCTTACCAGGTTCCTGCAGCTGTGGCATCCAGACGCAGACATGCTGGTATGAGTAGAGTTAGAAGGGGATGCACTCCCACTGGTACTCAACATTTCTGAGAGACAATGAATTACACCCATGCTCTGAGACCCACATCTGTGTTCAGAAGCAAAAGTACTTTTTTTTTTTTCTCACACTGTGCAAAGCCCCCACTTCATATCAGTTGTGTCAGTTTCCCATTTTTGACTTGCCCTCCCTTTGAAAGGCTGAGGTCCGTTGCCTGGTGCAGATATGAAGAAGAAACATTTCTCTGAAGCAGTCCTTAAGCATGCTATCCTTTTACAGAATGAAAATATTTTGGCCTCCAGCTTCAGCTGCAAGTCCAGCATAGTGCCAGAGGCCACCACAGGACTTTGGAGGAAGAAAGTAGGTCTTACCTGTTGCTTTTCTTACACTTTGGTAGTTCACAGTGATGCATAGGACAGCTGGACCCTGAAGTCTGACTGAGAGAGTTTTTAAACAAATTGAAAGCAAGATAGATGTGACCTTTTAAAGGGAGTTCATAAAAAAGGTGGAAAGCAACTTTTTACATGGGCAGATAGTTATAGAACAAGAGGGTATTCGTTTTAAAATAATAGAGAGGAGATTTAAGTTTTAGGAAGAAATTCTATACCGTGTGGGTGGTGAGGCATTGGCAGAGGCTGCCCAGGATGCCACATGCCTGAAAGTGTTTAACTTCAGGCTGGATGGGCCTTGGAGCAACCTGGTCTAGTGGAAGGTGTCCCTGCCCATGGCAGAGGGTTTGGAACTAGATGATCACTAAGATCCCTTCCAACCCAAAACATACTGTGTTTCTATGATTCTATAATGATTCTGTGATTCCATGATGCTATGACATATGACAGTAGAGATGGCTCACAAATCTCCAAACATTCTGTGTTTCTACGATTCTATAATGATTCTGTGATTGCATGATGCTATGACATATGACAGTAGAGATGGCTCACAAATCTCCCTGTACCTAACAACCAGCCTAAAGCAAACGATCTAACCCAAAAATAGTCCTATTTGGTATCCCTGGACAATGCCTTTGCAATCCTTCACATTTCAGGAAAGAACTCATTTTTATAATAATTGAAAACAAATAAATGAATGGACTTTCTACTACCCTATCTGCTGGTAAGCATGCATGTATACTCCTGCAAGCATATTTCTCAGTCTTTTTTTCTATATAGAAATAAAAAATAAAAGAGAAAGGGAGGAGAATCAGTTAAATGTAAAGCTTGAGAAAGATAAACCTCTGAGCAATCACTCTTTTGCTCTTAATGTTTCTCTTAAATGAAGAGAAGCTGTCATTTCTTTCTTTCTACTCCTCTACTTATAACCCACGTATGTTATATCAACTTCTCTTCCTACTCTGCCACTTTCCAAACCAGCAGCAGCCCCATGTTCCTCCCAGCTGGTACAGATAAATCTCTTTCCTTTTTACTTAAAGAAGTAAAAAGTATTCTCTTCTATTTTCCATTTAAGACCAAGATCAATCTAGATAGAAAATCACATCAAAATTGAAGAAACTTTATAACATTATTTTCCCACGTGAATTTTTAATAGGTATTCCGTCTTGTCATGGGAAGAATGACTTTTCATTCTCTCTTTGCACTTCATTGAAACAAACAGCCAAAAGCAAAGAACTTTAGTCTATATATGCATATACCTATACCATTTCTAAATATAGAACAGATCAAAAATAAGAATACTGCTTGAAGACAGCTTAGTGGGTATGAGGAAAGTTTGAAGTATAAAGAAATACATGTTAGGTACATAAAACAATTTGTTTATAACCAGATCAGTAATTATAAAGAACATGTACTTTTGAAAACCTAAAATTTAATTCTATTTTCTTTTGCAGCTTTTTACTATTTACTGAATGATCCATTGTGCACCAGGCACATTGCTTTGCTAATTTACTGCATAGACTCAGAGCTCATCTATTCCTCCCAACCAAATAACAAATTCCCAAGGAAGTGCATGGAACAGGGTTGATTTCAACTAAGTGCTAGCCCCTAGTTAGACTACTGAGAGAAATGAGAGGAAATACCAGTGACCTGAGATTTGGTCTCTCAGGTCTTAAAGGATAGGAAAAGCAGAAGCAATAGCAGAAACTGGTGGCTTAACACCCTTTTTTTGGAAGCCATTCTCCTGGCTCCTCATCTTAAGAGAGGCCCCTAACAGAGAGATGGAAAAGCAAGATCCTTGGGGCTGATAAGAAAGGGGACAAGAGTATAGGTGACTGTCAGGTGAGATATAGCAGGGATCTGGTCCAGGCCACTGAGCTAGGCTGGGTAGGACACAGAAAAACAAGGATCAGAATGTCAGGACATTCTTATTGCAAAAAAGTGCCCACCACAAATGGTCCATTAAGCCATCACGCAGTCTCTTCTCTGCTCACTTGTCCATTTTTAGAAATTTAATGGCCTGATTTGGAGGAGGACGTGTTTCACCCAGCCTACCTGGTCATCAGGAATCTCTTGGGATGTAAGCTGACATTCTTCTAAAACTGAACCTTTACTCTTCTGGGTGAAGGATCCAACAGCTAGTCTAGTGGAATATTCACTAGTCATATTAAAGAGTTATCTGTTTAATCCCATATTATAATGAATAAGAAGAGGTAAGTGCCTGTTTTTCCAGAACAAGCTCTTCTGAGCACATTGCTGTATTCTAAGGTTGAACAGTCTTGGAAAATTAGGCAGACAGCATTGCTGAGGCAGGTCCTAGACACCTGCAGATAGGCTTAATTTAGATCTCTGTGTCTACTAACAGTTATATTTTCTCTAGATGTTCCTCTCCACCAACAGAAAAGATACAGTCTCTTCTGTATTTTGGTAATAGCATCTGGCTTCATATTAATTCACTGTAGCTGCCTCATCTTGCCAGCTTTCCTCAGCTTTTAATCCATTTTCACAGGTATCAACAGGTGGTATAAGTGACCCTTTAGAAAAACCTTTTCTGAAAACGACTATTGTCTGTGACTTAAAATAATACCTTTCCAAAAATTATTATTTATGAAACCATAGCTACATGACTGCACTGAAGTTGCTGGCTGAACTTCTTATACCATTTTTTCCCTTTAATTTACAGCACAGGGATAGAGGGAATGGACACAAGCAGAGATTTGAAGAAAAACATTGAGATGAGGAAGAGTGGGTAGTGAGAAAGATTTGAACCTACATCTCAGGCATTGTCCTTTCCATCTATACTCTTGTTCAAACACGTGGTAGACAACTGTGTTTTTTTTATGGACTCTGAGAGGTGTTTAGCAGCATGCATTTGCCTGTGAGTTTCTCCAGCGCTCACATACTCCTTCACTGTTTGTTTTTCTCCCTTATGGGTGACAGCTGATTGTCCCAAAGAGGAAACAGCCTCAGGTTATGCCAGGGGAGGTTTAGATGGGATATTAAGAAAAATTTCGGCACTGAAAGGGTTTTAAAGCCCTGGCGCAGGCTACCCAAGGCACTGTTGGAGTCACCATCCCTGGAGGGATTTCAAAGAAGAATAGATGAGGTGTTCAGTGATTCAGTGGTGGGCTTGGGAGTGCTGGGTTGATGGTTGGACTCAACAGTGTGAGAGACCTTTTCCAGCCTAAATGATTCTGTGATTCTACAATTCTGTGGTGCTTGCTGGTTTGCTGTATTTTGGATGAATTTGTATGAACAGAAAGATACAGTCTGCATTTCAACCCTCCCACAGTAAAATTTTGACATCCACTGTAAGGCACAATCTGCTTTAACTTGTGCCTCAAATCATTTCAGATGCCAGCACTGAAATCGGCAAGGTACATGTAGACATTATTTCACCATAAGTCCTGTGTACCTGTATGTAATGGTTCCAAAAGAAAAACAGAGAGAGAAATTCTAAATTATATAAAATCAAAGTATAAATATTCATCAGAGGGAACTGAAATGCAGAAATTACGTGCTGATTCACTTCTGTGATGTGAGGTTAGGAATATATCATAAAGCTCAGAGTTGAGAAACAGGGTAAATTAAAATGAGAAAGAAGAGACTCTGGTGACCCACAATTTACTCATAGTTTTAGGGAAAGACAGGGCTTGTTTACTTAGAATGACATTAACTGCTCTTTGCATAAAGGCAAAAGGGTGGCCTGGGGGAGGAAGCAACACTGGACCTTCAGCAGTTGCAAAAGCCTACACAGTATAAAGGCCCCATTTTACATAATATGTTGTTAGTCTTTAACAACTAGTAGTGTAACTGTTGGTTCTGATGTAATTTCTTTTGCCACTATTAGATTACAAGCTGTTTATTGCATTCCTCTCTCTAGACTGCTCCCTGGATACAGGCAGAGAGGCAAGTAGTCAGAGGTCAAAAGCCAGAAGCTAAAGGATTTGTCACCATTTAACACGTCTCTTGTTGTGTATTCTGTAAACTGGACAGTGCAGCCCAACAGGACGGTGTGATATGTTTTATATTTCACATCTCCACAAGAGCAATAGGGTCTACAGAACCAATGTTCTTACCTGGCATAGTCAGTCTGTAGCTGGTGGGTTGTAGGAGAAAAGCATGCAGCAAAATATCCTTAATTAACATGATGATTATGGTTGTCCAGACCTGCATTCAATATTCCGACATAAACCCCCAAAACACAGTGAGTGATGGATATGATAGAAGCAGGTAAGGCAGCCAACCAGATGCTCTGTGTCATAGCTACACCTCAAATTCCACTCTTACTTACATAAGTGTAGCTGGAAGAAGAGAATTGTTTGTAATTCTGCACAATTTCAGTCCTTTGCTGCTGCTCCTTCTTACAAGGTCACATTATGGTTTCTTCCTATAAATATGAAAAAAAATGTCTTAAATTGTCTGCAATTGGCAGATAATGCAACATTGTCTGTAAGAATCATGCAAACATAGGAAGGCTGATTTATAAAGGGTCTGAGAAAACAGTTGATTTCAAAAATATGGGAAATGGCTGACTTGTCACCAAAAGAAAAATGCAAAAACTTTTCCCGCAATAGCAGCCAAGAATTTCAAGCTCCAGCAATGTGTTTTTTTACGAAGGGAATTCTCGTAAAGAAATGCTTTTCTATGAGGAGGATTATATTCAGCAAATAAAGAACAGAAATATTCATATTTTTCAGTTCTTTGTACAAATCTCATCTATTACATAACAGAAGAGCTATTTGATATCACCTGTAGTCCTAATAACTGTGATTCCTTACACATACAAGCCAAAAGAGGTTCATATTTTGCCTTCATAATATGTTCGAAAAACATATTCAAGCAAAACAGAAAACCAGCATTCAAATACTTTTAAATACAGATCGTAAACCAAAATTTTCTCTTTTCTTTGTTCCTTTGTTGTCAGTACATCGCAAGAGAGTGAAGCATAAGGCACTTTCACAAGCTTGTTTTTGTGTGAGGAGCTTTAACAAATCCAGAAATTACTGAAACTTTCAGAAAGGGCAATTTGAGAGTTCACTCTGCCTTGAGGCAATTACATAATTGCTTTATTGAAGCCAAAATTCCTCAGTATCAGGTTTCTTAGTCTTTTCCAAACTTCAGGTAAGCAATTGCAAGCCTCTTCCAAAGGTCCTGCTCTGTGTGCCAGAAACAGCAGAGATGAGTAGATACTCCTTGATGAAGAGTTTCTGTGTTTTCCCATGCCTCTGGAGGAGAGGTAAGAGTTAAGGGGAGTAGAACTGAACCAACTGGGTGATGTTTGGTCACTGCATCCCATGAATCTGATGTTTCTGCTTGGTTTTAAGGATGAAAAGTGTAGATAAGTCCTTTACACTCCTTGGGAGAGAACATCCATGGTACTTAATGTCTGCACAGCCTAGGTTTTGCAGGGACTCCCAGGTAAGACTGGATCACAGCCAAGGAAGTGTTGGAGGTCTCTGGAATGTGAGTATTCAAAGCACTGACCTCAGCTGCATGAGTTGAAGGACAAAGTCTGGCAGCTCCCTGTGACCTGTTCCTCTGACTCCCAACTCCAGTCCCATGGTAAGCATAACTAACACCATTTTATGAGGCAAGCAATCATTTTCTGTGACCGAATGGAACACGTATTTGTCCCCTTCACCACATCATGAAGGCCTGAAGATCCTGTGCACCAAGTAGACAAAACAAACAGATCTCTTCTTCCCCTGCCTCAAGGTCCCTGGGCTCCAGGGCAGTTACTCCCCTCCTCACCAGTCTTGAAGGTCCCAGGCCAGCCTGACAATCTGATTGCCCCAGCACAGGAGAGGGAAGCACAGCAGCCCAGAACACCGTCCAGAAAATCATTTTGATTATAAACTCAACATTACACTACTTATAAGTTGTGCTATATTCTTTCAGCTTGTAGAAAACTTGTGCCATTCCAACTATAAATTATGTGCTATACTAACCATATATTCTCTTAAGAAAACTGAGTTTTAATTATAACTACAATTTAGTGCTGTCATTGCCAAGGATCCCTAAGAGATCTGTCTCCTCAGTCTTGGGTGGCACTTGTGACCTCAGGTATCTTCTCTGTGTATTGTCCAGGGAGAAAACAAGTGTAGTGGGAATTCACAAGTAGTGATGAGGCTGTCTCTAAATATCCTGCCCTTTCTTCCACATGCTGGAATATTTAAAGTCAATTAAAAAAGGAAAAAAAATCAACACTGACAACCCAGAATATGGAATCTCTTTCTATATTCTTTCCATATAAAGATATGTCTCTGTCTGTCTATTTCCATTTGAAAGACAGCTTTGAAAGGTTTGCAGAGGTCAGTGCAAAATATATGATTTGTAATGAAGCTTGGTTTAAACCAACTATCTTATATATTACATACTTCATGTATATAACACTGTATTTGTTATAAACATGGTACTGGGATGTTCTACATTCAGGTTACTGAATTCTGACTTTGTAGAATACCTAATGTTTACTACTTTAAAGGTTTTGAGGGGTTCATATGTCAACATAATTTTCCTTAAATTTGAAATTATCTAACAAAAAACCTTCATTAATATATAATTTACCGATCATTTTGAAAATAGAGCCATCCCAAATCTAATATCTACAATCTCTTTTTTGTCCTCCCTCAAAAGATCCACCATTCATTTAAACATAAAGTCATACCCTGCAATAAGAATTTTTTATTGTAGTTAATACTACACTGTGTATAATCCAATATACTAGAGGATTTAAAAGCACAAGCACTAATAAAGGGAAATATTTTCCTCTACTTTTATGTATACAGTAAATATAGTTTAAAAGTGATCTTCTGAAGTTCTTTTCATTAAATGTAGAAGGGGCAGAAAAGAGATATATATTTACTCTTTCTTATATGCATTTTTCACACAAAACTCTACTTTCTGAGAAAGTACAGGTGAAGAGATGCCCTTTTGCTGGATAAACTGAGGTCATCCACAGTGCCTTTGTCTGCTATACATCTTGAATAAATCACGTCTTTCTTTTATATAATGCTGTAGAAACTGCCTCTCTTGATTATGAAGGTATTTGCCAGTGATCCTTTCAAACTCATCCTAGAAGGTTGCTGAACAGTAATATTCTAAACTCTAATTCTCACTACTGAAAAGAGACAAGACAAACTTTTCTAGAAGTTTGGGAGAATTCTGGCAAAAAGTCCTTAGAGTCTGACCTTCCTTCTAGCACATTTTTTTGAAATGAGTGAGTAGGTTTTGGGGAAGTGGAAGAGGAAAGAGAGGGGAAGGAAAGGGACATTTACTTTTTAAGTTGTTGGCTGTCAGAACAATGAGTTCTGCATGCTGAGATAAATATCCAAATGCAACATGCCATAAAATGAACATAATAGCTCCAAAATAATTGCATGCACAAGCCAATTGTCTATGACTTAGCTCTTTCAGTTCATTTGAGGTATACTTCAGAGAGAGGGTTTTTTTGTATATACTAGGTCATATTTATCCATCAAGTTCAGTCCTCAGATTTCAAAGGGACTGAGATAAACACGAGCTGAAAGTTAAGAAACTGAAACAAACAGAAAACTAAATGTTAAGGAAAGTCCCTACATCCTACACTAAAATGCTACTATGAAGACAAGTCAGGGAAACCACCCAAAAATGTAGGGGTTTATTTATCACGGTTATAATTCTACGTCTGGGAAAGTCTACTCATGCTGCATTACAATTTCCAAATATGTATAATTTTGATATTATGAAATTTGTTGTTTATTAATCTTGTTAAAAAAACCCCACATATTTATTTTTTTTTAAGTTTTATTTTGTAGATGAAAGAAGCATGTACCACTTCTGCTGAAGACTGATCAGGAAGGCACTAGTAATAGAAAAGAGGCTTGATTAAAAAGAAAATATTAAATGGGATACTTTGTATATTTGCAGTCTGCTCTAAGTTTTATTACCCCTGTTAAAATGTAATCACTGTATTTAGAATTAATGTCATCAAACATACTTGCAAAATCGAGGAATTTCAAAGTTAAAACTGGAAAGTTATATATTAGGCAGTGCCTAGGCTCATCTGGGTGAGCCCTTAAGGTTCATGTGGTTTTAAACGCATCAGTATTTTTAATTTTTTTTTTTTAACTTGTCTGCCTATGATTTTGTGTTTGAGTTGTAAAGAAGTGATGGCCAGTGTTGGAACTGGTAGTACTGACTTTTGTGTGGGTTCCCCTCCCAGTTAGGACTATGGGGAGAGGGACAATTAAAGGCAGCAGCCAGGCTTGGACATGTAAAGGAGCCTCCCTGAAGGAAGCTGGTCCTCCTGTTATCTCTATCACCTACAGTCAATACAGGATACACATCCATCTACCATCAACTTTAATCAATGTCCATCATGGCCGGACACAACATCCTCCAGGCTGGAGAAAGCAACTTGCCTACTGCCAGCACCCTTTGTTTCTTCCATATGGGCAGGACATGATTCCCCAGGATTAGACAGCAATTATGTCCTCTGAACTGATCAATTCAGTCAATTTGCTGGGCAAAGTAAATTGATCCTCACAAACAAAGGGATCTGCCAGTGGGGAGGTATCTGAGAAAGCAGCATGCCTGTGTAGGCAGTACTGTCCTTGCTGCAGTGTGGGGCGGCCCAGCACCATATGGTGCCACCATGAACTTATTAACTGACGGATTAACTCATGTCAGCATTTGGGATCCCCAGTTTCCAGCTGTGAGGATGATTGATGGGCTAACTACTGCTTCAGTCTTGGAAGTTATTTCCTCCATTTAACAGAGTCAAAAAGACAGAAAATTGCTCTCTTTGTAAATGCTAATCTCACCACTCCTTCGAAGGCCCAACAGCAATTTATTCCAGGCAAAGTCTTAAAATTGGTATAGTACACATCAAATGCATACTAATTAGCAATTTCTTTTGAAGGCTCTATCACTTATTAAGGGTCTCCTTTTCCATATGTTCATCATGCCCCACTTCACCCTTTAATTACAAAACAGCACTTTCTACTAATTGTGAGAAGGTACATTGTACCTGGTATCTGTATTAACTACTACACCTTCTGAGGAGCAATTTAGGGTCAGATAGAAAGCAGGCAGATAGCCATGAAGTCTTTTGGGCTCTGTCCTCATTTTAGGCACATTCATTTTTATTCCCACTGGCAATGTTTCTTAAGGGAGTGCTCCATGAAAATGTCATTTCTTTAGAAAAGGCAAATCTCATATCCACACAACATTGCACCAGTGCTGGTACTGAGGTTACGGCTTTCCCACTGCTATTGAATAGGGCCTCAGTACCAGCAATTTATTTCTTGATACCTTCTAGTGGGGAGATATCAGTAAATCTTAAAATGGGCTATCTGCCATGGATCAGAGAATTCTGTCTGTCCAAATTGGTCTGTGTTGACTCAGTCCATGACTACTTTTTCACCTTGTCTGATTCTTTACTGATTATATAACAGGTCTTCAGTTCTTAAAAGCCTAGCACTGTGGTACTTGTGTGTACCTTCTGTCACAAAAGAATTTCAGTACAAAGATATAAAAGAGGCCGAGAAGAAAAAACATCCAAACTAAGTCAGAGGCATACAAAAAATTTACACCATTTTCTTGTTGAAAATATTTACATATTCTCCTTGTTTCCCTACACCAGGCAATCGCAACTATAACCTTGATAATTAATTCTTCTTTATGCCTAGCATGGCATAAGTATAACTGGAAATGGATAAATCAATGGACAAGTTCTAAAGTAGGTTTCACTAGTAGGAAATTTATTTTCACGTGATCCTTGTAGGCAACTTTGAGTTGGTCTAGTTCATTACCTTTTGCAAAACACACAGCATGTAAAGCCCCACTCAAAGTGAACAAATTGTTAGGAAATGAGGGACAATTTATAATGCAGATTAGAAAAAATAAAAGCTCCAGATACTTGTTGAAATGTATGTCTTAATGTCTCTTTCATTGCTTAAAAGATGAACATGCCTATTTTGTGCTGAATTGAAAGAAAATTGTAATTTCATAGCACATGTAGGGATGATAAGTTTTTTGAGGGAAAAAGAAACGCTTATTCTCTTAGTCACTCCTGTGCAAAGAAAGCAGAGCTTGTCTGAAACCAGGAGAAAATATTCACTCAAAGATTTAATATTTTAACTTGGTTTTGTTGGAGCTTTATTTCAATCAAATTTTTTCCATCAGTACTAGGTGAAAAAAATGAACTATCTTTATCTTTTAGAAGAAACATTAAAGGAAGCACCATCTCATTTCACTTCATATTGCAGCATTTTAAATTATTACCTCAGACATTAAAACTGAGGTTAAAACAGCTGCTAGCACATATGTGTGCTGTCTGCCAGTAAGCACCAGGTTTGGGTTTGGTATCAACAAAAATTCACTGAACAGACATACTTGCCAAATTTGTGATAGCCCCAAGCACTTTAGCTCATTTGTATTTAAGAAATTCTGCCACGTAAGTTCAAGATCCCACTTCACAAGATCCAGGGGATGACCTTCAGTTTGCGGTAACCTTTACTTTGAGGTGCACCAGCAGCACTGTCAGAGAAGGCTTGCACTGAGCTCCAGAGACCACAGATCACATTAACAGTAAGATTTAGGCACATATGTATAAATAAGATCCAATATTTGTACCAGATGATTCTCCATCTAGCCTTTGGTCTCAGTGTCTAAAGCAACAACTTGTACCCATCCTGTAACAACCACACACAATTGACTAGCTCATGCAGAAATCTTCTGAAGGTTTTTGTTGGACACCTACTTTAGAAGAAAGCTGGACAATTATTTTTTGTATCTTGTTGAAATATCCCTTGCTGGCATTTCCAGAATAAAGGGAAATTTGATTTCAAATTGATTTCAACTAATTTCTTTTAATTATGCTTTAACATACAGTCTTGGAAATAATTGTGAAATGTAATGAAATTATTTTTCATTCCTCAGAACTGTTTGTTCCTCTTTTAACCAAATCAAGTAATCTACTAAGTCTACAGCATTGATCTTCCATTCTTAGCGCTTACGTCCTTACAAACGTGATGTGATTTGAAGAACAATTTTTCAAACTGTGTAAAACCCCAAAACAACACGAAAAAAACCAAATAAAAAAATACTAAAAACAAATTTTAAAAAAAGTAATCCAATGGGACTAGTGCCTGAAGAAAAACAGTCCTTCATATGAGAAACAGGTACCTAATAATAGCTAACAAACAAATAGGAGAATTGAGGAACTCCTTTATGTATATATATATAGGCACATACATATGTCTATATATGTTTAGGTATATGTCTGTATCTATATATATGTGTATGTATATGTTTGTAAGTCTTCATATATATCTACATATATATATATATATGTAGAGATATATATATGTATATATATAAATAGTATTATGACTTAACATCTTGAGTTTGAGGGGGGAGAGTATAGCACAACACTTTTTTGAGCATTGAACCCTGACAATGCTGTATTTTCTTTGAAGTTCAATCATGTTTCAAAGGATTAAAGCATTTTTCACTTGTAAAAAAACCAATCAACATATATCTCTAATCTGGAACTTCACATAATATGTCAGGCCTACGTCTGTTATATTTTGGGATGGACCAACATTTCCAACCTCAAAAAATCATGATTTAAATTGGGAACTGACAGACCCATGCAATCCTGCAAGTGTTGAGGTTATCTCAAAGAAATGTAATTAAGTTGTTTGTGTCATGAAGAGGTATGGCCAATCACTCAGTGCTCATCTTATGTGTAACCTCTTTCATTGGCTATTAGCTTCATTGTCTTTAGTGTGGGGTTTTTTGCAGATGCAGCATCATGCTGATCAAACTACAACTCTTATTCCTTTTAATAAGGATGCAGCATCCTTTAGTCCTCAACTTGAGCATCTCAAAAGCATTCTTAAAATATCAGTTCCTCTGTCAACTGTGTTGAAAAACATGATGATAATGCTATTTTTCTTTCTAACGCAAGATCAAAGCTCCAGAAGAGGTGGCATAAATCTTGGATATTCAAACTTAAGCATGGGGGTTAATTGAACCCAGAGATATTTTGTTGATGATTTTGTAGCAGAAAAATTGATTTTAAGGGCAGTGTTCATTTACATTGCAGAACTTAACTGCTACCCTAAATTCATGTATGTTGAGTGTTTTGTTAAAGGTTGTGGGTTTTTCCCCTTATGCACTGTCATTTATTTTAATACAGGAAACCAGCACGAAGTCACAACTCAGATCTGCAGAAACATCAGAAACACTGAAAAATTGTCAACTAGCCCTCTTTAGACTAGCTTTTAAAATTTATGGGGAGGAATTAATATTTGCTTTCTTACCCCTCCTTAAATTTTAACTGTCCTGCATATAACTAGGAGAGGCTCTAACCTCGGGTCACTGAGTGATTTCCTCCCCCTTTCCTTCTCCTCTTCTGCTGCTCCATAAACACATTGTATCTATCTCTTATAGTGCAAATAGCCCAGACCAATACCTACCACCAACACATGAGAAGGTTCTTAATTGGGATGTGGGCTTCCAAAACGCTGCATTGGTCTATCCTGGGAGGATATGAAATGCCCTAATATTCACTGCAAGAAGAACCTCTGCTCCTGACCAATTGTTGTCGATATGAGAAAATTTTTTCACCTGAGCTGCAGGAACTGTGACCAATGAGTCATTGTCTCTCGGAAGGGTTGCAAGCTGGATCCTTTCTCTTATCTAAGAATATCTCATCACCAGAGGTGACAAAAGAATCACTTGAATTCTCCCTCTGAAGATTTTATGAGTACAGGAAACAATCCTTGGGCGGCCATTCTTTTAAATCACCAAAGCAGCAAGCATTAAAAAAAAAAGTAATCATGACAGAAGAATGGGCCATGTTCCCTATTGTAAAATTCCCAGTTGATAGAATGTAAAACTTTTCACTTGAATTAGTGCACGAGCGTTTTGAGGGCAGTGGTCTGAAGAAATAAAGCATTCTTAATTGGAGTAACAGGATGGAGAAGGGAGCACTTCTCACTGTGCTAATTGAAAAAGCAAACTCACTGATTTTCCACACTGAATTAGTCAAGAGCTTTCTTTCATGCTTTAGTTCATTTAAAGATGACACATCTGTGGCTCCAGCGCATTGCACACAGATGGTATCCTTTTTTGTTAAAGAGCTTGACAACAGCCTTGCTTACTTGTCAGCCTGGATAACCTCAGATAACATGAAGGAACTACTTATTTAAGACTTAATGAAAGTTTCATTCATTACATCCCTTCATCCTTTCCCTTTATCTGACTTTTGTTAGAATCTTAATACTCCTCTCATTTACGGAAATGCCCTGGGCACAGAAAAGCTGCCCCAGAAAAATGGCACATCACCTTTCCTTCCCTGGTGTGCAGCTCCCTGTGAAAACTCCTGTGACACTTCAGGGGGTGCCTGAAAAATAAGGGAGAGAAGCAGGTGGGCAGGAGGGAATGACAGAAGCCTGTGTACATATTGAGTGCTACTTATTAAAGTGGGTCTCTAGTGAATATGGTCCCTACACAAGGGTGAAAACACAAAGAATTAATGACAATCACCTCAGCAATGACAGGAAGGCAACAAGTCACCTTCCCACATTGACCTTATCTTGCTTGCCAGAGTCATTGCATCACCCACAACGCCATGCACAAGGCAGCCTTACCCCAGACCCTGTGGTGGCTGTGCCAGGGTACAATTAAGTTAAACCCTGGACATCATTTATCCACAGGGCAGGGTAATAACACTCAAATCCTTGTGTCTGTTTTCTTACTCTTAAGATGAGAGAAACTGAATCGGGGCAAGAAAAAGAAATGATGCCCTGAGTCCTATCAAGGCCTGGAGGAGCTTTCCAACTGGACATCAGTTAAATGATGGGGTGATGCACACAGCCTAGACCATTTCATGTGACTGGGTTGCAGGATCAGGCTAAAAGTTGCTTTTATCACCACTGTTAAAATGGGCAATTTTACAATTGAAAACTCATAACCCTTGTATGTTTTGTCCATATATATTCACACATCTGCTCATTAACTAGCTCATTGGGCAGATCTGTAAAGAGACATTACCAGGTCTGTCATGGCTTCAGACAAATGGAAAACGAAAAGCACCTCAATGAAGGGCACATGATCTTTCTGTCTGAGAGTGTGATGCTGTCTATGAAATTGCTACGATATGCTGGGGATTGATGTCCAAAAAACATGAGAATGCCTCTTTCATGCCTGTTCCTCTCTTGCATTTTTCTCTTTTCCCATTGAGCTTGTTCCATCTACTGCCCCCACCAAGGTTTAGTACAGAGGCACGTTTTTTCGGTTCATCTTCCTGTGCACCAGCAGGCACAGGAACAGTTCACATTTTGAACATGGAACCTTCTGTCTCCTGCTACTCTCCCTTTGACAGCAAAGTATCGAAGAATAGTTACCTGCAGATGAGAAGGAGGGAACGCAGATGGGAAGTGAAAGAGTGTTGCCATCCTCTGAGCTGAGAAGACATAGAAACATGCCCTATCTTAAGTTTTCTGCAAACTTTGAGTTCCCATCATCAGATACATTTTTCAGGGCTAATGTACAAACAGTTAAAAGAGCATTCAGGATGTTTTGGTATACAACTTCTGGATAAATTTGGCATGAAAAGAGCTTGGCAATTTAATATAGTTTTGTGTTTACTTTCATTTTGAACCCACTCTAAAATGCTTTATGGACCCTTTCACCTTGCAGAGCAGCTGAAAATTCCCAGCCTTCTGTGATCCATCCCTTCTCCTCTCACTATAGAAATAAACGGCCACCATCTCATTACATGTTTCACAGTCTGTGCTACCAGAAGTAGTGGTATTGGTGACAATCGGGACTTTAAGTGCCCAATATATCAACAGAATTTTGAACAAAAATGGCATTTTACATATAGGAACTGGTAAACGCCCCTGAAATTAAGATGGCTTTGATGGAAAAATTGGAGAAAGGTATCATTTTGAACAGTCAAGACTTAGTCCCCAGAGGAGCAGGATAGTGGGGTCTTCATCACTATGTCCAAGTATCCATCCAGCTCTTTGGGCTTGAATACAGCACAAAGTCATTTTTCAAAATCACAGTGGAAACATGGGCAAGATTTGCTCTTCTCTCTAAGTCTATAAGAAGAAAATACTACTTTAATTTCAATACGAAACTTCAAAAACAGGCTTAATCTGACTCTGCACCCAAAATGTGTCTCTCTGATGAAGAGAAATTTGCTGCCTCCACAGCATAGGAATGTGTGGGAGGGTAGAGGACTGTTCTGGAGCTGGTCCTTGTGGACTTTCAAGGGTGAATCCAGGCTAGGAAAAGCATTCATTCTAAAAGAAAAGTAATAGAAAAGTAAATACAAAAATGAGCATAGACTTGCCTCTGAATCCTAATGTCCATCCTCAGGGATTTTGATTCCATTACAAATATTAGCAAAGATCGAGGGCATTTTATTTTAAGGGCAGGTCTAATTGGAAAGAAGTTAATTCAACAACAGTGGGAATCAGCTAAAGAAATTAAAATTGATGTGAGGTATGCAGTGGAAGTGTCAGATCCTTTAGGATTCTTCCCACATGTGAGTCAAACCTTCAAGGAACCTCTTGTATCTTTCAAACCCAAATCCACTCTTTCTTCTTATCCTCTTAAGTCCTTCTAGCCCTTCCGCCGCACATTTTGCCTTTGATGTTTTTGCAGAATGTTCTTTTCCCTTCCTAGCATGCTTTTTTAGAGGCAAAAAAATGCTCTCTGTTATCTATCTAGACCACCAAGAAAAGCTGGGGGACATCTCATCATTGATTCTTTTAGCTACCCCCTTATGAAGTCTGGGCTACAAGGGCATGGAGTGACAGGACAAGGGGGAATGTTTTCAAGATAAAAGAGGGCAGGGTTATATTAGATAGAAAGAAATTCTTCGTGATGATAGTGAGGCACTGACACAGGTTGCTCAGAGAAGCTGTGGATGCACCATCCCTGGAAATGTTCAAGGTCAAGCTGGATGGGGCTTTGAGCAACCCGGTCTACTGGAAGATATCCCTGCCCATGGCAGGAGGGTTGTACAAGGTGATCTTTAGGATCCCTTACAACCCAAATGGTTCTAGCATTCTGTGATCCTATGACAAAACAAAGTGTTATCAATTGCTCGCCTTACTGTCACTCTGCTCCCTGTTGGCCTCTGGTGATTCCCACTGGACATTTTGTTTAACTCATCACAGCAGCTTTTGCATTTATGATAAACAAGTGGGTGAATGAGCAAGGTCCTGCCAGCACATCTACTGAAGCACAGTGTGAACACACCATGCCTCTCAGTGCTGAGAGAAAAAATAGCTGCATGCACTGTAGTTAAAATCAATGACATAGAGGCAATTTGATGGTTTTGCCCTCAATAAAAAGTTCCATAATACTGAAACCATTTGGAGGTTATTTTGGGAACACAGCGACTTTACCATTATGTTAACAGTTACTGTAATTGTGCTAGCAGCAGTACGAAACTACAAGGTATCACAGCATGATGACTGCTGAATAGAAACTGAAAAGAGTTACATCATAACTAATTAGTTAATAATACAGCTGGTTACAGAAATACACAAAATCTAAAGGTACAGTATAAGTAAAACAAAGGACCCAAACCACATTTCAGCATAGATTTCCTGGACTTGGTTAAAAAAAACTAATATGAAATAAAGACACTTTAAAGAAAATCTTATAAGCTACAAAAAAAAAAAAAAAAAAAAAAAGCAGAGTGTAAATTTAACTTGATCATCACATTTGAAAGTAAGAGTAAAATGTTTCAAAATCATCTCTATAATTAGAAATAAATAAGAGTAGCAAAGAACTTTGGTCTTATTCAGAGGCCGCAATTGCAAAAATTTTATCAAAACTGGCACAACCTGGTAGGTTGTGAACATGTGAGAGACTTTAATCTGTAAGCCTACCCCTAAGACTCCAGGTCACAGAAAAAAAAAAGCAAGAAAATGCCACTTGGAAATGAAAATAATAATTTCTAAGAACAAAGAATCTGCATCTTAAGCCAAAATGTTAATATTGGTAGTACAATTTCTGGAGGGGTCAATAGTATAGAATTTCATGGTCATAACAATTTTTTTTTTTACTAATAAAGAAGTCATAGTCTTGGTCTTCCTACATGTTTATGACATGGAGTAAAGAATGGGGGACCCCGGTCTGAAATTTCACTTCAGAGATGTAACATTTATTCTGACTCAGCAAAACATTTCCAAGACATAAACACATACTTACAACTGTGCTTATGTCAGACTGCACACAATAAGCAGATTTCTTAAGAATGTACTTAAATTTAGTTACCCAAATCAAAATCATTGACATTCTTCATATCCTTGATGTTTGTATTTATTCAAGAATCTTGTAATAGAAATTTTCATTCTGATGACTCTGTGTATGACTGGGTTAAACTCGATGGAAAAAGGGCTGAATTTCAGAAAATGAAACACAATAGAAAGTACTCAGCTCCTGATGGGAAGATAATATTTTAATTGCCTCCTTGCATTTATTAAAGCTTTAGTAGTTTTCCTTAATTCCTTGGGCACACCACAGGGTTTGAGATATTATAGGCAGCTCTAAAACGTAACACTGCTGTTGAGACCATATCACTGGGGAAAGAAATACTGGGAGGGAATGTGTCCCCAGGGAATGCTATCCTTCTAGCTAGCAGGGCAGACCACAAAGCAGTGTGAGTTTGCTCTTACAGGTGTCTCTTAGAGGACTAAAAAATTACAGGCAGTGTTTTCTCTTCAAAAGTATCTGTTCTGCAACTTTTTATTTCTAGTAATACATCTCCAAGGAGAATGAGGAAGGAATGGGCTAACAGTTCAACAGGAATATCATCAAATCAAATAGTCAAAATTTTAATCCCACCAAATAATTAGGCTAGAACCCCACTTGCCATGACCACCTAGACAGGAACCAGTCTTGTAGAAAACATTTCCAGAGGAAACTCCAAAGAAAAGGTATTGGTCAGAGAGATTACCTGGAGAGTTTTACCTAGTCAGGAGTAATTTACTCATATATAAAATAATTATTTAAATGTCTCTGAGGGTGGAGGATCTTAATTTTACTTTTCAAATGAATGTACTTTCAGCACTATGGCATCTGTTCATAACTGATTCAGCTGGAGGTTGTGCCTCGTCTCAGCACACCGATGGTTTTGGTGCTAAAGGCTCTCAAAGACATTACTTTACCTGGTGAACAAAGTTGATAGCTCCTTTCAGATCCACAGTCAACTGTGTCATGTTTGGATAAAGAATCATACTGTTAAAAACATATTTTTATGATGATTTAGGGGTATGATTCAAACTTGGGGAAAATATTAATAAATTAATTAATTAATTATTAATTATTATTAATTCATCTGCCATAGGTTATATTTTTCCACTGTGTATCTCAGAATAATCAAGCCAAAAAGCGGAGTGCAACAACAGTTTTAATATAGAGTTTATACCGTTGATACAGAGTACAAAAGCTGAAGAAGCATAGGGAATTAAGAAAAAAAAAAGAAAGCTGGCAGCATTAGAGTGAGATCAAGACACGATAATGGGAAAGATAGCTAAGGTAAGAGATATGTTATGGTCTTAGAGAACAAGGTATTCCTGTTTTTAATGCTCTGGCATTATATCTTCAAATAATATTTCTCATCAGGCTTCTTTTCATAATGAAGGAGAGGCTAAAAAGGAGTCATCTGTATTTGTATGCTTCTCACTCACACAAACGTATCTCAAGCATGTTCTTTTACATAATCTGGATCACTCTCCACAACAAACATTTATTTAGATGCGAGAAAAACTGTTGACCTGTGCTGGGTACCATAGCTGACTATGAGTCTAAGGGGGAAATAATGCATGAGCTAGAAATCATAGAATTGTTTGTGTTGCAAAAGACCTTTAAGACCATAAAATCCATATATTAACCTAGCTAAGCTGTTATGATGGCATCTTCTGCAATTACAGTCTCAACTGTAACGGGCACAGTAGTATTGCACATACACTGTCAGACTGTGCCACTATAAAATCCTTTGGGAAAATTTAAATAATGGAACAAATTACTCTTAAGTTAAATTATATACTTTATAACCCAATTCTTATTTTAGAAACATTTAATAATATTAAATTACCTAAATGGCTAGGGAGGACTATGCTTATAATTGCTGAAAGAATCATTCCAAAAATGGAACCCCCAGATGAGCCCACCCCAATTCCAGTCCACTCTCTCACAGATTGTAAGTACTCTGAAAAAAGTTTGCTCTCAAATATGTGAGAGTTGAGTGCATTTGCCGTTGCTCCTAGTTTGAATACGTTAGGTGACCTCCAATCCTCTCTCAAACTAACGTAAAAAATTTACTGTAAATTTAATGATATGTGGAAGCCACATACTTGAGCCTTCTCTACTGCTGCTTCTTCCCATGAAGAAGCTCCAGTAAAACATAAATCAGTTGTGGTGAGAGGTTATTATTTTGAATTTTTGTAGGATGCAAACCACTGATGGGATTAACAATATATATAGTACAGTCTGCTATTCAGCCTTTTTTTGGACATTCATATGCTTAAATTTTAAATTTTCTGCAATGTGTTTCAAATCTTTGAATTACTTGTTACAAAAGTATAGTAGCATAGACAGTGACTCTACTTCATTAGCAAGACACAAAACATCTAGTGTGTCTGAGAGGGCTGACAGACTTGTGGCAGTGAATTAAAATCAGGATGCTAAAGCTGTTGCTGCTTTCCATATTTGATCCATCTTTCAAAGAGATGGATATCCAACTCAGAGTGAACTGATCTACTCACAAATCAGTTCCCAGCTTCTTGGTTTTCAACTTGGCACACTAACGTGAGCAAATTCAGATTTTGTTTCTTTCTTAATAAACCATGATTAAATCAGTGTCAATTCAGGAACTGAATCATGAATGGACTGGATAGTTTTGCCATCTGAAGGACTAAAAAGTCATTGGAGAGATAGAGAAAACACCTGAGATATAAGTAACTAATCCACTGCTCAATTTTCATTGGTTTCATTGACTCCAAAATCCACTTTTGCAAGCAGCATGTTTGCCTGTGAATTTCAGCCTGAATTTTATTATGCTTTTTATATCACAGTTTCCACAGTGTTTCTCTGCAACTGATACCTGAAAGGTATCATTCAGCAAAGCACTTTGACTCCTTGTTAATGTTCTTTAACATAGGCTAATAATTTGCCACATTCCCACCTATTTATCCAAGGTTTATCTAATTCATTTAACACCACAACATTTAACAGCTTTATCAGATATAAAGACAGACTACTAGCTGATGCAAAACCCAGAAGGATTTTTAGTAAGCTCTCGCTCTGCCACACTTTGAAATGCCACACTTGGCATTGGTGTAATTTTCTCAACAAGAGACAACTGAGCCTTGCATGGATGCCTTTGGTTCCTCTTCTCTCACTCACACATTTGACTCTGGGTCAGAGCTATCTCTCCGTGTGCAGCTGCTAACAGCATAAAAAGAAACAGTGGGATATATCTCACACATTTTAGGTTTCTCCTTCATATGGCACAATAAACAACTCTTTTCTAAAGGCTTGCTTGCCTGAGTGGCTTCCCTTCTTTCTTCCCATCTTCCCCTGTCTTCAAGCTCATTTTGTCTGCTGTTGCAAAATTCTAGGAGTTGCCCTGTTTTCCTCTTTGTTCCTCAAGAAATGTGAAGATCGTCCTCTGTTTACCTGGAACGATGGAATCGATATGAAATCTGAAGTAGTCATGAAACCCTTCAGATATTTTTGTGTTAACAGAGGTGTGGATTTAATTGTTTCTGAAAGTCAGGCTAATATGGAGCACCACATTTCTATCTGGCTGAATTACACAATGTCTTGGTCAATCATTATTTTTAGGTGATAAAGTAAAAGAGGCAAACTTTGTGTTGAGATCCTTTGATGCTATTGGATTGTGTACATTCTTCAGCAACAATTTCTAGCATCATGCTATGAAATACCAGGTGCCTAAGGCAATTAGCTATTTTGCCCACAAGCCTGCAACATCATTTAGCATTAAAGAAACTAAATTTAGAAGAGATGATCAGATTAGTCTAGAAAGGGAGAAAAAACCCCACTTTAAAATCCAGAGCAGGTTTTTAATAAATTAGAAGGGTGCCAAAATTCAGTGTTTTAGCTAAGATTTGTGAGAAATGCAGTGACATTCTCTTCAGCTGGCATGATGAAACTGAGACCTTCTGTCAGAATCAGCTGATGGATCAGGTAGAATTTGATGAGGAATTGCTGACATAACAATGAAAACTGGTACTGTATGCCCTAAAAAAAAAAAGATGTCAGAGAAATCTGGAAGATACTGAAGTGTACAGACCCTGAATCAGAACATTTTTAATTAATTCCCTTACCCTTCTGACAGTGTTTGTTTCTTGTTGTATTGGTGCTTCTTAAACCCACCATTTATAAGGCACATAGCACTAACATGTGAACAGACTCTATTAATGTAAAAAGATGAAGCTGCTGCTCACACATATCTCCATCACTTGATCAGAACAATGGTGTTCAGATCCCTATAAATTTGCCACTACCAGGGTAGCTCCCACCCCTCTTTTCCTGCCTCTTGTCTTACAGCCAGCATTTGGAATTTACATGTGAAACAGTCAAAAGGTAACTGAGTATTGACAGCCTTTGTAAAGATTAAATTGCCTCTTTTTTTTTTTTTATTTTCAATTCTCCCTTAATAAAACTGACAAAACTTTCTCTCACTGCACAGAGCTGAAGTATCAGGTATATTTGATGAAGGAGACTGAAAGAACTGCAAAATAGCGATTAAAGTCCTGAAACCGTCAATGAAAAATGTTTGCTTTGTCACTGCTTAATGAGAAGACAGCCCTGGCTCTTTCTTTCAAGTTTTGTCATAAAGTGTTTCAGTGACTAGTTAACTGTGAATCTTTTGATCTCCTGATTTTCATAGACAATGACCCTGTCATCACATCAAAGCAACTCCTTTGCAGTAAATGGAGAAGCACATCTCTCTGGAGATATCCTTAGGGCAAAGTGTGTGTGTGTACACAAGGGAGATGGAGAAAAATGGAGAGATATATGGCATCTAGCCTATATAAGGTTTTTCTATACTAGAAATACAATTGTGTCATTGGACTGAAAATTGTGTCATTGGACACTTACAGTTTCATTGAGGAGAGCAGCTGGTAACCTTAACCTTTAAGCCTTGCAGTGGAACATAGTTATGGACACTGCAGAATAGAACCATATTGTATTTGAGTAAAGGGTTAACTATGTTGTAACTCCATCCCCTGTTACAGCTGTGATTTTACCACAGACAAAGCCTTCTAAAGCCCAGTTTTGTATTATATGTCTTGTTTGCTACTAATAATTGCTGCTGCTGCCATTGGAGGGGAGTCACCTGTGAAGACCCTTTCTTTTGTAAAACAATCCCTTTAGCAACAGTAGCAGTCATTTTGGGAAACCCTAATGCAGTCTATTAATATTGTTTTACTGCATATAATTAAATGACAATTTTTTGCATAGCAAATTTCTAAATTTGTGTGTGAAAGACCAAATCTGCAAAGGAGAGTGTTTGCTATCAGAAATTGTCTAATTCTGGACTTTCTTCCAGTGATGTATAAGTCAAGACTGCTAAAGAGCCTCCTTTTAGCTTTTGCCACTGACATAAACTTGGTAGTGGCATGTGAAGGTGTGCACCCTCCAGATTTGTTACCTTAATATCATTGCCTATGTTAGGTGATAAACTCAGCAAGAGACGTGAATTCTTTACATGCTGCTTGCAAAATCTATTATTTTGATTTTGGGGGGGGGGAGGGGGCTGTTAATGTGTCTGCGTTTTGAAAGGGAGCAGGTGATGAACTAATCCAAATTCCCACCTTCATTCCAAAAGCTCAGGATGGACATAGGAAAATGCCCTAAGAGCTGCAGTGAGTCCACCTTTCCTCTGCAGTCCTGCAAACGGATGGGTATTGCTTCCCACTTCTGCTGCCCTAGTGATGCAGTGCATGGCTCCTGTGTGGGGGTTAATCCATCCTAGTTCCACTGAATGCTCTCCAAGCAATGAGGCAGCCTGTGAGGAGCAAGCATATCTCTGCAGAAACATGCTGCAAGGTCATGGTTGCAACCAGTGCTTTGTATCTCCAGCTACCACTCACCACCTACCCTATAGTCTACAGCAAGCTCAGAGGACGGCTTACAGCTCTGCTGTGCAGCAGTCCCTTAAAGACCCTATCAGATCTTCAGCCAGGGGTGATGATTTCCCTTTGGATAGTCTTCCTCTTGAAATATCTTCTCAAAGGACAAACTGTTGGCCATGCCATCACCTTGGGCCCCAAATCCAACTGCACCAAGGAGGGATGAATTGACTGCACTCATGACAAAGCAGATAGCACTAGATGAAACACATTTCCTTTGAAATCTTTGTGGTAGGAACTGAAAATGGGATATATTTCCTTTAGAGCACATACAACTTCCTGAAGGAAAGGTGTGTGGAGACGTGGAGGGCAGGGGAAGTGTTGCACAGTGTCAGCTCCACAGTCTGGTAGAAATACAGCCTCAGTTTTATTTCTCTTCCTTCCCAAGGGTGATAGAGGTAGGCCTGGTTGGGAAACTGCACTGGTTTTAGTTACTGCCTCAGCTGTCTTCCCTGCCTTCATCTGCAGGAGGGTGATACAGAGACTAGGGCTGGAACCACATCATGCCCATCTCCCCCCTCCTCCAAATTTATGCACAAATTCTGGGTTGCAGCATTATCCTAGTGAAGCCAATCGCAGCAATGGTCGAGCCTGAGGGGATACACGGCCCTGCCTGTAGCTACAGTCGTGTAGTTCTCAGCAAATTACTGCTGTCAGACCTAGTGCTGACTGGCTTCTCACTTCTCTCCTTCTGCTAGAGAGCCAGGCAAGGAGGGAAGGGCACGTTGCAGAAGATAGTTGTATTTGCTAATTCATCCCAGTTCTTATTAATAAAGTTTGGTTTCTATCTTTTCTTTCTTCACCTTTTACAATTTGCTGCTGAAGTTTAAAGGCTCTCCCTGCGAAACAGTGGAATAGTATCTCCAATATGAAAACTTCCCCTTGTAGAAAAAAAAAAATTAGTCCTAGTATAATTTAATAATTTCTTTTGTTCAGGAAAATAAATTCACCTTTTGCCAAAGGCAGAAAGTAGAGTGAATAGTTCTAAAATATTCAACATATAGCCAGCTTGGCTTCTCAGCCAGAGTATCTGTTCTTGTGCTAATTTTCTTCCAAGCAGCAAAATATATCACATTCATAGAATCATAGAATCATAGAATCATAGAATCATAGAATCATAGAAGTGACCAGGTTGGAAAAGACCTGTGAGATCATCAAGTCCAACCCTTGATCCAAGACCACTGTGGTTACTAGACCATGAAACTCCATGCCACATCCAGTCTTAGCTTAAAAACTCCATGGAGAGTGAATCCACCACCTCCCTGGGCAGCCCATTCCAATGCCTGATTACCCCCTCTGTAAAAAATTTCTTCCTAATATTCAACCCAAACATCCCCTGGCACAGCTTAATACCTACTGCTGGTTGCCTGGGAGAAGAGACCAAGCCCCACCTGGCTACAACCTCCTTTCAGGGAGTTGTAGAGAGTGATGAGGTCTCGCCTGAGCCTCCTCTTCTCCAGCTCCCTCAGCCTCTCCTCATAGGACTTGTGCTTGAGTCCTTTCCCCAGCCTTGTTGTTCTTCTCTGGACCTGCTCCAGCACTTGAAGTGTGGCCTCACCAGCACCGAGTACAGGGGAAGAATCACCTCCCTGGTCCTGTTGGCTACACTGTTCCTGATCCAGGCCAGGATGCCCTTGGCCTTCTTGGCCACCTGGGCACACTGCTGGCTCATGTTCAGCTTCCTGTCAATCCAAACTCCCAGGTCCCTTTCTGCCTGGCTGCTCTCCAACCACTTTCCCCAGCCTGTAGCGCTGCAGGGGGTTGTTGTGGCCAAAGTGCAGGACCCGGCACTTGGCCTTGTTGAACCTCATCCTGTTGGAATCAGACCAGCTCTCCAGTCTGTCCAGGTCCCTCTGAAGAGATATCCTGCCTTCCAGCTGATCAACACGCCACCCCAGCTTGGTGTCATCTGCAAATTTTCTAATGGTACGCTCGATCCCCTCATCTAAATCATCTATAAAGATATTAAATAGGATTGGGCCCAACACTGATCCCTGGGGGATACCACTAGTGACCGGCCACCAACTGGACACAGCCCCATTCACCACCAGTCTCTGGGCCCAGCCATCAGCCAGTTCTTAAACCAGCAGAGAGTGTCCCTGTCCAAGCCATGGGCTGCAGCTTTTTCGGGAGAATGCTGTGAGAGACAGTGTCAAAGGCTTTGCTGAAGTCCACGTAGACTACATCCACAGCCTTCCCCTCATCCACCAGGAGGGTCACCTGGTCATAAAAAAAGATCAAGTTGGTCAGATAGGACCTGTCCTTCCTAAACCGTGCTGGCTGGGTCTGATCCCTTGTCTATCCGGTAGGTGCTGTGTGATCGCACTTAGGATTATCTGCTCCAAACCCTAGTTTCCTTTCCTGCAGGCTCTCACTTCACAGAAGTTTTTTCTTCTCAAACGTGCCTTAATAGCAACCTGTAAAGAAGTGTCCTGGGAACTGGAACTCTCTCAATGTATGTTCTCTCAGTCCAACACTAACCAGGGCCCTGGTAATATCACTTATTAAAGCACTCAATCCCCCGAGGTCTTACCAAAAGGCAGGTTTTGGAAGCTGCTTCTGCAAACAGGGACTGCTGAAGTGCTTTTCTAGTCTCAAATCTGCCTTATGTCTCTAACAATCAGCACTTGTGTCTCTTTTCACTCAGCTCTTGTCCCTACTTATCAGTCAACAGAAAAAAATCTCTTTTATCTTGACAATATCCATAGAGTATTCACAGAGAAAAACCTGTACAATAAAAAGAAAAGCACTACTCTCACTGAAGTGCTGAAGATGAACACAGGGAAAGCTCAAACATACTCAACATGTCCTGAATCACCAGCTGTGGGTGGCCTTAAAATTTTCCCCCTTCTGATCTTTCTCTTCCCTGATAAAGGCATCCATCAACCAAAAACTCTTATTGCATTAGTGCAGATGTCCTACAACATGGGTGTTCCTGAAGGCGTGTTGATAAAAGCCCTGTACATCCTGACAGTCTGCAATTTACCAAAGGTGTCTCAGGGAAGGGGCTCCACAAGCAAAAAATTCAGCCTCCAGCAATTTCAGCTGAGACAGTTGAAAATGTTGAAAACTGCTTCTTACTCACAGAGTGGCTGAAATCAGATTAACACCACAGCATGACTCACTGTTGGAAAGTCAAAACACAATACACCCATGAAACAGCTTAAAATGAGCAAATACAACAATAAATAGTATAAATATTTTTTGTCTCCATAAAGCAATCAAAAAGCAATATCCAATAATCCCTAGATTTGGTAATGGTGTGTTGGTGAAGCACACTGATTTCTCAGGAAAAGAGAAGTGCTTCAGGGGTTAATCTCTCCCAAACTCTTGTTTTACAGAAAAGAAAACACCTAGAGGGACACTCTTAGGGAGTTGTGAGGCTTTGTAAATTCATTATTCAGGTTCATACCTATATTCTCTACCACTGAGTTATATTTCATTATTTCTAGTTAAAAATGCTGCAATTGTTTCTGCCTATGGATGACCCTCATAGCTACCCAGAAACTACTGCTTCTTTGACATGTGGATAAGCTGCAACTTTTAATAAAAAAATAACAAAAAATATAACTCACTAGGGCTTTATGCACTCTGCTGTTTCCATGTGCAACATCATCTGACATCCTTCATAAGCCCTGCTCCTTCTCTTCACAGCTCAGTTATGATTCTTCATCCTTCCTTGAATTGTCTCAAAAATATGACAGTCAGGATAGTGCAGTTGATAATCACTAGGAAAAAGCTTCTCTAGTTAAGTCATTCTCTCAGCCTCTCTCTGTGTTATGCAAGTTACAGTGGAATATGTCCTTTTCGTGCCCCAAAAAAAGGAGAAAGTGAACATTTCTATCTCCTTTGGACACAAAACTTTGCAAAGGTTTACCCATGTATTAATGAAGTTAATTGCTTGCAATACCCTGACTTTTTATAGGGAGTCCTTTTCATGCCCTATTAGCCCTCGCTGCCTCTCTCAGGGGAGGTTTTGTGATACTGTTCCATTATGGATGAGGAAACTAAGGCATGTGTTACTAAGAGCCACTCAGCATGGTGGCAGAGAGAAGAGACAAGACGCTGGACCTTTGGTCAACAAGCAGGTCACATCTGCCTTTGAATGAAGACAAAGCAGGAATTTCCTGCAGCTTTATGGCTCAGTTTTTTACCAGTTTTATCTATTTTTTTGGGGAAGTAAAAAGACACAAGTTCAAATTCAAGATGTCACCACTTCTGCACCTATCTATCTGTTAACTGCAGTGAAGAGCTGGTACACAATTGTATCCACCAAAGAGATGTCACTGATGGAAAAAAGGCTCTGAGTGTTTCAGCTGGCAAAAGGAGTAAGAAAGGAAATTGCTTTGTCAGACACCACAGATTAAGTAGTTCTGCTTCAGTAGCAGAAATAACTACTGAAAACTACTTCAAAACCCGAAGGCAATTAAAAGAAAAAGTTTTTTTTTTTACTTGTGGAATTGTTAGGCTCCTCTTGATCATTAGGAAATGGATCACATAAATTATTGTACAGGACTGAAAGCATTCAACTATTATACTTTCCTAAAAAAAAAAAAATCTGTGTATTTCTGTTTCTTTCTATCTTTCAAATCCATTGTGTATTTACACATCATTTATTTACTCTGTTTCCTGACTTTGGAGGGCTTTTTCCATCAAAACATCTTTTTTTTTCCCTTAGCAGGCAGTGATGACGGATTTTGCCAAAAGATTGTTACATTGACTATGTCTGGTTTATTCCTTCGATTGATATAACTTTAGTATATGTGTGCTAGGTAATAGAATTGTAATTTTTTTCTTCTATAACATATATAACACTTTTATCAACAATATGCCCTCAACTTTGCATCAAATAGCATGCAGCTAGGTTTCTATCTTTCCAATGGAAAGCTATACAAGCATAAAAGTTTCACTACCTTGGAAACTATAACAAATGGGAAATCTGTAAAAAAGAACTTTGTAACCTTATAATTTCATAGTAATGAATGAGATAGCATATTAAGAAGTCAGTAGTTTATAAATAATGTTAGGTACTCCAAGTGATTCTGCACTGAAATAAGCAACCTGACTGAATTCCTCTTTCTTTGCAGAGAGTTTTGCTACAGCCAGTAGTCTTGCATATACTTCGTTTTTTTTAATTTTGTTAAAAAATCATCCGAAAAAGCATTCTGAGATGAAAGTCCTGCAAGTAGAAAGATGATTCAGAATTGCATGCCAAGAAGCCTTCTCAATATCCTGAGGGCATTGCCTATGTTGCTGCTTCAAGAACTCTACCGATAGATTACACAGGAGTTGGAGACATGTAGTGATGTGACTCCACTTCTGAGGGAGTCACACGGGATATTATAGTAAGTTTAAGGGCCTTTTTCTCCCTCCAGTGCTCAGCAGGATGATGGTGTTGCAATGCCAGCAGTGACCACTATCTACCATCAGCACCCATAAACCACATGCAACAGGCAACAACGTTGTTTCCAACATGACTTCATGGTTGTTTTACCCACTTCCATCTTCATTTGTTCTGCCAAGATCGGCTCAAGTCCCTCTTCCTAAAAGAATCAAGTTTGAAATATTTTAAAATTATTTATATGTATTTTAAAAGGAATCACTCACCACCATGTATCATATGGTCTGAAGATTTTCTATAGCTTTTAATGACCAGCAGGTCCACTCTTCACATGAACTTCTTGCTGTCTCATACTGACAGAACTGAGGATCTTCTTGGGCACAAGTGCAGCACTTAAAATAGAGAAACTGGTCATCAGTTTCAGTTTTGTCTTCATTAGCTACTGCTTGGTGCAAAAATGTGCACAGCTAATACACCTTATTTTCTGTATGAAGTGATGAGAGGAATCTATTTCAAAGGCCATGGATTAATCAGGCTATTTAAGTATTAGGAATGCCTCTGCAGCGTTTTTGTGTTTTATCTTCATTACAGGTAAGTAACTCTATATTTTTATAGCATTACCCGGGTCCTGTCTTGAGGTTTGGTGAACCCTAACCTTCTAAAGCATATGGAAGTCCCCTAATCTTATTTCAATTCCTTCAGTTTACCTCCCAGTCACAAAATATTTTCTTAAGAAAACTAACCAACTTATATTGTTGGCCAGTTTATTCAATAAGTATATATGTATGTGTGTATATATATATTTATATATTATATATTTATATACATATTTTAAACATGATTCTGGCAAGAACTATGACATATCTTTGTGTTATTCACTAATTTATTACTAAATAAATATATGTATTATATATCCTCTATGGACAATATGTGTCCCTGCCCATGGCTTACTTGGGAAAATATCATAGTAGTGAAGGCCCAGGAAGATTAGGAAAGTAATTTCTAAGAATGCTTCCTCCTTACCTCTTTGATTATAGGATATAGTGAAGAAAATTAGGCAAATGTTTTATGACTCCAAAATGAGTACCAATGCTTCTGCAGGAAGTTGCTGCCATAACTGCCATAAAATGCAATTTCTGGCATATATTTGGTTAAAATGTCTTTTTGTTCTAAAGAGATAAGGAAATATCTTTTTTTGCTGAGGCTTTTCATTTTCTGCTGAAAATGAGGTTTGGCTTTCAAGATCTTGCACTGTGATAAGAGTGATGCTAGGTGTTACTTCCACACCATTTACCTGTCACTTCCTTTTATCCAACTATTTAGCAATGTTAAGCGAAAGAACATTTAGTTGATCAGACTTTCCACAGTACCATTTAATGAATCAGAAATTATTTACAGTCACCAAATAAAGTGAAAATTATGTGTACCTCAACTAATTAATTGTATTTACTGCAGACAGTAAATATCGCATATGATTATAACTGTAAAAATAGGTGAGTTTAAAGAGCAAATATATAAAGGTGAATTTAGTGAATCAGGCACACAGGGCTTGTAAACTTGCTATTTGAAGAGGACAAAGGGCAGAAGTGGTTTTGCCTGCAAAGAATTCTTTTCTCCTTGCACATCTATCTGTCCAAGTTGTTAAGGCATTATCATTTTTGCACCTACATCCCAATTAATGACAAGACCTACAGAATGAGCTCCCAATTGCATTAAAGCTTGCTGCTAATGGCAGAATGAATTTATTTAGAAAAAATAAGCATAATGTTGTAAAGTGTCCACTCCATAAAGTTCTTGCTTGTACCAATGACTGCACGAAAATATCACATTTTTAGACCCATGGTTGAGGTATTAAATAAAACTTCTCTGCATGCAGATGCAGAGTTCAGTCCCTGCCTTATATTTTTGAGCAAGCAGCAACCTCAAGTGGCAGCTGTGTGGGTAAATATATTTCTTCATGAAGAGGTTTTATCAGGAATCTGAAACATATTCAACATTAGACCTATTGCAGAATTGTCTTTGTTAGCAGGATGGGTTTAACTGTGGCTTTCACAAAATTTTGTGTGTTTAATCAGGTGGCAGAATGGAGGAAGGAGTGGGAGCTGAAAGTGGAGGAGTGCTTGAGGAAGAAAATCATGTGGAAGTATGGTGCAACTCTGAAGACCTAAAACTATTAATAAAAATTTAAAAAAAAAAGAAGAAAGAAAATATAAAGGAGGAACAACACAGTAGTTAATTTTCCCTGCATGAGAGACACTGATATGCTTTTCACCTGACTCTTTATGCAACTCAAATTACTTGAGAAACTAGCAAACAATTAAATACTCAGCAGAGAGCATACATTGGTATGTTTGGCTTCAAGGAAGTGTCTCTGTCTGAGCTACAGCTATAGATTCATCAGGAAAAGAAACTGCATCTTTTAAAATGTCAGCTGCTCTTCCTTCTGCAGCTCTCTGGTTACCAGTTCAAATCTTATGACTCAGGCTTAATAATAACACTTTTGAAGCTGGGCAAACTATTCATAATACAATATGTCTACTACCGAGCAAAATGCATTCATATAATTGAAACAATTGCACTAAATGATGACTTCATCATAATTTTCTATACAGACAGAAATATAGGAAAATGAAATTTTTTTTTCTATTGATGCTCATTTTTGTTTTGAAGTGCATCAGTTATAATTTGTGTGGCAGTGATTTTGATTTTCCTGAGGGTAGAGTACATTGATAGAAGCCATTTGGCCTCATTTTCACACAAGGACCAGCTATATTAGAGTACTACATTACTCCTTGCTGGCCCCATTACCCCTTGCCCAGTTGGAATAAAACTCCAACAACAGAGTGGAGTGCCTGCAAAAGTTACTTAAGATAGAATGCAAAGACAGAAGGTCTCCTTATAGTCTTGATTCTCCCCAAAAGTCATAAATTTTGGCATTTTACAGCTGCTCCCATTTTTCTCCTCTTTTTTCCCCTTTTTCTGTGTCATTCTGCATCATCTACAAGACAGATAAACTCGCAAGGCATGGTTTTCATTAATTGTTTTCATTCATTTTTCTTTCTTATTCTGAATTGTAATCTCAGACAATGTGAACTGTCCCAAAATGGATTTCTTAATATTCACCTGACCAGGAAGTGAGTTTCCCTCTAAGAAGCCAGAAAGGGTCCAGTATAAAATGGCACTGATGAACTATCACACCAAGACAATTGTTTTCGATAGTAATGCATTGTTGTGGTGAAGCTGCCACCAGTTGGAGCCACTTTTAACTCTGGTGCTAAGAAAATTACAAAGGCAATATTGTGGGAGCAATAGAAAAGAATAGGTGTGAAAGAAAAGAAATGGAGAGGAAAAAAAACCCTACACTAACCAGCTAAGAAATTAAGTACCTTTACACTTTTCTCAGCCTCAGAGAAATAGGAGCGAGCTGACACTAAAGGTCTGCAAGAAGGTTGAAGTCCCTAAATCCTGTAGGCTTCAATAGGAATAAAAGATGCCAACACCTAGGAAAACCATACCCTGCAAATCTAGTTCTTCAATGTTTTAGTGCAATTTCAAACCAAAATACACTCCACCCCCAACTATTATTTTCTGGAAACTCATATGTTAAAATCACTGTGGTGCCTCTGAATTTTTCTCTGTAGTTAATGTATTAGCTCCATCTGACAGAGTGTTCTAGTTTTGGCTGGGGCAATTTTCTTCACAGTGACTGGTATGGAGCTATGTTTTGGATTTGTGCTGAACACAGTGTTGATAATATAGAGATGATTTTGCTATTGCTGAGCAGGGCATACATGGAACCAAACCTCTTCTGCTTTTCATATGACCACAGTGGCAAGGAATTTGGGGGCACATGAGAGGTTGAGAGGAGACACATCCAGGCTGGGTGACCCAAACTGACCAAAGTGAAGTCATGACACCCTATGATGTCATACTCATTATAAATAGTAGGGTGAAGAAGGAGGAAGAAAGAGCACATTCGAAGTGATGGTGTTTGTCTTCCCAAGTCACTATTGCGTGCTCTCCTGGAGATGACTGAGGACCTGCCCGCCCATGGGAAGCAGTTAATCAATTCTTTGTTTCGCTTTCCTTGTGTGCATGGTTTTGCTTTCCCTATTAAACTGTCTTTATTTATCTCAACCCTCAAGTTTTGTAGTTTGTACCCTTCTGATTCTCTCCCTGATCCTGCTGATGTGGCAGTGATCAGGTGGCTGTGTGGTGTTTAGTTGCCAGCTGGGGTACAACCATGACTCAGAGTATCATACATGCAACTTAACAGGAATTCAGTAAGGGGTTAGAGTTCATTTAAAAACTGTTCATTGACTGATTTTTCATGGATTACTATCTTGACATCAGAGAGACTGAAGGTTTTACTGTAACTTATAGGTACAATGGTGATCGTATAAGCATGGAAGCAAAGATGTAGGCAATCATACATACAAGCTTGTTAGCAGATATATGTAGAGTATTTAAAAGCAATATAGAACATGTTTTGAGAGTTTTTTTCATTCTCATGTATATTAATACTCAGCCACCAATCGTTTATGGAATTTGTACAAAGTGAAGGTATTGTAACTCAATCATAATAAATTAATCTTCCCAATATATTGAACAAGTGTAAGCTTTCCTTACATTATCTTACATTAGTAACAATCCTAAGTAATTTTAATGTATGAAAATTCCTTGACTGGAACAACTATCTATTTGGCAAACAGAGTAGCTAATAAATGCTTCATTGTCTTCCCAAACTGCTGTCCCGTGGGTCACTCCTCCATGGGGTGCAGTCCTTCACAAATGAGCTGTGGCCCCCACAGGGGCCACAAGTCCTACCTGGGAAAAACCTGCTCCAGCGTGGGCTTCCCTCTCCATGGGCTGCAGTTCTCCAGCAGGACCCTGCTTCATCCTGGGCTTCCCACGGGGTCACAGCCTCCTTCATGCATCCACCTGCTCCAACATGGGCTCCTCCATGGGCTGCAGGTGGGTCTCTGCACCCTGATGGTCCTCCATGAGCTGCAGGGGCACAGCTGCTCCACCATGGTCTGCACCACAGGCTGCAGAGGCCTCAGCTCTGGCACCTGGAGCACCTCCTGCCCCTCCTTCTGCACTGACCTTGGTGTGTACCTTGTTGTTCCCATGTTCTCACTTCTCTCTTCCCTGGCTGGAATTTCTTCTGCGCAACAACCTTCTGTTCTTAAATATGTTATTGGCTTGGCCTTGGCCAGCGGCAGAAAGTCCATCCTGGAGCCGGCTGGCATTGGCTCCACAAGACAGGGGAAGCTTCTAGCAGCTTCTAAGGAAACCACCCCTGCAGCCCCCCCACCACTACCAAAACCCAGCCACAGAAACCCAGTACACCACAGAAAGGGACCTCAAAGAAATTTAGAGGGGGAAGGAAAAAAAAACACATGAAAACCATAGTGTAATGCTGGAGATGAAAACTGAACAGGAGCTTTTGAATTTGTGTTTATAGAAGTGTAATCAACTTCATATAACTTCTTTAATAAGGAAAATTAGATGCACATGTTATGTTAATAGGATGGTATATTCTGAAATTAAACACAGGAGCTGAAAGTGAAGTTACCCTTCCTGCTGAAACAGACTATGGGTTCTGCAGGCTTCACTCACTGAAAGTCTAAGCAAGAGCTGCTGTACCTGAAAAGGCATATATTCCATATAAAGGCTTTGCTCTTTTAGCTCATGAAAGTTATAGTTGATGTTGATAACATTTCATATCTTTCACTTTAGCTTAAGTGTAGCATTCAGTTCTCTAGGGAGCACTACAAAAGCGTGCCTCTGAACCTGGATGCAATAAGCTGATTTTTTTTAACTTTAGCTTATACTTATTGAATTCTAGTGTGTTGTGTAGGAACATAGGCATTGGTAATACCTTGTCCTGAGAGGACAGTCGTGCCTGGAAAAATATCTGATAAACCTGACAACTGACCCAGAGCTATGGAAGGATATGGTATGAATCCATATTGTGTTTTAGATTGAACATATGAGCTCATTTCAAAGAAAAACACCTTCTGACTACTAAGATAGCAGCTGCTGGGTGAGTGTCTCCTCTCTGGAGGGGCTGGCATCCAAAACACTGTTGGGAGGCTGGCAGAGTTCTGGAGTGTTCTTTAGGAAGGTGAATGTTCTTCTTCCTGGAAGGTGGAAAGGAAAAGGAAAGGGAATGAAAGAAGCTCAGCTACCAGCACTTGAGTAACCAGCACCATGAGATGTTTGGTCTGAGAGCACATCATGAAGTCCCTGCTCTGAATGCTCTCTGAAGAGATTTATTTTCCTCCATGGACTATACAGAAAGCTTAAAAAACCCTCTTACTGCCTAAAAGAACATGGTGAGAATTTCTCTACAAGCTCATTCCTTCACTAGATCATCTTGGTGAAAGTTGTTTGATTAAACTTTGATAATAAACAATGCATATGTATTTGTGCACATACATGTGTAGGTCTGCATCTATGTCATTCTGTCGATAGACGTGAGAATGGGAATTATCCTGTAAAACAAGTCTTAGTAACTAGAAAATGTGTAATAAGGTAATGGAAGCTGGCTTTAAAAATTCATATGAATTCTGTGAATGCCATTCAAACAACTTAACGAATATATTCAAGATCCATAAACAAAATCCCTATTTTTAAGAGCCTCCATTTAACAGTAACTTCAAATATATATTTAAGCAACTTTAATACCTGAACTCACGAGTATTTTCTCTCCTTTCATGTTGGCTGAAGCAGCATCATAACCTAACTGATAAATTCTTCTAATTGATGTTATAGTAATGTAACAGGACATGGCAGTTCATGGGTTTGTGTAAGTAGACAGCAGACTATAGGCCATTCAGCTCCAGGAAATCTGAAAGCACTAAACCTTAAATACTATTTGAAACTATTGAAATGTTAAAGGGAATGCTTGACATCAAAGTATTGCTTCCATCACACTACTGTTACCTTAAAGGTACAGCACATTGTTTAAAATGTAAGGTGAAAAACCCAACAAATTATTCAGCTTGGAAACCTTCAGCTGCAGCCTCTTCCTTAGAGCTAGGCTATTTTAAATTTGTTGGTTTTAAGAGGCAGTGTTGAAATGTAACATAAGAGCAAAAATGAACAGATAACTGAAAGTTCCTCTGATGTTAAAATTTATAATCATTGCCAACATCTGGTATAAGATAGATGGAAAACCAAAATGTAGCTCATCATCAAATAATTTACAATCATATTCCTGTGTCTATATATTGTTTTCTGAAGCAGTTTGAAGAGTTACTAGAGTTCTATATCCAGAGAGTGGAGAATATAAGACAGAAAAATCTTGTAACAGCCTGAGTGATCCGATTATCTTTTCACAGAACTCTTCAAGAAAGACAGATTTTGCAAAGCAGCTGGTGATTGTTGAATTACCAGAATTCCCTTACAATTAAAAGAATGTTTTTTAGATATTCTTTCTGACAGCACAGAGCTGCTTATAAATGGGTAATCAGTAGTATTAAAATTGCATGTAACAGTCAAGCTTCAAAAGTCATATCTAATGAAAATACAATTAGCCATAGATTTCAACCAGTTAACTATTCATGCTCAGCAGCATATAAAACTTTAAAGCCTGTAAATGGCAAACTGTTTTTTTAAAACCTGTTCAAGTTGTTGTACTCTGAAGCTCATCTGTAATTTTCACATTATGACTTGGAACTTACTGTTTTAAATCTCATCTCTGCATTTTATATGGATTTTACTATTATCAAATTTGACATTAAAAAATGCCTAAAAGATCCCCAACAAGCAACAAAACAGATGTCTGTAAAAATTGATACTTTGCTTTCAATTTAGATAAAAATGAACCTTTGTAATTTTTAGACACAGTACATTTAGCTTTATGGGGGAGGATTTGAATAAGTATTTATGAATGTTTTAGATTCGTGTGAGGTACAGTATGAAAACACAAGATAATCCTGGCAAACCTGACATAGAAAGGCAAACAAATGGAAAATATTAAATAACAGCAAAGCAGCTATTAGGATAAGGATAGTATAAATGAACAAAGATTAATATGGATATAAAAATATTGTTATAATATAATTAATTCATTTCTTTATATCCTTTTCAAAAGCATAATGTTCCATTATTCTGTGCTATTTTACCTTTTTTTCCCCCCAGGATTTTCTTTAGATGTTTTCATAGCACTAGTGAAATATACAAAATTTTCACCAATTTAACCTGTTTTATTTCCTATATTCATAGTATAAACACACTTTTTTTACTCCTCTATATTTTACAACTATCAAAACAATTTTTAGCTCTGACTGTTTGTTCTAAAATTCTATAATGATTTCAGCTGTTCCAGAAATATACATTTGGTTAGCAAAAGAGGCTTTTCATACAGAAAACTGCCACTCTCTTGAATAATTCTATTAATAATCAACAGAAAAAAATGCATTTCTTTGATAGTGATGAATAGTAATATTAGTATTTAGATTACTATGATCTCGATGATATTTCAATTCTTCAGCCAAAATTAATTTAAAAACAAAATTTTGGCATGATTTACTGCATTTAGGAATCACCAGTTACATAGAACATTGATATGGTTTGAATTGACTTTTTTCACAATTATTCTGTGTTTTTTCCTTTAAACAATGTCTTTGATTCAGGCATCTTCTGCCTATGACAATTAATGCCTGAAGACAATTAACAGCAAAAAAGGAAATTAAATCCCAAGCAAAATATTTAAAGCAAATAAATCATTCAGAGCCTGGCCTGAGACTCTCTGTTATTAGAAGAAACATACCTGTAGGATTAAGTGTGTATTTATTCATGTTTCATAATTTTCTAGCATGGTCTGAAATGCACTATACTTTAACAATAAATTAATCACTGACAGTTAATTAACTTACAGTCCTATTAAAGAGGTCTCCTCACACACAAGCAGACTTAAGACTGAGATGACACCACAAGGGGTATTTTTGTAGTGGGTTTCATAAATTCATGACATGCCAGGTAACTAATAAAAGTAGTATAAAATAAAATATTATTTAAAAAACAGTGATTTTATTCATTACTTTCTGGAAGAAAAGATTACAAAATTGTTTCATTTCTTCCATTCACACAGTCTCTTTAAAACCAGCCTTCTAATAATTAAGGGCATCCTGAAGTCAGTGACAGTTCCAATAATTGATCAGAATGATTAAAAAATCAAAATTAAAAAACAAAACAGGATTCTTAACTCTAACATTGTTTGTGGTATTTCTTGAGTCAGTCTGAGAGAGGAATCACTCATACTACAGAGACAGCTACTAGTTAGCTGCAATTCTTTTATAATGGTTTAAACAAAAGTAAATAGGTTTTTTGGGCTTTGATTTTAAAAACAACAACAAACAAACAAAACAAATGAACAAACAGAACCAAAACCACATAAAGCCCCAGCAAAACCTGCACAGCAAAGGGACAGGAAAGCTTACTTGTGTTCAGTGCCCATTGATGAAAGTACTGTTCTCTGATCCATGCTGCTATTGTTGGTTTTGGTTTAGCTCCCTCTCAATCAATTTCTAACAGGGCATGATTTAATAAGGTTTTTTAATCTCCAAAAATGGGGAGAGGGTGGTTGTGGTATTTTCATTCATCAAAGGGAGCCTTTCAGGTTTCTTTGCTTTCACCTGCTGGGACCCATTTGGTCCCTTTCAAAGAGAATGCAATGACACAATGAATAAGAAATGCTAGAATAAGCGTCCCTTATTCTACCAATAGTATAATCAGTGAGTACTTGTAAAACCTATTGTACTTCACAGAGGTAGTTGTAAGACAATTAAATCTTGCTTCTCAGGCAAATGATTTTAGTAGTTAACCTGAAACAGCCAACAATATGTTAGAGAATGTATGCATCTGCAGAAATGATGTAATGGGATACTGAAATGGGATACTGCTTATCTGGAAAATCACGGTGGTTTGGGGTTTTTTTTGTTTTATTTTTTGGGGTTTTTTTGGGTTGGGTTTTTTTGTTTTGGGTTTTTTTTGTTTAGTGGGTTTTGGGGGGATTTGGTTTGGTTTGATTTGGTTTGGTCGTTGTTTTTATTTTGTAGCCTGGAACTACAGCATATGCAAGATGTAATTAGAGAAAAATACTGGAAAAAAGCAGAAGAGAACTTAAGTTTTATTCCTAAAAATTCTTATGTGTAAGGAATGAATAGTCCATATATATGCCCTTTTAAATGCATAATTTATATCTTATGTGAGCAACAAGAGAGTCTTATATTTTTATCACAGTCTGAATTCCAGACAGTGACTTAATAAATAGCAAATATTCACATAGTTAACATCATCTTGATGTGACAGTCAGTTTAATCTTAATTTCATTTGTAACACTAAAATTCAATTTTAGACTTTTTCCTCCTTACTGAGTTTTTTGTGTGTCAAAAAAGAGCTTATAGTCCTTTGAAGAGACATGCATTCATTCTGGACTCTACACTATTTGTCCACCTTCTGCTGCACGGACATTTCTTACAAAACATTTACCTCCTGCATCATGTCAGCTCATGTATTTTCTCTTAAAAATTGCATTTTTCTTGTTAGATTCACTTCAGCAGAATTGTAAACATTTTGTGATAGAAAACAGAAATGGTCAGATAAGAATTGTTATGTATAAGAGCACAGGCAGAAGATACCAGAGTCAGCAGATATATTTGCATCCCTACTTTTATTTGTTATATAATAGATGAAGGAAAATAAATTCTATTTGCCATTTGTATTATTAAATTTTACTAATCTAAGCACGTATACTTCTCTTGTTTTTAATAGCAATTGTACCAATAGTTAAGATCAGACTGATAGTTTTCATATTTTACTTCAGATTTTAAAGAAGAGAAAAAGGCAAAACTGAGCAATCCCTGATATGGTTTTGCATTCTTCTATTGGTAAATATCTCCATTCTTTCCTTTTTTGTGTGTGTAAGAGATACTCAGCCACATAAGACAGTGTTTTGCATTAATAAGGGATAGTGTTATTTCAGAAAGAAATCCACCTTATGAAAATTATCGGAACTACAAACATGTTTAAAAATACTAACTTTTCTACTAACTTTTATAGTGGCTTTAGGGTTTTTTAGGAGGTGGCATATGAAAGAGCACACAGAAATACGGTGAGATTTTAAAAGTACCTGAACCACTATTTATGAATGCTGGTGGACCCAAATCATAACCAGTTTTCCAGATTCCAATGATCATTTCATGATAAATCCCATGAAAATGGTTTTGTACTTTTAAACATGAATACTTTTAATCTCTTCTTAAATCTTAAGTTCTGTTGTCAGGGGAAGATGGCATAATGCCTTTTAAAAATGTCACATGGAGTAGCTATTCTTTATAAATGTGGTCCTGAAAAGCAGAGCTGGGACAAATGAAAACAAAAATATACAGAGCTGTGCCTGGACTGAAAGGGTGAATCAAATTTTGGGCAGAGAGAATCAAACTTTCTGATTGGTTTAGACTTAGTGGTTTGCCATGATTATTCAGTGTTGAGTAGGAAAACTGTATGTGTGGGATACGGTGGAAAAGGACTTCAAAGAAGAGGGATGCTGTTTAGTGATGGCTCAGAGAAGGCACTACAGTGGGAGTTCCCAGTGAGGAAGACCCTTACCCATAGGCACACAACACTACTGCTTACTACGATTTCTTCTTGCAGATGTTATGGATCAAACTACACTTAATCCAAGCTGCCTTTCCTCACCACCATTAACTTGGTACCTATGTGGTGGCCTGATGAACTTCTTAGTATTTTCGCCCTCAGTGTTCTGTGTGAAATCCTGTACTTTTTCCTTGTAAGTCCAATTTGCCATAGCTGCCGGGAGAAGCATGATTTTGTCTGCTTAATTGACCAAGCATTCCCTGGCTCAGCATGCCAGTAGACAGCCAGTAACATCACAGGTAACTGAGGTTTAACACAAAACTAGTGTCACTCACTGGCAGTCATGATTTTCTGAAAAGAAGAGCCTTCTTCCAGTCTTTTATACAATAAGGATCAATTATACAATAATAGTACTATTTTATGCCTACAGAAGCTACATTTATTACTGTGCTTGTGTATTCCCTATTTTAATAGAAGGAGTAGGACAGACACCATGCAGAGGTCAAATGTCATTTCTTGGCACTATAAGTGGTGTTGAAACCCAGGACTTCAATTTTTAATCCTACTCTGTATGAAGCAGACTTTCTGAGGACACTTCTAAGAATAACTGACCATATGTTTGCCTTTTGAAGAGATGATGCTTTCCTTCTCAAGTTCCTTAGCCCTGGCTTAAGTGGTATGGTGGAAGAAGAGGTCTGCCTCTACACCCACTTCATAAATAAAGATTATACCAATGAAGATGGGATGTTCGTAGTTTCATGGTGCTGCTGAACTCAACTGGGTAACCAGCAGTGACAACATTGCTGAAGACATCTGTTTCATCCTGATTGGCTGATATAAGAAATCCAACACGGAAAGCAATAAGAGTTCTCCTGCTCTCATTTCTTTCAAAAGAGAAAAGTTTAGCAAAGTCACTTTTTGGTAGTTAGCTGCATTATCTCATTTTTTCACCTGCTGACCAGGCTCAGCTTTGCTGGAGATCAATAGCCTTGGGCAGCTTGTAAGGTCAATAAAAAACATGTGGAAAGTTGTGAGGAGAAAACTCTTGAGGTAGTGCATGATGTTTTTGAGGGCAACACTAGTCTGTCTGTTGAGTTTAGCTGCTGCAACGATGTGAGATGAATGAAGAGCAAGTGCCCCTGTGTATAAAAAAACATACAAAAGCATTAATTGTGTCCCTTAATTTTCTTAATTTCTTTCTTTTGCATGTTAAGGATATGAGATACTCTATTTAAAACAGCTGTGATGCTACTGTGAAATTAGTTCTTCCTTTTGCAGGACACGGTCATCTCTGTTACAATACCAGCATTTCAACAGAAGAGTCTTTCGCTGTATTTGACTCCTGGTGGCTGGATGATAGCTTGCAGAATAGTCTTTCATTGTTGTTATTTTATTTTATTTCAATTTAAATGTAGTATGGAATGTTTTAAAAAAAAGAAAACAGTCTTTTTCAGATTGTTACTATATTTCAAAAACATAACAAATATAGCCCTTTTTTTCTTTCCTAATGGAAAGACTACATTTTTGTTCGGGATTTAAATTTTTCTTGGGGAGGGGCAGAGGGAGGTACTTATTTTTCTGTGGAGGTGCATCTTCAAGAAGAGAAGCTCTGGAATTAACACACTGCTGTGCGTTGATACACAGCCCGGTAGCATTTGATATACGCACTTGGCAGTTACAGAGTTAATTTTCAATAGTAACTCATCAAGATAAGCTGACCAAGTCCCAGTCACAAGGCCAAACACAAAAAAACCCAAAGGAAATTAAGAACACCAGTCTTTACTTATGTCACTGTCTGCTGTGCAAATGAAGGAGGGAAAGATTGTAGTCAGAAGGGAGGTATTTCAAACAAACAAGTGGACTTTTATAAAAAATATAACACAATGTAGAACATCAGCTGACGCAGTCAAAAGCCCTTGTAGATCTCATGCTATTTGTGCACGAGTGCAACATGAGGATTCTTTTATTTTCTTTTCATACCCCTATCTTCAATCATCAGTTTAACTAGGGCCTCTGCTCTTCATACTTTTCCCTGACTATTCCCACAACAGTGGGATTAAATGAGAGGGACAAGTCCAAATGCTCTGTAGCCCTGCTGAGGAGCATCAATATCTGTCAACACCTAATGTAAAAGTTATGAGGCATCACGCCAACTGTGGCTTTCAAGATGATTTTAAAACCACTTCAATGCAAAAAAAAAAAAGGTTTCCATCTTTTAATACTGTATTTCTTGGCAACTCTGCTGTGTGCTGACACCAAGCGGGATTAAGACAAACTCTAGAAGTTGTTCATCTGACCCAACTTCTTTGCAGGGAGTAGCTTCATTGCTGGCAATAACATACTTGTCTCACAGGCTTCTTTCTCTGTAGGTACCTCTAAGGGAATAGGTACCTGCCTTTTTGGATAAAAAAGTACTTGGGAGTCAGAAGGATGGGTCTACCATAATTCTTGCCACCTACTTTTTATAACTGGGTTATTTCAGATGGTTTCCACGGCAGATGAACATTACCTGTCTTGCAGGAACAGATGGTTAAACCTCATTTAACTGCTGCTTAGGAGTAGTATGGACTGGTGGGATTGGAAAACTATAGATTATATTTGTGCAACTGTCTTATATAATTCAAGAGCACCTAATGAGTTGTCATCACAGGGTTTTTTTAAGACTTATTTTTATTTAGTTTGTTTTGGGAGGAGATGCTTTATTTGACAAAATTTAACCTCAAATTCTTTCCTTCACAAAATTCCATGCAAGAATTCATATGAATAATAAAAGTTTCTACACTGGGGTCAAATTTCTAAAAAGCTGTAAAGAAACTGTACTCACTTGCACTTACTGTGCTTTGGAACTTTGTGACATAGATCACACATTTGTGATAAAAATCAGGTTGCCATATAGACCTTCTGGCCCTTCAAAGAACCCAATTGGGCCAAATCTGACTCAGATCTGCAAGACTTTTTGTAAGATTCATCATATTATTTGTAGTAATAAGGAATTCTAAATTGTAAGATACTAAATAAAATAATAATTAAAAAATTGTTTGTTCAATAAAAAAGTGTAAACAGTGTCTTAGAAAAAAATAATTTAGAAGACACTTTCAGGGCCTGGATTGCAGAGCAGCAAAACTCCTCTCCAGGTTTCTGGGGCTGTGTTGTTTGACATGTGACTTAGACATGAATTCCAAATTCTCTTTCTGTTACAAGATTTGGCAATTTTGTTTAAAATATATTTGAAAGGAAAGATACCTCCCACAACTCCAAGAAGTATATCAAGCATCCATATTATCATTGAAATAATGTAAAAATGGCCCAGTTTCACAATTTGCCGCGCCAGGCAAAACAGAATTGTTACATAGGCCATTAAAATCTCAACTTTCTCTCTAGGCAAGTTAGAGGTGCCTGGATTTCAAATTCTTGTTTTTGTTGGAAGCATGAAATTAATGATTTAACAATTTCAAAGATTTCAACTTGGATTAAGAAAGAAAATAAAAACTTGAGCAAAGGACAAAAAAAACTTGTGTGTTTCACATCACCTTAAAAAACAGAATTAAGTTTAAAAATTGTTGCAGATGATATGGACTTGTATAAGTAAATCAGAAGCTAGAAAATCTATTATACCCGTATAATCATAACTTTATCGATAGCATATGAAATAAATAATGGTGATCAGTATCTTTATACCTTTTCTGGAATATGTAGGTTTTCCTGCAGGATGTTTAAAAATAGTTTCTTAAAACATACTCTGAGTCACAACAGATTTGTCATTCATTCACTGCTGGACATAGAGATTTAATTTCACTTTTTTTTTCCTGTTGTTTTAAATCAAGCTGGTTCTCCAAAAGATAAAAAGAACCTTTAAGTGAAGGAAGAAATGATAGTGTGTGGCCTGAATATGGCAATTGTTCATACATTTAAGGTGCAGATAGTGTTTAAAGGCTTAATAAGTGTGCTGCAAAAGTACAGAGACAGTGGGTAAAATTTATCCCTAGTGCAATGTCGCTGAAATCAACAAATCCACACCGGGGAAAAATGGAGTGGTTGAAAGTTCTCTCGCAAAAACCAGTGAACCTGCTTCCACCCCACCCCCCACCCCCCCTCCCCAGGGAAAAAGCAAACCCCGCGTGTTTGAACGTGTTTTTTTGGTGCCCAGGAGAAAGCAAAGCCCCGCGTGGCCCTGGACAGCGCCCGCGGTGTTCTCCTGACATCTAGTGGCTCCTTCCGCTCAAATGCTCAAACAGCCATACCCACAACTAACTAAATACTCTGTGCTTAATTCTAGAATAGACGTATAATGCTGCATTGCCCAAGGCTTTTTTTCAAGAATAGGAATAATTATTAGTCAAATACCTGTTCCTCCTCAAATCAGAGTATCCAGAACCAGCTGGCGCCAGTGTTTTTCTAACACATTTTTGGTTTGTGGGGTTTTTTTTTCACCTCCATGTGTTGACACAGAAATTTATGGGCTGGACCAAACTGATAATCTCCATGTCAACTGTGTATTTCAGCCTTTAATCAGTAACAAAGAAACATCCTTCCTTGATACGTAATGGAGAAGAATTTGTTGGTCTTAGAGAATGATGTGAAATAATTAACTTTACAGTTTATTTGTGGGTGTAAGGTATTGTTTCTGAATGCTGAGACGTACTTATTTTTTTTCCTTCTTATCACTCCACCAGTTTTCTCTTTAATCTCATGCTGTTGGAGCTCCCACTCTGACTCAAACTGGGACCTGTGTATTTTGCCATAGGTCTCTGAGCTGGTTAATGACCTTTCTCTTCTCTTTACCATTTCCATTTCTCCTGATATCACCTTTATCGTCTAAAATTTGCAATTTTTTTTCTGTCTTACACCATTATAGCAGGCTGTTCCAGGCGGTGATGGGGACTTTACACACACAGATCATTAGTATCGAGCAAATGTATGCATCAACATTCACATCCCTCAAACAGCATTATAAGGAAATCCACATGGTACTAATTATCTGTTAAGTAAGCAACATAATAAAAGTTGTACAGAAGTCCTGCTCTAAGACATCAAAATCAGCCCAAACCTCCATCTTCAAAAGTCTCAATTGGTATCTCAATCTGAACACTAAGTAAGGCAAAAAATATAGACTTTTTTCTACCAGGCATGTTCAAAACAACAAGGAGATGGCAGAACATTGTAGGAATAAGTTGAAGAACAGAGGGAAGTGTATTATTGTACCGTCTGCATTGGAATAATTCCCCAAGAAATAACAGACTGAAATATACCCAGATGAATTCTTTAGCCTGGAAACCTCTGTACTGTCTCCCTTTGTCAAATGATGTAACGCCCATTTTTTTTTGCACCTTTGCTTTCTGTAGCATTTTTCTTTTGTTCCTCTTTGGATCTCTACAGACTTTCAGAAAAAAGTGGGGATTCAGTCTGAAGCACAAATGTAAAACCTAGAAAGCTAGATATGTCGAATAATATTTTTTTTTGCATTAGAGTCAGAAACATGGATACAGTGGTACATTTATATCAAAATCATGTATTGTATTTTGACTATCATTCCAAATAGAACAGAGTCTTACCATTGCTGTATACATTTCCTCACATGAAATAGAGAAAAAATTATAATTGTTCCGCATAATTCCTTGTTTAAAATTAGAAAACCAGCTCTGATATAATTGTGTTCTTATTTGGCTACTAATTTTATTAGCCTTTGGTTTCTCAATGAAAAGGAAAACAAATTATTTTAAATTAATTAATTAATTGCTGCTCTCCTTAAATCCTAAAAATCCTCCTCTGAATCTGAGTTTTCTACATTTTAGGTCCTTGGCCTTCTGTAGTCTTCTTAACATTGTAGCTACTCCAAGATTATTATTCTATTAAGACTAAAACATTATCATCTTTGGTTTACACAGGAAAGCTCCTGTCATGTTGGTTAGTATCTTCTGCCATTCCTAACATCTCATCTGATTTTCATATACAGTTGCTGTATCTCCTGTTGCTCCAGAGCACCTTTTGTTTCATTCCCCACTTCTCATTTCTTAATTTCTTCTTCAGAAAGCCCTTTTCATCCCCATTTAAGTACCTGCTTTTCCACCGCAGGTCCCACACTTTGCCTTACACCCCGCGGCACACAATACCAGACAGGCTTTTCATTCACTCAGTGTTCAGAACAGCATTGTGCAAATCAAAACAAGTTAATTGACAGATGGTTTGTGGCATTTTAATGAAATGTCTGGTCACTGAGCAGCTTCACTCTTGTAAACTACAGTAATGAACTAGCTATTGTACAAGCTACAGTAATGAAGCAGGCACAGGCAGAGATGCTGAAGCTGTGTTTTGCCAGATCTGCACGAAAGAGCCCTAAAGTGGGGATACCTCCTCCAGCTCTTGTATCACAGGTTCGAGCTTCTGAGTCCTTCCTGGTTTTCCCCTTTGTCATCACTATAAATTCATTGCCTTCTTAATTGCTTCAAATTAAACATATTTTCCCCTGATGTTTATGGTATCTCCCCACATCTTCCTTGGTTAGAGTGAAAATGAACACTGTTAAGAGACCTGAGTAGTACACGTCACACAGGAACTCCTGAAGGGGGTGTCATCACTGCCATCACAGTAAAACAAGGGTGATATCCTCACTTCCCTGTAATATTCTGCAGGGGAAAAAAGTTCTAACAAGGTTCAGTTGCTCCTTTCCATCTGTGGTGTGTTCAGTATTGTTATGCATCCTTGCATTTTCTGTACTTGCTACATATGGATTAGAATATTGCTGATGCAAGCTTACTAAATTGATAAGAGAGTGAGTTTATCCTCAGGTACCATGGTGATAAGCAATTACAGCCATCAATCAAACTCCCACTACAGACGATAGAAGTGGCCCCAGTGACTTCAGCATGGAAGAGATCCTTGCTGTTCCATTTGCAGAGGATCTTAGAGGCTTTGTTCAGCGCCACAGTACCAAATAGAAATAAAATAAATTAAAAAAATAAAGTAAAAAATTCTCAAAAACCAGTGAAGCTGAGTTATTTCTGAAGTATCTTAGAAACTGAAACATCCCTGTAAGTGACACAGGGAACTCTGCCCTTTAAAACATGGGTTTTCTTTTTTTATTTGCCTGAGCTGAAACTGAATGCTTGCCCTAGTCAGTCCACAGTGCTGAGCAACAGAAACAGAATTTTTACAGGAATTGTATGTGAATGTGGTTTTGTGTACACATTCTTGCATGAACATACCTATCATATTTGATTTCTCATGGGAACCAGCATACATTCCTGTCAAATAGTGTTATACTAGAAGACCAGTTCTTGGTTCGTTAATGCAAGTAGGAATATTGCCATTGAATTCAATATGAGCAGAAAGTGCTACATTTTCAGTGTTACAGCCTATTACTCCAAAAAGCCTGCCTTCACATCCATTTGGATTGTCTAGGAAGAAAAAGGTGCAAAGAAAAAAAATAAAAAATATATAATTTTACAAATTGATCATTCAATTAACTTAAACTTAGAGAAAGAGAACTAATACAAAACAGGCTTTGGAAATATAGAAAGAGGATGGAAATCAGACAAATTCAGGGCTATCTGTCCAAAATTATTCAGATAATAAATTATTTTAAGATTATATTTTTCAAATTAGTATGCTGCTTGCACAGATTAGTGTGCACATGTCACATGGTTATATATGCTGGTGCCTTCCCACTTGCCAGGACACTGTGCAGCATGAAAGGCTCATAGTAGTATTGGTCAGGATGCTATGATAGTTACTGATTTTCATTTTTTTTCATCTCTTTTATGACTTCGGCATTTTTTCAGAGTGTCTCAGTAAGGTATCAAATCTCTATGGCCCTGGCTCCAGGCACAAGGCATTGTGCTTGGGTAGCAAAGGCTTGTTGAGTGCAGGAAGTCACTTTTGGAACAGAGACTGGAGATGACGAATTTGGGAGAAGGAGGAGATGAAGAATTTCAGAGTGCTGTTACTGTTGTCACTGGAGTGCCCACTACTGTGCCCAAAGCATTTAACCCACCAGCATTGATGCTTTCTTATTCTCATTATCAGCAGCAAAACTGATTTCACAGACTCAGGGAAAACTATGTCCACAGTTGTTTTTCCTTTTGTAGTAGTCTGCTGTGCCTACTCTCCCACTGGACAGATCCTACTCCAATATGTTTCATACAGCACTCAGCAAAACTTACCCATAAAGTTCCAAAAGTGGTGGAAAGCAAGGGAGAAAAAGTACCCATCCCATTAAATATTTATCACCTTTTTTAATAATGACCCTTTCATACATCAGCATTTTTCAACCCTTTGCACAGAGGAGTACTTCAATACTTTCCCTCCCCGGAAAATAACCTCCCTGGTATCATGACGCAATGGATGTTCGTATATGATGACTTTTTAATGATTCTTACTTCACTAGTAAGTGTGGAGGTATGTTTTATAAAAGTTAGAGATCAACAAAGAGCACTATTGCTGTATTCACAGAACTATTTTTGTACACCTGGGGAAATGAGCCCTAAAAGAGACGTCCAGAAGAGTTATTTTAGCTTGAGGTTTCCATCTTTTTTTTTTTCCTCAAAGACACACTGTTTCAGCCATAGTATTGTGTAGTGATTAATTACACTACCTACTCACCAGCTATAACAATCATAGATGAGCTTCTTATGGATATTCCAAAAGGTTTAGCCTCTGTGATGTTCTATTCCAAAATGCCAGCAGAAATTCAGATGGGATAAACAAAGCTCTGTCCTTGAATATGTTCTAGTGCTTCCTTATGGTTAGTTGTCTTATTCCTGAAAGTACAGTGGTTAATTTGCTTCACTACAACCAAGAACAGAGAGAGACTAGGCAGCTATGGAGATATATGAGCCAAAAGAATTAAAAAACATCAGTTCCCTTGTCACAGGACTGGCAGGAGCTGAGGACACCAGACCATAGTCTGTTGCTCTATCAGGTCACTGAACCCAGTGGCAACAACACCTTCCACAAGGAAAACCCTTCTCAAAGCAAGACATCTGTGGGACACATAATTTTCTAGCAGTCCATCTCAGAGTGCTGCTGATCAGGAAACCTTATCAGAACTCAAATAAAACCTTAAAAAAGACGTCCAAATTCCAAGGTTTTAGGAAAATCAAACAAAAGCATTAAACAATTGGCAGAACATCTCCATTTGCAGGACCAGTAAAGATCCTAATGCTCAGAAGCTAAACAGTGATGAATAACTTTCTACAAGGGAACAATCACAGGTGATTATGATGAAGAGTTTCTTGGCATGGAAGATACAATAAATATTGCCTAAAAATTATTTTTCGTTGGCCCACAGTTTAAAGAAAAAAAAAAGAATAGGAAAGAGAGGATACTGAATGCAAAAAAGAACAGAGAAATGTTTTTTATGTTGCATGCCTCAAAATGCCTGCTGCAAGACAATGTCACAGCTGTATATTTTAATAAAAGAAAGTTAATGTTAGCTTGTGCCAACATTTCTCTTGAGAATGACCTGGACGCACAATTTTTTCTTGATAAATTTAAATTTGATATATTTAAAGCAAATTCAAATTCTTTATCTGTATTCTAGAAACATGTCTGTAAACCAGCAAGCTATGGTCATCTCCTCCTGTGGACTTCCCCGGGGCCCTGCTTTTCAGGTTTGAGGGGAAGAAGGGAGTTCACCCACAGGGGCTCAAGAAATATCACGTGTATGATCTGATGTGTGCAGGCCCCTGATTCTTCACAGATCTCACATACCCTCATCAATCTTCCTGAAGTAAATGGCAGAGCAGCAGCTGATAAACAACAAGTTCTAACCATATAGCCCTGCAGCTGCCACTGCGAGGTGGTCAGACAACCGTCTTCCTTCCACCTATCTGATCAAAACCAGACCACATCTTCTCCCAGTGCCAGTCACCCAAGCTCAGTCACCCCTCCACCGATAGTCATTACAGGCTTTCTCTTCATTGCAGCAATAAAACTGTGCTTGGCATTTCTTGACTTACACAGTAATCAGCACTGTCTTTAAAAACTGGATCCCACTCTGCAATCTACACAATACTTCTGTATTAGCAGACAAGTATTTGAAGGGTCAAATATATTTCTACTGTGTCAATTACCTGTCATTATTGTAAACTGGGCTTGTTCCTTAAAACATGCAACACAGAGTGTCTGACTAGAAAATTACAAGAATAACAAAAAAAGCAAGTGACAGTGCTTTAGTATCATCAAATCACAAACCAGAAAAAGATGACTCTGACTAGTCATCATCTAAAATGCCATAACAGAGAAACCTCACACACTGCTAATTCAGACTTTTCAGCAGAGCTCATCTTGTCAGAGCATATTTTCTTCTCTTGATAAGGTCAATTTGCCAAAAAGAACAAAGTGCACGTGACTAATACATTGCTCTACCACTTGTATACATACTTCTATTTTTCTTACCAGGTCTTGCTATTGAGAAAGGCAGATGGCACCGTGACGAAAAGGGTCATTTTGATGGCAAAAAGGCACAAAAAAAGAGTTAACAATGATTCAGCTGGTATACCTTGTTCTGTTTGCTCTACCTGTTTTGTTGGAAGAACATTTTAGGAGCACTGGTTAATATCATGTTCTGTCCTGCTCACTGGAATAAACACCTTATTAGAGAAAGAATAGGAATAGTACACACATATTAATAAATTAGGTAAACTAGACTTTTGAATAAGATATAGAAGGCCCAAAGCCAGGATTTTGCAAGCTTGAAGGATTCAGGTCACCTCAGAAGAGGTCAAATCGAGAAGACGTCTGTGGTGACCACCAGAGGGATGAAGGCTTGAGGAAAAGACCCCCACAGTAGAAGACTGTGTATGCCTGGAAAGACTCTGCCCAGAGACTAGCCTACTTATTAATATGTATGTTAAATGATGTAACTATGTATCTGAAGTGTATAAAATGGCTTGCTTTTGCACTTTCAAGTCGAGCAAGTTTGTCCAGTGCCAGCTAGCTTGCTCCCAATGTTGAATAAAAATATACCTTGCTGCTTAAAGATACAAAGTCTCTGAGCAGTTAAACATTCCGAGGTTTTTCGGCATAAATTTAAGAGACTTCGTGTAAGCTCTGTACTGTGAAGGATTGAATTTTCACTTGAATGCTTACATTTTCACATCTTTTTCTTTGCAGAAATATTCTTTTTTCAACGGCAGGCTGCAATTTGGTGTTTCCTCATGTCACTGATGCCTTAAGGTCCTTTTAGTTTTTTGATTTTTCTAATTTTTATAAGTTTTATAAGTAGTTATATAACAGAAGTAGATTTAGAAGCAGCAGCATTTCATTCCTTTACCCTTAACACAGAAGCTACGTAGATTACCAACCCTGTAAGCCCATTCTATGCTCCCCATATCAATTCTACCCCTGAATTCCATTAGAACATGTTTAGTCTCACTCTAAGATAGGCCTGTTCTGTTTGGAGAATGCTTGTATCTTAGCCTAAACTGCAGAACATGGTCAGAAACTGGGTGACCATGTACCCTTTGTACTCTGAGAAAGATGAAGATGATGAAGAAAGGGTCTTGAAAAGCCCCCAGCCCCAATTCCCAGGGGGTGGGATGGGGATGGATTAGGGCAAGGGCCAGGGAATTGACGAAACCAGGGATTGGACAGAGAATACTATAAATTGTAATATCTGTAACGTAGACATGCGCGCATCCTGTAACCAAATTAAATCCTTTTCTTATCTCATCTCCAATTAAATTACTTTGGAGATTTTTTTCTCAACTCCTTTAGGCATCACACTGACAAAGAATATATAAAATATTAGAGTACATTTGTCCCAAGAGAGGACCACAGCTAACTCAGAGATAATTCATTGTGGTGATTGTGATTACACATCCAGCCTTGGCCAGTAAACTTCTCCATCTCTGCTCAGATGACGATGCTACAGAACGAACAAATTAAGCCAGTTTCTGAAATCATTAGTTCCCAGACATATCTGGAGGACTGTTTTTCATAATCATCATGCCTTCCACATGCTGGCAGAATGGTGGCTCTCATCTGCTTTTTTCCCTTTTCTCAGCAAAGTGTTAAAGGGCAATAATTAAAAGATATCCACATGCAGATTACAGGAATAACTGTGGGCTTGTATTTGTGCATACTTAGCAACATGGTGAGGAAAACAGCTCTGTAGTCCTGTTGGAATATCTACTCTATCTCTGAAAGTATGGGATGCTTCACAGCCACAATATATATCTCAAAAAAAGCATATGGAGAAATGCAGGAAAACCTGGGGTTTTTTTAAGATATGGCAACTTCTCCAAAACACTGTAAGTTTTGGTGACGAAAGTGAGTTCAGTTTCACCTAATGGGAAGGGACTATTCTGGTTGGATATAGGTCTAGTCAGCATAAGTGATTCAAATGGTTTTATTTTTACAGCAAGCTGCACAATGTTTCCTAAACTCCTACTGAGTTGCCAAACTTCTACATAAGGTGGGTTGTGCACAGCAAAAGAGACCAAAGATTTACTCAGTCCCCTGTAATAGCTTGAAGGTCAAACCCAGAGACTTCTCACCCCCGTATTAACTGTGATGTTGGCTCCACTTTCTTCTTGCTCACAGATCCTCCTTGTGCTGTGCCCTGTGAAGATGCACAGGAAAGAAAAACCTCAGCATTTCAGTGGTAGAAAACTCGCATTTTCTATTGATTCTTCAGTAGCTTTTAAATGAGGTTCAGTATCACCTTGAACTAAAGTTGTCCCTCAAAATTTACTTTTATCAGGCTATGTTATATACTTACATGGGGAAATTCTGCAACAAATTTAACTATTGCAATAGTGAAATCTCAGACTTTCATAAGGTTCATTTTATGCGTAAAAGTCTTCTTTCAGATCCATGCCTACTTGGTTCTCAGTAAAAGAATTTTCTTCCACTAATCACTTAGGCCTATTTTTCTCATACTCTGTTTTAAAATACAGAAATATAAAGAAGGTGACAAGCAGGCTCAAGAAGAGAAGCAGCTCCTAATGGACAATAAAATACAGGCACTACAGCTCTGGCAAAAAGGGAAATTAATACACCACTGCTTTTCTAAAATATGAATAGATGGAGTTATTACTTTCTATTTGTTCAGGTTCTTACACTTTTTTCTTCTAACAACCTGTCTGTCAAAGAAAGTCTTTGTAATGTGCTTCTGTTTGCTTTATGGTAAATTTTACAATAACTGCAAGAGGATATCATAAATGGGAAGCAGCTTAAAACTATCTTCTGCTCTAATATATGCCTTTCTTCCCTCTGGGGAAGAAGTCACTTCTAAATAAAATTGCATAAATGTGATCCCCTACAAATGTCTCATAGGCAGGAGGTAGTACAGCTAAGAATCAAAATATCTGTTATAGGTTTAGATGCACACTATTGATCCATCACAAGTTTTAAAAGAGGCTTTCCTGAGTCTCTTTATTGCAATGGCTGATTCTCTGAGGCTTGACAAAATTCAGGAGTATTCTTGGTCTGTTGGTGTGCTGGTTTAAAGGTAAACCAGCAGGAGAAATGAACCCAACTCAAAAGAGATTATAAGTCAGTTACAATTTAATAAAAAATAATACGGTAATTCAATTATACGGACAAACAATTGGTTTTAACCCACAAAACCCAGATGTATAACCCAGCACCCTTGGGAACAAACAGAATGGTGTTCATTGGCCCCCGTGCTGAGCCCTGCGAGGTCCCCCTGAGTCCGAAGTAAAAGGTGAGGAAAACCTGTTGGTGAGAGTGCTGGTTGCAGTCTGGTCGAGGGCCGTGATCGCAGTCTGGTCGAGAGTGGTGGTTGCAGTCTGGTCAAGGTTCTAGTCCTCCTCTGGATCTGACAGGTGGTAACAGAAGTCCCAAGACCCCCAAGATTATATACACTCAGATTCAAGTGGGAATACCCAGTACCTCCCCCAGGGCGGGGAGTTCCACAATGGGTGATTGTGAGTTGTGAGATATTTTTGGAATCCTTGGTGGTCCGTCAGCAGACATGACCCCTCAGGCTGTGTGTGGAGGTGCTAATGATTATCACACCTGAGTCATCAGGGGTTATCACACCTGAGTCATCGGTGTGAGGATAGGAACATCTTCCTATCTCAGAGGCTTTTTAACACCCAGCTTATAGCCTGAGGGGTCAGGTGTGCTCTGGGCTGTAGGGGGCATGTTTAAGGTACAGGGGATGTACCAGGGCAAGAGTGCCTGAGGGAGCATGCGCCAACATAGACAACCTTATTGGTCAAAGAAGTCACATGGTTCTAGGGGATAAAACCAGCGCCGAATTTGAAATAAATCTCTTTGTTTCATCACCCACGGGGAGCATGTTTTTCCTTATTATATAAGGACATGTGCACCCTACACTGGGTAGCTGGTCTGCTGCCAGACAGCAGACAATAGACAATGGTCTATTGTTAACAGTTCCTGGGAAATGACATAGAGGGTGTAGAATACACAGTTTGGGTTACACCCACACAGTGATGAACTGGTCCTGGCTGCTCTAACTAGGATAGTTGGTTTTCTAAGAAATTGCTGTTCTTTATATTTGTTGTAGTATATTTGTTGCAGTACAAAAATTTTGAGCAGTACCAGGACAGCCAAGAGGTAGAGTCTGAGCAGATGGGAATGGGAGGAAGGGCATCGGACCAAGGGTGTTTTGTCAAACTAAAGGTCTCCAAAACTGCAGAGCATCACTGGCAGCAGACTCTTGAGGGGCAAGACCATCAGTAGTGAGACCCTTTCCTCCTCACAGCCAAGCTGTCCCTTGTTATCTCCTGTTATCTCCAACCACTAGCCCTGGTTCTCTTTTCCAAGTATTTCTTTCTTGTTTTCATACTCTTTCTTGAAGGGAGTGCTCAGAATTGCATTAGAAGATAAGGATCAGGGAGTACCTGTGAATTTACATGGTGATTTTTAAGAGTTTCTGGGTTTTTTGCTCACGTTCTCATAATTACTAGCATCCTAGCACCAAATAGCAACATTAGGGGTAACATAAAGCAAATTGAGCACCTGACACTGGAGGTAACACAGGTTGTTCACAGGGACTTCCTTCCTACTCTAAGAATTTATATAATAAATTCAAGTAAACTGTTTATCCCTTCCCTCCCTTATTTATCATTTGCTCCTTGCATCCCCATTTCGAGCCCAGTCTGCACTTAATATCTGCTTTGAACTGTCTTTCAAGTCATATTTCATTTCATCTATTCTTCCTGTACATTCTACTTCCTCAATAGTTTCTTGTCCTTGACATAATTAAAGTGTCTAGGTCTATTATTTTCATGATTTGGTCATTTGCTAACATGTGCAGTTGTCCTCCTGCAAGGATGTTACCATCACTACCAAGCTAAGTGATGAATTTTATGCTATTTAATATCTTCATAAATATTTTGAGAAAACTGTGTTTATTGTGTCATAATACAGTTTTTCAGTATTTAAAACTGCATCTTTCTACCAAAGTTTTTGCAAATCATTGCAAATTAGTGCAAATAGGGCAAAAAAATTGCAATTGCATGCGTACAACGATGAGCTGTCCATTGAATAGTAAAACACAGGAAAGATACTCTCGATTCAGTGCAGAGCCAAAAACCATAAAAAATATTTTCAGAGGTACTAGGAGAAGAATAACAGAAGAAAACAGAAAATATTATCATACGATGGCTTAAACTTCTACTGTTCCTATGGCTTGAATATTCTGTAAAGTTTTGATTCTTCCAATTAAAAAAAATATGATAGAATGAGTAAAGATATAGGAAAAAAGCAATAAATATGATCAGAGAAACAGAATCTATATGAAAAGAGATTAAATAAGCTAGGGTTCTTTGCTTAGGAAAGAGGCCTGTAAAAGTATGAAAGGTATGAAAAATTAATATGAAAGGTATGAAAAATTAATATGAAAAATTAAAATTGTGATTACTTGTAACAAAAAAAAAAAGATAACTGAACTGTGAAATTCACTTCTATGGAAGCAGAGTGAAGCCAATGTTCTAGGCACTAATTGTTGAAAAGGGTTAAAAAAAGGAAGAAAGGATTGAACAGACTCATGGAGGACAAGTTCACTGATGGCTATGAAAGGTAACAATCTAGATACAAATTCTAAATCGGAATATTCCTAAATTACTGTTTATGGGGAAGGTATAGCAGAGACAAGTTTGTGCACGCATACTTGACCCTATCTCTTATGCTTTCAATAGTAACTTTAAGCACTGCTGGTAATCTGTGCTGATTAACCTTTACAATATTTTGATACACACTGTCTTGTGCTTTCTGCATGCAACCACTATACACACATATAACTGAAAAGATTTCTCACAGCATTCTCGAGTTGTTGCTTCTGAATTTAGGTCTGAGAGTTTGGTTGCAGTGTGGTGGTGTAATTCAGAATATCACAGCACCATTTCACTGTGTGAAAGGCCAGCATGAATGCACTGTTGTCACCTGGTGATTAAACATGCAGTATGAAAGGACAGAATGGAAAATGTTAGGCTGTATCCTCCCAGTGATGTGCAAGAGGAATTAAAAGTGCCTGTTGCTTGGTTCTTCTGGAACATTCCTCGAATCCCCCAGGCTTCCCTGCAGATATACTGCACATTATTTTTATTCAGGTCATATACTTTTACACAGTCCTTATTTTTCCGTAAGGTGGGGAGAAGTTAAAGAACACAGACATCAGAAGTCAGGCAAAACTCAAAGCCCAAAACCCTTAGCTTTTGGTAGAATTCAACTCCTATCATTGCTAGACTTGACAGGATTTTTATCTAGCTCAGCATTTACAATTTATCTTTGTGCTTGATAGACAGAACGATATAAATTTAACAGAAGAACTAAATTCTGTACAATACAACAAAAAGGAAAAATACACTAACTTCGCAGTCACCCAAATTGTTTCAAGGTATCTCATGGGCATAATATAGAGATGCTAAATTTTCTCTGAGTGCTTAGAGGAATTCTGAGGATATTTACTCTGATCTTGGTTGCACAGCATCTTATCAAGAATAACCTTTTCGAAGCCAGCTACAGTAAAGAGGCATAAAACTGCAAAAAGTTTAGAAACTCAGAGCTCTGTTATTCTTGAAAAGCACAGGAACTTTTTCTTTTCTAAGCACGAGCTACCCTTCAGTGTGCCACAGAAATTATTTTTAGCCTAAGAAATACTGCGGTCATCCATAATAGCCATTCCCATCAAACATTCAGCGTGAGGACAAGAGGAAAATGGGTACAGATTGATTTGAGCAAGTGATGTCACATGTGGACTTTAGAAGACAGTTGTTCCATTAAGTACTCACTGTGTTAAAGTTATGCATATTATGTCACAATTTCTGTGACATTGTTTGACATTTGCACTTAGTAACTCAAGATTTGGATAATTACATAGCTGAAAAGTTGTTGGAATTATTTCTTGTGCCTTGCAGAAGTGCTGTAGAAAAGTAGATTGTTGACTATCCTAATGTTTGCAAAAGGAACATTATTCTCAGTGGGAAAATACTCTATTCAAAACTCTGGATTACACTATATCTAAGTAAAATAGATAAGTGACTGACAAGAGGAAAAAAAAAACAAGTTCTTGCAACACTCAGGTTATATCTGCTTATTTATTGGATATTTAAGTTATATATGCATAGCAAAACTCTCCTCTGTTATCTCCTTCTTTAGTTCTGTGCTATAAATTATAGCAACAAAAAGATATCGGCAATCTAACTGAAGATCTCTACACTCTCTTGGTGCTGAGGTCATAAGGGAATTAAAAAAAGGAAATATTTAGGAATAGAATAAATGCTTTTAAAAATTACTTGTAGTAGTAGTAGTAGTAGTAGCAGTAGTAGTAGTAGTAGTAGTGGCAGTAGTAATAGTACTAGCAGTAGCAGTAGTAGTAGTAGAAGTAATAACAACAACCCACAATAACTGTGGGGTTTCCTTGGAGATAAAGGGAATGAGGTCTAATTGAAAGCTAAATGACAATTAATTTACATCTCTGATTTATTTGACTGCTACTGCTGAGTGGTAAAAGCTACAAGGTGAATGACACACAGTATTTCTCCCAACACTCATGTAAGTTAGCAGACCAGCTTACTTTCAGCCTGGCTTAACAGGGAGAATAATTCCACTATTCCCGCTGGAACAACATTAAGGGAAATGAATCTTATTATGTTCCTTGTTTTCCCTGGTTTATCAGATTATTTATTTACAGAGTAGACTGTATGGCAAGCAAACAAATACGTTATTTTTACCATCTGCAGCCTGCTAATGGATTTTGAACCTGAAAAAGAGACAGAGTAAAAGTCTTGGATGTGTGAAAAATTTGATAACAGCCCCAAAAAGTAAAGAGAACCGTACTGCTGGATGTTTAGCAAGAGCTGCTTTACATACTGGAGTAGATCATCCATGAATTACACAGAAATGCAAAAGAGAAAGGAAAAAAAAAAAAAAGATTGCAATTGCTCTCGACCACCATACATGTCAATGAATCCCTGCTACATTTTAATTAATGCAGTACTGTGTTTGCAGCTTACTGAGGACCGGGGCTGAAGACAGTGATCTTTAGACAAAAAGTGACTTACAACATATATTGAAAAGGGAAATATTTGTATCTACACAAGCTATGAACAATTGTTAGGAGGAAGCCTTTTTGCTGTTAGTACAGTCACCTGAGATGAATTGCAATCTATCACAATATTTTATCATTAGTATAGTAAAATCTTAAACCCTATAGAGTGAGTAAAAAACATTTCTAGAATTAATACGTTTGGCCAAAAAGAATATTCTAAACCAATCTAGTAACCCTTCTCAGATTCAAAACTAGGGGAGAGAGAACAATCACCATCAGAGTAAAGGAAATTACTTAAAATTATCAGTGAATATCTGTTCACATATTAAAAAAAAACTCATTTGACTGTATTTTTGTTCTATTTTTTTAACTTTCTGTGAGAAAATAAGTATTCTTGGAAATATCCAGAATGTACTTTTTTGTAAGGAGTGTTAGAAAAACCTATTTTTTCCAGATAATCAATTAGAATTAAATTTGAAACAGAAAACCAATTCACAATGAGATGTTTATTCAATCTAACAGAAACTGCTGATGTGACTGCCCTCTTCAGGCGAAACAGCACAACTTCTCAATATCAGAGTTGCAAGACAAACAACTTGCAAGCTAAGGATAATTCACGGAAATTATTGGTTGAGTACTTTCAAAGAGCAAATATATCTGTGAAAACTATGATCCAGTTTTTGACAACTTGAAAGGAAAAAAAAAATCTCAATAGAGCATAGAAAAAATGTATGAAAAGCATGCTTATTCCAAATTATTTTTTCATCCACTCTGTTAATACAATATATATAATAATAGTTAAGCACTGCATACATCACAGTACTGTGTACTCTGTATGTTGTAAAAACAATTGTGAGCAGAATAAGAAATGTGTGGTTATCACAATAATCTTATAATAATTGTAATTTTGTTGTTTGTTCTAAGAGGATGCATGTGGTCACAATACCAAGGAACTGAGCAGCCTGAATTGCTCAGGTGGTTGGCACTGTCCAGGTGCCAAAATTTCTTCTTCACTTGCCTTTTCAGGGGAATGGGGCGGGGGAGTAGTGAGTTATTACATGAGTATTTTTGCTAGAGTAACTTGTTATGCCTGCGCAGGTAGTCACCAAAGATGGAGCCACGCCTCTCAGACTCCATCACCTGCTCTGAACATGAGACAGTCTGCAGCCCCCATCACCTCAGGAAAGTCAATCAGAAGTAGTTAAGAGATGCTTAAGCAGCCAGGAAACAGCTGTGGTGTTCCAAAATCTAATGACAACTTGTGTGTTCTTAGCAAAACTGTTTCCCTCTTCCAGCTGGCAGTCTTTGAGAAAGCTATCTCATCTAGGTTATAACTCCTGGTAAATGAAATGTATCTTAATGTGACTTTGTAGAGCCTAGTAATACTTTATTTCAACACTAACTTCATAGACTTTATGAAACTTATGAAACTGGCAATATTTTTAGATAAGAAAGAAAACTGGCATTACATGATTTCTTCCACGAAAACTAAAGTCATGCTTTCAGACATGAGACTTCTAGAAAACAAACAAACAAACAAACAACAAAAAAACCCACAAAATCTTTCTAATGGTATTAGCGTTCTGACAGCATTATTCAGATGGTATCAGTCCCTGGTGAGTAAGGACCGAGTCATATCCTGTCATCATTTATCTCAGCAGAAAAAGAGCAAGTCTTATATTTCAATGAAGGAACCCCTTCTACAATAGATGAGACAAGAAGATTCATCTCCCATAGCTTACATTTTTACAAACTTCAATTCAGAGGATGTGAAGGTCTAAAAGAATACTAAAAATCTCATTTCACAGTCGTTTCCACTTAATTCCTTCTCAGAATGTGAGAAAAGTAATTTTTTACAACCTGCAGCTGACATATGAAGAATAATTTCACAGTGTTGATTACTAATAGACACACTTTGAGTTGTTTCTTATGTAGTTTCTTCTTTTCTGTGTTAGCTCTTTTTCTATCTGTATTCTGGATGTCCATTAGTAATAGAACAGACTTTTCTCTCCCTCTGGCTGCCAGTAACCTACTTGTTTACATAAGACACTTCTCACTGACTGATTTAACTGTGAGTTATTTGTTTAGCATGTTTATGTCTCCTTTTCCATGTGTTGCATAACTCTCAGAACTAAGCAAACAGTATTTTTTATTATTATTATTTTTTCAATTATTTGCAGAGGACAGCTCCTCCAGGTACCCACCCTCTACATCCCTGAATCCAAGAGTAAGTTGTTGGAAAGTGTAACAGGTCACTAGTTTAGAGACAATTATGAGATAAAGGGAGCTCATACATCATTCTCCGGATACTTAAGATGTCAGCTAAACTTCAAAATTCAGACCATCTTTCATCAAGCAGTCGCCATGATACATACAAACCATGGATTTTTATCCATACAAACGCACTGAAAGTTTGATAACTAAGTTGACTTCCACTTTGTTAACAATTTGTTAGTTTTGTTGGCCACATATTATTTTATGCTACTTACACTACATATGAGCATAATTTTGGCTAAAAATAATATCAGTATATGTTGTACATTTCAAAATCTCTATTTACTTGTCACATGATATAAAGGTAATCTGTGTCATTTACTTTGAAAACTTCTTTGTGAAAGGGTTGTTTATGTTTTCATGTGCCATTGGTCCCAAATAGTTTGTTTCTTTTAAGTTGGTTTGACCTCCTTATTAACAGTCGTTGAGATAATTTTTTTATGCTAATGATCTGAATGTCTGCATATGTATTCTTATCAAAATTGCACTACCAGAATTCTATGGGTTTCTACTGCTCTCAAAATGAAACTAAATCAGTGGTTTTCTGCAATGAAAGTTATTCCTTCTTCGGTTGACAGGGCAAAATTTCACAAAGATGATCAGCATCATCTGGTCTACACAGGCAACAACTTTTTGTCAGTGCAAGAGCCAAGAAAGAGCAAAATGCATTGGAAGATGAAAAAGAAAGGGAAATCAGGGTGAGAATTACTGGTTTTTCCCTTATCATGTATTTGTAGAAACCATTTTCAACACTTCAGGCATAGACTTTGCTCTATGAGCCAGATTTACCTCAACTTCCACCACAAAAAGTCTACCTGAAGGCAAGAATGCAAGTAAAACATGAAAAACCTTGCAGATGGGGATGGAAATAAACAAAAGAAAGGAGGTCAAGGAGGAGATGGTAACAGGGAATGAATAATTCTAGCTGTATGTCACCATGACTTCTGGGGCTACATTAAGGTAGACATAATATCACCTTCAGATACATATTATATATATAAGTGAAAATCAGGCCTCATATGACAAGAAAAATGTAATTTTTATTTGCCATTATCACTTCCAGAAAATTGGGTTGGTTTTTTCAATAGATGGGATAATGTTAGAGGCCTTGTTAGGACACACTACTATTAGTGCTCTATATTTATTGATGGATGAAGCTTAAAGTGAATGGATGAAAGCAGAAGAAACTTACTCAGGTTTTAAAATCTTTTCAACTGAGTTTATTTCTTTCTAATTATTCAGCGAATGAAAGGGTACTAATTTATCAGGGAAATGAATCTCCCTTTAACACATTTTAAGCAAGTAGGATAGATTCTGTCATTCTTGCTTAGTAAGTACAGACTGAGATGGCAGAGGAAAGGAATCATGTGCCTCAGACTGATGTCATTTAAACTTATTCTGCATGTATTTCAGTACTGTGGTGTTAAAATCATTGGCAGCTGTTTTTTTCTGGCATCCTTTCCTTTCATGCTGGGAAAGGAGCAGAAATAGTCACAGTGACAGGTGGAGAGTTTTACATCCAGCCTTAAGCTTTTAAGGCATACAATCCCTGGGGGTATAGGTGCTACACTGCACTGAATCTCCTGCAGAGTTTAACTACAGAATTCCTCCCTCTTAGGCCAGGTTGAAGTCAAGAACCTCAAACTCCAGGCTGGACGACGTGGGAAGCCAGAATGTGAGTAGCCAGGTGCCTCAAGCCAACATTTATCACATTGTAATAACCTCTCTAAAAACAGATTTTTCAAATCCAGATGGAGACCAGATACCCTCATCTGAAACCTGCAGAGATGCTCAGGAGCTGGAAGACTGAAATTTGGTATGACAGCAAAGGAGCATGAGAGGTAGAATCAAAGTGCAGTGTCACATCTCAATTGGTGGTACAACAGGTCTGCATGTACTGGAGGTAGCAGGTCTGATGGAAATGGAGTCCCTGCTGGGCCATTTGCCTAAGAGCTCTCCTGGCCTCAGGGACATCAGTGGCTAGAGATGACAAATCATGAGCAGGGGGAGACAACATGCAGGGAATGAGCTGTCCAAGGAGCATGTGTGCATCAGATATTGACAACAATGGATGGAGAAGATGATATCTTCTTTTGATGGGCAAGCACCCATGACTAATGGATTGTTTTGCTCTCTCCAAACTGATGCTGTGATCCTTTTCCAAAATACAATTTTGTTTGTTTTTTTAAACAGAGAAGTGTTGTTTAGCAACACTACAGTAAAAATTAATCCTTTGATATCTGAGTGCAGCTCCATCCCTGCTGTCATACCTTCTGGGAGGGTCGTGAACATAATTCAATGAAGAATGAGTAAAGAAAAACGAGGTTACATAAAAAAAATCCACATACTCAAACAGATATTGTTTTATACCAGCTTGTAGGATATACCAACTTGTTTTGTTTCATCAAAATTTTCCACTCCTTTTCTGAACCTCTTAGGATTTAGTTTGCAACCTAACCTGAGTTTTACTAGGGAAAAATTTCACCGTGATAGACCAGTAGAAAAACTGAGAAAAAACTTCACATTTGTCTTCATCTTCTGGCAGTATAAACTTGGGGCTTGATTTGGTTACCAAGATGAAGGCTTCTAAAGACATTCTGAAGACCTGAGGTATTCTATCTGCCCAACATTTCAGAGGGGTTTGGGTTTCCACCAGACCCTGTATCATGTTTGCCAGGTTTTCATAAAGAATAAGACTCTGATGGTGTATTCCCTGCCACAAAAACAGACCCTGCAATGGAATTATTTTTTGCTGAAGAAAGACACTAATTTCACTGAGGTACAACTTCCAAAAACTTTGTCCTAGTTGCTTCAGATACAAAAAACATGCCTATTTCCAAGCTCAGTTAAACACAGTTCCTAGTGTTCACACATCTTCAAGCAGCTTTATATTTTATTTATAGGTAACTGCCATAATTTCTGTATGTTTTTCTTGGTAACATCCAGGGAGCCTCGGGCTGTGAGGTTCTTTACCGTTTATTAAACTGTTGATGCTTCTGGGAGTAAGTTTATAAGAATTTATACAGAAGCTTGCCTGAGTCTAAGTTGATGCACATCTATACTCTTTGAATAAGGTCATCAAAAATGCATGTTGGTAGGGGCATTAGTGCTGGTGGACACTACTGCCAGCTCCTCCTCCAGCTCCTCCTGACACACATGGGATTTACATTTCCATGATTTGCCAGTCCTTCATGAAAGACTTTCATTGAAGTCTAGCTTCTGAAAACAAAAGTGCATTATAGCATTAGATAAAGCAAGGTTTATATTTCTCTAAAATCTGAATTAAAATTCTGTCAGTGTTCTTTCTCACTCAGTAGTGAGGCGGTTTTGAGCCTCAAAAGCCAATTTCAAATCCCCCGCAAATTTGCTCCAAGAGTGAGAGAAGTTTCACACAGGCACAACTCAGCATGGAGAAATTATATTAAAATTTATTACTAACATAATAAATACTATAAAGCAATATATACAACAATCCTAACTAACTCTCCTATTGTAAAACAATGTTCAGACCACCTCTCCCTCCCCCCATAAAGTCCAGGAGGAAGAAGTCTTTTCACTTTTAGGGCAGCACAGTGATGCCTTAAGGCCCTTTTAGTTTTTTTTGATTTTGCTAATTTTTATAAGCTTTATATATAATTATAGTAGAACTAGATTTTAGAAGTAGCTATATTGTATTCCTCACCCTTTAGCACCCTTTAGCTTACACATTCCTCAACCCTCTTACCCTATTTCATGCTCCCCATATCAATTCTACCCCTGAATGAAAGATGGGAATTCCAGCATTGGAGTCCATGAAACGTTGCTTTTTATGCCCTTGGAGCTCCATGTTCATTTTACTGTTACTGGTGTTGGTGGCAACAAGGTTCAAAGGCTGTTATAAACACGGTAAAGCATCCAAGAAGGTTCAGCTGGCTGGCTCATTCAAATGGCTGAAATTTCTGATGTCTCTTTTACCTCTCTTTAGGAAAGAGATATCAGTTGGGCCATTAAAAATCCCACACATACATCAGCTTTCTCCAATGGAGCAGGGAAATAGTTCATGGGAATGAATGCAGGTTTTATTTATGTTTTTTATCTGGGTGAGAGGAAACAACAGAATAAGATATGAGGAAGACCAGTTTCATAAGACTGAGAACTTCTGTTGATATCTTTCTCAGAGGAGAGAGATGCAGTATTCTCTGTGAAGGTGATATTAGATTGGCTTCATAGGCTCCTGAAACTCTTGCGAAAAGAAATGCTGTTGTGAGCCATTATTAATATATAACTAAATGTCAGGCTACATCCACCTCGCACATTGTTTTTCCTTCATTTCAAACTTTAATTTGGGCAGGTTAGAAAGCAAGGAGCAGAGCTATATTCTACACAAACAGAGATATCACAAGGCTCTTTTGATCTAGTACTGGCAATGCTTGTCAGAAAACGAAACCAAAATATCTTTTTCCTGAAGTCTTATTTACAAAGCTGGGCACATTCCACCCAGAAGAGAAAAAAGAGAGAAGGAGAGAGCATGAAAAAAATCAGGACACCTGAATCAACTTGAAAGCAGCATGTTGAAGAAGATGCTGATTTGCAGAAAGCAGGGCTATCCAGTTAGTGAAATGAGCACACTCAAAATGATGCACTAGATTCTCATCTAAGCTTTACCCAAGTAAATCACCTGCTCAGCTGGGACAAGAAGGTGGCCCCAGTGTTAAACTAATATACTGGGAAGGCTTTAGCAGGGTTCGTACTGGCTATCTGGACTGAGAATGAGCATTAAAGACTGTAGATAGGTCCCAGAGTGCAATTCAGACGGGTGTTTGCTCACCCGAAGCAAAGAGATGTTTGCACAATTCCCCCACCAATCACCAAATAGTTATATCCACTGCTTGAAGTACAGAAAGTTTTTGTACAATCCTGCAGTAGAATTCATCTCTCACGCTCCAGGAAAAAAAAATTTAAAGACCAAATGTATTTTTATTCAGAAGGATAATCTGCTTCTGTGCTCCAGTAAAAGCTCAAGGCATCCCCTTACCCATGAGCTGATGAAGGAAGGGTAGCAGAAAAAGGACGCAAGGAGAAATACCATCTTTCAGGTGTTGCCATGGGGCCATAGTGCTTGTTATAACTTCCTGTCTGATTTGCTGAGCATGTGAAAGGAGATCCATCCAGCAGGATACTTATGATTCACACTTTCATCTTTATAATTACATATCAAAACATGTAGTTTCAGGAGCAGGGAAAGCAATGGAGTATCATTTCTAAAGGGTCCTTTCCTATATAGTCTCTTGGGGCATTAATAGAATCCTTCACCATTACTTAACAGCCAGAAACTTAATATGGGGATTTAATGTCTTTGATGCATCAGCCTAGCTAGCAAGCTTGGTTGAAATTAACCAAGTCCAAAACTTTTTTAGAGGGGAATAAAATGGAGAACAGGAGACAACTAAAGAGAAATATACAGAAAGAAATTGGACTAGGCAGAGACCTTAACATCTACCTCTTTGCCCATAAATTTGTCTCCCAGACCACAATAAAGAATCGACAATTTTTGTCCATTTTTTGTAAGGTATGTGTTTCAGTATAAAGATCAAAACACCTCGAAAGACCTTTTACAGCTTGTCAGGAGAAGTAAAATGACATCAGAACTTGTGTTTTTCTTGGGATTGGCTGTGTTTTTTTAAAAGTGGTAAGAAGAATTTTGAGCAGTTCATAGTGACCAGCTGATCAAAACACTTGTGCAGCCAATGAAAAATGGCTTTTCTTTCTTTTTGCACAAATTCACATTTATACTGTGGAACACATATTTTGGAGTTCAAGTTTAAATGTATCTGTAAAGATGAGTGTCTCAGATTATAATTTATAAATTATAATATTATATTTGATTTTATAAAAATATTATATTTTTTCTTAAAGAAAAGAAAAAAATCTTATTATAACCACATACATACATTGTTCCTTAAATATTGATATCTATTTATTTTTATCTATTTCATAGAATATATACATATAAAATATGCTTTCTATGTCTCTGGGTTTGTGTGCAAGCTATAAATACATAAATCATAAATGAGTTATTATAAAAATATCCATGTTTCTAGATTACACTGCACAGTAGATAAGCAGTTATTAGCAAAAAAAAAAAAAAAGAATAGGATACACAGCTTTTCAACAAAAGAAGAGACCGATACTGCCTCTGTTGCTGCGGTTTGGGTGGTTTTGTGTGCATGCATGTGTTCCTATGTGTGTCTATGTGTCTTTTTCTTTTAACATCCATTCCTGCCAATCTTTACACTGCCAGTAGGGAAAATCATATCCATGGCAACCAGCTGCACCATTCCTACCCACATCAGTGACGACTTCAATCTAAACTGTCAAATATGCTATGCACATCATGTAAAATAGGTTTCTTTCCTCACACCTCTGTACATCTAGTTTCTGTGGCTACATGTTTATGCAAATAAGAATTGTCCCTTTTGTCTTGGGTTGATTGAACACTGAATTTGTTTTGCCCCTTGGCAATGCAAAGCCATGCTCTCTTGCCGGCAAGTATACCACATAATTGCATTATAATGATAACGCCCCCTAAATTATTTTGATAATACCAACTACCTGGCTTGTGAGGAACACTTGGAGTGTGCTTTAAAAGAAGAACATTAATATGGAGCTGAGATATGCGAATAATGTTTAATTTACTCTCTAGAGTCTACTAATTTTCAGGACTGGAAAACTACGATTTCATTTGTTCTTCACAGCTAGTGAAAAGGAGAAAACATCCTTCATAAATCCTCAACATATTAGTCACCATTTTTTGTACAAAGACATCAAATTCCAAGGATTACCCTTCTCCTACTTGACAGGGGGAAAAAAATGCCATTAAACACTCTGTGTTTCTGCCCCAAATTTTAACGTATATACAGTCCAATCATTTTTCCTTGGTGTCCTTGAAATGGTGATTCCTACACGTCATGGCTTAGGAATGGCACTGCTAATTTGGTGTCCCCCTACCCCAACTGAGACTCTCCCAAAGCAGATGGCACTTGCTCATTCACCCCATCCCCACCCATGAGAGAGACAAAAGGCAGAGACTATGGGTTGAGATAGGAGCGATCTACTGGAAATAGCAATGAGATAAGAAAAAGAAGAGTAACAGCAACAATATTACTAACAAATGGTATAAGATAAAGAAAGGATTTACACAGAAAAAACGTGACAAAATATCAACCAGCTCTTCCCCACCACACTGTGCTTTTCCCAACAGGAAAGCAGGAAGAATGAGTTCCTTCCTTCTCCCCCATGGCAGTGATGTGTGGTATAGAATAACAAGCTAGACACAACCACACAGCTCCAGGCTCCATCCCCTCACAGCCACTGTGAAAAAAATTAGCCCTGTCATGGCCAAAAAACAGGGCACTATAATAACCTACAACCAGCCTACAAAAACCTTATGCATCCCACAGGAACACTGACCAGAAGTGCCAAAGTACCTCAAAAAAGTTATGTGGTCCTGAGCTGGGAACAGAAGATACTTCCAGTCTCAGCCACTAGAACACACAGTACACTCGAGAGAGATGCAAGGCTTTGACTTTTGCTTTTCATGCAAAGAAAAGTCAGGGTGTCAAGACCTTGTCAGTGTTACCTGGTAAACAAAAAGTTGTGGACAAAAGATACAGCATTAAAAAGGATATTATTTTGAAGCAAAGATCTTTTGGTGGCTATTTGTGGGACTTGCACGAATAATCTTGTGCTTAAGACTTTATTGTACAGTGTGAGCTGTGGGAAGGGTTAAGTGGTTGCATATAATTAACAGTGAATGTCCAAAAGAAAGGGTATTCCTTTTGGTACAAATGCTCTCATTTGAACATTAGCACAGAAGGGCACTTACCTTTCACCGAATTTCAACTATTCAAAGAAAAAGGTTTATTTGAAAAAAGAGTATTCTCATGAAGTAAAATGTACATTTTCATGTGCCTATCAATCTTCTGTCAATTGATATCATTTTGCCATACCTTAACTAGTAAAGTGTAACACACAACACAGTGCTGTACATGTGGTACACTATAGCTGTGATTTCAGTATAAATTGCACCATTGGAACTGACCATCAGTGCCTTATCCACCTCCGTGGCATTAAGAAGCTCATAAAAATATAATTCCACTGGTGATATTGTGTCTGGCGTGGTTTTCTCAAAATGCATTTAGAAGGAGGACATAAACATAAATTTCAAAAACACCAGCTTGACTCTTCTGAAGGGAGCATGTGGAACCTGCAAAAGGTCAATGCAGAAATTAAAAATCAGGATTTCCCCCTGGCCCAGGGGAACATGAGATAAAGGATGGCCTCACTGGAGATGTCAGGTTCCTTCTAAAGTTTCCAGCCTGTCTGCTGCTGAATGGAGAGGTGGTGAGAACCCATACTCTGCTTGTGGTGGTTTGAGGAAGACTCCTCAGCCAAACACTAAGACAGGAATGTGATGGAGAGAGAACGCATGAATGGAAAGTAAGTATTTTTGCTTATATCATATCTGTGTACATATTTGAAAATACAGGTCAAATTATACAATATATCCCCTACATCATCATACCATATAATCTTTTAGAACAGTGGACACAAGCTTTAATCATTGGAATGGGAGAGGGAACTATGTAGGAGGCATGTCCCAGGGGTGCAGGGGGATGCACCAAGGGCAGAGAAACCAAGGGGTGGGCATGTGCCGAAACAAACAACCCCGTTGGTCACAAGGTCACATGGTTTTAGGGGATAAAAGGGAGAGCCAAGTTTGAATAAAGCCTCTTTGATTTCCACCTCATCAGAGAGCGGACTGCATTTCCTTATCATATAAAGACCCCCACGTTACAGTACTAGACTTTGTGCATAGTAGTGTTCTTTGCTGAAATGGATTTTTAAAACTATTTCTAAAGATAAAGGAAAAAGAAGCTGTATGATATTTTCATTGCTGTGAGAGTCAGGAATGAGGAAGGTATATTAGTAAGATATAATAACTCCTAATAATATAATCCCTTGTCTCAGTCCTTTGTCACCAGCTGGAGTGTTCCTATGAAAACCAGTGATGTCATACTGCTGTGAAATAATTGCGTTCACATATTTAGTAAGACAAATGTGATCATGTAAACAGTACAAAATCAGGAGGCAATTTTGTCACAGGTATTCATTATAAGACCCAGAATCTATTATTTGAAAGAAAATGCTCAGTACTATTTTTTTTCACCTTTATCATCAGCACTATATGAAGACAACAGGGAGATGTTTTCCAGCCATAACAATCCACAAAAACACAATTTGGAGTATTATTTGTGCTTGAAAAAACATGCAGAAAGTTTGCTGACTGCCTTGTCTGGAAGTCTACACATACTGGAATGTACAAAGTGTAGTTAGAGCTTTGACAAACTTTCATGGAACAGTCCCTTTTCAGATGCTGTTGCAGTACTGAAGCTTCACCAAGAGTTTCTGAGACATTCAAGAACGTTCTGGAATACAGCTAAAGATATCATCAGTCTGGCTTTAAAGAAAAGAGAAGCAAAGTGTCACCACAGTGCAGAGGATCACACTACTATTTTCTGCTTCAAATTATATAAAAGAGTAATTATATTTCTGTAATGACAAAATATAATTTGTACCTAGGAAATGGAAGATGAAAATGACATTTAAAGAAGTCTAAATCCATGTTTTAAAACTACACCACTTATAAATCAGGACATCAGAAAGTGACAAGTTTCTTGTTTTGAATAAACCTACGTACACATTAATATCCCTCCTGTAGTCATGCCATACTCTGCTGTCAGCAGCAGCAGCAGCTTTTGACTGATTTTTGTCCTACTGTGTATCTGAGTCCATTCTCAATAAGTCTCCTTACAGAAAGCATGTTCACATTCAAATAACGCCTCAGGGAGAGACAAGGCACTTACACTAAAAGCTGTTTATGGTCTCAGGGTACCATCTAGGGTACATGTGACATTGTAGAACAAGATGTCAAATGCATTTTCTTTCATAGTTTGAATGAAGTGCTTGCACTGGCTAAGTCAATAGCAAAGAATTTATGTCTTCTGACTTACAAACTCATCAACATGATAGGTCACATGATGAGGATGCAAAAAGCCAAATTCATTGATTATATCTTGCCAACCTTGACATTGTCTGTTCCAAATCTGAAATTGCAAGGTTACTTACAACTGCAAGATAATTATTCTCCTTTACATAAAGCAGAAGTAGATTGTCATCATATCTAAATGATACCACTCATTTTCCTCATGCTAGTGGAAGTTTATCAACACACAAATCAATTCAGTTCAGATTCGATCTAAATAGTCACTTTGACTTGGAAGTATTTGTTTCTTTCAGATTGTTATATGATTGGGATCACAACAGACAGCCTGAGACTGGGGAACTAGTGACATCAAATCAAGAGGCAAAACCCTAGCATAGTCAATATGAAAACAAACATAAAATGAGATTAGTCTCTGGCACATTGTTATTTCATTCAATTCGGCAAGTGTCTTCCAATCTCCAGGGGTATTTGTCAGTTTCTGCAGAGTACTTATCATTGTCTTTGTTGTTTGCTTAATTGAAGTTAGACTCTGTCATTAGCAGCTCCATCTTGTGTCATTCAGACCTTTTAAATGAATTTGTCTTTAGTATGAATAATGACATTCCTGCTCTTCAAGACAAACTGAATAGCAGTCAAATGAACCTTTTAAAACTGTATAATGGTTTAAAGAACCAATTCTTCCCTTCTCAGCATCAATTTATTACTCCTGCTTCTGAGAAACTACCATTTTTTAGACTGACTTATAAATTTCCTAGTGCCTCATAAAGTTCCTAGTATTGAGAGCAGATAAACATGGTGCTTGTGTGAATCTGATGAAATAAAATTGGGGGATGGAAGAGTCTGCAAAACCTACAAACCACAGAAAACAGTTTATGTTTATACTTTGGCTGCTAATATTGTTTAAGATCCAGTAGAGCTTAATGTGCAGTAGAAATATTCATCAGCTATCCACAGGCTTTTATTCCAGAATGTGCATGTCTAGTTACAATACCCAAACCATCGTAACACAGGCAACAACAATTATTCAGCAGTACCTTTCTCATTTCAACAAATCAAACAAGCAGTTGAGAGTGGTTCTGAACAATCAACATCAGCATGTTCATCATCAACAACATCAATTCTCTCTCTTGATTATAGAGATGGTAGTTCTTTTCAACACAATAGTCATGCATCTAAACCACTGATATGTTTTATTTTGTGTTCCTAATCATAAATACTTTCATTTTTTATGCAATAAGAAATTCCGAGCATGTTGAAAAACCAAACCTCTAATTTCTTCTTTCTCATGTTTAGCAAACAGTAAATTCTGATCACCCTTACTCTTATTAAGCCTATTTTACTTTTTCTTTTTTCTTACACCTGCAATGCTTCTTTTAAAACTACGAGTATTGATAAGCCAAGATCTTATGATTTATTGGTTCAAACCTACATATTTTTCTAACTTCTACCTGTTATTTATTAATATTTTAATTATTAAATATTGTTAATTTAATTATTATTAATTATTAACCTGTTATTTAATAATAGTTTAATCTGCAAGCTTTCCAGCTCTTCATGTTTTTCAAATTAGCTATATCTCTTTTTCCTGTCCTTCTAAGTTAGGAAATATTTAAAAATGCAGTTCATCTGCTCAACCATTCTACAATTCATCACTGATTTACCCATTCTATTTATCTAGTGTTTGCACTGATCCATTTGAAAATCTTTGTAATTCCCACAGGGTGTTGCATTATTCTGACAATTGACTTTATAAGTGGAATATGGGCTTTACGTGCATGCTTACTAATTCTATGTCAAACCTTAAACACAAAATCTGCCCAGGCTTAGAGATGAAAATTACCATTGCTCTGCCACAGACTACCAAGTTTTCAACACAAATTCCACATTTTTATTTGCCGTCCAGGCAAATGAAAGATCAATGATGAGCTCACACTTATTTCCACATACTCATGCAATATCACCAATGAAAATTTTCATTATATTGAATTGGAACAGAAATCCCACTGACTGAGGTATATGACAGTGTAAGTCTAGTTTACAACATCTTCATTTCTGTAGACAGAGCAGGAGGAGAGGAGAATCAATTTCGACTTTCAGATGCTATATTTGCTTCTGCAGGTTAGAAAATGATTGTTCCACTTGCATGAAAAACAAGTAAACTAGGAGTTAGTGAAGCACAATTAAAAAAAAAAATTAAAGCACTTTTTTCTACATTATTTGCAGAGTTTATTTTGCTTGTCTTTTTCTATTTTGTTGACCTTATATTAATTTTTTGTACCTTATTTAAAGACTGATTTTCATCCCCTACCATTTTGTTAATCTGTTTAAGCACACTTAATCTGGCTGATCCAAACATTAAAAATCCTGACAGCTTTTCCAAAGAAATATGTTCAGTGAACCCACATGCTCCAAAGACTTGCATGGTGTCACTTAATGACAGACATTAAAGCCCAGATTTTGCACTTAGTTGGAATCTTTGGAGAATCATTTCTGATTTCCCTTATGCCATTATAACTTCAATGAGGTTAAATTTATCCTAATATAAGAGAAAGAGTGACTCTTGTCCTAACTTTCTAAAACCCCAGTTTAGCCATATAGATAATATCTGAAACACAGATATTTTTTTTGGTCATGCACAGTACTATTCTTTTTGAATAAGGACCCAAGTATTACATACTCTATTTAAATCATAAGGAAAAACTAGATACATTATTAAAAATGTATTAATGACAACAAATTTTCTTAATGTTTGCCTTGAAAACTTAAATATCAATATCTCACCTGATATTACTTACCAGTTAGAAATAAGGCTTTCATTTGCTTTAGAGTCTGAGCTGCAATCCCACCAGCTTTGGCAATAAGAAGAATGTCATAAAGCAGTCTCACTGGCAGACCAAAAATGGATCTTTGGAATAGTCTTGTATGTTCTAGTTCTCAAGCGTGGGGTTTTTTTCCCCCATAATTGTTTAAAATTAATATAAATTCAAGAGAATGAGAAGTTCTGAAATAAGTCTATTACTCTGTTACTGAAACATAGTTGAATACGATCTCATAGATTATCAAAGAGTTTTATGAAATGCAACAGGTCATAATTCCAACACCAGGAAAAAAGGGACACCTAATAACTGGGAGAGAAAATATACTTTCTCTTAGTGACTTAACAGATCCCCACTTCAACATGCAATAGAACTAATCAATTTTGAAGACACTGTTGATAAATAATTTAAAACCTCAACAATATTGAAGTATTCAGTAAGATGAGACTTAGAGGTTCAGAAGAAGAGAAAAGTTGGTGGCTCCAAGTGCTGCTTTACTCCTGTTTGGGGATACTTCAGCTGGTGCAACAGGGTGGAAATAAGTCACTGTGAATGCAGCACTAATGGCATTGTGCCACTCATCCTTTCATTCTGCAACATTTTGTGGGAAAATGGCAAAAATTGAGCAAGCTTGCACGATATACTGTGTCACCATGTATCTGCACTTGCTTAAAAAACAAAGGCAGGTTTTACATCAGAAGTTTTGCATATTTTGATGTTTGATTAATTTCTATTCAGGAACTGGTTTTGCTGGAAATGTCTTGATTAACACTCAAAAGAAACTCTTATTCCTCGGAAGAAAATCCCAGATGCAGAATAATTTAGAATGTTCAAATATAGAAGTAACTCCACCCCAACACTCAGAAGAAGTTTGAAAAGTATTTTTCTCCAGTGTAGATTGAAATTAAAAATAGAAAGAGGAAGCAATTTCAAAACAAAATCATTTCTTTCTCACACAACTAAAATGTTCTTCATGTGGAAGATGACAGATCAGATGACAGATGAACTTCGGAGAGGAAAGGGGCAAAGTGAAAAAATATGATGTGTATTTTTTAAACAGGACAGATATTTCAAATTAGACCTCCCTTTCTACATGCTCAGAGAAACAGAATTGGATTATTGGATTATTTGGCTGAGAAAGGAAATTGCAGTCCTGCTGGTATCATACAATTCATGCATTTCATGGTGGGATTACACTGTGGATACAAGCAATGCCATTGAACTTCTGACAAAAAGAAGATATGAATTAAAAATAAATATACAAATTAAAATTAGCATCTCTTTGTCTTTAGTTTTCAGAAATAGGAACAGACTACCCACATCACTTTCATGAGAGGTGATCAGAACTTCATTGTCTCCCAAGATTTCCTCTGTGGCTCATCACATGAGATGAAAAAGGATCCATAATCCAGAAGAGTTTAATAAGAAACACAGAGAATTCATAGTGTTTCTCTGCAAATATTTTAGCCCTGCAAATAAGGAGGAAAAATGAAGTCCTATACTTATTTAAAAGCAAAATCTTACCATGATCATTATAAGACTGACATGTTTCACATTTGTTTGCCTATGAACAATATCCTTCCCATGTAGATTTACTGTCCATAGCAAATGAATTGCAACATTTTTCTCCCCTCTTTTTTTCCACACAGTTGTGTAAATATTTGTGTTCCAGGACTCATCTTGAAAAGGAGAGACTCTTACATACAGGTGGTAGCAATAACAGCATCAAAGCTGTTGTGTTGCAAAAAACAGAGTTCAGACAGTTTGACCTAAAACAGTATTTGTACTCCTGATAAACATTTGGGAAGAACTTTGGTCTGAGAAACCTTTTTTAAAAAACTGAAAACTCAAGAAAACCTGAGATTATTCATGTAAATTGTTTGAAGAATTTGGGGCAGCCATTATGAACTTCTACAAGTGTTTGTTTTTCAGAAACAGTCATTCAATAACATTTCACTTGCATGAATATCTGCAAAAGGCAAACTTCATACCCGTAAGCACGAATATTTGAAGAAAATGAACGGCAGATTCATAGCTGTGTATTAATGCAAGGAAAGTCCATGCACTGATCTAATCAGGTAATTTACACAACACCAGGAGATGAATCTGCCCAATCACAAAGAACCTAAACATTATACCATGAGAATGAAGAGAGATGCATATTTGAATACTTCAGGGAGAGAAGGCAATAAGCTCTGCTGAAATACTAGTGAAGATGTTACACCAAATCGAATTGAAAAATATAAAAGGAAAATATTCCACAATAAGCAAAAAGAGCTAATTTCATAGAATAAAATATTAATTGTGAATTATTCACTCAGCATTAGTATTTGGTTTATAATTGATGCCAAATAATGCAGTTCTATAACCATGGAGAAATTAGTGAAATGTTTTATTTATATTTTTAAGTGTATCTTAACTCTAAGTTTTATAAGTGTTTCAATAGTTTGATAGATTTAAATTATCTTCATGTTCCAGAAAGTTTATCATAAGATCGCATCAGGAAAATTCTTCTCCTGCAATTGTGAGGCTCCCTCCGGAGAACAGGATGAGTTAATTTCCCTTGGACAGTCTGTCACAGCAGATTCAGAAAGGAATGGTACCTTATTTTCTGATCTTCCTCCCCTTATGTTCTGCTTTTCCTTTTTTATATTATATTATTCAGTTGGGTGGGGTTTTTTCTGTTTCAATTTTTTTTCAGCATATATTTGTGTAAGCATCACTTACATAAGTGATGCTATATTTCTCATTATTTATCCTACTCTCTGGTAGCAAGTGTTTGCATTTTGCACAAAAGTTGTTCAGTTTTCAATTTAAATGCCAAACTTTTATGGTGGGGTGTTTGGTTTTTTTTTTTAATTTTCCTCAGAAACTGGCAAAATTCACCATGAACCCTGAATGGGAGACAGCCAATTAAAATCCACAGGCAATGATTTCGATTTGCAGTATTGGCAGCTTTGGGGTTGTCTCTGCAACAATTAAACACAGCAAATATCTAAAGACTTTAAAAGGCATAGTTATAACTCTTTTCTTATTTCCTCACATACATTCTGTGTGCTTTTGACATGAAAGGGTAGGGACCCATTTTATGAAAATAACATAATGTGTTTGAGGGAAGAATGAGCAAAGGAAAATACACAGTGGTAGAACCTTTCCTTCTGAGATAGCACTTCAGTGCTTTGGTGGCTGAGACTACCATCTCTTTTATCTATATAAATAAAACCTTTAAAATTAGCCAAGCTTATACCAGAGGAAAAATCTTTGGATTCTTAATGCAAATGACTGGGAGCCAAATATTGTATTTCTCTATCTCCTACAAAATACTCCATTTCCTTGGAGAGATCATTTTAATAGTCTGTTTCTAGTTTTCATTGGAGGCAGGACAAATAATACCTTCCTGATGTGAGTAATATCAGGTTCAATTGTTTACTGTTAATGATATATTCAGATAAGATAATGATCTACTACACACAGAGACTCTTTTTATCAGGTCAAATTCTCACTGACTTCGATTGAATTTTGTTGTGATAAATATGGGAAATGAATAAAAAAATGTGACTTATTATAAATAACTCTCCGTGTAAATCTTTTATTCAGGTTTATTTAATGTAGAGTCCTCACATCTATGTGGTGTGATCTCAGGAATGTGGGCTGGGTTTCCTTCTCTTCTTTTCTTTTCTCCTCCTCCTTTTTTCCATGCACAATGCGCAGATTAATGGAGCCCTGACTTATTCAGAGGTTATTATAATGCACTGAAGTAATGAATAATCATATGAGCAAAAAAAGGACCAGGAATATCTGAGGGATGATGTTTGAAGTGGTCTAAATCATACACTTGGATTATTTAAATGTAGTTTTATAATATTTAAAAACCCTTTTGACTTGGAAGACATTCATTTCATACCGAAGCTTACAGCTAATGCTACTGTGCCACAGTCTAATATATCAGATCAGGATTTCAGGTAAAAATACATTTAAGGGGGAAGTCTGTGTGCAGCTAAGAGATGTTTGTCCCCATAAAGGAACAGGGATTTTTAAAAAAAAATAAATTCTACTGAATGTACTAGGTGAAGAGTAAAACTATTGCCTCCTCTCCCCAGTACAAACCTGAACTTGCTTAGGTCGATCAAGATTTGACAGAATGTATGTTAGAGATAAGCATTTATTCCAGATGTTCTCTCCCATCATCCCATCCTTTTTTCCTCTGCTCAAAATGATCCTTCAAAGTGCGTGAAAATCTCTTTTGTGTATGTCACAGAATCAAACCCACCATATTTCAAGATCCTCTTCCCAAACAGAGCTATTATTTCTGATGGCAGCATGAGCAAAAGTAGATCGCCTTCCCAAGGTGTAAGCTTTAATTTCCCAGCAGCATCCCATGAACCATGCAGGTGAGACGCAGACATCAGGACGCAGACACCGCCGTGGCTGCTGGTGTTTTGCTTGAGGTAGAGCCCTTCAACAGCAAGACATGCTTCAAGAAAAATCTTTCTTTAATAGCAGGTTAAAGCGTTGCCTCAAGGACAATGGGGCATCAGTTATTTACAGTATGGAAAGTTGTTGCTGCACTTACAGCAATCACTGTGTGGTTTGATCCAATTTTAATATTTTTCATGGAAAAAAACCTTACTCACTGAAGATATTGAAGTCAGGAGTGAGAGAAGTTAAGGACTCTAGAGTGTTACAGCTTAGGACAAATTTCTCTGATGATTTCACTTTTTCTCTGTCTATATGTCAATGGCAATGGCAATATACCAATTTTTTTTCTTTTTTTATATAATCAGAAACTTCTGAACAAAACCTGTACTCATTTGAAAAAAAAAATCAAATAAAAGGCTCCATAGGAACTTTATGATATTTTAAAATTAAGTGGCACAAACCAATTAGTGAAACTCCTAAATCACAGATCACAGTGACAGAAATATTCTAAACAGGTTTTTTTCCTGGATTTTCTAGCAGCATTTGCCAATCCTTTGAAATGCCTGATGGATAGTATGGAATATTATGGAAAACATATTAAGGAAAACATTTTGAAAAAGAGGTCTTCAACTTGAATGCACACACAATGCACATTATGTTTTAAAAGAGATGTTGTAGCCCCTTGTGCAAAGAGAGTATATAAGTATGTAGGGACAAGGCCCCATCCACAGCTTATGCAAAGTGACAGTGTCTCACTGAAAAACAGTCCTGCTCCCAGAGAAGGTGACAGGAACAAAAAACCTAAATTTTGTTGTCATCAACAGTGGCAACATTATTATAACACTAGAGGACTGCCAGAGATGCTGTACCTTACACGGGACAAACATTTCCCATGCATCATAAACCTACAGAAATGTGCCTAATAACGAAAGCTGTGTGCATTTTGCTCTTATCCTTCTAATTCTTTCATATGTATTAGAAAATGCCCCAAATGTGGGCTTGGGGACCTACAGATGCCTCTGGTCTTCTTCTCCTCCAGCTGTTGGGGACAAGACTTACCCCTAATTTCTAATCATTGTTACCTCTCTCAAATAACAATAAATAGTCTCAAAGACACTCATTTGACCTCTGGTAGAATGGTCAACCAGATTTTGGGGTACACCAGAGGAACTCTTCTGCTGTAAAATTGAGGATTTGAGATATATCACCCAGTGGTCCACTCTTGAAATAACCCTGATTTGACAAGTGCAAGGACCAAACCCAAAGCAAAAATATCTTGCAACATTCGTGCAAAGATGATGAGGAGACCAGTGAAGGGCCATCAGAGTGAGAAAAATTGAAAGATCCCCCTAACAGATATCTTCCTGTAGGGACATCCTGAGCTAGAAGGATGACATTTCTCCCTGCAGAGGGATGAGGACAGTGACTGCAAATGTGTGGGAACTTTCTTTTGCACCCCAATCCTTCTCTGTATCAGTGTGTGCTAGTACCTGGGACGGAATTACAAGACATAGTGTCTTTTCTTAATAATTCCTGAAAGACCAGAGAGCAGCAAGCTCGGGCGGCAACTGTTCTTCACACAGTCCCTGTTCTCCATCTCTTTTCCCAGGAACTGGACTCAAGAGAATAACAGTGTCCCTCTTCCATGACATAAAGACACAACCACAAGGGCAATTAAACCTCACCACGAGGTGTTTAGTGACAAAACCTAAACAATGTGCAGCTCAACCCATCATGATTACTGGGGAAGAAGAGCATAGGCACTGAAGTGACTTCTCCAAGACTTTTTAGGCAAACTATAGCCAAACCTAGCCAAGAATGGAACATTGCACTTGCTAAATTACATTGAAATTTATTCTCTTTCATTGGGTCAAACTCACCCCAGCATACTTCTGTTTGACTACCTGTAACAGAAACCTGATTGTAATGGTGTTTTCAATTTATCTCTGAAAATTATACTTGAAAAACACCTCCTCTGGTCTTTTTTTTCCCACTCCTCAATGCCCAAACATGAAAAAAAAAAAAGATCCATGAGAAAAAATCTCAAACCAAAACAGAACACATGAATTGAAAGTAGAAGATGCATTTATTCTACAATTGTAAAAATGTATTGTACAGAACTCAGAGCTATTAGCCTTTTGTTCCTGTAGCATCATGCCAACCCATGTTAGAAAGACTGTTTTTCTATTATGCTCTCCATTACACCTGAGAATAATAATAACCCTAGCAGCTGATATGTAAAGAAACAGGAATCCCCATGAGTATGATCCACCTTACAGTTCTAGATATGCAAACCAGTCATTCATTACGTAAAAATGCTTCCTTCCTTCATAGTTGTTTTTTTATTGTTAATAAACTGTCAGACCTTTCATTCTAAATGCTAATTAACAGTGGTATGCACCAAAAAATCTTCAAAAGACCTTTTATGTTTATGAAAGAGAAAAGAATTTGAGGAAGATTAAATGGATATAAATACACTAAGGCAAGCCGTGTATATGGGTAAATGGTTGGGCAAAAACCTGTTTACTGGGTGTCAGCACAGCATTACTATTTTGGCATATATAAAGGTAAAATACAGTCGAGCTGCACGTTTTAAATCTGTAGTTTATACCAAGGGCTACAGTGACACTGGCAGAGTTGCTATCTATCAGATTTTTTTGTCACTGAGAAAGCTGTAAAAAATTCAAGCTTGATTTTCTCCTTCCTTTCCTTAAAGTCAGCAGTACTACCACTGATGTCAATGGTGTTACACTGGTGTAAAATTGGGGTGAGAGAGAGGCGAATAAGCATCCTAATTTACTGTTTCATGCCATTTTTCTTTTTAGGGTTTAGTCCTATAGTCCTCCAGAACAGCAACCAAAATCAGTGATACTATGCCTGTCTAAAGGTTACTCACAATGGAAAATGAAAAATAGGTTTCTTCTTTTTCTTTTAAAAACTGTATCTGAAAGCCTGCAAGCCTGTTTGCTCCCTTTTTCTCCCCACAATATTTTCCAATGTCAGAAACACAGCATTTTTCCATGCTGTGGTCAGCCTGGAATGCACCATCACGAGGTCTGCAGGACCAAAGACAGTAGAAGTGGGAACTTTTGTATTCAGATTCCCTTCTTGTTTTTATTCCAATTCAATTAAAAAACTCTAAAATAGCTGCATTAAAATCCATGCATTGCTGGGCACCATTGCTGGGCAATTAAGGATGAATTAAGTTCAATGTTCACTCTCCAATCATAGCTATTGAAGGCATGCTTTCAGTAATTATTTATTTACCCTAGGGAAATAAAAAAAAAGAATAACAGCAGGCACTATGAGGCCAGGCACTGTTTCATTTTTGATTTCTCTTGATAGAACAGATGAGACTGACTCACCTGGTATTATGGTTTCGTTTTGAAGATGAAGTGGAAACTGCTGTATATTTATGGGGACCGGTGATGCATATTTTAGAGGTGCTTAGGGTTGTATCAAGGTGGGTTACTCAGCCAAGTCAAAATGTGTGCAGGAGGGACAGGTTTGTCATGGTTATCTCTAAGCACCAGGGTGGAGGGTTGAGTTTCTGGCTTTCAGAGCATCCTTGCTCAGAGGAGACATTGAAGCATTTCCCACTAGATACTTCATCCTGTCGCAATATGGACAACTAAATTGTGTTCATTGGCCCCCTTTTTTTTTTTCCCAGAAGATTCCTCGGGCAGAATATCCCTTTCTTTCTGCTGTGCCAACAAGGGCACCATCCACTGTTCATGAATAAGGGTGAAAAGCTCAATTTTAAAGTCCTTCCTGTATGTAAAATCCCTGCACCTCCTCTAGAAATTTCACCTGAGCAGCAATGATAAGAGCATTAAAATCAGGTCAGATCAATCTCATCAGGATATTAACAAATTTCATTGTGAAAAAAGATAATGAGGGTGGGCTTAGCACAGAGGGAGGTGCTACATGCCAGCAACAATACATGTACTACTACAGATGTTCCTTCACAGAATTTCTTTGGTAAGTCATCTAGTTCTAGGGTAAGCATATTCTTTTAAAGCTACCAGTCTTACAATCCCTATAACACATTAAAGATCACTTACTGTTTATGGTAGATGTAAAGATTTAATGACTGATGATTAAATGCACAGTGAACTCATTAAAACCTGAAAGAATTAAAAAATTCAAATTGGCAGGAGATGTAAATTTAAAATTAGTATTAATAATTCTGCATAAAATGTAACTCTTTTTAAAATAAGTGCATCTAATCATGAGAGACATTTTTTCCTATTTTTACATGTTAAGTTTTAATCCACTTTCGTGTTTCCCCTTCAAAATACCAGGCATTGATTTAAAGGAAAAAAAAATTGAAAATAAGTCAAATAAAAAACCATGCCCCTGTTAGGCCTTCCTTTAATGTCATAAAAGAAATGGTATAAATATTCATTTGAAGAAATAACACTACCATAAATGAGAAACTATTGATTAAAATGAGGCATTTTTGCTTTTTCTTCATTCTCTTTTATTTTTTTGTTTCAGGTTTGGTTTTTTTTAGTTTTAGTTTGCACTAGATCTACAGGAATAGTTGATACCAGCAGTGAAAATACTTTCTTTGCTCAGCATCTTCTTATCAGAGATTACAACATGACAGAAAACATGCCAACTTGCCTCACACACCACCATGTGCCTCCCATTACTCAAGGTCACCTACAGTCTATCTAATGTGCAATTTTAGCAATTCAGTACTGTTAAAATCCAGCTGTTCAGGTTTATAGGTTGTATCTATAGTCCAAACCAATGGACAACTCAGTTTTCCTCATTATCATTTTTGAAGCACATGCATAGTTGTACTTGATACAGTTTAAAGGATAAATGTGCTGACTGCACGTTCCATTTAATATGACTTTTACCCTAAATCTTACTGTGTATCACAACTCTGTTTCATTAATTTTTCTTTTCCATGTGGCTTTGGTGCTCACATACATTATATTTTGCCTGGGACACTGACCCTCTCTAGGGGTCAACACACCTATGAGCTTCTGAATCAAAACCATTTGTAACAAGAAAGCTTTAGATGTGATTATTTTATCCTCCACTGGCTCATTTCAAGACACTCACAAAAGCTGAGTATTAAGCTAAGAATAAGGAGAGGGAAGTGAATTATCTCCAGTAATTTAAATACATAAACCAGCTTTGGCTCTCTATACCGTTTCCCAAGTGCTGAGTTCTCAATTAATGCTTGTCTTATCTCCTTCCCTTAGTTTTCCATGTCTCCAATTATCCTTCCTTAAATGACATTTTAGATAGCAGAAAAATCAAAATAGCCTTATAAATAACATATTTAGAGTGTGACTATTCCTTTCTCAAATTGCATCCCAGCTTAAACAGAAGCGAGTGGAGACACCTCCAGTGTGTGAATGAAAGGGTGCATATTGCATATAAATGTGAGGGTTTCTTATTTACATGTTGCTCATCTTTATGCAAGTTAAAGACATTTACAGCTGAGGCTGATATCACCTTCCCCAGGAATCTCAGGCGCTGGTCAAGGCTACAAACAGCAGGTGCAATCAAGCTCGTAACATGTTTTTCATGGAAAGTGAGAAGTGCTATAGCCTGGGAGGGTATGAGGGGAACTAATGCAATTCCCTTTGAAAAGATAGCCGACATTTTCAAAGAACAAGCACTGTACATAAATTCAGGTTATTTAATGGCTTTCATGTTGTAGGAATATTTGCCAGTGATGAAAATGTTGCAGAGCCAATCAAACCGCGGTGCCACACAGCCTGCCACACTCGGAGGACAGTGTTTAAAATTACCCTTATGTATTATTCATTAAGAGTTGATGTTTATGCAAATTGCAGAAGCATGTTCCCAATCTGGCCATCTGTGGTTAACAACAACAATAAAAACAATAGCAATAATAATTATTAAAAAAAAATACATACATAGCTGCTCCCTGATCAAACTAGCAAGATTTGAGTCGTCTCCAGAATCTATATAATAAATGCTAATTCTCCTTCATTAGATGCATTAAAAGAATTCAAACCTTACCTGGTTAGCTTTGTAGGGCCCTCAGATTTTCTGGGTGAAATATCTGACTGTGTGGGCAACCAATAAAACTGAACTGAAAATCTGATTAAGGGCACTTAATGCAAAGCCACTCACTGAATATTCATATGATGTCTGTGTTTATGCAAATTAAAGGAAAGAAAGCCCAAGAGGATTGGTTGCCATAGCCCACAAACACTGTATACAGCAGAAAAACAGAGAATAGTGACAAATAAATCTTGAAAATTCACAGCTGGAAAGGAGAATGAAGAGTATAATAAAATAATAAAAGTCTTACAATGCATTAAAGGTTTCAAAAGCTTTATTTAATCATGCAATTTTTAACCTTGTCAGATATTTTTATACAGTGTACAAATCTACAATTATCACCATCCTATAAGATGATATCACTGATGTTTGTCAACTATATTTATTCTGTAACTGTATAAGCAGAATCCTTAAGCATTTCAAGGAGGTGAAAAATAATTACAACAAAAATTGTGGTGTGATACATTAAGAACAAAACCCATGAGCTTCTGCCACACTTTATTTAGTCTTCCAGATGAGCCTTTCTTCTCAAGGAAAATGATAGTGGAAAGTAGAGTGTGCCAGTGGGAGTCTGATAGAAAGCTCCTTGGTATCTTAGGTTTGTTGTGGAGCTGCTTCATTCCAGATGCAGGCTCATATGTGATAGAGCTAATATTACTGTTGCACTGGGCTTGTTCCTAGCCTAAAATAATTTTTAAGGGACCATGGGTTTTTATAATTAAAAATCAAAATGCATGTGAAATTTATATGAAATGTTATTTCTCAAATCAGATTCAAATATATCAGTCCAAAGTCCTTAATATGGTAATCACCAAACCCAATAGTGCTTTTTTACATGAGATATTTAAAAATCAGAATGATACAGTGTATCAGCATTGCCATTTTCTTGATGAGACAGAATATACATAAGTAGAACTACGACTTTTATGCTGTATGTTATATTTTAGTCTTTTCTATTTATTCCCATAAACAAATTACACTTTCAAGAGAGGTTCCCACTTGTAGATAACCATTTATTAACAGCGCCATTGTAATTCAAGGTTTAAGAAACATCAGGTGAAGCCATCTCACACACAACATTTGAATTACATCTGGCTGTTTTGTGTGATTTCCACTGATATATATTGTCTGCTGTTAGCAGACTATTCTTCATCTGAAATAAAAGAACAACCACCAGGACAAAACCCAAATGCTGCTCTAGGGGTATGCATGAACAGAGATCACTGGTTTGTAAGAGGCTGATGGGCTTCCCTTCCTGATGAGTTCAGAACAAATGAACTCTCCCAGAAAGTGGAATGATGGTGCCATAGCAGGAAATTGAGGTATACCATTGGTTTCATGACTGCTGAGATTCCACTGCCAGTTTTGTTTTGGTTTTGAAGACCAACCATCCCATTCCACGTTTTCACTAGTCCTAGAGGGAACTGCGGATTTTGCCATACCAGCTTATGATTTCTGAGTTGATGCCCTTGCTTGTTGCGGGATTTACTGTCTGCAAGGCACTAGCAGGTGTGTTGTCACAGAATCACAAACTCAAAGAATGGGTCAGGTTGGAAGGGACTATGGTGGGTCATCTGGTCCAACCTCCTGCTCAAATAGGGTCATCCTAGAGCACATGGTAGAGGATTGCATCCTGGCAGTTCTTGAATATCTTCACTGAGGGAAACTCCACAGCCTCTCTGGGCAATCTTTTCTTGTGTAAGGTCACTGCAAAAAAAAAGTTCATCCTCATGTTCAGATGGAACCTCCTGCGCATTAGTTTCTGGCCACTGCCTCTCATCCTAGGTGTTGGCACCACTGAGAAGAGCCTGGCTCCATCCTCTTGGCATCACTCCTTCATATACATTGATGAGGTGTTGTTGGTACCTGAACAAGGGCAAAGAGACTTTTGGCCATGGGATACCAAAGAACCATGTGAGTGGCAGGAGGTACAAAGCAGAGGGTCCCACACGCATGGTCAGGCTGCTCAGAGCAGGCAAAGGAATCAGGGTGATCTGCTTGGAAGGAAATTATAATAAATATCCAAAAGGAGATTAATCAAACACTGAATATAACTATGTGTATTTAAAAATCCCAAGCTAATAGGGACAATAAGCATACACTGATTTCCTTTCACCCACAGAATAAAATTTATGTAACACAAGGACTGTTCTATTTTCAAGGCAGCCATACAGTGCTGACAGTCCTACTACAGGACTCAAGTGTTCTCAAGTTTTCCATTTCTTCTTGAAACATATAAGTGTAAAAAATTCTTTTCTTCAGAGAGGAAGTAATAATTTTCCCAGGCTGGACACAGTACCAGCTGTGAAGTCATAAATATTCAGCCACTGACTGAGCTGGATGTGCATGTGAACGTTGATGCAATGATTTAGCAAAATAGCATCTCATTCATACAATGCATGGGCATGCAAACAATCAGGTATATTCACAAGGCAGAAATAAGAGCAGCATATGAAGAAATTGTGAGAGGCCTTAATCAACTTCATTTTCTTCATGTTGACCACAGTAAACATTAGTCCTGGGTACCAGCACAAAGTTTCCCACTGGATTTAGTGGGGTGGAATCAGTTGTGGGCAAAGAAGGTTGAGATGCTGTTGGCTTTTCAAACAGTCTTTAGTCTTACTCTCATATACTTACAAGCATTTACTTCTAGCACTGGGTACAATGTAATTCAGAATGTGATAGGGAGCTAGCTGGGGTTTTTTTCTTCTTTTTTTTTTTTTTAGGGTAATTTAAATACAAGTGGAAGCTGACAAAATTCTACCTTTTCAACTCTATCATTAGTAAAGATGTATGTATATGACCTAGTTCTGTGAACTGATATTTCGTCACTGTAGTCCTGTCAATCCCTCTTCTTTCAAGCACACTAAACTAATAAAGTAAATTATTTTAAAGGATAAAGAAACAGAGAAAACTTGATACATAAATTGGCTTCTTTGTTCTGCCAATTGACACTTAAGTCATCTCTAAGTGCCTGGAAAAAAATAAAAGGCATTTCTATTGTGAAGCTGATGAACAATTAGGCAATTTCAATTCATGGGATGGCAAAATGGAAAATGCATAGTAATAATGTTTCTCATTTTCCTCTCCCGCATTTATTTTTTTTTTTTCTGCAGCAAATACCATTAAGCAAAGCAGCAAGGGAACTTCATTTTATAACCTCTGGATTAACAATGCTGGACATTTAACTACTTTTAAGAAGCTCACATATGGAAATGACTATCCCACCACTGTTTCACAGTCATTTAGGTAAAGAGAGAACAGAGCTTTCACACTGTTTTCAAAGCTGAATGACAAAAAGATATGCAGAAGAAAACACTTCATAAGCTCATCCACATGCTCTTTATCTCCTGGATCTCCAAAGAAATAAAAATAGTAACTTGCACCACAATACCCTACTGAAGCATGATCCAAACTTTTTCTGACTTACCACACTCTCAAGGATTCATCTTACATTTTGGAAAAGGTGATACTGAAAATGTCTCCATAACAACACTTTTTCTGTTCCTTGTCAAAGCAGCATGTCTACATGGGACTCACCTCCCTGCATTGGCTCATCTCTGACAATTTTTCCTTCTTTCAGTAGCATTTCCTGAAAACTCCTTTTCATACTTTCCTGTTTACTTCTCTCTTTATCCTTCTCTTGCTTCTCTGCTGCTGTTCCAACAACCAACTATTTACTTCTAGTTAGTAACTTTCCTGATCTTCCCACCAGCATCAAAACCCATTTGAAATTGTCCCATATTATTGAAGAAGAGAAGACTGAGAGGTGGGCACTCAAATATTACACAAAAGTATTCCAAGTCTGTTTTAAAGAAAGCCATTATACTGTAAATTGTTACAGAAACACCTAGAAGATTCATCCATGCTGAATAGAAAACTACCAACAAGTGAAGTTTTCTTGCTAATGGAAAGTATGGAATCCTGAGATTAAAGAAAAAGCATTACCATCAAATGCAAGATTAAAAGGTGGAAAGTGCTGTGGGAGTGTGAGTGAGGGTGGAATCACCTTTTAGAGTGTCTGTGACATTAGCTTCTATGAGACAAAAATAAATTTAAGGGGGAATTTGTGCTGCAGTCAAAGATTTTTTTAATGAAAACTGATACAAGATGGAAGAGAAATGAAAGAGAAAACATTTTTATGACATAATGGGATTTTAAAATTAAGCACAGCAGGCATAAACATCCTGTGCAATTTAAAAAACAAACAAACAAAAAACCCCAAAAACAAAAACATTGGGTGCCTGTACATGAAAGCCTGCTGTCTTTTCAAAACATTGTGCTGTCACATAGATGTGGGAAATCAAAGTATGGGATAGCAATGGTCATGTATCTCATTCCATAGCCAAGAGGTGCAGTAACGATGTTTGAAACCAGGACTAGAAGAAAAATATATACTAGAAAGAGAAAAGACCTTCAAAAATCCCCTCCAAATTCCAATACCTTGATACTCTACTGTTCCAGGAGGTCTGTTAACAGCTGCTTTGAAAAACACCTTGTCTATGGGGAATTTTTTTTTTTTTATCACTACACCTGCAGGTGGCCCTTTGAATGGACACACAATCTAATATAGGTTAAAAAACCTCCCTTTCAAGTGACGTAAAAGACAAGGTTCCACAGGTAAAGGTGTTCAGGGGATAAAAAGGAGAGAGAAAAATAGGTTATCTGATTCTACTACAGAAACATTTTTCTGTTACAAGAAGGTACAGATTATGTGGTATGAATAAAGTCCTAAAAGTCTGGAAACTGCCTACCTTGGTTGTAGCTGAGGTCCCCGTGGAAGATGTAATTTTGTTTAGGAACTGAAATAGAAAAGTAATTGACAGACTCCTTATATGAAAGCTGTCAGGGCTGGCAGTAAGTATCAACAATCCAATTTGCATTTTATACCACTTCTTTAGCAAATGTGATATATATGATTTTCAGCACCAGGAATTAAAAAAAAAATAAATTCCAGTGTTTGTCTTTTTAGTTGTTTTTTTTCTTGTTTCTATTCTGTATCTTCAGGATGCTAAGGATGAATGACCTAGTTGGGGAGAGCCTAAAGAGTTTCCAAGGATTTGTATAGTCCTTCTAGATGAGGGAAATTTTAGAGCAAAAGACTTCTATTATTGCAATACTCATTCTCAGAGCACAAAACAATGTTTCTGTCTCCCATTTTACTTTATAATAGAATTAATAATGACTAAGACTCTCCTAAGTGTTTCAACCTGAACTTGTGAATTGCCAACATGTCTTTTAGCAGAAATTTAAATCTTGAGTGGTAAAAAACCTATCTGCTGCTCTTCTGTCTCTGAAAACTTCAGCTTAGTTGAGGGAAGGCAGGAGATATAATATGGAAAAGTTCCAAACAGAAAGTTTGAACTTTCTAGATACATGAGCACTGTCATCTGTACACACTACAAAAACAGATGTACCTCCTAAGAACAACAATGATTTTACAAAACACATGGGTTTATTTGCTCTTCTGAAAAGAGACAATGGTTCTCATCCAAGATCTACAAACACTTCCCTAATAAGCCTTTTTTGTGACTTTTTTGAGAAAAAATGCTTTCCAGAATTCTGGGTCTCTGGTTTTTTTGGAAATACAGTGCAATACTGCCGCTTTCCTCTGTACTATATACCTGGAAGGGTTGATGTTTTGATGAACAGTCAATATATGACATCAAAACTGAGACATATGATATCAAAAGCTCTATCAAATTATTCTCAGATTCAAATACTCTCCTTTTTTGGCTTCTCAAAGAAATTTTTTTCGCATTTGAAGCAAGGTGACCAAAAAAAATCATTATTTTATGTATAGTATATAATAGAACAAAATTGTAAATCTGTTCAGAATAATTTCTCAGATAGTGATGTTCCCTGAAGTGTGAAGCCACTCAGAAAAAGCAACCAGAATCCAGCACACTTATTATATAATTCTTTTTGTTTCTCTATTGGATTGTTCCTATAGATAACTCTTACAATGAGAATATGTTTCCCATTTTGCCAGAGGAGACCTGAGAAGAGTTGTATCTCTCTCTCTCTAACAGACAAATGACAAGAAGGAGAAGGTTTGTAAGAAGTCAATTGACAGCAGATGGACCTCACAGCCAGCAAGTCCCAGATACTATTTGCACCATGACCAGGCTACAAGAGGAGTCCACAGATGGTGCTGGTGACAAAGGGCATAGTGGATGCCTTGGCTGACATAAGCAGATAGCTCCTGGTCCCTCAAGGAAACTTTTGGGGAGGGCAGCCCCTTGGCCAGAAGAAACAAACACAATTGGCTGCTTAAATAATGGTGTGGTTAATGCATCACACCTTGCTGGCTTAGTACGGATACACTATAAGAGCCGTAACATGACATATTCAAAGCCTAGCAACTATACTTTAACAAAAAACATAACAAAAAAAGAAATGGACTGTCTAATGCCTACCAACTAATGTGCCTTTGATGACAGTACAGTGGACACAAACAATAAAACCAATTTTTGTGTCTCAAACAGATGAAGAAAAGTAACACCTCAAGAGACTTAAGGTGGTGTTTGTAGGAAGAGGTGTGTAGCAAGAGCAGGCTAGCTGAATGTTGTTTAAATAGATTATCTTTGGTTTCACACTCTAGAAACCACAGATCTATTGAATAGCTGTGAAGGTCTCAGGCTCTGGTGCTCAGTCATCATAGCTGTCAATCCCATGGAACAAGTTTAGTATATATATTACTTTCATTACTTCGGTGAAGAGAACAAATAAGTGCAACTTGCATGACAACAAAATAGAAAAAAAATTATGTGAGAGGTGAACAAAGAGATCAGAGCCCTGTCAAGGTTTTTGTAGTCTGTGAACACTACACACAGATTTCAATGATGTCTCTAGGTGTGCTGGGTGCTCTGCATCCATCAAAAATGAAGCTAAACATAATAACCATGTGTCAGAGTTCAGTAGGTAAAAATAACAGCATATTAGTTGAAAAAGTGAATTTATTATAATGTTTAATTTGGGAACTATTTGAACACAGAGAGTTTGCAAAGTGCATTTAAATATTGTTTTTATTCTCTATGGAAAAAATTAGGAAAGAATAGAGGATGGTGGAGAGAGAATTTTAAACATGCAAAATAGCCTTCAAAAGAAAAGACAGTATTTGTGCTATGTTATTTTCAAATCTATTCTTTCTCCTGTAAGTTTTTCCATTCCTTGTAGCTGTGCAGGACCTCTGCATATGTACAGAACAACCTTCATATTCAGACCCCAAAGAGGCATGTAAGTACACTAATGATCATTAATGATTGAAATATCTTTTAGAACTGAGGACGGGAGTCGATATGGTACAAGTATTGGCAAAGCAGGTGGAGCTCCCAGTGAATAGCACAACATACATGTGACAAGTCCTCATCTGGGAATGTGGTGGGAAAGTACTGTTCTTTTTTGGTGACATTTTACCAAAATGTGCCTGGATGTCTAAGGCATCTGCCACAGTAAGATAAAATGTGAGGAAAATACATTCTTCTTCCCATTCTTGCACAAAGGGTGGAGAAATAGGGTACAAATATTTGAAAGCACAGTACAGGCCAAGACAGACTTGATTTAACATATAATCTTTCAGCTTCCTACTTGGATGATGTAAGGGCCTTCATAATCAACAAATTTCACTTCTGCTGAGGAAAAGAGGGAGCCTGAGCACATCAGTAGTTTCTTAAGAAACAGTAAACAAATCAGTGAGTCATTAAGCAGATGACTCTGCTTAAGAACTTGGGTTCTTCCCAAGTTGTACTACCCATCTGCCCGAGGATGTAGGATTATAGTGATGATCATGATGAGACCTTCTTTTTTTGCATTTTTTAACAGGATTGGACTACTCAGTTTGTTCATAACCCAAAGTTCTGATGTTAGACTGGACATGAACTGAAGGAACACAGCAGGTGACAAACCTCTGACATCTTAATCCCACTTCACACCCTCCACTAATCTCTGGCTGGAGATTGAGCTATCGGATTTATCTTCTGGTATTTCCAACCAGAGCAACCGTAAAATTTCACTTCAAACTCTCTTTATCTCTTATGCACTTTAGCTACTTTGTTAATTTTTTCCTTTTTTTTTTTTTTTAATGTAAAACCTGCAATTGCTGTTGTGTAACGAGGCTTCTTTTCCCACATCAGTCCCAGCCAACAAGGGCACCACATGAAAACCAACAGGCTAAATAATAATATGAAGTGGCTGCAGCTTTCTGTTTATCATATGAATAGAAGCACTGTTGGTCACAGTAGGCAGGGCCTTCACAGGAGGACATAAAGAACACACATTCAAACACAGCTTTGTGTCAGTGTGCTACAAGTTATTTGGGGTCTGAATGCAAATAATTGCATCAGATGTGTCAAAACTTAGCAACCATGGGAATGGTGAAGATTACTCAAAGTTTCTCAGCCATAGCTCCTGGTCAAATGGGGAAAATACGCATGTTTATGAGGAAATGGCCTTCTGTAGATAAAGAGATTTTAAAATCAAAAGGAATTCCCTTATCATCATCTCCTTATGGGAAATCATATTCAGAACAAGAAAATGTTTATGCAGCACATAGAGAGCTAACACAGTCTGGCTGGTTCAGATTGCAGCAGTCATGAAAATGGGTCAGGATGAGCTTCAGCCAATGTAGCTGGAACATAAGGTCTCAGGAATTATGGATCAATGTTCTCCTGGATATAACTATGGCCCATACCATTCTATGAGTATAGGATTTTCCCATGCTTGTCTTCATTTTTAAATTTAAAGTAGCATACTGGTTTAAAGTATTGGTTACATTTTCAGCTTTGCTTTGCTGCACTGCATAATTCTAAGTTAATACCAACAAAGTCAGGCTCCATCAAGGAAAGTTCGTGTCACCTCCTCAGACTAGCAGAAGGACAGATGAAATTCATGGAGATGGTTGGGGCAAACCAATCCAACCCACTGCAATAAGTAAAACAGATATAAGCTTTCACACGTTATGTAGTTCAAAGGCTGTCACAAGCCCAATGCAAGCAGTGGGGAAAAACAGACCAAAAAAACCACAGCAAAAGTGTAGTAGAGCTCAGGCAGTCTTCATGCACAGTAATCCCTCTGACTACAGGGACAATGAAACCCTTATATTTACTTGACCACATAGTTACTGAGATGATAGACAGAAATCTGATGCACAGGTGTCGCCAAACAAAGTTCAGACTTCTATTGGATATGTATTTCTTGAGTGTCATTCACATTTTTTATGTTTCAGATCTAAATGCTAAACCCAAAAAATTAGCTGAAAGAGAGAAATAATGCAAATCCAAGTTATACTTTCCTGGGCATAGGGGTTCTAGGGATTTGAGAATTCATCCACAATTTCTTTCTAAAGCAGTAACAAGTGTCAGAAAATAATTTAAATTTGAAAATATGCCATCCATCACTTGGCATACGCATGGCAATGATGAACCAACCAAGAAATGCTGGCTCTTACACTAAGGTTCTGAAAGGATTTACAAAGTATACTTTATCGACAGGGACATATTCAAGAAAATCCCAACTCTTTCACTGAAGTCTCTAATGACTAATCAATATGTTATCAAATGAAAATTTCTTGTAAAAGAAAAAGAAGAGAAAAAGTTGAAACCTCAGAAAGCTGAGGCAACTGGGGGTTAATTGAACTAATTTGGGAATTTTAATTGGATGATGGATAAACCTGTAAGGATGGCCTCTCTTGCATGCAGATATAACACCTCATCCACTTAGGTTTTGGTTAGCAAGACAAGGGAGGAAATCTAAGATGCCATATCTTTTGAGATGAATGCAAGCATGAATTAGCAGAAAATTTTTGTAACTCTTCAATAAAACTAAGGGCATAAAATCAGCAAAGGTAAAAAACATACACTTCCATTGAAGTCAGGTTCACCAACTAAATATCTGTCTCCTATCATTCCGAAAAACAGCTAGAAAAGTTTGATGTACTGTTATATATAAAAGTGTTTGGGATTTTTTTCCCCAATAGGAGAAAAAAGAAACTTTTCTTATAGCACAGGAGAACAGATAGCACTCTATTAAGGAAACTTTTCTGTCTGCCCATACAGAAGCCACTCTGGCCTTCACACTCCTACCACCTGAGATTGTCACTGCTGTCACATTTGGCAACTCCAGTGAGCTAATGGGAACCCTGCTTGGCTCCCCACACACCCCACTCACACACAGTCAGAGAAGGCTTCCTTACTGGTTCTACCTCAGGTTTCCCATAGCAGAGTCACAGAATCACAGAATATGCTGAATTTGAAGGGACCCACAATGACCATAGAATCCAACTCTTAGTCTTGTGTGGACAGCAGGAGTTCAGAAACAATGCAGACAATCAATAAAATCAGCAATGTCCAATTTATTATTTAAATGAGTTAACTTTTATACAGTTTAGTTTGTTCCAGATACATGCTTACAACAAAGTGATTGGATAGCTCAGTCTGTGCACGCACCTCATGCTTTCAGTTTATCGGATCTGGTGCTCTGTCCGCGCAGCCTGAGATCATTTTTGGCATGCAAAGTCCCTTCTATTGATCCACCTCTAGGGGTTTTCCAAGACTCTGCAGGTGTACCTTTATCTCCAGTTTCTCAAGGCTTTCTTACTATAAACATACTATTTTCTCATTCCTTATAACTATAAACACACAGCTAACAAATGTAAACATTGCATAGTTTCACACAGCTTGCAGCTTTGAAAGTCAGGTCAAGTAAGGCCTACAAAATGCAGAAAAAATTGCTCACAGAAATCTCTCTGCTCCAGCCACAGTCCTGGATAAGACCATTCCCAAGAGTCACACTATGTGCCTGAGAGTATCATCCAAATGTTTCTTGAACTCTGTCAGGCTTGGTGCTGTGACGACTTCCCTGGGAACTCTGTTCCAGTGCCCAACCACCCTCTAGTTGAAGAACCTCTTCCTAATATCCAGCCTAAACCTCCCCTGACACAACTTCAGACCATTCCCGCAGGTCCTGCCACTGGTCACCACAGAAAAGAGATCGGTATCCGCCTCTCCTCTTCCCCTCACAAGGAAGTTGTAGCTGCAATGAGGTCTCCCCTCAGTCTCCTCTTCTCCAGGCTGAACAGACCAAGTGCCCCCTGCCTCTCCTTAGACAGCTTACCCTCAAGGCCCTTCACCATCCCCCTTTGGACGCTCTCCAAGAGCTTAATGTCTTTCTTATATTACTGTGCCCAAAAGTGCACAAATTATTCAAGGTGAGGCCACACCAGTACAGAGAAGACCCTCAGATGTCTGTATCTTTAAAGAAATTTATTTTTAAAGAAATTTTTTCGCTGTGCAGTAACATGGAAATAGCTCAAGCTGTTGACTCCAAGGACAGATCTTTGGAGGATCAACAAAGGAACTTCTTTTATATCCATGCCCACAATAGTCTGGAATCTTTATGAAGAGTCGTCCCCTTCTGATGTGTCTCCAACTGTTTGGTCACATGGCTCATGCCACAGATCCTGTGCCCTTTGCTGTACAAAGGTGTGGCACCAGGTCACAGCCTCTTGCCTTGGGCTCCTGTCACTTCCCCCACCCTGAGCTCAGCCTGCAGCTGCACATTGAGCTACCCGCACTAAGTATATTCCTCAACAGCTCAGTATTGGAAATTACTGTCATGTCATTCCTGCAGATCTGGAAAATCTCCTTAATCAGGCAAACGTGTGCAGTGCAAGTGTTCACTAACTAAGGATTGTATCAGGGCTTAAGAACTCAGATGCAGAAGACTAAACCAGGAATTGATAGGAATAATTTTCAAAATGTTAAAGTTTTGCTACACTTCCAACAAGGACAGGAGTCTGATAAAGATAATAATAATAATCAAGATAAAGTTAATAATAATCAAGATAAGGATAATAATCAAGATAAGGGTAATAATAATAATCAATATAAAGATGATAAGAATAATAATCAAGTTCTTCCCAAGCTGAAAGAGAGGAAAAAACTATGGTGGTTGTAGTAGCTACTGCTCTATAACTAAACTGTTTCCTCCTACTACTTACAAAAAAAATAAAAAGTACAAGGAAAAAAAGACAGCAAGATAGATTAAAAAGCATCAGGGTGGCCAAATGCCTCAATTTACTTAGACATTTCAGAATCTTTCATTAAGATTTACATCATTTTGCTGAGCTAGGTAGCAAAGCAATTTTTTCATAGCAGAAGAAAGGAGCCAGTGCTCTCTGGCTGTGTCTGGTAACCTTTCTCGTGCTCACTGCAAGTAATGCAGTCCTCCTTGTGTGAACAGGCTAACTAGTGAATGCCTCTTCTTCAACTGATTTGAAGAAGAGTGTCTTTCATATAAACACCGTGTCACTGTTTATAGTTGAACAAGCAGTACCTTAAATTTATCTGTTTTTCTTCATGAAACAGGCTAGGTTTAAAACAATAACACAGTTTAAAACCCTGCTCATACTGATATCAATTCAAACATGTCTCAGTTTAATGAGACTGAAGTGTTTGCTAAGGAGGATGAGTCCTCCCTCCATATTGGTAGCCAAAACCAAAATGAATTCCAGAGCCCCTTCTCCACACACACACACCTTCCCTGAGTCAGGGCAATAGTAAAATGATGATGCCATTTCCCAAGGAGAAAAAACTTACCTCTCCCCCCAAGTCTTCTGAGGTCCATTAGCTTGGAATGTGGGTCTGCTGGCTAGTTCTTTTGTGTGTGTGAATTCCCCTCCTCTTCCCTCATTCAGCACCTTTCTTTCACAGGGGAAAAATAGTTCCAAGATGGTTTTTTTTAGAACAAGTAAACCTATGACAAAACTGAACTTCAAAAGGCATCTCACACCCTGTAATGTAGTACTTGAGCAACCCAGCTCCCAATTAAAACCTATAGTGTTGAACAGTGCCCAAACCATGATATCAGATCAGATTTTCTGGGGTATTGGCTTTCCTGAATCTAATCCAGACCACTCCTTGGCTTGATTTAAGGTGTGGGAAAGGCATGAGTATGTGCACGCATTATAAAACAGTTGCCATCACTTCTACTGATGTTGACATTTTAGTAATTACAGGAAGTCAAACTATCTACAAGAAAACCAGGAGAAAAACTCAGAAATTAAGAACACCACATGTCCCTCATGGAGAATTGCCATGAAGGAAATGGCTGCAAGCTACCACTGAACCACTGGCAAAATTCATTGAGGACTTCATAAAGATTATTGCACATCTGAGACATTCAGGATTAGCATTCAACTTTTGTGATTTAACTTTCCTTCAATGTTAGTAATGTTAGAGTTTTACTGAGTGGGATCAGGACTAGTGTCCTCCTGTAAAGACCTTTCTGAGTGGGAGGTTTTGCAATGGCATGAGTTTGCCCAGCCTCTGGAAGCTTGGATGTATCTTATTCTTCTGCATGGAAAATTCTTCTGCCCTGTTCCACAGTCCTGCATCCCAACACAGGATATCAGAGAGCTGTTCAGCATTCAGGTCTGCTCCAGATCCAACAGCCCTCAGCCCTGGCATTAATGTTAATGGTGAGGAAGCACTTTACAACCAGTATAATAAGCCAACAATGCACAATAATTGCACAGCTGCTGAAATGGCACCCACTGAATAGTCTACTCAGAAAAGAAAGGACCACAAGAATCAAAACCCCTGCAATTATGGAAAAAGAGGAAAAATAGTTTCAGGCACTCAACATAAAAATGAGATGTTTTCATTTTTTTTGTTTCATGATTGATTGTATCTTGACAAGATGGAACTGAAGGACGACAGGTCAGTATCATGCATACAAAAGGTAGAAGTGATGAGGACAGTGTTATGACCCACTTCTGATGAGAAAGAAATCTTTTGTATGATGCTGAGCACTTCTGCTACTCTTTTTAAAGGAAAGCTGTCTTATTAAGGTTGCTTGCCTTTACTGTATCATACTTATTTTTTTATGACAAAATTGTAAGTTTAAATTAAATTCCTATTCTCAGCAATCACTGCAAAATTAAGACAACTGCTCTCCAGATCAGGGGCATGACATAATGATACAGTGGTATCTGTGAATTTTTGGTGTCCCCATACTTCATCAACTCCTATTTTTGGTTTCTTGATGAATGTTTTCATTCACTGACTAGTCTTTGGTGTACAATCAGTTCAACATTCATCACTGCATCTCAGTGGTTTGTTTCGGTTCAGCTACACATCACTGGTTACCTTGGCAAGGTATCTCATATCCACCCTGGATAACCTAATTCAGCCATCCTCAGAACCCTGACTCAGCAAGTGATCTGACCAACCACTTGCACTTTACTGTGCCAATAGGATCCAGGTGCTCAAATACCTTTGAGCACTGGAGTTGTGTTTGTGCTCAGATATGCTGGTTTGCAAACGTGGGCAGGCTCGGACATTTCTGCTGGCTCCAGGAGAGCCCTTCTGGCTTGCACCCACCGAGGAACTGGCTTGAGACTGTCTCAGTGGTTTGATGGGCAGTATAAGCTCTCCAAGAAATCATGATTCAGGTTATGCCTTCACGTAATCAAGTATTCTTCTTAATGGAGACAAAGGGCCATGTGCCAGGGCATCTTCATTAGGATTCCACTGTATTAAATTTGCAATAGTTGTGTGAAGATCAGAGGCAAATGAACCAAAACAAGTTATCTTGTTTAGGTTTTCTTTTTTTGTTTTTAAATTAGAATTATTCAATGCACAGGAATTGCCTTCCTTTGCTCCTCAGCCAGGAAAAAGCCTAAAATTAAAAACCAGCAAAAAAAACAGCAAAAAAACCTAAAATTAAAAACCACCAAAAAAATCCAAAACAGAACCAAACAACCCCTCCTCCCTCCAAAAAGAAAATCCCAAACCCAAAATAACAAAACAAAATGAGTAACAACAGAAAAACAAACAAAAAACAACCAATCAAAAAAACCCCAAAGAGATTCCCCTCCAAATCCCACAAGTTAATTTTCTGCCTTTCCACCAAGTTTAATCACAAAAAAAATCTCATCAAAAGTTGATTTAGTGCAAGGTGTACTAAAAAGGGAGCCTGAGTTGTGAATGTAAGAGAAAATTATCTGAATATTTGAGTTGTAGCAAACCATGCAATCTGGCAACTTCATGGGTTTAGGATTTCTGTCCAGACATTTGCATGTCTCTGGAAAAAAGGTTCTCTTCTGTGGTGATTAAGAGCATGAAAGGTGCTTTACATTTTAGCAGCTGTGTAAATAGTTTTTACAGACATTTGTGTATACTTATGACAGAACTGATGGTATCACAGATTCAAAACAAGACCCTGCCCAAGGATATTGCAGAGAAGTAGAAAGGAGCCCTTCCTTTTAAATATTTCCAATTGTTTATTAACAATATTTTAGAATTGGTTTTCATAGTAGCAAAGTGCAGGAACTTATACAGAAAACATACTTGTTCAAGCCAGCACTTCCCTTGCAGACAGGGGAGCTCATAAGTTGTGTTTATTTATTCATTCATTTGTCTTGGTCAGGACAGGAGGAAGAAAAATAAAGTTTTGCTCTGGTAACGTATCAGAAACGAGCTGTCATGGACTTGAAGTACTAAATTCTTGACAAAGTTCATCTGTTGATACTAAAAAAAAAAAGACAATTCAGCATGGTGTGTTGGCTTAGTTGTGCTATCAGCAGCTAAAACCAATTGATTTACAGAATCACTAATATAAGCAGCAGATGGTTAAATGACAGTATCTTCAGCTATTAAAAATATTAATCAAACCTGTGAGGACTTGTACAGGATTTAATCATCTACATCTCCAGTTACACATATTGGGAAACTGTTACAGTAACCTTAGACATTCTGCCATCGTATTGGAAGAAATCAGAAAAAAACATTTCAAGTAATGTACAGATATAAAAATTTCTAAAACAAACCTTTTTTTTTCTTTGCATCTGTCTGAAAGTGAATGATGATTATGGGTGCACAGTCAGGCTGATACACTGACCATTTTATTCAAGAAAAATACTATTTACTCTTGTGAACATGCTTGAAAAACTTGGAAAAATACTGTTCAAATCATAAACAGCATCAGCATCCCCCCAACTTTTTGATAGATGATAGTTCTTTGAGTGGAGAGGAAGAGAAAAAAATCTATTTTCCTCTGCATAAACATAAAGACATGACTAAGATATTGCTAAAATAAAAGTAAAACCTTTGTGCATCTTGGTTAATTAATACTGTATCTTTGCCCTCTATTAAAAATACGTATTTAAGGTAAGAATAACATACATGCTATAACAGCATGAGCTGACAAAAAAAGATTAATGTACATTTTAGAACCCATTTCATTCTCCTGGGGGGGAAAAAAAGCCCAAAAACAACAAACCAAAAAACCTCAACCTAAAATAGTATAAACTAAAATATCTGTATTTTAACTTCTATATTTTAACTGCTTTAACTCAAGATATTTCAATTTCTTCAAGAGTTTCTTATCATTTCCTTGTTACCTTAACCGAGAAACCTTAAGAAATCTGATAGTTCTTTACTTATTTATAGATTATGCAAACAGAGGAAAAAATCCAGCAGTATCCCTAAAAAAAACACACATCAAAACCAAAAAGAAAAACAAAAAATCCAAACCATAGATCCGACTCAATCCACAAAAGAACAGTCACAGACCTTTTAACGCATTCTTCCCAGGGAAGAAGTATAAAATCAAGGAATGACAATCACACACAAAACTTTACAATACAATTGCCTTGAAAAGGCTACAAATATTTCTCACAAAACAAATATCGTCCATTCCTGTCAGCCTTTTCAACCTCTATTGTGTTCCCAGAAATTGCCAGTAAGGAAAACAGAGCAGAGCCAATCAAATTGTTGTATACACTACTGCACTGTGGGAGCTTGCATTTAAAATGTCTTATGCATTATTCATATACTATGTATGTTTATTTAAATTACCAAAAGACAGAAGAGGATACTAAAGCAGAATAAGAAGTAATACAGTGATGTTAAAAATATGCCACTTAAAGTGTACCTTAGCAGGGATATACACATGTAGACATACCTAATACATATATGTGTCCCTTCTAGACCTCTTAGTTAAAATGAGTGCAGTCGCATGTCATATCCTCTATGGAAAATAAATATACTTTCTGTCTTCTAGGACAGACACATTTTTCAACATTTATATTGGAGCAAGTACACAAATACAAAATAAAGTAAGCCTTTCAGTCATTCTGAAAGGTATTGGGAAGATCTGGTACTCCTACTTTTACGTAAGTTATACATTAAAACTCCATGAGGGATACGCGCTGGAACAGTCACTTGAAAACTTACAAAAATAGAAAAAAATCTTAAACCTACTCTTTCCAACAAACACGGAACATTTCTAGGTCAAGGCTGCTCTTTCCATCTATTTACATTAGCTATTATCAAGGGACATATACCATCTTCTAAAAGGAAGAATTTTAAAGAAGATCACATTCATTACTCAAATGCAGACAAAGATTAAAATGTTAATGTCATTCAGACATTATGAGTGATAAGAGGTGGAGGAGCATTTATGTAAAAAAGCTTTCTACTTCAAAGTAGACTCTGAAGCCCTCTGCAGTTAAGGAGCACACATAGCACAAATACATTGATGCTCTCGTATTCAAATATTTGCATACAATATTTAGTAACTTCCTTTTAATGTGTTTAAATTTTACATTACATTATTTTGAAACATACAGCTTACTTACATGCTGTGTATTATACATGTTATGCAATATTAATGAATATTACACATAATACATTAAATGAATGTTACATTATGTGAAATCATTCTCCTTTTCATTCTTTAAATAAAACTGCTGCTTGACCTAAACTCAGAGAATAACTTACTGACTACAGATGCACACTTACACTTTGAGTGCAAGCAAGAAATTGCTTTCCTCATCTGTATTGCAATTTTCCCTTAATGCATTATAACAAAACTAACACCTTTTGGAATACTGCAGATCTGCAACATGCACCTCATATAATCTGCATGCCTTCAAAAACATGGGTATCTTGAGTAATGAGGTATTCCACACCAACCAGAGACAGAAACAGAGGAAACTTGAAGGTGACTGATAGGAAAATAGGGTTTTGAAAGCCATTTTTCTACTCTACCAGAATGCTGATTTTTGAAAGTTAATACCAGGATTATAATGTAAAAATATCTCAGAAACTCCATTGATGAGCCTGTTTTAGGGTGAAGAAAATACTCTGGGAGGTGATTGGACCCATAATCCTACATGGCCAAACAACACCCAGTGAATAACTGACTTCTGATACCAAACATCTCCTTACAAAACATCAATCCCTACTTTATTTTTCCTACATGTACTTACGGATGAAGAACCTCTCCATCACTATCTTCCTACAAGTTTAGCACAGAGATCATTTGGGAATGCCCAGTTGTTGTATCTGCACAATCAATGTAAAAAATCCCTCAGGGAAAGAAGCTGAGAACCTGTATCATGATGCCAATTTTCATGTCTCAGGGCTGTAGTCAGAAACACTCACTGTCATAAAGTCTGAGAATAGAGTACTGTAATTAGTTTTTACTGTTAACCCAAGGATAAGCAGATCCACTCAAAAGACCATTCCAGAGAAGAACCTTCTGCAGTCAGACCTTTCTAAAAAGACTTTGTGTCTTTGAGGAATATGTTGTACAAGTAAGTCAGTAAATCTCAGACACCAAATACATTGATGATTTTTTGTAAGATGCAAGCATCTTACAATATTTCAGTGATACAGTATTCAACACCTCTGATACCAGGGAATGGAATGGTTGGCTACATTGGCCAAACCTGTGCAAGGTTTACCTGATATTTCCTGCACATATAGATATATATCTATGTACACAAACACACACATATCAAATCTATCTATATCAGATAAATGTGTAATATCAGAAAGATTAACCTATATACCTTTCTGATAATATCATGACTGAGAAAAGACTGAGTGAGACACTATTAAGTATAGAGTGGTTAAAAAGGTCCCAAGACTCCAAGATTATATATCCTCCAGTTCAGGCAGGAATGCTCAGTACCTCCCTCAGGGCAGGGGGGTTCCTTAATGGGTGTGAGGACAAGAGCAACTCCCATCTCTCAGGCCTCTTAGCACCTAGTTTATAGCCTGAGGAGTCAGGCTCTATGTGCAGATGGTGTAAGTGGTTCATTGATAACAGTTTCTGAGAAATGGCATGGAAGGCTATAGAATACACAGTTTTGGGTTACACCCATCCAGTGATGACCTGGTCTCAGCTGTCCTAACTAGGACATCAAGCAAAAAGGATTCCCACCTCCAAGATCTTCTGTACAGACATAAACCTTGCCTTGCAACTTAAGTTGTGGTCAGTAAACACTTGGTGAGACAGCAACTGAAGGACAGACTAGGGCTCATATTCCAAGTCCTACCATAAGACTTGGGAGAGGTAGAGCCAGATACTGTAGCTTAGTCAAAATTGGAGGATGTAGGTAGGTCAAACCACATGAGCAATGGCACTACAACAATGTATGCACTTGCTGCACTGCCATTAACTGAAAGAATGATAAAACAATGAAAAGGTGTTTCTAAACACTGAGAAAGACAAAAACACCTAAAATTATCAGGGTGGTTAGAAGTGATTTGTAAGATTGTTCATCTTTCTCAGATGTATACTAAGTGGTAACATAAAAATGGAATTACTGCAAAATGCCAGCAAATATTGTGCAAATTGTGCTTCCATGGGCATGAAGCTGCAGCTGATTTTTGTACAGCATAGCTGGAAATAAAGCAATGAAGTCCTGATACGGAAATGAAGTGCCGAACATAGGACTTCACAAATATCAGACATTCCTGCTACAAATTTTACTGGCTCTGACAAATAAATGCTGCCACTTATAGATCAAAGGCAGCATTGCAACTGTTATGTTTTCATTGTAAAATTCTAAAAATACTTGGTTTTCTTTTTAATGGGATTAGGACTACAAACTTCAAGATCACAAGACAATAGTTCATCAAATAAACTAAAGGAACATGTTTTCAGTTTATGAAGTGAAGAAGCCCATATTTTCAATCAGACTTCCAGGATTTTGTGGAATGAGAAATTGTGCAGTGAAAGGATAAAAGTCTTCAGGGACTTAATATTCTGAGCAAACAATATGTACATGAATCTTGTTATGTAAACAATATTAACATAGTAACTGCCTCTGCCTGCACTGAAACGCTGTGAAGAAATCACTTCCAAGTTTCTGTACAGAAATATCCTGTTTGAAATCTGATGATGTTTTTTACAAAACACTGACTATTTCAAATCATATTTGGGAAAGTATCCTTGGATGCAGTAACACTGATGCTACATCAAGAAAAACATACAAAATTTACCTTTTAAAATAAAATTACTCTATGATTGCTAAGTTAAATTCAGAATAACTAGGTATTTCCAGGGAGATAAACAAAACAGAGTAAACGAGAGCATGATCCTGGATACTATGGGCACAGAAATCTGAGATGCAATGTGTTATGTGAATCTGGATGCAATGTGGATACTAGATGATATTTGTTGGCTTATATTTGATAGCAAAGAAGTGTTAGTATTGGCATATAGAACTGAGACTACAGAGATCAATAATTCTGTTTCTAGCAATAGTCTAGATGGATGGGAGAACTGTGAATACAAAAAAATTTAAAAAGCTACTTCTAGATTTTGCCAGGGCCAAATCTTCCTAATTTCCCCAAGTAAATGACTTGGGTGTCCCAGCTGCTAAATATTCACAGTCTCGTTTTGTATCAATAGGGACAAAAGCAGCAAGCATGGAGCAAGAAAAGTGTTTGTGGTCCTTTGAGGAGGAAGGACAAACTCGACAAGCATAGCTATGCCCTTCTGGCTGCCACAACCACCACTGCTGATGATGAAAGAGGTAGTCTTTAGGCAATGGTGTTATGCAGGAGCCCAGCAAAAATTAGGGAACACAGTCATTTTCAGCCAGAGGATCCCAACAGTGCTTTAAGGACATATGCTTTTTCCTCAGGGATAAACTAAAAATAATTTTGAAAACTAAAATTTATTCTTCCTGGATTATATAGAATACTACTTACTACCACAACTCCATGTTTCAGGGATTAATTTTGAATACAGAAATGGCATCTATCACAGCTCTCTATTAAAGAATGTTATTCCTTACAGTATCTCCTGAATATGAGTACTTTATTAACATGCACACAAGTGTATCTGGAGGAGTGGAATGACCAAGAACACTGCTCTCCTGTCTTTCAATATATAAGAGATAACCTTGTGCCTTCATTTCACATTAATTTGGGGATAAAGAACAGTAGCTTCAATAGAAGCAATCTGCAATACCATAACCACAATTCAGACAATGTTACTTCTATCCAAGGAGAAATAATTGGTTCCCTTTTCTTGTCTCATTGATTTTGAAGGGTGTTTTGTCCATTTGTTTTCAAACAGCATTTTAATAGAGATGTGATACTGATTAACAATATCAATACTCCTAACTCCAGCCACTCCAAATGACAGAATTGGCATGGACGGGTCAAACAAATTTGACATGGATTTGGTTGAAATATGCTGAATATTGGTGTCCATCCCATATAAGATGCTGTGGGTTATCCCAACCCAGCAGATGGAAACTGGTGGCAGGTGCTAGGGAAACCTGTTTCATCCTTCTTCTCTCTGGATGAGACAGAGTTGCTCCTGAGATCCCTTCAAGTAGGGACGGGGATAAAATCTGATCATGTATAGTGAATCTGTAAGGAAATCTTGCAGTCTGGGGAGTCTGGGAATAATTACTGCAGTCCACAGTGCAGTTATAGAAATGCTCCTGGAAAAAGCTCCAGGCATGGCTGAGTTCATTGTATCTAAAGAAAGTGTTTTAGCATACTTAATTACCAAAACACTATGTCAGCAGTTGCGTCAATCACATTAAAACACAGAATGATTGCATGGCAGCAGAAATCACACCTTTGATTTCAATTAGGTTTGTATCAGCCAACACTTTTGTTACATAGAACTTAAATTCCATTAAGGTGTGCTTTATTCACAGGACCAGTAAAACATAAATTCTGTAATAAAACCATGACAAAACACAGCTTTTTTAAATCCTCCTTGTGACAGACATGGAGGATATGCAAGACGCTGACTAAGTTTTTCACATTTTTTTCTTCTGAAAATACGATAAAAAGACTTACCCTTTCTTGCTTGAGTAATGCCTGGTCAACCTTTCACTCGTGAGTCCTCTCTAAGCATCATCCCAGTACTTTCTCAGAAGTTTTTCCATCATCATGGCTGCAGCAGCATTACCTGGAGAAGGCAGCACTACCAAGATGGCCCTGGGGCTCCAGGGGCCCTCAGCTGACACTTTGGCATTTTGAGAAAGGGAAATACCCCCAGGAGAAGGGAGAGGAAGCAGCACCCAGGGACTGTGTCATGGAAATAGTAATTTATTTTCTTTTCCTTGCATAAAGACTTGCTGCAGCCCTGTTACTGCTGATTGTGGTGAGGTCTCTTGCCACAGTGGGTGCTATCTGGGGACCCAGGGCTCCTCCTCTTTCGGACATGCCGGGACGTTGTGGGTGAGTGGTCCCTGCCCTGGCCAGAAGCAGAGGGGCTCTGGCTGCTCTCCTGGGCAGAGGGACCTGTGGCTGCTGTCGTCTCCCCCTGCTCCTCCTGGGGCTGCGGCTGCTGTGCAGGAATGGACTCAGATGGGGGGCAGCTGGGTTGCCCCTCAATGGCAGCCTCCAGTGTGCCGGCTTCCTCCTCCAAACTGGAATCCGTGATGCCACTGGTGGGGGCCTGGCTGAGGGTGGGATTAGCCCCCTGGGAAGCCGTGGGGCCAGAGATGGCCACAGGGATCTCATCCTCCTCCCTGGCAGAGCGGGAGTGCCGTAGCCTCCGGACCTCCTCACTGCACTGGGTTGCAATGATATTGAGGATGCCATGGACCAGTGGTGCAGTGTATTGCTGGAGGCGAGGCTCCAGTCTTTGGATCAAGACCTCCCTGTCTGGACCATAGACACAGAGGGCGAGTAGGATGCCACTCTCTGCACTCTTTACCTGCCACCACTCGCCCCCATATATCATCTCCAGCCCCTGGCACAGCCAGGGCCGCACAGGGTCCAGGAGGTTCCGTCGCCTTCGGAAAAGTTCTGCCCAGAGCTCAGGCAGGATGCCACCCACGGCCTCTGGTCCTGCAGCCTCCTGCTCAGTGGGGACTGTTATACTCTGTGGAGAAGAGGCAGGGGATGCTGGAGGGCCATGGGGGTTGTTTTCAGCCAGGCCTCCAGGAGCTTCTCCTGCCCGGCTGTTGGTCGCTGGTGACTCTCTGGGAGGTGTGATGACACAGTGTAGGTAGTTGTCTCCGCCATGGTCAGAAAACTTGACAGTCAAGATGGATCTTCTGCACAGTGGGCAGGCAGGATTTCTTTCTGCCCAGCGCAGGATGCAGCCCAGGCAGAACCGGTGGCCACAGGGCATCGCATGAGCAACATCATCTGGAGCATCACAGCAGATGGGGCAGCTCCACTCCTTCCCTGTGGCCATGTCTGCTTGTTCCCACAGGCTGGCCCAGGCGCTGACAGCACCTGAGTTTATGGACTGAGGGATGTGAGGTCACAATCCATCTCCCAGTAACTCCATAACCACTGCCAGGATTACGATTATTACTAGGATTACTAGGATTGCTATCACCTCCACCACTCAGTGATGTCACAGTGGGATGTCCAACCCCTGCAGCTCTTGGGAAAACACCGCAAGTGGAGGCTGTCCTCTACAGGAGTCTCTGCTGCCCCCCCAGAGAGAAAGGCACCACCAAATTATGAGATCTGAGCTAATGGATACATGGCTGTGGAAAAATAGCAAGGTTGCAAGTTGCTTCATCACCAAACATCAGAAACTCAGCACATGAGAGTGCAGGAAACAAGAAAAGTTTCAGACAGCACCGTGAGGAATGGCTGAGGAATGACTGTGAGGAAAAGGGCCATTGGAGTGGAGTTGTTTATTTTGGTTGGATGCAGGACTGAAGAAAGTGAAGTGTAAAGACATCTGGGGACAGAAAAGAAAGACAGAGCCAAGGCCTTTGGTGATTGTCATGATATACCAATGGAAAGCCAAAGACAAGAGTGAGAAGAGAGAGTGGAAAGTGGTGCTGAGAGAGAAGAGAGAGTGGAAACACCCAGACATGTGTTCAGAGGCACGACAGAATGCAGGGACAGACATCCCTTCATGACATCACTGAGTGGAGGAGGGTGGTGTCACAGCATGGTGGATTGTGACACTCCAAAGCCTGGCTCTCCAGCAATACTGACCTGCCTGGTGTTATCTGCTGCTGGCCCTCCTCAGAAACAACATCTACGAAGCTTCTTCTGTTTAGCCCAGCCTTCAGCAAGGATAAGAATTCTCTGAACTTCTCATCCCTCAACTTCTCTACTTCAACATAAAAAGAGCTTCTCTAAAGGGACAGATCAAATAATAAACAATTACTCCTATTTATTTAGAAAAGCACATTTTTTAAAAAATGGTCAATGCTTTTTTATATTCCAAGCTCATTATTTGGATACAAAAGCATCACATACCCTCTTATGTATTGGATCCTCTCAGTCTGTGACTAACAGAGATAATCAACTTACACACATAAAATAACTCTCATTCATCAGCAGACGAGATGCAGAGCTGCAGAAATGAGGGTGCAAATGATTCCCCTGCCTGTGCAGGGGATCTCAGTAGCCACTCTGTACCCTGGCCTGTACAAAAAGAAGGGTCCTCAGCCAGATGAGGAATGTGATTCTCCCTAGTTACTAACAGCAGTAAACTGCACATTTTCCCCTAAGGCATTGGGCGGAAATGGTGTAAGGTATTGCCAGGGCTTTTCTTTTCTTGCTTGAGGAATGCCTCGTCAGCCTTTCACTCATGACTCCTCTCTAAGCATCACCCCAGTTCTTTCTCAGAAGCAATTCATGATGTGAAGAATTATGGCAGATGGGGTGGTTCCACTCCTGTTTGTTGTGGCACACTGGGGAGAGTTGAGAGTGAAGAGCTGCTCCTCCTTGCTGGTGTCACACGTGCAAGAAATGTCCAAACTCTTAGAAGGACACCCTCCTGGCTCCTGGAGACCCAAATTCACCCCATGTCAATCCCCATGGAGTTATTTCTTTGCACAGCTCATCTGTGCTGCTACAAGCATCCTGTGGTAGCTGGCTGCCTGAACCAGGGGAAAACATTAATGGGGAAACAGAGGCGAAGGCTCTGGGATGGGCACTGGTAGCTGACAGTAGCCCCCAGTGCACCATGCAGCATTAGGGGAATCCTTGATCAATCATCCAGACCCCATAGTACTCTTGGTAGGAGTCCAGGAGGCTGCATGCAAGGCTGTGAACACTTACCCTCATTGTTGTTGGAGATTATGAATAAAGAGGTTCAGAGGCATTTCTAACATAACATGACACATTTCAAACTTCACTGAAATTAAAGAAAACTTGTTCTCTAATCTGAAGTATTTGATGCTAAGGTTGTTCAGAGATCTTTTTTGAGAAGTGGCTTTTCCCTCTTCATGTGTGAATTCAAAGCCAAAACTATTTTTGTCTTATTTTTAAAATTATTAAATAAAAAAGAGTTTTACTAGTAATCTATAAGGATTCAGATTTTGTTGTATAAAATCACTAAGAGGACTGCAGATCTGCAAATGCTAAGCATCAGCGTAAATCCAGGGAAGTTGTAGATGCACTTTTAATTTTTTTCCCAGGTTTTTACCAGTTCTGGACATGATGGAGAAATGTCCAGACTCTTGAGATTAGCTGAATACTTTGCATTGTTTAAAAAGCTGAGCTGCAGTGCTGTGATCATCCACTGTGTTTATTGCCATGTTACCTCAGATGGCTTTATCTTAGTTCACTCTCATTACTAGACCAATTAGATTTCTATCAATAGCAATTGATACATTTAGCCACTGTATTCATTTAAACATGCATGTTTAAATGAATAGTATTTAAACTATTCATTTGTAGTATGTGCTACAAATACTACAGTATTTGCTTTGTATTAGCAAATACTAAAGCTATTTAGTAGTATTTGCTTTGTATTACTCTCTAAAGAACAGGTCTAATCGAAATGCCCATGTATGTTGGTACAAAGCAGCCACTGACCTGCAAATTTATTGAACAAGGTTAGCAGCTAATGCCATGTCCATGCCATGACTTAATATATAAGGAGTACCCAGGATTTATTGGAAGAAGTGAGAAGGAACCATGCAAAGCATGAAGCATTGATTTAGAAATCGATCTGTGATTTTGTAATTATTTAATCATTATTGTGAAAATTACAATAATTTCATTGTTCCTGGTTTAATAATACAACAAGAGTAAACATAGTTAATGCTAAGTGGAAAGCCAGCTTTCCACATATCACAAAGTATTCCTGTTTCACATGTTAAGGCCTATGTTCAAGAAGATATGGCACAACTAATTTTACTCTGTCTTTTCTGAACTTACAGTATACGTTTGATGTTTTTGTAGAAATAATTCTGAAATTGTTAATTATTTGATGTTAAGAAGAGAAAATACTTAAGAGACTAATGTCATGGTCCTGAGAATGTCCTGCTAGCAATTCAGGGCCCTTCAGACATGCAGAGTCACAGACAACTTATCTCTTTCCCCAAGGCCAAAAGAAAACTGTAAATCCTCTTGGAAACCATTTATATTTCTGATAATATTTCTTCTCAATCATTCTGTTGGGACTGATAAGGATTTCTTTCCTATGAAAACTCTAGAATGAGGAGAATCTATTCCACAATATTCATTGCAATCCAAGAGTTCTCTAGGAATGTCATGGTACAGGCTGCTGAAGCCCTTTGCCCTGCTTGCCCCTCTAAACTTCTCCTCCTCCTTGTCACCAAAGAAGAGCTTAGCATTACAAAAAGTGACAGCGAACATGAGGCAGCACAGTTCAATTTCAAGATTTGCAAAGGCATTTTCATAAGGCAGTCTTTCTGCAACCCAAGCCCTCTTTCCATCATGAAAGATACTTTTGAGTAACAAGAAGGAAGATCTATTCCACTTCTTGCAGCCTCCTATGTTCTCAGGTCAGTGGTTAGGTCAGGAAATCTTATATGCACAGCTAGTAGTTATTTAACCATCAGAAAATTACTCCCTGATGGGCAAAAATAACTGTATTCTGACTAATGGATCAGAACCATCCTCTTCATGAGAGATTTCATATCATCCAATTTGCCTGACAGTTTTGGTGCATCTATTTCTCAAATTCCTCATTCATTTTCTTCATATCTTTACAATGAAGCTATAAAAGCATTTGCCAACCTTCTTCAGATTCCTTCATGTTGTACTTATGTCAGGCACTTTAGTTTAACAGAGCTCTAGTTCCTTCTTTTCAGTTTATCCTACAGACAAGAAAGAAGAAAATGTTCTGTCAAATTTAATGCAATGAAGAAGCCTAAACGTTAGGAAAAATCCCATAGCTAAACACACTTTTACAACACTGAACTCTTTGAAGAGCTACTTCCATAAATCCAGCAAAGAACAAGTTCCACAGTGCCACAAAGCAGAATAGAAACGACGTAATTCCCACACAACACACAGATGACCTGTAAATTTCACAAACTACGAAATACAGACTGACAAACTGTATGCATTTAAGAAAGGAGTTTCGATTCTCCTGGGTCCACAGTCAGCACAGAGAACTTTCTTATCTGAACATAATTTTATTTCATTTATTTAAAATCACAAAGAATCACTTTCCTCTGTAATAATTGCTAGTGGAAGAGATGATGAATTCCTATCCCTGTCTCTAAGTCCACTTTGTACCACAGTTTAGTGAAAACAGCAACTTCTTTATACAAAAAAGAGAACTTTTCTTATAATGGTCTAAGACCCACTTTTCAATTTTTGGATGTCTCCAGTTGCCATGGCTTGCTGCAATTCTATCAGGTACTAAAGATTCAGAATCAGATGCATAGCATCAAACTCCATTATCTGCAGCGTTTAGACCAGAGGACAAAAAGTCACGAGAGAAAGGATGAGATTGGCACACCACACTTTCATATGTGCAGTGCTCACATGTAAAGGCTTCTTAGTATGCCATGGCCAAATGCACATACTGTAATCACACAAAGTAACTTTAATTTTCAGTATTTGCATGCCTTAGGACAGGAGAGAGAGCTCATGGATCTCTGCAGGCTGTACATACAGAGTCAATGCAACTGAGAGATCTTTAGTAAAAGCAGCTCATCTTCATACTTTCCAATCGCTGTGTAATGACGTAGCAATTTGAAGTAAGGTCCAGCTGCAAATAACCCTGAAATTTTGGGGAATTCACATCAAACCTTTGCAAGAACCTTTTTTCTTTATGTTAAAGTGAACTAAAGCCCCAGCTCTGAGCACTACATTCTGGTACAATTCAGGTCCAGACCTGCATCTCAAATTGCATCTCAGATTTGTTTACACGTTACTTTGGCTTTTCATGATCATAAGCCTTTTGTAAGACAGTTAAATGTCATAACTGTCATAACTGTTAAGATCACTGAAGGACTTTGTCCACTCTCGCAAACTCTATAAAGAAGCTGAGACCACCAAAGCCCACCCCTCCCAAATATGCCTCCTGGATTCCAGAAATTTGTACCATGAGCTAAGCCAGCTGATGGGAATTGAGATAAGACAAAGATAACTATTGCCCAGTTATCTCAGGTCTAAGAAGAAGTAAATCAGGCTTGGGGAGAAAAATGTATCCACAAGGAAAGCCAACCCAGCAGCTGTGCTGAAAATCAGCACTGGCTGGGTCCAGTGGGGGGCAGCTGTAGCTCCCAGACTCATTTCTGAGGCCTTCCACCAGATGACTGCATGTGATCCACAGTGTTGCAGCAGATCCACAGTGTTGCAAAAGACAGTGTAAAATTCCCACCTGAAGGCGACGTGCTTAGGCATTCTCAGTATACCTGAACATACATTCATCCATTCATCCATTTTGCAAGACCCCTACCACCAAGAAGACCAGAAGAAGAGGACCAACGGGACACCATCAGGATCCACGAGTGGTGATATCTTTCTACTTACTCTGTGTCTCTGTCACTCTCTTTCTCTTCCCACCCCCCACTCCCCACTGTCTTTTTCCTATTTCTTTCTATCTCTCTCCATCTCACATTTACTGTTAAATAAAATCCATACTATTGACTTTGGCATATGGTCTTGTTTGCACCTTAATTTGGGTAGAAGCATCTCTCTAATAATTCTAATAATCGGATCACTGCTGACCCTTTGCACAACAAATGGCATGGGGACATGTGACTCAGCCAGGGGACTGGACACTCAGAGACACAGCAGCGGCCGACAATCCCCAGACCTTCCTGCCCTTAGACTGTAAGGGTATAAAAGCTCAGGGGTCCTTTGTTTGGGGTTCCTCCTTGGAGGCATCAGCTCAAGCTATTATTTTGTTATGTAGTTATTGCACTGCAACTACATTATTTTACAGATCTGGACACCTGAGACTGCTATGGGAAACCTGAGATTGAGCCAGTGAGGAAACCCTGTCTGTCAGTGTGAGTATGGGACATGTAGCTGTGAAGGGGCCTCATTCCCAGCTCAGGTGGTGTGAGAGTGACTGCTAGAGTGGCTCCTCTGGATGGTTGGGCAGGGAAGTTTCCTTAACACCTTGAAGAGAGTGTTCGAAGTGCTCAAAAACCTAAACCAGATGTATTCAACACACATCTAGGTTGGAAGTGGTCTTCAAGCTATTTTCTTATTCCTCAGTGGCTAAGTGCTCTCACTTTTAAAGTACACTTCAGGAACACTTGATTCCAAAGAAATCTTTGCAAACATGCCACAGCTGCAATTTCTGATTATGAATACAGTTGCATAAATGACTCAGAAGTCCACATTCTCAGTTTCTTCTTAACTCCGGGGTATCATCCATCCAAAAATCCAGTGATGACTTTTCAGCATCAGTATCAATAATTTAATTATATTCTTATGAGATGACATATTGGGAGTGAAGTGGGATGGTAAGAATGAAGTTGTGAAGAAATCAAAAACAAAGAACATCAAAGCAAGGTCGGGAAGGGAGAAATAGAGAAGGAAAAGCAAGAAACAAGGGATGGAAGCAACAGAACATTCTTGGTGACTGATTCAGGACACATCAGTGAAAAATGGCAAAAATAACCACTGTCCTACACAAAAGCCAGCTTTGGCTCTTAGGCTTTAAGCAAATCTTGTGCTGATTCCAATAGACATCCCGCATGGGATGTCCAATTCTGATTGCCCAGCAGGAATTCAGCCCTCCCTGCTGAATGAATTGGATGCCTGAATTTAAGAATAAACAAACATCTCTGCCTCAGCATATTTCAGTTTTGCTACTATGATTTGTTGTTTTTTTGAGACTGTATACTTAATGTGCTTTTGAAGTTGTACAGTATTAAATGCAAAAGGTTTTCCTTAATATTTAAAAATGCAAAGGTCAGAAATTCTAATCTGCTGGTTTTTAGTCCTTTTTTGCTTATTTAAAGTCTGTGTTTCTGCTGAGAATCTTAATGTCTTTGTATTGCATATTCAATATAAGTGAATTATAGCTATATATGTATACATTTTTGTACTGCTTGGAAAGACAAGCACATTTTGGGACTAGAAAAAAAGGCTCCTTAGATGAAATAGTCTCACTGCTGTTAGTGAGATGAAATAAAAATAAAGTACTAGTTAGCACAAGCCAGAAAGGTAAGAATTGATTTAAACTAGTTTCAATGTTAGGAAAATTGATAGCCAAACACTGCAAAATCAAGAAGTCCTAGGATATTAAAACATTCAAAAAGTGAAGACTAAAACACAATACTTAAAACACTGAATTTAGGACTACTGATAAATTCTCAGTAGCATTAAATATAGCAAATATGAACATCATGGGGTAATAAATTGATGTGTTTTCTCCTCTAAAGCTTTTAGTTCTCTCCAGGATCTTCAACAAGGGTGACTGCTTCTCTAAAACTACCATGTTTTAGGTTAGTTAATATCTGCAGTTTGCAGTTAAGCTTAATAATAATGATAATAATGATTTTAATAATAATATAAATCAGGAAAATAATTATGTTAATTTAGCTGAATGAATGACAACTCAAATAAAGGGCTATGCACTTGTGTTCACAATCCTCTTCCCCCCACATTCTTTTAAAAGGGCACTATCAATATCAAAGTTGAATTATTTTATGAATGTTTACTAGTGTCTTCAACAGTAAAATCTACAGGGGAAGCATCTGGGGTTTAGGTATCTTTCTCTTCTTAGGTGGTGTGTGCGGTGCTTCTTGGTCCTTCCCAGTCTCCTCTAGATGTTCCAAGAGATTCTGGTTCCCTGTATTCCCCAAATAGAGAAAAAAAAAAAAACCACAACATTTACAGCAGCCACAGCTGTCACAAAAACATTAGGAAAAAGACCTCTGTGGCACAAGCAGGCAAAGTATGCTCTGTTTATCATATTTAGGTGGTGGATATTATTTACACTTTCAGACAATTTTTCTGAGAAATGGCTAAATTTTAAAATGCCTAGGCAACTGGATAGCTTTTATTAGATCTTAAGGTTTGCTCTGTTACCTTGTTGCTTGCATAATTCTGAACAAATATCCCTGCACATGTCATGTTTAAAATCAGAACAAAAGACAGACTGCAAACATTCACATTTGACTGAATTGAGCAAATGACTAATAACTCATTTAGCTACTCATGCAAAATCAGAGTGTATCTCTAATTTCATGGCTGCCTATGGATACTTCGCCCAATACAGTTCTATATTTCACAATTAAGTTGATGTGTTTTAAAGGTTTAGACTTCCGTTTTCCAAAAACCTTTCAGTTCTTGTAGTTATCTTTCCGATTTTAGAAAAACAAATCATACTTACTCTGCTCCTTAATAATGTATTCTATACCATTCTTTGTAGATTTTGTTATTTGCACAAAAATCACACTGAATATTTGTACATTTTATTAACTGCTTTGGTTATGAGATAATATATTGAAATTGAGCTGTGGGTAAAGAGATGAAAAGTGCTACTGTGAGAAAAACAATAGAAACACTGGAAACAGTAAATTCTTGGTTCTGCACATAACTGGGTCACAAACTTGCCAAAGTCTGCCATAAGCATTTATGATTACATTTCCAAATGTGTTATCTAAATCTGCCTTTCTCCATTTTCAGATTGAATTTTGGAATCACTAATGGTGCATGATACCAGTTAATATAGGTATCGTGCCTATAAAATCAGTGAAGTCAGTAGTCGGTTGGTATCCATAAAACTTAAACTCATAAGCCTTTGAAGTACAGATTCTGAATAGTGAAAGGTATAAAGTCAATGGAGACTTAAAAAGAAAAAAATCCTGCTTTATCTCGTATAATGCTCTTGTCCTTTTTAGGAATTGTCATTCCTATTCTTACAAGTTGTACCCTAAGACTGATGATGTGAAGTGACACGTTGTCACTCATTATTCTAACATGTGGTTTTTATAATTTCTAATTCGTGATGGAACTGTTAGTATTAGATGGAAAACAAACCCATTTTGGTATTTCTGTATCTGTGGTTCTTGAAACTGAAGTTTGGTCTGATTTCAAGCTGGATATGTTAAATTCCTGTAATTTAAGGCAAAGGAATGATAGATTTAGACTACACAGGCAATAAAATTATTTTCTGTGTAGTTTAAGAAAAGAACCTTTTACATTCCCCCAGGAATCATTTTAATTACAAATCCTGTGACAGTCCACAAGTGCTCTGCATACTTTTTTTCACACACTTCAAGTACAAGCGCAGTAATATCTAAAATTTGTTGGCTGAAGCACAAAGAAGAGGCTATGAAATGCTGCTTCCTTAAATCATAATTGGATCTTATACGCAATGGTTCTTTGGGCTAGAGTAAATGACTAGTGGAGGAATCTAAGGGAGCAAGTTTATACAGCTAAAACAGAAAGAAAAATAGAGAGAGCTGCTATTCCGCAGAAGTTTATCACGTTGACGGTTTTGTTTGTTTGTTTGTTTTACTTTTGGCTTTGTTTTGATTTGGTTTGGTTTGGATTTTTCGCCAGGCTTCTTATCATTCCCGCAGGAACTCCCCGGTCCCGCCTCCCTCGGCGGGCGCTCAGGCGACTCCCGGCGGGCCGCGCGCGGGCGCAGCCATGTTGTGCAGCCATGTTCCACAGCAGCACCCAACGCCGGCACTGGACCTTCCGCGGCGAGGAGGAGCTGTCTCGGCGCCGGGCCGAGGCGAACCGCCGGGCTCGAGGCAGGGCCGCGGCCTCCGGGAAGGTGCGCGGGGCCCGCGGGGCGGGCGGGGAACGCGGGCGCGGGGCGGAGGAGCAGGGCCGCTGGGCGAGAGCTGAACGGGCGGGGCAGTCCGAGTGAGGCGCCGCTCTGCCTCTCCTCAGGTGCCGCAGGGCGAGTTGGTGCTCCTGGAGCCGCACGAAGAGCTGGCGATATGCAAGTACTACGAGAAGCGGCTGTTGGACTTCTGCGCCGTGTTCAAGCCCGCGATGCCGCGGTCCGTGGTGGTGAGTGAGCGGCGCTGGGACCGGTCCACCTCGGCCCCCTCCTTCTTTCGCCTGCTACTGTTTGCTTGGCTTGTTCTTGAGACCGCGGATGTCTTTAGAGCTAATTTCTCTCTTCCAGCATTGCAGTCTGTGCCTGCTTCTTATATTTTTTGTTTGTTTTCTGAGCCGTGCAGCCATTTCAAAACGAGTTGTTCCTCAACGTGATCTTCTGCTTGTGGCTCCTACACTTGCGTGGGTGACTGGACTTCTTTGTTTGACTTGAACTGTTGTGGTTTGTACCCTTTAGCTAAGGGTAGAAACAAAGTAATGGTCGGTAGTCGATGGTAGCGATTGATGTTACAATAAAACGGCGATGATACAGTAAAGCAGTCTCACAGTAGCTAAAGAAGGCAGTCCTGCATTTGGGTTGTCGTTCTCAAGCACTACTGCTTGTCTGACCACAGAATAAGCTGGATCAGCGTTTGTACTGGCAGTTAAGTAACCTACAAAGGAGAAAGAAATACGTTGAACTGACTTGCCTTGAATGTAGGCGGGTGTTCCAGAAGGGAGCGTTGGGGACCTGCAGCTGAAGCCGAGCCATTAAGATGAATGGCTTGTATTTGTGCCCTGTTAGTCCTCCCTTCTTCTGGCAGGTGTGGTGAAGAGGGCCCCACTTGAGGATGCCTTTGAAAGCTGGCAGTAGCTGCCATGGCACATTCTGTGAAACCAGACTTATATTTGAGAAGTGGCCCCTGTAGAGTCTCGTCAGGCAGTGATTTTGGAAAACACCCGTTTTCATGTTGATAAATATGTTCCAGAAATTACTGATCGAAAAACTCAAATGGTTAGGATTGCTTGCAACTGCTGGTATAATATTTTTTCAGTCTTTGTTTTTTAAATTTCATTTGAATCCCAGATTTTTCTCATGAAGATACTTTAAGGTTTTTGAGTATTGTCTTGCAAAATATGTCTAAAAATAAAAGAGAAGATTTTGTAAGGCTGTCATATTGCTGGCATAAATGAAATATTTAATGACATGGCTTTGTGTGTGTCTTAATGCCCTAGTGTATCCTGTATGCCTGTAGTGTATATTCAAACTTGCCTGATCTGTGACGTTTTTCTAATGTATTTATTTTTTCTTTATCCATTTTTATTTCTTCTCTCTCCATTTTTTTCAATTTAGGGAACAGCTTGCATGTATTTTAAACGCTTTTACCTCAATAACTCAGTGATGGAGTATCATCCTCGGATAATAATGTGAGTTATCAACACTTCTTGAGTTATTGTGCCAAGTGGAACATTGGAAGTATAATCTTCTATATTTGTGAAGACCTGAAAAAAAAGGAGAAAGGAAATCTGAGAGCTTAAATAGCCATAAAGACAAAGTATGGTCTGTTTCACTTTCTGTTTGTAAAAATTTGTTGTCTTCAGAACATGGTGTTTTGAAGATACAAATTTTGTGAACAGAACTCTTGATAAAAGAATCGATGCTCCATAAGTCAATTGTTTGCTTTTTTGGTTTTTTTCCCCTCCTCAAGGCTAACGTGTGCGTTTTTGGCCTGTAAAGTAGATGAATTTAATGTATCCAGTGCACAGTTCGTTGGTAACCTTCGAGAAAGCCCTCTTGGACAGGAAAAAGCTCTTGAACAAATACTGGAATATGAACTGCTGCTTATTCAGCAACTGAACTTCCATCTCATTGTCCACAATCCATACCGGCCATTTGAGGGATTTCTAATCGATTTGAAGGTAATAAAAAACTGTTTGATGTGCTTCATGCTCTGTGTAGTAAAGTAATATAAGTCTGTCGTGTTGTGTTAGAAAACTTTATTTCCTTTTGTACCTGTGATCTTAAAAGATCTAATTACTAAAGTGATAAACAAATACCTTAAAGGTGGTTGTTTATTTTTGGTCTTTAAGCTTTTTAGGCTGTTTTTGGAAAAAGAGGAAGGCCCGCTACTTTTTAGCTTTGTAAAGTGTTGTTGTTTTGTGTGTTCTGAGCTCACAAACAAGAAGGAGGAGCAGCCACTTACTTTCCTAAATGATTACTTTTTAGACTCGATACCCAGTGCTGGAAAATCCTGAAGTTTTGAGGAAAACAGCTGATGACTTCCTCAGTCGAGTGGCTCTGACAGATGCATATCTGCTCTTTACTCCCTCACTGATAGCTCTCACTGCCATATTATCTAGTGGTTCAAGAGCAGGAATTAATATGGAAAGGTAGTATTTTCTTTGTATAGATATGATTTAAATAGTTTATTTGGTTCCTGTATAAAATTATTTTGCTCCAGGCATTTTTAACTAGTAGAATTGTGTATTTACTGATTGTTAGCATTGTTATGTTCTTTAGGTATGTTTCAGAATTGTAGTGGTACTGTTGGTTTTACTTTCAAAAAGTAGGTGATAAATGCAGTTAGTTGGTGTCTGGTTATTATATGCCTTTGGAAGAACAAAAAAAAGAAACCTGATGACTTTGCCTCAGTTAGAACAGTATAGGATTTTCAGACTCATCTTAAAGATTATGGTGAAGAAAGTGGAAATACAGGAGCAACTGAGTTTCTTAAGAATCACTTAAAGAAAAAGTAAGATTTTTAAGGTTCCAGAGTCAACTGAAATGACACTGAACTGACAGCTACTAGGCATGCTGAAACTTAAGTGCTGTATTTGGCTGGTACAACTGTTCATTTTCCACAGAAACAAACTAATGCTAAGGTGCTGTTTTAAATCAGTCCCCACTTTCCTTTCTATGCCCTAGCCACTGGTGTTTGCACAGGCATTAGCAAACACTTCCATACCTTTGCTGAAATGTGTAGTTCGTTTGGTTTGGTTCTCTTAAAGACAAAGCATATGCTTTTCTTCAGAAAAAACAGCTCAGGTAGTTCCTGTAAGGAGCTGTACCTGGCATGTTATAATCACATGCCTGTGAGCATTTTGAGTGTAACACCTGCAGGCAAAATGCAAACAGTTATTTTTAAATAAACTAGTTACTTTTAAATAAACCTCCTCTAAATGAATCTCAGATCTCTCTTGTTCAAAAAGAAAGAGTATTATCTACAGGGTTCACTGTCCTTTCAAAATTTTATATAAACATTCAGGTGCTTACTTGAACTTGAACTTGATCTCCTTCCTTACTAGATCTGTAATTCTCTACTGCTAGTGCAAAAATTCAGAAAAGCGTGTTTGCAAAAATACTAACTACTAAAAGTACTAAAATAATTTGTAGATAGCATGGGAAATGAGGTATTTGAACTTCGTTTGCATGTTCAGGAAGAACTCAAGTCTTTGTGACCTGTCTGCATTATGCAGTTGTTATAACCTTGTTATTTATTATTTTACTTGAGTTTTTGCTGCTGGACGAGGGAAGCAAGTGCTGGGTCTGTGGACCTGTCAGCAGGTGCACCTGTAGAGGTGGGACAGAACACTGGAGGGTTTTGAAAGCCTGTCGTTCCCATGATGGAAGGGATAAAACTGCTTGGTTGTTGTGAGTCTTGGTGAGGAGTGTTGATGTTTTACCCAGTCAGTGTGTGCATGTATTAGTGTTCTTACTGAAAGGAAGTTTGAATCTCAGTAGGAAGAAGAAGGGACCCACAGGCTCTTACAAGACAGCATTTAGAACTGGCTTTTAGCTGCCAAAAGAAGCAGGCCTGTCTTGCAAGCTCTGTTGTCTGTTGGTCAGTCTGAAAAGCACTCTTCTGTAGTTTTGGCTTGTCCCATAGTCATACTGTGCCATAGTGTGATGTTACCATAGAATCTTAAACCTAATTTGTCTTAGCTCTGTGAGGCTTATTTAGAAATGTTGAATTCTGCAGTGTTGGAACTTCAGTTTCTCACATGGCTGGGGAATACTTTTGTCAAGTTCTTACAGTGACAGATTTGCTTTTTTATCACTTTAAAGCACTTACATAACCGAAGTGTTCTTACTTAGTCTAATCATAAAGCTCTAGCAGATATAAATAATAAATAATACACTTTTTATTAACAGATAGTAACTGCCACAAATAATTATGGCACTTTAAAAATTTATTCTTCTATGTCTCTTTGAAGCTATTTATCAGAGAGTCTTATGCTGAAAGAGAACAGATCAACCTTATCCAGACTACTAGATGACATGAAATGTAAGTAAACATTGGAAAAGTATGATAAAGAGTATCTAAAGAAGAAAAAATCAAGTTTTTCCAAATAACAAAAGCTTTAGGCAGAAGGGTGTGTGCTTCAAGTGGTTTTCTTCACCTCAGGGCATGCATAAGGTAAGTAAAACATGGGCAGTGTGGATGGATCATGTGTATGGAAGGGGAGAAAACACTGAGACACAATGAACAAATTAAACAAATGAAAATGAACAAGTGAAATAAATGAAAAGAGAAGTGGCCTGCCTGATGCTTTCAGACTAGCACCTGACTTAAAAGTGAGAAATCTATTTTGGGAACTAGATAATGGTTTTTGTAAGACAGGATTAAATGATTTTTCAAGTCACTGTGTCTTAAAAATTGCAGCTTCAGGCAAAGCCTGCACATTACTACTACTGCCACCAGAGGGTACCTTTTGTAAGCTGAATGATTGATAGCTGCACTTCTGTTTTGCAGCTATCAACATATTCAAAAGATGCTTAGCTTCACTAGTGTGAGACATATATGTGTGTGTGTGTATGTATATATTTTACAAATATCAAGAATACTACCATAATTTAGCTAATAGGGAATATAGTCTGCTGATTATTACCTTTTTTTAATTAAGTGAAAAGGCTGGGATATGAAATTCCCAGTAAGTAATCAGTTATTTGATGCTTTAGGCTAATGCATGCATTTAAAATGACAGTGGTAGCATTGAAGCTTCAGTCTTTGGCAAGGCTTACTTGAGTAGTGAATGCACCATACAAGTCATCAGGGTCTACAAATTCTATTTAAATTGAATTTACAGAACTTAAGGTGCCCTTCCCTTTCTCTTCTAACAAATTCAGTCTTCAGGTTTCCATTGCTGAGATCAAAAGGAACACTTGGATCACTTAGTCTTCTCTTCCATTATTCTGGAGGTAGCTTTAGCCCAAAGGCAGCTCTTCCATAAACATATGATGGTTGGAAGGGAATTTGTGAAGCATTTGTAAATTACTTTTACAAAAAGCTGGTCATAGAGAAAAAAAATCTTGTTTCCTGAAAGGTAGCTGTATATGTTACTTGCATTATTAACAAGACAGAAACCAGTCTTTTTTTAAGACAGAGGTACAGTGCTGAATGCAAAAAACCCCTGTGTATTTTGAAGCTTGTTAGCACAGTAACATGAACTCTACATTATTAGAGTTTACCTTGAGGAAATCCAGAGTGAAGTGATGCTAGTGACTTGTTTCAGTAGAGTTATAATGAGGGAAGAAAGGAAAAACTGTTGGCTCAAGCCTGGCTATGAGGAGGAAGCAGTAGCAGCAGCTATGCTGCTGATAAGCTTGTCATGGTCTGACCCCAGCTGGACACCAGGTACCCAACCAAAGCCACTCTATCAGTGACCTCCATAGCTGGGCAGGGGAGAAAAAATATAATAAAAAGCTTGGGTGCTGAGATAAGGGCAGGGAGAGGTCACTGACCAGTCACAGTTGTGTGCAAAACAGACACAGCTGGGGAAAATTAATTAACTGCCAGTCAGAGCAGGATAATGAGAAATGAAAACCAAATTTCCAAAGACCTTTCCCTTGCCACTCTCTTTTTCCTGGGCTAGGCTTCACTCCTGAATTCTCTCCCTCCAGCACAGGAGGACTGTAGTCGGCTTGTTTCTGCCACTCCTTCCTCCTCAGGGAGAGGACTCCTTACACTCTTCCCTTGCTATGGTGTGGCGTCCCTCTGTAGGAGACAGTCATTCACGAACTTATCTAACGTTGGTCCTTTCCGTGTGCTGCAGTTCTTCATGAACTGCTCCAGCGTGGGACCATTTCATGGGGTGCAGTCTGCTGGAAATGCACTGCTCTAGTGTGGCTACCCCATGGGGTCCAAGTCCTGCCAGCAAACCTCCTCTATCCATGGGTCTGCGGGTCCTGCCAGAAGCCTGCTGTAGCATGGTATTTCTAGAGGATCACAGCCTCCTTCAGGCATATCCACCTGCTCCAGAGTGGACTCCTCCACAGGCTGCAGGTGGATCTCCATACTGTTGACTTCCATGAGCTGCAGGGGCACAGCTGTCTCACCATAGGCTCATCAGGAGCTTCATCAGCAGGGTAATCCCTTTTGGTGCCTGGAGTACGTCCTCCCCTCCTTCCTCACTGACCCTGCTGCCTGCAGGGCTGTTCTTCTTACATATTCTCATTCCTCTTTCCAGCAGCACTTACTGTTGCACAGGTGGGTTTTCACCCCCTCCCTTAAATCTGTTAGCCCATTGCTGATGGGCTCAGCCTCGGCCAGTTGTAGGTACCTCCTGGAGCTGGCTGGCACTGGCTCTGTTGTACACAGGGGAAGCTTCCAGCATCTTCTCACAGAAGCCACCCCTGTAGCCCCCCCCACTACCAACACCTGGCCATGCAGACCCAACACAACAAGGCTTAGCAGAAATTACTTATGTGCTTAGAGCTGTGTTGTTGCCATTGTAGGCATGAAAAATCTCATCAAGAAGTATGAACTGCCAAGGGCTGAAGAGGTTGCTGCTCTGAAACAGAAATTAGAGAAGTGTCATACCTTTGAGCTTGCACTTAATACAAACCCGTAAGTAGATCTTTGATGTGTTAAAATTCTGCTGATTTTATTGGTATAGGGACATTAATTTTTTATCTGTATGAATGATTGAAAATTGAAAACCTCTAAATGTGCACACAATGTTCACATGCTTGCTATGTGAGTGTCTGCTGGGAGCTGAGAACCAAAACTCAACATAGTGCTTTCAGTAATACATAAATACATTCTTTTGTGCTGATTTGCACTGCAGGCTGATTTAAAAAAACTGGAATCCTGGGTGGCTTCTAAGGTCTGGTGACTTGATGTTGTATGCAATGAGAACTAAGGCCTTTAAAACCACGTGATTAAAACAAGAATTGTGTAAAGGGTTAATGTTTTCTTAAGAATTATATGGAGGGCAAAGAACTTGCTGATTTTTCTTTTCTGCCCTTTTCACTTCAGTAGACACTGGACTTGGAGCAAGCTGCTTGTTGAGGCTTTGGTAGTTTTTTTATGTGACAGGTGTGACCATAATCTAATCTTGTGGTCAAATAGAAAGAGTCTAACTTATAAAAATACCTGAACATTTCACTTCTCATCTGGGTTAGGAAGAAGAGGAAAGGTTATGAAAATGATGAATATGTTGCAAAGAAATCCAAAATGGATGAGGTCAGTAAACCTTTTGTACAGGTACTTGTTTTTCCACTCTTAACTGCCAAGATGAAAGTGACACAGCTACTGAGATAAACTTATGCATCTGTACTACTCTTTTACTTGTTGCTCAAACCAAGTCTTTTTCAACTTTTTTTTTTTCAAGTGAGCCAGATTTCCTACTAGCCTGTGCTTGCAAGTGTTCTTATATATCTCAGTCTTTTGTAGGGAGGGGGAAGAACACGCAGGCCATCCTTTCTGCTGTTTCTTGTGCTCTGAAAATTTTTAGTTACTTTATTTGGCTTCTTGCTCAAAGCAGAAATCAGATTCTGGACTAAATTTCTACATCAGCCACTTTGCCAGCAAGGTTTGCATGAATTACAGATTGGTAGCTACTACTTTGGGTTATAAGACCAAGTGTAAAAAAGGTGGAGATAAACTGATGAGGGTGACTCAGGAAATGAAAACAGAATTAAGGTAGTCCTTCACATCTGATCTGACCACCTTCCAGAGCTTTTGTTTGTAACATGGACTGAAAATTGTAGAGAGTCCATTCTGGAAGGTGTGAAGAACCGTGTTTAACTGGACTCCTCTTGTTACTAAAGACACTACATCCTGACAGTCAAAGGTACTCTGAGTATGACATTTAGAAAAATGTGCTAAAGGCTGAAGAGGGTTGTCTGCCAAAATCTGAGGATAAAATGCAAAATTTGTGTCTTTCTATAATTCAAGGAGTCTTGCTATTATAGATTATCATAGTAGGTTGATGCTACAGTGCCAAACTAGAATCTAAAAAATTATTTAAACAAGATTATAATAAAACCAGCATTGAAGGTATGTTCTAAGAAAATGTGGAACCTTGAACATATTTTATAACTATGCCATAAAACCTTTGACTAGTGTTTACTCCAAATGCCAGTCTTAAAAAACATATTGAAACAGGCAACTCCATTTTGCCAGGCACTGGCAAAACTTTTCACTTTCTGACAGAGTGACATAGAGAACAGCTCTAAATGAGCTCTGGAGATTTCACTGGTTCCCTGCCCCAGTTTAATTTGAATTAATCATGCTCTAAGGTTTGAGGCATTTTTGATTTTTGGAGTTTGTTATTAATTCATAGTTTTTTTTCCAAAGGAGTAACCTGATTGGATAAATTCACGTAGCCTACAGCATTTCATGATAGGCTCTTGTGCAGTTCCAACAGGTCCTAAACTCAGGACTTTTCATTACTGACATATCTGAACTGCCAAGGGTTTGTACTTGTGTAGTTTCAGTTCTGAGTAATTGTCACATGCAAGAGCAGATCTGAGTTGGCCAGGACCTAAAAGAGAAAATGTGCTTAACTTTTTGAAAGCATATAGTGGGTGCAAACTGCTCAGACCTCGAGGCTTCATTAATCCTGTCGTTAGACTGTAGTATACAGGTGCACAGTCAGTTTTAATCTATGTCTAGACATTGTTTCAAATGATTTATTTGCAGCTGGAGGTTAGTATCAGTAGGAAGGCCAGAACTGGTATGGAGGGCTCATCAGATTGAAAGATAGAGGGAACAGAGGTAGTGGTTAAGCACAGGTGACTCAGCTTCCAAGGTGATGAGGCCATAAAACAAGATACTAGTAAGAGGTTGCAGTATGAGCTGTGGTGGAAATCTCTACATAGCTGTAAGAAGGATGAGCTAAACCTCAGACTGGTGCTGCAAGGGGCTGCTCCATGACTGTCTCCATGTGAGAGTAGGTATGGATAACTAGCTTTAAGTTTATAGGCCTGACTTGCCACAACTTATAATATTTTTTTAGTCTTTCCTCTGTTCATGGAATCCTTCTGTGAGTTCTTAAATTCTGACCATAAATAACACACAGGACACTACATGCACACATTGCTCAAGGTGTTGTGTTTTTCCCTTCCATTAGGAAGAGTGGACTGATGATGATCTTGTGGATTCTGCATTACCTTAAAGGAAGATGGACTCCTACCCCTCCAGGAACAAATTTGGTGCCAGGTGTGACCCTACCTGCCACAGGTTCTTTATATTCTGTGTCATACAGTTTTTATGCTTTCAGTGTTTATCTTGGAAAAAAAGCCTGTTACTTTGTTAAAATAAAATTAGTTGTGGTTCCTTTAAACCCTCATCCATGAAAGGTCAAGTATTAGCAAGAAATACTTGCTTTTAGAAATCTGGCACTCGTTTGTGGTTCGGGAACAGTTTGCTGCGCGTGAAGTGTAGTGTTAGAGCATGGCAGCCACTAATTTGTTTCATTTTCATATACCCCATTGAAACATAAACAGTTCTACAATACACACACTTAAATGCAGCTTTGGGCGTTGCCCAGTTTGATTTTCTTTGCTGCATTTTGTATGTAACAGGTAGATTAACCAGGCATCTCTGTGCTCAACAATTTTTTTTTACCATGTTGTACTGCCTACAGCCAGCCACCTCAATCCACAAAATAATCCATTTTATAAACTCTGTTAAGATCTAAGTACGGCAGAATGAGAGATTGTTAATTACTTACTCCTCTCAGATGCAGTTTAATACAGACTTCACAGGGTTATGGGACAATCTAAAAAAAGACTTCTGTGGTACCAAGGTCTTGCAAACAGATGTGTTGTCACTATGGAGAGCATCATCTATGCCTGCGGAGTGCAGTACTTGCAACACTTGGGAGCTCTCAGCTGTAGCACTGGACTCATTTCAAGGAAGCAGTTCAGCTGGACACCAGGGTCAGCACAGCAGAGCCACTATAATACTACAGCAAAGACCTAAAAGTAAAGTCTCTGATTTCATGTGACAGTGAATTGAAAAAGCAGTTCTGATAGACAGGAGAACCAGCAGTGTAGGTGTTCTAAGTAATAAAATTATTTGATTATCTCAGTCTTGTAATTGAATCTCAGCATCCTGTTATGCCCTATTATTAGACCACTGTCTAGAAAAGTAGCACATGGTGATGCTGCAGTGCCCTCTGAATCAACAGCACATTTTACTTTTCATTTTTTTAAACACTCTGTGGCAGTGCCATGGGCAAGGACACCTTCCACTAAATCAGGCTGCTCCAAGCCCCATCCAGCTTGGCCTTGAAGGCTTCCAGGGATAGGGCATCCCCAGCTTCCCTGGCACTGTGCCCGTGCATCACCACACTCAGAGGGAAGAATTTCTTTTTATTAAATCTCAACCCACCCAGGATGTTTTAACATCTACTTTCTCACCTTGTCATGTACAAAGTAAGGCGTATGGACAAGGTAATGCTGTTTTGAGGATTTATGCTGAAAAAGTGACAGTGTGAACATTTTAAAGTACACCACATGTAGAGACACTAAAAAATTTCCACAGCAGCCAAAGTTAGCAAGTTTCCATACAGTTGATACGCAGCTTGATTTATTTTAAAAACTCATTTTTCACTTATAAAAATAATATTTATGCTAGACTTACAGTACACAAAAGACCAAACAATACCTATTTTATAAAATGGTTTAATGAACGCATGCATGTCTGATACAATGATCAATAAATTTACTGAATTCAAATTATTTACTGTTGTAAACATTTTACAAAAGCATTGTGATTTATCCGGATATACAGTTCTTGATGGAAGAACTATTCAGACTGAATCAGTGGCACATCAAAAAAATAAAGCTGACAAGACCCATTCTGCATATTCTCTTTCCACATAATTCCAGCGAGAGAAACAGTATGGTATAAAAAGTGTACAGTAAAGATTTTTCCTACCATAACATCAGATTCTGAAAACTGTAAATACAAGTTAAAAGTGGTTGAAACAGTCAAAAGTCATAATTATTGTCACCACTCAGAAATTACAGTAAGAAATGTTATCCAGTTATAGGTGGTTGTCAGAATGACACATTTCTTCTCATGTCAGTTGATAATTGTTTTCCAACCAGACAGCAAAAACTTTGGCAATCAGAGGTGCTGAAAATAATTTTCAAAGTCCAAGACACAGTCACAGCATTTTCACTGCGGAGGGTGAACTCTACACCAAGGCTCAGAGGTTGTGAAAACTGTTTCCAAGTGGAAAAAAAAAGTGCAAATGTCCTGCACAGATAGCTTAAAAAAGCTGCTGGTACAATTATTCACCAGCAGGATCTTTGTTTTCTTTTTGCATAGTTCACACATCACTGGGAACGTGACAGGGTGTGCTGTTTTTGGCAAGAGCAAGAAGAAAGTGGTACTGGTCTGAGTTGCCATGTCAGGCATGCTGGATCCATGCAGAATGCAGGTAGAGGGCTGCTACCTGATGTTGTTAGACACTGAATACTGATTTTGCTTTTGTTGTAGCAGTTCAGTAATGGCCAAAAGCTTCTTAAGAACATGCTGTAGAGAGAGAGTCAGTAAACCACACATTAGCTATTGGAAACAGAACTGTCCTCCCTGAGCAGCATTTTCAGCATCTGCCCATCAGACCTGTGAGTAGGTAGTTTAAATATATTAAAAATAATTAAAAAAAAAGGAGGCAGAGAAAGCATACAGGTGTTTGCCAAGTTTACAGGTGTACAAGTGTACTGGCAAACTAGTAAGGATAAATGAGGTATTAAAAGAAAGCTAATTTAGTTCTCAACTGAAAAAAACCCAAGATCTGAAAACCAATGACCCAGAGAGCCTGTCAGGATATAGTAATTTTGTGTGTTTAAGGCCAGAAACTAAAACTTCCTCTGAAAACTCAAAAAAATACCCCAATTTGGTTTTGCTGCATGAAGAAACAAAACTATGGACTAAGTATTTATCTTCACAGCTAATAACCTCCTGGTGAAATGCCAGTATTTTAAAATGTTTATCAGTCACACTGCTACAGAAATACTACAAAAGAATCCCAGTACTGAGGAGTATCTCTGGACATGCCACCTGTACCTGTGATGTGCTTACTAACCCTGCCTGGTGTTACCTTACCTGCATCACACCTCGCTCATTGCTGAGCGTCCGGAGCTCATCCGAGTGTGCCACGCAGATCTCGTGCAGGGCTGCCAGATCCCGGGACAGGTCAGTCCGAGAGTGCTCTGTAGTGTCTGGGAGCTCGGGAACATTCTTCAACAGAACAAAACAGATTTAGGATGCCAAGACCAATTTTGGTCTTTCCAGCTAAATCTCCAGTCCATCTTTCTTGTTGTGTATTATAGAGCACTGGGCAATCACCAACCATATGAAGTTCAACAAGGGGAAGTGCTGGATTCTGCACCTGGGATGGGGCAGCCATGGATGTAGGTAAAGAACAGGGAATGAGATGCAGGAAAGCAGTGCCATGGAGAGGGACCTGAGGGTCCTGGTCGATGACAAGTTGCATATGAGTCAGCAGTGCCCTGGCAGCCAGGAGCCAACTGTGTCCTGGGGGCCATCAGGCACAGCGTTGCCGGCTGGGCGAGGGAAGGGATTGTCCTGCTCTGCTCTGCATTGGGGCAGCCTCACCTTGAATATTGTGGCAGTTTTGGGTACCTCAATACAGGAAAGATATTAAGGTATTAGAGAGTGTCCAAAGGAGGGGACTGAAGATGGTGAAGGGCCTTGAGGGGAAGCCTTAGGAGCGGCTGAGGTCACTTGGTATGTTCAGCCTGGAGAAGAGGAGACTGAGGGGAGACCTGACTGCAGTTACAGCTTCCTCGTGAGCGGAATAGGAGGGGGCAGGCACTGATCTCTTCTCTGTGGTGACCAGTGACAGGACCTGAGGGAATGGTCTGAAGTTGTGTCAGGAGGTTTAGGTTGGATAGTAGAAGAGGTTCTTCACCCAGAGCGGTGAACTACAATATACAGAATGCATGCAGTGACACTTTTGGCAATGCTAACCAAGATTCGACCTAGTAATTTTTAAACCAAAAATTAATTTCCATTTCTGGTCAAAACCATGTGACAAATTAGACATAAAAATTTTTGGTTTAAAACATGTTTTTAAAGGTTTGTATTGCTGGCCAAAATTTCTAGTCTCATGGCTATAAAATCTATTTTGAGCTTCTCACATTTACAGAGGCACTAAATTAATAAAGTCTAGGAAGATATTTGATGGTTTTAATTCCATGTAACAGACAAGCAATCTGTAGTCTCTAAACGTGTATTAAAAAATGTATTCAGTTATAAGGATTCAAAATTAATGCACTTTTGAGCTAGTTAATAAGAAGTGTAAAGAATTTTAATTTAAAATGCTGCTATGTAACTTCAATAAATATTTTTTTAACCACTTACCCCAAGTTCATCCAAGAACATGATCATGCGATGTTTGTTGCTCTTGATGAATGGATTTACCCCTTCCATATATGGCTCCTGGTAATTTTAAAGAGCATTCATTAACAAAGTAATGCCAAGATAATTGTCACATCTGAAGGGAACACAGCACAGTCAAGCAAATGACACTGCAAAACAAGTATGTAAACTGGAATAATGTTATCTTTTTTCAAGAGAATTTCTAATGTCTGGTGTGCAACCAGACAAAAGAATACAGAATTCAGTATTTTCTTGTATCCAGAAGATTGACAATCTCCGATTCAGAATTTTTCTTACACATGGATACCAGTATGAATTTGCATTAAGATGAGTGTCTCTCAATACCTGGCTGCAATGAACAGATGCTCTACTTTCAGAGGCATGATCAGGAATAAGTGTCTCCCTTCTTGTTTTTTTTTTTATTAACTCTTACATTCCAGGTTCTGTGTGTCAGAGAAATAACTGTAATGCCAGCCTGCGGTCATGTTAATTATGCGTACATCAACAAAGTTCTTTTTAGCAATGTTTCAGCCTGGGAACTGAGATAGACCAGTTAATGCTGGCATTCTCTTAGTCTTATAATTGATACTTTATTGAAAGCTTGGGCTTTTTAGTGCAATATGTACACTTGACTTACACCATTAATTATGTCTAGCTGTATGACAGTGAATACAGATAGAGTTTGAGGTGCTCTTCCGCAGAAAAGTGGAGTGATAAATCCGAGGTCAGAGTGGGGTAGGAGAAAAAGTCAGAGGTTCAGCATGAGAAAATAGCAACAGATTTTTGCATGCATTACACAAGTACATGTAAAAATGTACTGGAAACACAGTTCCACATTGTCCTCTTTGTGTAAAATTATACTCACCTTAGCTCCAAATTCAACAAGATTTGCTAAATTCTGCACAGACTTGGCGACCAGCGTCAGCGTTCTTGCAGCAGTGGGGGAAGGAGAATCTGGCAGGATTGCAAAATAGAGAGTTACTGGCCATTCATTTAAAATTAATAGCAGTCACACATAAAAAGAGTTCTTTTCCCATTCATATTTTTAATGATGTATCTTTAACATTATATAAATATAAAGTAATTTTAATAGTATAACATCATGTGAAAGATGTCACTTGATGAAATAAAACAAGTTGCTTTAATGATGTCCAAAAAAAACTTGTTAATCTGACTTTTTACACCTGCAGTCACGGTGCAACCCAAATTAGGAGGTACCTAACTTGCAAACTACTCGAAGATAATAAAATGCTAAAGAAAGGATCCAGGCCGTGTTTCTCAAATGCTTTCTCCAAAGCATGTACAGAAATTATTACTGTGTGAGAGAAAGAAAGAAACTCTGTTCAAGCCAGTTCTTCTCATTTAATACAGCTTAAAGACTGATGATAGAAAACATGCTACATTGTCTTAAAAACTGTCTGTGAATAAAGAAAACAAGCTTTTCTGAACCAGATTTTTTATTTCCTCCTATTTTTCACCCTTTCTGAATGTTGCCCCTCTCTCTCTCATCTTTAAGATTCTGTATTTGAGATTTTACTATATTTAATGAGTCAAAAGACCTCTCCAATGGCTGGAAGCCATGTAGGCAGGACATTCAAACAAGTTGTTCAAGAATGATTTTCTAGGTCCACAAATGTATTCCAAGCTCTGCAGGGACATATGAACTTTATAAATCTCGCTCATTTCAGAGACACCATTGAATTCAGCCATTAACTTTGACACTGCACTGTATTGAAAGCGACATCTGAAGATCCCAAAATTCCATTTTTTACATTGCTAAATACATTAAGCAATGCTAGACTTTAATTCAAAAAGTTATTATTAAATATCAACAATGCATGTTTCTCTGGACTTTAAAATTACATTGGAGATAACTACAATCAAACCTTTAAGGGAGAAAAGCATACGCCGGCTGTCTTAAGGAGAAGTGAGCCAAGTGACATGGATAACATGACTTTGAACACAGTATTTGAAGAAAATTCATATTTTGCTGCATTAGACATTACAAGCGATTTCATGCCTCCTGCTGTATAAAGTACAGATTCAATCTGAAGCATTTAGTCACCTGAGATGATATTAAACATCCTTGGGTTCAGGATAGCAGGACAAATCAATCGAAGAAAAACAAAGCCACTGAAATGGAAAGAAAATTGCATTTTGTTCCATAGCATTAGAGAATTAATGTAAAATTGGGTAGTCTTCAAGGATTTAAGTTAACAGGGAATCTTGCTGAGACAAACACCAAGCAACCAGAATGTGCTCTGTGAAAATATTAACAAATTAAGATCATCATGCTATGATTCTATGAACTACAAAGCTGAAAGAATAGGCACTCAGATTTCAAGTGAACTGTTGAAATCATGTGGGAAGAACTTAATTGTGAAGTGATAATGAAGCCAATCCCAAAACATGCTGGCTTCAAAAAGGAGGAGCCCCTAGTCTCTGACCTACCAAAAGTTCTCCATTATCTGGCTACTGGGTGTTATCCATCCCACAGCCACTCACTCCCCCAAGCCATCCTAACGAGGAGTGCAGGAGCAGGTGGGCAAAGGGAACATATCTTTTGGCACAACACAGCCTTAGGTCAACTTAGGCTGGTCCATATCCTGATGGCAATACACTCCAGTAGAAAAATAATAAGGGATATGCTACTTTCCTCCATGAAATAATTGCTGCCATCTAGAAAGCTGGAAAAAAAAAATGCGCTCTGTTTTAACTGCAGAACTAGTTCAGTTTGTTTTGCTGAAGCCAGAATAGCCTTCAGCAGCATAAGAAAAACCTAACTTTCTGCTAATACAAAAGTGAAAACCATCCACTCAAGTTAACCTCAACTCCAGCTAACTGCCATACAATGAAGTGACATACAAGCCAACTGAGTAAATCTATAATATCCGTAACTTTGTCCTTGGGCACCTCCAGCAGGCTGGTTTTCACTACAGCAATACCAGACCCTGACCACTTCCTGACAAAGGAGGAAGGGGACCTTACACTACCTTGCCTGTTGATAAGTACGCAGTGATGGAAATGTCCTTATTACTTGAAAATGACAAACACAGTAGTGAGGTTAATGTATCTTCCATATGTCCAAGACACCTAGTATATTCTGTTATAGATGTTCTTTTACATCTATAAGAAACACAAACTAAGGGCTGGTAAGAAAACAGTTCCTGGCCATAGGTTAAGCTAAAGTATTTCCTGTGGTGTGAATTTAAAGCTATGAAGAAGTAATTAATTTTGAAGCCATGGCATATACATCAATCCCTCTTTTAAAGGGCCCAAAGTTGAGGGCCAACAAGGTACAAATCTAGCAGAGACTCTGCTGATAGGGAAGATCTGATACTTCTTACTTTGGTCAACCTGCCTAAATGAAGAATGAGCAAATATCTACATAGGGGTTTAATGACCAGAGAGAAATGGCAGCACCTTCTGACTGATACAGTAGCAAAGATACCAAGACATCAAAAAACTGTCCAGCTACCTCTGAATATTTAATCATTCTTAAACAAAAAGTAGTGCAATAAAAGATAACTGAAGGATCACTGAAGGCTGTGAAACTTTGCACTCTAGAGAGAAATCACTAGTATCCACTTGTGAAAACAGAACACCACAAAAGCAAGCAATCCCGTATTTTTAGCATCCAGAGGAGGCCTTCGGGCAAACCCTGCATGTGAGCTGTGTATCCACTAAGGAAAGACACATGGTCCTCTTTGTTGCTGGGGACGAACACAAAGAGATATGGAATTCACTGCTGACCTTTACAGCCTTCCAGCAGAGGTCAGACCCTCAAAATATGAAGGGCTCTCACAGTAAGAGCAGTCTCCATTTGAAGGCAATGCCCCTTATAAGTATGGAATACAAAATGATAAAAATACAAGCCAAAGACAAATCCTCTGAAAGATTCCTCCAGGGGAGATAAACCTCTGCCAATAATTTAACTGCCTGACACCAGCAAAGATTTTTGTTTGATCTGCCCTGGCAATGAACAGAGAACTTGTGTGTTGCATTGGTTTAATAATGTAGATTGGAGTTTTGATGCTGGTGTGAGTTCAGAAGAGGCAGGCTCAGTAACCTCCTGAAACATTATTAGAGGAGCTCTGGAATGTTTCAACATGACTGGACAGGAGCACCACAAATTCAAAGTTAAAACCTTTAAGTCCAGCTATACTGACCTCTACACTACATCATTTTATTCTGGCAAGCCTCTAAGAACATGACTAAGAATCTAGCAAGCTCATAATCCCTAACTGGGACATTGTGCCTCAGTATCTTAAATGTGCAGGCATGCATAGTTTTGTCACTGAAAGAAACACAGATAAGCACACTGCAGTATGTCTTTAACATCGCTTATTTTCAGAATAAAGTTGACAAGTAACTTACCTAACAACTCTGGTTCTCATGGTGGTATTAGCTGGCCACTTGTTTTGAACAGACTTCTGTAGGCACCCATAAATATACCTCAATGTCCTGTAGAAGTAGTAAGTAATTACTCAAATTACCTCAAATTACTCAAAATCAAACTTACAGAATCAAAAATGCTGGTGAGAAAGGACCTAGAGCAACTTCCTACTTCATGCAGAACTATTACCAACTTTACATTACTAACTTAGATATAAGCTTTAAGTTACCTTTACCTAAGAGTTAATTTATAAGGTAACAAATTTATACATTTTCTAAAGTTTATAGTAAAAAGTAAATTTATAAATTACAGGCAAAACACATTGTATATGCCATTCAATGACCATTCAGATGTGCTGTAAATGTTTTATAATTATCTGTTTCCTGTTCCTGTCTTTTTAAAGAAAAGACAATTTTGATGCTTTAATTTTTTTTCTCTTAACTAAATAACCATTCTTTCCATAAATGAGGGATAGTGTTTAGAAGTTAAGCAACCACTGCAATAGTCCTTGCAGTGGTTATTATTGAGTGCTGCACCATACACTTAAAAGCAGTGCACCTTTCAATGCTAACTTTGCCAGCAGTAACACGAAACTTCCGTGCTACGCTGACGTCTCAAAATTGAGGATTTTTTATACCTTAAAAGCTAATGACACACTGGAAGAAAAACCCTGTGTAGTGTTTCACTTTTTGTGAAAATATGAGATTGATTATTTTTATTATTCTTGTTTTTCCTTGACCTCTTGGGTCTAGTAGCTTTTCCTTAAAAGATAAGCAAGTGTGCAAGAGGCTTTTGTAAAAAGCACTGCTGGAAGTGTTATTTTTCCCCCCCCCCCATCTATATTCCTGTGTATCCATACAGCAATCCTAATATAAATCAGTAAGAACATCATTTTAATGTTCAATGTAATTCACAGAAACAGGAATTTTCAAGTATAAATCTGAACAGAAAAGTACACACTTACGGGGGCAATATCTCTGCAGCCATGAAAATTTTCTCCACCAGTTCTGAAAGTATACTGAGTAGATGTGCCAAATTAGTGTTTACATCTTCATTTTTTTCTAACTTTGAGGGATTTAACTAAAACAAAGAGAAAAAGATTAGTTTTCTTCTCCTCAAGAGAACTACATAAATAGTTTCATAATATTATGCACTGAATACTACTTCAAAGTAAATTAAGTATTTGCTGCTGTACACATCTCTTACAGAACTCACTAGCCTGTTTCAATGACTGGTCAGGAAACGTGAAGAAGCAAAAGTTTTAAGTTCTAATACACATATCTGACTTTTAACAGCTCAGATATTCAGCACTATCCATCTGTGTGACCTTTCTGTCTCTCTCAATCCAAATTTCTGATGACTACCATCCTTTCCACAATGAAGCTGAAGTGAAACACAGAAGTTAGGAGAGCCATTTTCAAAAGGGTTTCAGGATAAATAACCATTATTTAATTAAAAGTTCTACTATGAATATTGTTTGAAGCCAAAATCCAGGGAAAAAAATGTCTTAATGAATTCAGTTCCTACATTTCTAATGTAAACAAACTTTAGTTCTGAGAGATAAATAACTGTTTCTAAAACTAATATTTAATGTTAACAACCAGTAGATAATTGTGTCAACAAACCAAGATGTTTACAAACAGTTCAAGGTATCACCTCACAAGACTGCTTGCTCTCCATTATCTTTAATATGGAGTCTTTCAGTGCGTGATGAACAAAAGTCGTTGCTGTGGCTTTCATATACTGCTCCATAAGTGTGCTTGCTAAAGTGGTGGCACGGAACAAGGTAGTAGCTTCATCTGAAAAAAGAGACAGGAAAGAGAAAAGTTAAGAAAAGGAGGTAACAAAATGAGAGGAAAAATGTGTTAGCTATTCAACATAAATTGTAACTAAAGGAGGAGAAAAAAGGAAGATACTGGAGCCCTTCCTTCCCCACCTGCCCAGAATTCCAGTAAACTTTAGTATGATTTAGTGCAGTACCTTCCATGCTTATCTCCCTGTCATTTAGTGTTCGTAATAACAGGGACTCAAGCTTTTCGTGAAGAAAAATCTTCAATAAAATGCCAGCCAACAGTGTTCTGTCCTGTCCACAAACATGTGATAAGGCATAGACTACATGAAGTTCTTTCTGGAGTATAAGCTGAAAGAAAAAAAACAATTTAAAATATTCAGAAGCTTCTCGTAACATATAACAGCTTTGGAAAAAAATTATATATATATGTGTGTTACTGTAAATATTATTTAATTATGTCAACCAGTGTTACTGAGATCCATCTCTACCAACAAACTAAGTGAGTTTTGACAGATAAACCAAGGAAAGTTAAACAAATTCATACCTCTTTAAATTCACTGTATTCCTCTTCTGGCATGATCTTCTCCATGGAATATCGTGCTCGAACACGCAAAGATCCTGGCTCAATACCCTTTAATGGTACATGGGAACTGAGTTGAAACCACTCATCTGTTGCATGTCCTTTTTGTAATCGGCTTAATTGGCAACGCATAAACACTTAAGAAAAAAAAGCATCGTTCAAGTACGTTATTTCCACCAAAACAGTGTTACTATTGAATAAAAAGCCTGTTTTATTTTCAGCACGTCGTCTTATTTCAGTAAAAAAATATTAGTAAGAGTAAACAAGTTTGCCATCCATATATTAACAGATTCGCTTCAGTGGCTTAACAGAGTCCTGTAAATTGAAGAAATAAGGCATTCTGTAGAGAATGTATAAATTCAAAAATGTCACATGGCTATTGAAATGGCTTCCCTTGTAACACCCAAGTAAGTAGGCAAAAAAGTGCTACCCTGCAAATCCAGGTAGCAGCCTGAAAATAAAAATAGGTGATGTCTAGAATTGACTATTCCCTTTCCAGCCTCTGGCTGACACCACCATCAGGTCTGCTCCTCCATCACTTTATTACTTCTTACTGTTTATTATTAAAGTGTTGTATGGCCTTCCCAAACACTTACATATCTATTTCCTATATACTAACTCCCAGGCTAAGTAACACTTTATGCATATTACATAAAAAATTGGTCTCAAGCACTTGCTGCCTGATAATGAAAGTCAGCTCCAGAATGGGCAAATCAGTAATTGGCCTCTCAGTGGTGTTGGTAACTTGAAATTGCCAAGCAAGATACAGCAGCTGGGAGCATGGGCTCACCTGGAGCAGGTACATGTGTTCCTGAACGGAAGTTCTTTTTTTCACAGAGAAAGGGCCCAGGTACTTTCACAGGCAACACTGTGCTTGTGAAACACCCATCATCCTCCAAGAGGAACCCACAGTTAGTTTCACTAATAGTTTAGCCTGTTAGTCTGCATCTCTCAAGTAAACATTCTCTCTTTCCATGACTCTCAATGAGATCTGCTTTTAATTTCCTCACATGAAAAACAAACAAAAAAACCACAAATTGAATCAGGTTCTGCAAGACCATTCAAAATTAGTTGTAAATGATCTATTTTGGTCAAAGTTTCCCTACAGATTTTACAAAAAAAAACCAAACCAAACCAAACCAAAAAAAACCGCACACACACAAAAAACCCCAACGCCAAATAAACCCCCCACCAATAAATTAGCACTGCGGCACAAGTTACAGGCCAGTAACAAAATATACCCAAACTGAAAAAAACTCTGACAGGCTTTAGAACAGACAGCTCTGAACACAACAGAAAAGAAAAAAATCTTGGAATAAATTTGAAGGGGACAGAGAAGCCATCCTGCCCTGCAGGCATCAAAGAGGAAGCACAGGGCTGAAGCTGCTCAAGAACAAGTATGGTGGGAAACAAGAACAGAAAAAAACAAAACTAAAAACATGTTGTGTGGTAGAGACCTGAACTTAAAAAAAAAAATTTTTTTCTATCTTCAAATTCACATTCTTCAAACCCCTTCTTTTCAAGGAAACTGAAAGATTTTACCATCTTGCTCTTAATTTGCTGGAACAGAAACAAAACCACAGTTAAAGTAGTAGCTGTTTGGGTAACATGAGGAAAAGAAATTATTGGAAACTTGTGTAAAAGGCAGAAGAAAATATGGATCCTGTCCTAATCAAGGTAATACTAACGTAACTTCAGGTTTAAGCCTGAGTGGTAATAAGGGAAGCAGACAGATGAGGTAAAAAAGAAAGAAAACAAAGACATTTTCTTCAGAAACAACCAAGATTATTTTTTTAGTAAAGAATCATATCTTTCCCTTTCTCACTGGAAGGAACCAAAAACCTGAAAAGGAATTCCATGTAGTCAGACTTAAAACTCCATGGAACTCCATTTTATGGAGCAGACTAGTACTGAAAGTTTCTCTTTCCTCTTGCTTCTCTTGCTTTTTGGTAAGCACAGTCATTGTCTGACAATGGTTACTCCAGAGCAGAGCTAGGAAAGGTGCCACGTATACAGGACTGGATTACTGTACATTTTATCACTAAACACCATGCAGATTGTCATTATAAAACCATTAATGGAAAACTTCTTTAGACATCCAAACTATACAAAGACAGAGGTATGATGAGCATAAAAACCAGCCTAAATTTCTTGTGACAGTGCTTGACAAAAGTAAAGAAAACCCACACAGAGTATCCATTGCTGAAACATATAAGCATCTTTTCAGAAAAAATACTTACATATATCTGGATCTTTGCTTTTCTTTGTTTTGTTACTAAGACTTATCTCAAATCTATTAATATCAGATGAAAGATCACTAGGAGAAAAGACAGAGAACCTCAATTAGTACTATACTTGGCTGGCACTTGCACTTTTCCTAATATCATTTCAATCCTCAGCTATCCATATCAGCCAAAGACACTTATATTAACAAAGGTAGTTAGGTGCCTATAAAAAATTCTGCCCATGCAGAATTTGGCTGAAAGGTTGGTGCTGTATAAAGACATAGACAGTATTTTTAAAAATACAGTAAAATAATATAGTGTTAAGAATCTTAAATGCAATGCAAATTACAAGTGAAATTCAATAATTCAAGATGATTAAGACTTACTCAAAGACAAATTCTTCTGACCACACAGGGTTCTGCCCTTCCCTGATGTGCGTTTTTGCTACCTGGACGCTGTTCAGGTAGATGTTACAATATGGATTTGTAAAATGCTTTACTGGGAGCGTATGAGCTTCTTCTACATGCAAAATGAGACTGCTGACCTGAAAAAAAAATAAACAGAATTTATTTTTTGTTGCTAAAGTACAAATACAAAGCATATTAATGAATTTTTTATCCTCTGTGCAGAGATAATGTTAATATGTGAATACTGAACATTTTTAAGAGGCACAAGTGACAAAATAAGAGTAACTAAAGTTCTGAAAACAAATATATTTTTAAGGCATCATGTGTTCTTTTAAAATTATCTTTGGGGCATTAGGATTTTCAAATAACTTTTCTAGGAATAGAAGATTTTACTGAAATCAAGGACTGGCACTTTGAGTAAGAGCCATGGACAATTCCAAACACAATGGTTTATTATTTGATACTTTCCTAACAGATTATGTAAAATTCTCTTGTGCAACCCATTACATTGTACTCCTTTATGTAGATGAGCATTGTCTTTGCCTTTTGCTTTGCTTTTGCAGTCTGAAGATTCCAATTTCACCGGCCACTTCATCTGTTAATTCACCTAATTTAGTTCATTTATTAGAAGTATCCAAACATTTTTAATGTTCACAACTAAATGTTGTATTTTATTCCTTTTTATTCCTTTTCTTTATTCTTTTCTCTACTACCTATAAAAAACAACTACATTCAATGTTCCTAAGATTTAAAAATACGAGGAATTCTTGAAGTACTTCCCCATTATTCTGCAATCATTACAGACTTAAATGTGTAAGACTGACTGTCCTCTGTCTCTGAGGAAATTCCAGCACTTTCAAACGCTGAGAGAAATTAAAGCTCAAGAATGTTCAGGCATGTACGTGTTATTGAAAATTAAATCATTATTTAAAGGAGTACTTTATTTACATGTCATATACATTTTTATAAAATTTGTTCACATGCCATATAGATTTTCGAAGTTTCCCATATGAGGCACATTTTTGAAGTTGCTGACATCTTTACACTTTTATTCAGGATTTACTTCTACTGAAAGGAAAAGTCTGAGATTTATCCATATCATTTCGCAACGAAGAGGCAAAACACTCCTCCACATGCACCACCAACCCCACAATATCAGCTTCACCTGACGCAGGCGCTTATTTGATGTTCCTGGACTGGTTTTTCTTAAACTGCAAAACATCTGCAGAGCTTTCATCCAGTCCTAAAAGAGAAGGACACAGAATCGTGAAACGGAACCAAGTCAGACACAGCTTCTTGCAGTGGAACAGATACAGAAGAGTATCTGAAATTTCACTTTAGCTTAGCAAAACCTAGGTTTCCTGTAATTCCAAAGTACACATTTGAATATTAAAGCAAATTTCTTATCTTTACTGAGCAAAACCTCATAAAGGATTTGCAAACCTGAACCACTTTCTCTTTTATAACTATCAAGCATTACTAATGGACATACAGTGTGACCTTTACCAATCTTCCAGTCTAGCGATACTACATGAAATTACAAATTGTATAAAAAATTAAGCAAAACTTTTTTGCTTCTGAGAAAATTACATTTAACAAGTCAAACTGGTCTGATTATTCTCTCCAGTACTCCTGTATGGCAGTCATAACACTGTGTATACTTCAAACAAAAACTAAAACATTAACAGAGAAACACAGAGCATATATCAAACATTCCCCAGTTTGCTCACAAAAGCATACAGCAGAGTGGATGGATGGATGGATTCCATTCTGGTCATAGAAATAAACAGTTTGTCTAACACCAAACTGCCTGCAGAACCTTTGTCTATATATTTATTTTTTTATAACAAATAAGCTGCTAAGAGGCATTGTCAACTTGCCAGGTCACCTCTGAAAAAGTCACCCCAGTGTGAAAAAGCTAACAGGGAAGCTTTACAACGGGCCTTTGGAAGGTGGAAGATATGTTATAGCTTCATTCTCTAGTTTCTGTCCCCCAACCATTAAATTTTGTATATTTCTTGTGAAGCATAAAATTCAGGTTTTGAGCAACAGCCTTCTTAAGTCTGTATCTCAAAGATCTGCCATCCACTCTCAAAGTACAATTTAACAATGTCATTAAAACCCCCCCAACCCTGCTTCAATCTTACCCCTCGCAATATCCTTCACATTTTAAAAATACAGCAATATGTACTGCAGCTATTCTCAGCTAGACCACCTTGTGAGTCAGGCTTCTGCTTTCAAATCCTTCCACGGAAGGAAAAGCTTTCAGCTACACACCACGAAGTTTCTATTCTTCTATGAAATGTTACACAGTAAAGAAAGCTGAGCTTTCTTGAAAGAAATATCTGTAAACTTTTCTGGGCCAAAGCCATGTTATAAAGAAACCTGAAACAATTGCATTTTGTATAAATACAGTGAAACAGCCTGTTAAGAAGATCAAAACCAAAAGAGGATTATACTAAATGTCCAGGAAACAAGACAGGATCATTCTGTCTTCAACACATTCTTAATTCTTCTACTTTTTAGAACACAAAAGATTTTACAGATGTGACAAAAATTAATGTGCAGTAAGGGGCATGGACATTAATTTATATATTCTCAATTACTATACAAAACACTGCATCTCAAAGACAGTACAGTGAAAGCTGTGTGACAAATGTGACTACACAATTCTGATGGCATCTCAGCTAATTCCACAAATTTGCATTCATTTAACAGGAAAATTTATGCTTTACTTTATATACAGCACAAGAAAAATACTGTATTTCTATAGGCTTCATGCTCTGGTGAATAGCAGTCTATTATAAGTGCTCTAAACAGTTTTAATTCCATTCAAACAAAATCAAATGCAAAGCTTAAACTTCTGATGCAACAGGTATACTTCAGATCTGAGGGCTTTCAGAGCTTAAAACTTAATAAATAAGAACATCGTGTCATTTTAGATATCCTCTCCTGCTGGAAAATGAGTTTCAGAGAAGTAGGCTCCTATCTCACAATTCTTAATCAGTGAACATAACTGTTAAGAGAGCAAGTAACAAAAGGATACCATATAAAACCAGAAAACTTTATGTTTTATGCACCAGCAGGGTCCAAGATTATGAACAACTACCAATTTATAAACAGGACGAACAACTGCAAAAGACAGGTGTTCAATATACTTTGATCATTGAGCACACATGCATGCATTAGCATTTCATTTCACTTTATTTATTTCAGTCTAAAGTAAAAGTGTTACTTACTATGCTGGAAAAGTCCTAGAGAGTGAATTGAACTATGTCAAGAAATGTATATGTTCTTCAAAAACACAGAATGGAAAATAATAGAAGTTCAGTCCATGGGACCTGACTAGAATTTGTCCAAACAAAAACCCTAAAGAGCACGTAATATAGATGCTGGATTCTCAGCACAAACCTCTTCCCTGACAAGTCTGCTACTACTCCATGTTAGCACCTCCTAATATAGCCACTAAGTACTTGTGATAACGCTTCCTGTTTCAGAAGGGCAACATCATTAAACAGCACAAGACAAAAAGTTACTTTTTTACACTTAGCAACAAAAGCTCTCACCTGTGCTTGTTCTGGAGTTTCGCCTGCAAAGTAAAAGATGTAATGCTCTTCACTAAAGTGCTGAACTACTATCTGAAAACAGTTTGGCCTTAAAAATAAACAAAACAAAAACGTAAGTTTTATTAATCTTCACATATTAACGGACATCTTCCCTTGATCTGTGCCAAAACAAAGTTTACACTGAATTAACAGATTTCTGCTGTTTGTCTGTAAGGAACACTGCATATTCCATCAATTTTTGTTCGTCTACATGTCATCATCACAACACGAAAAGAGAAAGAACTCCAATGAAAAGATTCCTCAGGCCCTTCAAAACTCCTTCAGAGTATTGATAAATTTTTAGAATGTTCTGTACTGAACAGGCATGTATACTGACTTACAGTCAGAGGAAAAAAACCAGCCATCTGAAAAAACTTATCAACAAGGACTATTCCTAGAGAGTTTAAAAGCAGCAGAGGTTCAGCATTAGTTCACAAGCAGTTAATCATACATTAAGGATTTGTTCTTTCAGGAAACAATATTAACTTAGAAAATCCCCTATCTGAATGTGTCCCATAGCTCTCATGACGAATGCAGTATGTACTGGACCACATACCAAACATTAGTGTATGTGACACAAAACTATACAACTTTAAATGTCACAGAAGTACCGACTTCACTGTACTGATGAGGAAACAGCAAAGGCAGTTTTCTACCAGTTACCTGAAGTGCAGGAAGAACTTTGTCTCAGCTCTAAGTTCATCACTAACAGCTTCCTAAGTTGCTCCTACACACCTGTGGTATCACCTAGTGCCCAACTACACTCTAAGCCACAACACAGGGTTTCTTGAAAGCTGTTCAAGAAACATAACCAAAATGTTCCTTTATTACAATATACACCAAAGCTTCCTGCATAATTGTCAACCTACATAAGGAACGTATCAGTAATTTTTTTAGATACTCTTTATCTACATACATGCTCCTCATTCCAGTATTTAGATGGAGGGTTTTTTTCAAAATTATTGAAAAGATTTTAAAAGAACCCAAACAGATAAAAAAACCCACCAGTCTTTGCAGCTTAGGAAATGCCACTAATTTTAAGCATGTCTTGATGTTTTTTCACAAAAATAAACAGAAGGTGAGTATGTATAATTTTTAATAAATACTGAGATCCTTAGGATAACCAGAATTTCTAATTTCTATCATTGATTATATAAGTAAATGCACTTATTTCTTCTATAAAACACTATAATACAGGCCAGTGGAGCTGTTTTTGTAACTACCAATGAACAAATATGTAAACTCTTTCTTGGTAATTACTAATAATATCTGAAATACTTTTGATTCTCAGCATATTTTGAACATCAAAATATTACAGGATATAATCTTCACATCAAATCTTATCTCTGAATATAGTAACTATGCAAAAAAATTTTCCTGTGGATGTTTGATCATATGAACTAGTTTACTACTAAGTTGGTCAAATGTAACAAAAGTACTCATACAGAAAAGCACTTACAGACTTCATCTAACTGGGTTAGTTTTCAAAGACCTACCAAAAGAATGTACAACTTTTTGAATTGACAAAATTCTTTATCAATTCTTGGTTCAATACGATTAAAAAAAGCCAGTGTCCTACCTGCCAAACAAACTGTCATGTACTCCATAGACGGAACACACACTAAGGTCTATTAGTCCTTTGGGTTTTGTGGCTCGTTTTTCACTCTCAAAATAAATAAGCTGGGCATCATTCCCCTCTAATATAAAGTACAAGTTTTTCCATCTTTTTCCTTTACCTGTACAAGAGTCAAGAAAAAAGTTATAGTACTTTTTAAAAGAACATGTAAATTTTGTACATGAAGAAAAGAAAAGAGGGCAGTACAGTTTTTGCCAAATTCCAAACACAAGAACAATGTACAGGTAATCACGCGAGTTATAAAATCAGCATACATACTCAATTTTACACAACATGACAAAAACCAGACCCTCTTCGCACATGCAGGTAGAGTTGCAAAAGGTTCCTTACACATTTTCAGGATTAAGCAAGTGCCTATGAGCTGCCTGAACAGTGAGCTCCTATCACTGTTCTGACTGTATCTACACAGATTGCAAATAATAACAGTGTAGATCAAATTCATTATATTTTTATTACTAAATAGACTCTTGATATGAGAAGGTTACTCCTAAACTCTGATCAATGTTTAACAGATTGCATTACAGCATCTTAAAGCAGTATGGCTGAACAACAGAAATGGAAATATATTGTATGCAAACTTAAATCAGAATCAAGCCCCAAACACAACCATATCTAAGAATTTAGCTGGTTCCACATATATAAATACAAACATTTAATGAAAATATACTTTATTTAGTGAGTTTGAACACTACCTTGATAAGGATGCATAGTTTTTGTGCTGTGGTCTGATTTTTTTCAGAACTGCCAACCAATATTTTTATACTGTATGTAATTTCAGGTATCATGTCCTTCTATTCTCAAACTACTTAAGGAAAGATCTTTCATCCTCCTCACACACTTTCTAGAACCTTTTGTCCACTTCAATTTTGCTCTTTCTAGTACCATTACTACACTAACCTCACTAAGTATGCGTGTTCAACTAGGAGGTGCTGACCTCCACCCTCTGGTGACCAGCAATAGGGCACAAGGAAATAGAATGAAGCTGCAGCAGGGGAAGTTCAGGCTGGCAAAAGCTGAGAAGGCACCTCATCCTTGGAACAGGCTCCTCAAGGAAATCCTTGCAGCAACATGCCTGTCAGGGTCAAGGAGCATCTGGACAATGCTCTTAGTCATGTGGTTTTGCTTTCAGTAGACTCATGAGGAGCACGATCCTTATGGGTCCTTTCCCATTTAAAATACTCTATGATTTTGCGATCCTTATCTGATTTTTTTAAGAATAAAAAAGTAATAGAAGCAAACATAACTCACTTTTTTTCAGAAGATAACCTTTTTTGACAATATTTTTGTAAAATGCATCCTTTGTTTTCCGACGAATTGTATTGTAGATTTCTCTTCCTTCCACTGTATCATTAAGCACTTGTTCTTGGTGCTGGAAAACATGTAAGAAAAACATACTTTAAGCTTGGAAACTGCCATTAAAAAATGTATACTATGAAGTTGCAACCAGGATCATCTTACTGAATGCTACCAACTCAGTACTATTGTTCTCTCATGTATTTTAGCAAAGCAATATAATATTTCATACAAAACACTTGTTAGAAATGTAATATAACTATTTCCATATTTCCAGAATGGACAGAAAAAAGCAGGATCTTTCACTCTGATTTCTGTTAAATTTATTTATGCAAGTCTTTAAAGATATATCTAGCTTCTAGCTAGATGTCTAGTCATGGACCCAAGTAATCATGGATAAACTCTGAAGCAACAAAAATGGTGCAGAACCAACTCACTCAAAGTGGCACAGTCCTTCATTAATCTCATTAGAACTCACATGTCCTAACTGAGCAGAACTCAAGACAAGAGAAAAAAACAGAAACAGGAAACAGAAAAAGGATAAATTCACACAGAAAATGGCAGGATCTGGAAATGCAAGTAATAAACAAGAATAGCCAAAACCAAAGCTAAGTCTGACCTTACCAAGTAAGGTGATGAGCAGAAGTTCTTTATCCATAAGAAAACATGAAAAGCAAGACTGTCAAGCAGTGAGAACAGAACTGAGATGATGTCCATAACATCATCTCAACACAAGGAGCAGTGCACAAAACAACAAATCTAGCAACAAATATTTTTAAGTAAATTTCATATTAGACGTGGGAAGTCAATCAGACCGACCCTAAAAGAAAGCAAAACTTGAGAATTTTTTTCCCCTCAAAATGGAGCGTAGTGGTATGTGAAAGGGAGGTACACAAAGCAGAACATTAACTGCACCACTGACCACTAAATTTTGAAACAAAGTCACAAGTGTATCTGGCTAGTTTAAAAGGATCTGAAGTACTCTCACATGGAGAATTAGTCAGTGCAAAGTTTATTAATACAAGAACTGTAAGCACATATGCAAAAAGCTAAAATGAAGAGTTACTGCTGTGATTCAAGAGGAATGATAGAACATGAGGAAAGTTACTAGTAAAGTGTTTCAAGGAGCAGTGTTGGAATTCATATTTGCCTTCTGTTCCAACCACATTAATAAGCATGAGTTAACAGCAGCAAACAATAGGGAAGCACTGAGGACACAAACAGAGTTTGCTTGTGGGAGGTGGTGAGTGATGGCCTTTGCATCACCCCACCACCCCTTCCTTTGCTTATTAAACTGTATTTATCTCAACCCAGGAGTTCTTTTTCTTTTGCCCCTATCCCACAGGAATAGGGAGTGAGCAAACTAAGGTGTGGGTCCTTGGCTGCTCACCAGGGTCAACCCACCACAGAAAACTACATGTATTCTAGGATATTTGTTAAGTGCTCTCCTCAACAAGAAAGGGAATTACCCATGACATGGTACTCTAAACTATTCTGGTCCACTGTGTTCAAGAAAGGCAAGTTCACACCAAAACTGGTGGCAGCAGGGCAGCTACAAGAACATTACAGAAAGTGACAGGATCAGCTTTGGTGTGCTTAGCTTGGTGAACAGAAGAAATGTTCTCGTATTAATATGAAAGATCTCCCAAAGGGATATGAACTGACTGTAACTTTATTTAGGGAGGACAGGAAGGCAAATTTGTAACCATTGAAACAGGAAAGCTTGGGAACAAAGGAGGAATAAAATATGCATGTAAATGTTACAACTAAATATAAGCTCAGGAAAACCTACATGACGTGGTGTGCTTATTACTAGTGGTCTCTCAGAATCAACATCTGCTATGGGGCAAGGGTGCTCCAGAACAAATGCTGCAATCCCAGCCCTGAAATCATCCCTGAAGCTTTTCTGTGGGTACAGGTTTCCTCTGACAGGAGAAAAAACCCAGACACAGAAGAAAGGAGGGCAGACTGGTTCCCTTAGTCCCTAATGTGGGACTAAGTCACAGCATGGTTGAGCCAGGGACCAGAGCAAGGGGCACAGAGCAGAGGCTGAACACCTAACAGGACAGAGTGAGCTTACCATATTTTCTGCTGACTACAAGCCAACCTTTGGTACGTGAATGCATTTGAGGATAAAATAAAAAGAAACAGACCAGCTGAAAACATTAAAACTGGAGATGAAGCTGTTTAACTACCTGTATCTCTGCTGTAATGCAGCTCATAAACTGATTTGATAATGTTCAGTATGTAACTTCAACATTAAACACTCAGAGATGAAATCTTACCTGCATTGGAACAGGATCTTTTAGGTAATATCCTTCAACAATCTGTTCTTTTCTATAGTGCTCAATGATGTCAGCAATACTGTTTCAATAAGAAAAAGAAGATTGAAATGTTAAACTCATTAATTTTTCCTCTGTTTGACAGTCTGCTTTTCCATACAACCATACAAAACTTTCTCACAGAGTTTTAATAAAATCAAGTGTTAATCATCATAATCTTCCTTGTAGCAATGAGAATTTGCTAATATACTGAAGTCAAGAAAGTTCACAAAACCGTATTCAGCACATATTAATTCTAAACTCTGCAAAATATTTTAATGAGTTGCTTAAAATGCCAAATGAGGCCATTGCACTTTCCACATTTAAGTAGCACATGTGCATTACCCACTTTCCAACTAGGCTGAAAATTGCTATTTCATTGGCAATAATTTTCCAGGTCCTAGAGTAACTAGGGAAGGAGAACGGAAGATACTCAAAGTGCAATCTCTTTCTAGGCTGTGTGTGCAAAGGTAACAAACAAGGCATGTGTTCAACACAGGAACAATAGTTGATACTGTAAAAGTAACCTCAAAAACTTCTACATAAAGCTATATCAAGGCATCTTAGTTCACTTTTCTTTCCCTGTAATTCTAAAGCTATGAACTAGTGCAAGCTTGATATAACAATCTTCCCACACGTACTTCTAGTTTTCAGGTATATAGAATGACATGAATTTCTGTTTCAGTTTCAGTGAAATCAAATAATTAATTTCAATTATATCTGAGCTGCATAAGCCGTTTTCTGCATAAGAATTTAAACTGTGTAACATGACATAAAATAATGACTTGGTCATTTTTTTTAACAATAGCTACTGCCAACGTTTTGTAATCAATCAAACAGCATTGCATAACTTTTATCTCTCATTTAATCAGGACTGCCGTGACCATCAATGCATCCTCTCCGTCCTTGATTAAAAACGCCAGTGTAAGGAGCAGGTGCCTAATTTCTTCCTACTTTTTAATATGGGTTGAAGGACAAACTCAGTTGTATTTTAAAACTCCTTTTCTAGTTAAGAGTACCATATAGACAGACTCCATGCCTTGATGGAGGCTCTACAGCCTCTGCTCCCACTCAACTCAGATGGTCACCTACCTTACCTCTACAACAGCTCAAATGCCTGAATGCTGAAACGAAGATACCAGGTATCTCCAGACATGTACACTACAGAATGTGAATCTGCAAGTGACCAGAGCTATCTAATGTGTGTAACATGAAGCATAAAATCACACTGACCACAAAACTTATCTAGGGGAAAATGAATCATAGCCTTCTTCAGCATTTGACAGGAACAGAAATCCTACTTATACAAACCACGTAAAGGAAGGCATAAATAACCCTGGATTAAAAAAAAAAACACAATAAAACAAAAAAACCCCACAAACAGACAAAAAAACCCACAAAAAACCAAACAAAAAACAACTAAACTGCTAGACTTGGTTTTATAAGACATAAATAGAAATGGATCTCAATACTACATTACAGTTACTTTGGTAATTTTAAAATGCTCAGCATAGGGCTTATTACATTCCCCAGATCTCAGCTACTTGCATGATTTGAAAAGTATCTCACCATCGTGAACAGTATGGTTTTTTTAAGTATGATTTGAAAGTTATTACAACAGCAAACATTTCAAATAACAAAGAATACAGAAAGCAGTACTAAGTGATACCAATTCTATACACTATTAAATTACAAAGACAAAAAACATTAAACCCATATCATTCAGCTCATCACAATACAATCAATCTACCAGTTGAATCAAAATTATCTTCCAGTTGTCTATTAAACTTTCAAATTGTGCTGTCTATCAAAATTCAAGGTAACTTGAAAGCTTGTTCACTCTATAAACTATTGAGTCAATGTTTTTTAAGTTTTCCTTTGACACAGAATCTCTAGAAACAAAGAATCATCTCTAATTTTATAGCTTTTACTGAATGCCACCTGTTACACAGGTTAAATTTTGGAAGAAGGCAGATAGAGGAAATGAAAGGACAGAAAAAGGGCCTGGTATGCTTTTCCTAACCACATGTTCTAAAATTAGAAAAATTACTGAAACACTAATAAATGCTTATCTTCTACAAAGCAATTTACATAAAGAATGTTGGGAGCACGCACAAAAGGAGCAGGTTACTGGAAAAAATTAAGTCGGCCTACGTAGCAAAGAATATGAAATGATCACCCAAGATAAATTCTTCTGGAATACAAGAAGACATACTGTTGCTTTTATAGGCTATTGTGATTCCAGTCCCACATTTTGACATACAAAATATCCAATAAATAAAACAACTTCTTTTGGTTTGTGTTTCCTTACTATACTTACTTTTTACTTTTATATGGAAAATCTTAGTCTACCATTTATTGATACTATAACTGTAATCAGTACTCTGCAAACAAAGAGCGGGTTGGTTTCATTTTATCTTTTGTCCCAATTACAATCGCCAAACTGTAAGAGAATACGAAAAATACTATCAAGGATGATTTTGTAAAGATCTAATCAGATTTCAAAGGAGATACTTTGAGAGCACTTATGAAACAGCTTAATATAAAAAAGCTTATAGTTAATGGACACTGTCAAACAGATGCAGGTAACCAAGAAGCAGCACTTCTCAGAGCCAAAATTTTCACCTTGAAGAAAAGCACTACATTTTACAGAATCCAGGATGAACTCACTGCACCAAGAAATGCTTGTAGTCTCATTACCTTGCACATAAACCCACGCTTTTCATATTTCTGTTCTGGATTCAATACCTATTGTTCAATTTCAGACTCTTCTGATTAGTCAATACAACAAAACCACATTAGTCTTCCCATGTTAAAATACTTCTTACAGTGTCCACATTATTGAACTAGTACAAGAATTTAAAATCCCACAAAGTTATTCACTTTTTCCTGCTCCTTAATTCATGCCATCTGCAGTAGATCTTACATCACAGAATTTGGGCAAGTTAGCATCTTCATTTTGGGGCCTTATCCTGCACTGCATTCTTCATCACGTTTGAATTTCCAGCAAATTTACTAACCTGCCACACATACTAAGTTGGACTGAATGTGATTACAGTAGTAATCTTCCAAAACATGCAACAAAACTGAATCAGATTCTCTTTCACAGTGAGGAAGATCTCTGGAAACTAAGTACCAAAATACTAAAAAAAAAAAAAAAAAAAAAAAAAAAAAAAAAAAATGCTTAAAGCATTCTGTCATAACTTACTGCTACTTAACTTCACAATTTAGTTTTCTGTTCAACACCATAGAATCTCCTTCAGACAAATGTAATCCATGCCTTAAGTAAATCCAGCAGAATTGTAATAACTTCATGTAGTAACTTTCTGAAGTAACACTATTTAATGCTGCAAAACCATTTGAGCCTAATAAGAGTTCCACTAACTTGCTGATAAATTTGACATCACCTAGGGTGAGGGCTCCTGGCCTATCATCCTCCTAATAAGCCATGTAATTAGAAAATGTGCAAAAGAGCATTTACCTTCACAAAAGGCTGACACTGCAGCTCGCCTGGTTTTCAATGAGGATGTCTGGAGGCCAGACTGATTAATGAAGAAGGTATTCAAGCAGCCTAGGTGTGGCACAGGCATAGGTTCATAAGGGTCCAATTGTTTAGCCTCAAACCATCGTCCATGTGAAGTCATATGACAAAGTCCACTGAACTTCTTAGTGAGGAGACCTCGATATTTTCTCAGACACACCAGCTGCTGGATGTCTACCCACTCAGAAGCCAAGCTGGAAGTGAGAGAAATTCTCTACTGGGATGAAGAATGCCCTGGTTCTAAGTGACCAAGACTGGAAAAATGTTGATTTTTTGAGGCAGGCAATGACCTCCATCAAAAGAGGAAGGCAAGTTTTCTCTACTGAGAAGTCTTCCACCTACAGGAACTCTAAAAACAAGACTACCAAGGATGGAGCTGTACTGATAGCTTCTTCCACAAAAGGGGACACACATCTTGTTATTTCTCTTTCTTTTTGTACAAATTACTATATTTTTGCACCAATGGCAGAACAAGTACATCTCAAATTTGCTCTCTGAACTGATCTGTATTTCTTTTCCAGGTATAGCACACATATTAAAATGCAATTTAATAACTTTTTCTAACAATGAAGATGTTTTTCCCCTTTCTTGTGAATACCCATTTCTATCATTTGAAAATTCTAATGATTGTCTCAGATAAAATGAACATTTCTATTATCCCTTTTCAAATAGCCAAGAACACTCTGAGTAGTTTCCCAGCTACTTCCAACAGAGAGCATTCTCCTAATTACAGATCCAGAGTCTATGGATCCACATGACCCTTACAATCCACAACTTACAGTGTGACTGAACTGGTCTGCAGAAGGACTAATACTTCAAGAGAAAAAAGGTACACTGGGGCTCTTTAAGCTTTAAGAACTTGCTCAGTTACAGGTAACTACTAAGGAAGTTAGGGAAAATAGTTTCTATAAAGAAAACCATAGTCTTAAAAGCATAGCAGTAATTATAAACAGAATCAAGTTATAAAAGTATAAAACAAAAACAATGCCTTTTGCCATCAAAACTTACCTATTATAGTATCTGCCTCCCATCATAAACTGATTGTTTGATGTTGGACATATTTTAAAACGCTGAATATTTTCACTGGTCCGAAAATAAAGTGAATAATCTCCAGGGGTATTATCTGAAGGCCTCACAAGAAAACTGCACACCTGACCAACTGAAAAGATATCGTAACAGTGTTAATTTTCTTAAGTGTTCTCTATAAACCCCTGTTAAATCCATTTCCACCTAAATTAGGAAGAATCGCACACTTGAAGAAATACAAAGCCTGTAAGGTAAATTCCAGCAGTGATCTCCAACTAGGTGAACTAGGACTAAGCCACCAAAATTAATAAAAAATGGTTTAGTTGTAGCCCACATCATCTTTTCCACATCTTTAAAAAAGCACTAAAAAAGGGTTGATAATGTTTTCAAAAAATAAGAATTTCTGTTCCAATATTTAAAGTAAGCTATTAAACAATATGGCTGAAAAATATTGATGTTTTCATTTAAAGAAATATTTGCTTTCAGAAAGTGCAAAGAATGTTTATAATATATTTTCTTTTAGATATATAAAAGCCTAGTCTCCACAGCATTTTGAAGAAGACATCAAAAAGTGAAATAATTGATTACACATTTATTTATTTTAAAATTATTTAAATCAAAAAATTATTACATTAACAGTACTAACAGCCACAACAGTTTTACTCCAGTGTAGTTTTCTACTGAAGTAACAACCACAGGGATTTGAGACTCTTAAGATACTTACATATGTTCTGACATAAAAGCAAGTTTTGCCACACTCTAATATTAAAAGGATCCTTTTTGTGCCATTTCACTATTACTATTTCAATCAGAAATACATGTACCTGTCATCAGCAAATTGTAAGCCTCTTGTTTGGAGATCTTCCCGTGGAACCATCTTAACAAAGATGAAGAGAAAAATCAGAAAGCAAGACTACCAGCTCTCTGTTTTGGTTGTGGTGACATTCAAGGCTCTAGTACCTATGAATTAATCTTTATTTAAACAGACCTACTATATATAGCTGAGACAATGAATATGCTACTTAATGATTCTGTTCCACCAATACCATGAAAAAAGTAACATTAACAGGTATATAAATAATTTCAATGGAAATATCCAACACTTGGAGCTGATGTCCAAATCCAACTCTGTTTAGAAATTAAAATGAATTGTCTAAAGAGTAGACAATTTGATAGGCATTATTTGAAGTCAGTATCATACAGCAGTTTACTTGAATCATGAAATCCAAAGCTCAAACAAGGAAGTTAAAACACTGCACAGAAAACCACAAACTCAAATTTGTCAGAGCTGTGGAAATAAAACCTAGCTTTGTTAGATTAATGAATACAAACTGCTTTGATCACACACCTTGTACCTTCCCAGAGTTCTGTGTCAGAGCAGTATTCCATAAAAGTTCAGCAGCCTCTGCCTTGTCTTAGCCTGATACTAAGCACTATTCAGTTGCTAAAACTGCTACATGCTGCAGCTTAATATTCTGTATTCAAATGAAAGCTAAAAATATGGCTTCTTTATGTACCAGAAAAGAGCCCAATTTCTAACTTTCTTCCTATACTACCTTTAGGGTATGCTCAAGGCAATCTCCTCTGTATTTCCCTGAAAGGTAAACAAATGTTGAAAGACAGTATAAAAGTTCCAAATATCTGCTAGCAGCTACCTTGCAAAAAAGTAAATAAAAAATTCCACATTTGAAGGGCTCCATACTGCCAAATTGATTAGCAGAACTCAGTACACCAAACATACCAGCGAAATGCCTCCTTCAGCCACCAGCCTCTTGGAGACTGAAAAGTGGGCAACAGTGAAAAAGCAGCAAGTGCAAACTGACAAATGAGAACATCAGATTAAATAACCAAGCCACTAGTAATTTTTTATTTGCAACTCATCTTCACTTTGTAGTACCTTAGAATCCTTTGGGTTGGAAGTTCATCAAGTCCAACCATTAACCCTGCACTGCGAAGTCCATCACTAAATCACATCTCGAAATGCCACATCTACACACATTTTAAATCCCTCCAGGATATGATGATTCCACCACTGTCCTGGGCAGTGTATTCCCAGGTTTGGCAACCCTTTCAGTGAAAACATTTTCCCTGATACCCAATCTAATTTTCTCTGGTGTAATCTGAGGCTGTTTCTTCTGTCCTATCACTTGTTAGGTGCAGAGACAGATCCCCACATGGCTACAACCTCCTTTCAGGTAGTTGTAGAGTGAGAAGTTAACCACTGAGCCTCCTCTTCTCCAGGCTGAGCCCCCTTTACTCCCTCTGCCACTCCTCATCACACTTGTGCTCCAGACCCTTGTCCTGTTCTGTTGCCCTTCTCTGGACTTGCTCTAACACCTCAATGTCTTTCTTGCCATGAGCGGTCAAGAACTGAACACAGGATTTGAGGTGTAGCCTCACCAGGGCCCTGTACAGAGAGATAATCATTGCCTTGGTCCTGCTGGCCACACTACTGCTGATCCAAGCCAGGATGCCATTGGCCTTCTTGGCCACCTGGGCACACGGTCAGCCATTGTCAACTAGCACCCCCATGTCTTTTTCCCGTATGCAGCTTTCCAGACACCCTTCTTCCAGACTGTATTGCTGCCTGGGGTTGTTGTGATGCAAGGGCAGGAACAACCTCTTGACCTTGTGGAATCTCCTACCACTGGCCTCGACCCATCAATCCAGACTGTCCAGATCCCCCTGCAGAACCCTCCCATCCTCCAGCAGATCAACTCTACCACTCACAAGGCTAACAGACACTTTTCTAACACTCTAGTATTTCTAGTATTTTAGTATTTCTAGTACTTTGCTCTCTCTCCAGTACTTAAGAGTACTCTACAGCAACTCTGTTCAAGAAATACTCCATTGTGCATATTTTGGCTGAAAGTGATTATACATGGACTCATCCAAGAATTCAACACTGCAATATCCATTAGCAGTAGGCACACCTATCACAGGACCCTTTCATGTTAATTATCCATGCATCTTCAGCAGGTAACACATAAAAATGTCTCGAAACGAAAAAACAAATCTTTTTGGTAAAAAAAAAAAGCTTGGAAATCTCATAGCTGAAGTTTACAAACAGTTATGATTGCTTTTAATAACAAAACAAAAATCCTTACATTTTGCCTTCATGAGGATCTTCTTCTCTTCCCTATGAAAAAATTAACATATTAAGTGCATGACAACAGTACAGCTCAATTCAAAAAAATAAATGTCATAAGTTAAGACCTTCTGTAGAAAATATACAAAACACTTAGAAGTCTGAGGCATTTTTGAACTACAGGGCTTACTACAATTCTGTGAAAAGTTTTCCTCTTCATTCATTAAGTGGAAATTCAGCCAAAATATGTTCTTTCAGAGGATTGTTTCTCTCATGTTTCAAGTCCTTTTTTAGAGGTGGTAACCTTCTAAAATCTCAACTTTCCTAAGCTTAAATTAGCCACTGACCTATCAGTCTACAGATCAACTCTAGTACTGCCACTTCAATTTCGTCATCCACATCCTGACACAGGTCTGAGAGAAGCATCTCGGGTAACACTGCTATTAGCAAAACACATGTACTGTACAGGAAAATATTATAAAAAGTATATTTTTCTTTTTTTTCCTCTTGTCAATAAATTTTTAAGCCAAATTTTACCCTTGTATGAAGAGAAAGACCTGCCACGATGCAAAATTACATTTTGTGGAGTTTGACATTTCATTTCATGGCAATGGTAAGAAAGAAATGCAACTGAAATGAGTAGCAGATTCTTCATCAGGACAGTCAAGTTTAGGGAATTGCTTAGCAAATTTACAGTACCATTTGTTTGTACCTGTACTTGGACAACACAGTGAATTAGGCTTAAAAAGGTTTGTTGCAGTATTCTAGAGCTACTAGATCAAATTACTTGGTTTAGAAAAGTACATAATTAGAAAACAAGCAACTAAATGTCACTAGTTTTTGTTCATTCAAATATTATTTTACAAAAAGCATCTCATTAATTTAAGAAATTTGAATACAAAAATTACTTACCACTTCTTCTACCAGGTCTTCTACAATAAGACCTTGTTCATCTGTCCGAAGGTTTGTAACCCACATCCAGCCATCTTCCAATTCATTATGGACAATAAACATGTCTCCTTTAAGGAAACTGAAGAGGGTTACAGCAAGATTTAAGTCAGAGATACAATCGTAATATAAACTTTAATAAACACAGTGAATTCTTGAGTATAATTTCCACAAAATATTTGGGAAAACCTACTTGTGAAAAACGCATGAATTCATACCCCAAGCATATCATGTGTATTCTTCCTCACAGTTAAGAGGCCGCTATATAAAAGTTTTTGTATTTCTTATTTATGTTTGGTATCTAATATATACTTCAGTGCTATCAACTTAAAAAATAACACCACAACAATATTAAAAGACAGTAACATTGTTCTTTTATCAAGAGAGATCAAATACTAAACACAAGTAAAATAACCCTCAGTAGTCTATAAGAAAATAATATTCCTTTCATTGAAAAACAATCATGCATAATAGAAGTTGTGGAATATCTGTTCTTTCTGTTCTTACATATGAAGACAAATGATACAAAGAGAGTGTAGAACAGCTACCAGAGAAGCCGCACAATTCACTTCATGAAATGCATAGGAAGCATTAACATACAGAATCACAAAATCAACTAGACTAGAAAAAACCTGAGATCATCAAGTCCAACCTATGACTGAACACCATCTTGTCAACTAGACTATGGCACTAAGTGCCATATCCAGTCTTTTCTCAAACAACTTCAGGGATGGTGACTCCACCAGCTCCCTGGGCAGTCCATTCCAATGTCTAATCACCCCTTCTGTGAAGAAATTCCTCCTAATGTCCAACCCAAAGCTCCCCTGGTACAGCTTAAGACTAGGTCCTCTCATCTTGTCACTAGCTGCCTGGGAGAGCAGCCTGACTCTCATCTGGCTACAACCTCCTTTCAGGAAGTTGTAGAGAGTGATGAGGTCTCCCCTGAGCCTCCTCTTCTCCAGGCTGAACAGTCCCAGCTCCCTCAGCATCTCTCATAGGACTTGTGCTCAAGTCCCTTCACAAGCCTCGTTGCTCTTCTCTGGACCTGCTCCAGCACCTCAATATCCTTCCTGAACTGAGGGGCCCAGAACTGGACACAGCACTCCAGGTGTGGCCTCACCAGCACTGAGTACAAGGGAAGAATCATTTCCCCGGTCCTGCTGGCCACACTGTTCCTGATACAAGCTAGGATGCCACTGGCCTTCTTGGCCACCTAGGCACACTGCTGGCATGCTGCTTCCCCCTGCCAGTAGCACTGCATGGTGTTGTTCTGCTCAAACTGTAGGACCCAGCACCTAGTCTACGGGAGTTTCATTTCTGGAAGGTTAGTGTAGGTTACTCCTTACCCCAAACTCAGGTCATATGAAAACCTTTCACTGCAGCACCGATTTTTCAATCAAGTTTCATGACGCATTAGGGTACAGGAAAAGGAATAAAGGATCAAAGCTCATTAATTACTATTTCAGTCAAAAATTACATAGCAAATGTCTATGGCATTTCTCTTATTTGAAACAGGTTAACAGAAAAGGCATTAACTTCAACAATAGCACACAGTAAGAATTAAAGAACAAAAAGCAACAAACCGCTATTGAAAACAAAGAATAAATTCAGCTGCTTTTGAACCTTAACACAAGACAGACAACAAGAACACATTCCATCAGCTGTACTGTTTCTACATAGAACACAGGCTGAAACTCAGTAATACTTCAAACTTGCTAAATATTAACTATGATATTAAAATTCTAAGTCAAGATTCTCTGAAATGCATAATGTCTTCATGAGCATATTAATTCAATCTAGAACAAAATGAGAACTTTGGTCCCAGCTATGCCATGTAAACTCAAAACCCAAAGAGAAACTTTGCATTTCAGCTCTATCCTAAAAGAGGAAGAAAAGGTTTAATTTTCTACAATTTTTGTTATAATAGTAAAGTAATAAAATGCTTTTTCCTCTTAAGTTGGTAGGTGCAATAAGGCACTTAATGGACTCAGTCTCTCTTATTCTCACACATAATAGGAAGCGCCTTATTTGCAATATGCCATTGGAAAGGCCCTTCCTTGTCTTATCACCTTCTTAAAAAGCATAACCGCAAAACCAAATATCTTCATATCATCTTTTAAAGGGTCACATAGGACTGGACTGTGACCCTTGGAATACATTTCCTTTCCAAAGAGGATATAAAGCTCTCATACCTTTCCCTATATGTTAGGCTTATAGTCCCAAAGCCAAGCCAATTCCCAATTCTGGTGTATTACATCTACTTAAGAAAACAGAACTACTCCTTAATAAGATTAGAAATCACTACAAATCTCTTTCATAGAATCATAGAATCGATTGGGTTGGAAAAGACCTCCGAGATCATCGAGTCCAACCCTTGGTCCAAATCCAGTCCATTTACTAGATCATGGCACTCAGTGCCATGTCCAATCTGCATTTAAAAATCTCCAGGGATGGTGAATTCACCACCTCTCTGGGCAGCCCATTCCAAAATACTCCTACTTTTCTATCTGAAAAAAAAAATCCATTTAAAGAAAGCAGTACCAATTCTAAGTAACCAGAAAATGCTCTTCTATTGAAAGGCCCTTTTTTCCTTTTCTTAAATTTATCAGTAGTCAAGGTTCACTTTCTAGTGGTTTGAATTGTTTGCTTTGAACTTTTTATCTACTAACAGTTCTGTGGCAGTTCAGGAAAAAACCTAGCTCACTTCTTTCACATACTCACATAAGGCATTTCCGCACAGAATTCTTTCACACAAACTTACTTTTTTGGTAAAAATCTAGGGCTTTTAAAAACTATAACATTACTAATTTTATTTCTATAAACTTAATGTACCTTCCCTTACAACTAATATAAACAAATACTGAGAATAAAAAGTCTTATTTCCAAAGAAAGAACAGAGAGGCATCATCCTTTAATCTGTGTTAAGTTTAAAGATGCAGCTGGGCAGTATTTGCCCAGAACATCTACTTAAATCCTCAGTATTCGTAAGTACTCTTGAGAATTTTGCAGCTACTACTAT